>NC_023755.2:8122751-8777380 GCF_000499845.2 Phaseolus vulgaris | reverse complement strand
GGCTAGCAGAAGGGAAGGAAGTCGGGGGGCTCGTGCAGTCGCCAGTTATTAAGTTGGCGTGCTCCGATCTCCAGCATACCTAAACCGGCGGTCACCGGGTTGAAGATGAAGTCGCCAGATGTGAACCCAGGCGACCAAGTGATTAGAGATCGCCGAAACAAGGACATCGCCGAAGATGAAGGCAGATAGTCACTTCCCAGCTGGCCAGAGGATGAGGTCGGGGGACAGCTTACCTGAACATACACGGTGAAGCAAGTAAAGTAGATCATGAAGGCGGCCGGCGAGACCACAGGGAAGGTGTATACGAAGGCACCCGAACTCGCCACCCAGAAGAGATCACGCTCCAAGGCAACTATGCACTGAGTTGCGTCATGCATAAGTAACTTAGCCAAAACCCTGAAGAGTAAGAAGTGGCGCCCAAGTCAAGGATGCTCCAGATGATGGCACGTGTACAGCTGGATGCGAGCCACGTGTCCAGATGTGTAACTGCCAGGAGAGAGAGAGAGTGCCCAGGTATATAAGAGTTTCCAACGAACTTTGAGGTACGCACGCGTTTAGATTACTTCTTTACAACTGCGAGAACGAGAGTACGCTGAGAGAGAATTTGTGCACGGTTCCTTAGAGTTCTTGAGTTTTCTCTTAGTAATTGGTGGTTCAGTCGCTGACTTGGGCGTCGGAGCGTGATCGGCCGCAACGGTGCCGTTCTGTCTTTTGCAGGTTCTTGAGGTGGATCGCGGAGAAGGACGGAGGCTAATACGGCGCAGAAGTCGATCCAGGTTTGACGAGGCAAGGCTCCAGCGTTTCGGTCAACAGGCAGGATCATCAGGCGCCCACCGTGGGGCCGTGTAAAACCTGTTCCCATCCACAGCGTGAGTTCTTGGAGATCTCTGCAGTTTCTGTGTGGTTGTGTGCTGGTGCAACCATTCTCCGCCGTTCGTTCGAGTTTGGTTCGGCGTTTTCGAAGTTCCTACCGTTCGTTTGGGTTTGTTCAGTGTCGGGAGGTTTTCCACCGTTCGTTTGAGCTTTCGTTCGGTTTTCTTGGAGTTTCTTGCTGTTCGCACGGTTTATAATCGGTTGATTCGGTGCTTTTCCTGTTCGTTTGCGTTTCTGGCTAGTGCATCGGGAACTCGTTGAGAAGCGGTGGTTTTGTGGTGGAGTCGCGAGTTTCTGTGGAGGTCTCTGCTGTTTGAGTCCACATTCTTGGAGTTCTTCAGAGTCCACGAGGTTCTGACCGATTGATTGCTGCATCAGTCGTTCCTGAAGAAGGCGTTGTTCATTGCTCTTGGTGATCTGTTAAGTTTTCATGAGAAAAATGAGAAGCAACCGTTCAAGTCCAGTTGTGCTCGTTGCTGCTGAAGGCGCCATGACTATGGCGCAGATGGTGGAAATCATGCGTTCGCTGCAAGTGAATGTAGAAGCCTCGCTTATAGAGCAGGCGAGAATGCACGAGGACCTGGTCGCCTCTCGGGCCAGAAATGAAGAGCTTAGCAGAGTGACTGAGGAACTGCGTCAAGCTCTTCAGGAGCAGCGAGGGCGTCCAGCCGCTGAAGAGGTCGCGCCGTCAACGCCGCCTCGCGTTTTCCCTATGCCTTTCGCTCAAGTGATTACAGACACGCCAATCCCTGCGAGTGTGGTACCCGTGAAGGCTGTTTTTACCGGCGTGGAGGATCCTGAGGCACATCTCACCACCTTCCACACGCAGATGATGCTGTCAGGAGGATCGGATGCTGTGTACTGCAAGATGTTTGTAAGCACACTCCAGGGAACAGCGCTGGAATGGTTTGTTAGCTTGCCCACAGGCCACATAACCAACTTCCAAAAGTTTTCGAAGATCTTCGTCGAGCAGTACATAGTGAACAAGGCGCCGCCTAGGATGTCTTATGATCTGTTCGACATCAGGCAGTACCATGGAGAGTCCCTCAGGGACTACTTGAATCGTTTTGGGGCGCAGATGGTCCGCTCGCCGGCCAAGGACGAAGAGATCCTGGAATACGCATTCAAGAAGGGCGTGCTGCCGGGACCCTTCTGTGAGGCGTTGATTAAGACTCACCCCGCCACGTTTGCTGAGGTTAGGCGACTTGCGGTGGCCCACATCGCCGATGAAAGTGAGGTCGCCGAGAAGAGGGGAAGCGTGGCCCCCGCTAGGCCACGTGCCCAGACCAGGATCCAGCCACAGAGGGTGCTGGAGACAGTGGCGGCCAAGAGGGATCAGAGGACTCGCCATCCTTATGATCCAAGGAAGAACAAGGGCAGGGGCCCAGGGCGCTCTCAACCAGCACGTCGGGAGTACAATCACCCACCAAAGCATAAGTTTGTCATGGGGTTGGCGGATCTGATCGCCATTTCCAATATATCAGCTCGGCTGAAGGCGCCCGAGAAGGTGGGCGACAAGGTGTTGGGACCAAAGCTAGACGCCTGGTGTGAGTTCCACCAGGGCTTTGGCCACACCGTCGACTCATGTTTGGCTTTAGGATACCAGCTCGACGACCTGGTCAAGAGCGGGTTCCTGAATGATTACTTGCTGGATAGAAGGACAGGGGGCGCGTCGAGCTCCCAGCCAGCAGGTGGTGAGGCTCAGCAGCACGAGATGCCTACCCACGGAGAAATCCACACCATTGCAGGAGGTTTCTCGGGTGGTGGATGCACCGCATCACAGAAGAAGAAGTATGCGCGGTCTGTGATGACGGTGGACATGTTTGAGGACCACTCGCCGGATGTGGACATTACGTTCACAAAGCAAGATCTTCGGGACGTTGTGCCTCATGACAACGACCCCATAGTCATCTCGCTGATCACGGCAGGAAGGAAGGTCCACAGGGTTCTGGTGGACTAAGGAAGCTCGGCAGACGTGATGTTCTGGCCGACTTTCACGCAGTTGGAGCTACCCCTTGACCAGCTGAGGCCCTATGGAGGGTGTTTGTATGGTTTCGCTGGCGACCAGGTGGAGGTCAGGGGGTACATTGAGTTGAGGACTACGATTACGGATGAGGCGGGTTCAAGAACAGAGAAAATCAAGTACCTTGTCGTAAACGCTCCTTCAGCATACAACATTCTGTTGGGAAGACCCACGCTCAACAGAATAGGCGCTATGCCTTCGACCCGGCACATGAAGGTGAAGCTGCCATCTATGGAGGGGGTGATGATCACCATCAAATCCGACCAGAAAGAAGCAAAGAAGTGCTATGAGAATAGCTTGAAGAACAAGAGGTCCGTAAGTTATGTGACAACCACCCCGCCTCCCGGAGTGAAGCCCAGGTCGACGGTAATAGAGGAGACTGCCGGAAGCGACGTGGTGATGGTGGATGCTGAGTTGGGGGAGGAGAACGCCGGTCTAAAGAAAGTAGAGGTGAGGAATCGCCCTGAGGAAGCGAGGGAGCTGGGAATCGCCAGAGCGGTGATCGCCAGAGAAACCAGACCAAAACCCGTCGAGCAGTGGCTCGAAAGGGAGATCGGGGGAAAAATCTTCAAGCTGGGAAGATCCCTGGAGGTTGAGCTCCAGGACCAGATCGCCAAGGTGATAGAGCGGCATCTGGATGCGTTCGCATGGTCCGCTTCGGAGATGCCCGGGATCAACCCCGACTTCTTATGCCATCATTTGGTGATGGACAACCAGGTTAGACCGGTACGACAGAGGAGAAGGAAGTTCAACGAGGAGAGGAGGCAGGCGATTAGAGAGGAAACCCAGAAGCTCCTGGCTGCAGGCCATATCAGGGAGGTGCAGTACCCTGAGTGGCTGGCCAATGTCGTGCTGGTAAAGAAGAGCAATGGGAAGTGGCGCATGTGCGTCGACTTCACTGATCTGAACAAGGCCTGCCCAAAGGATTCATATCCTTTGCCAAGTATAGATGCCCTGGTCGACAATGCTGCGGGGTGTAAGTTGCTGAGCTTCCTGGATGCCTTCTTGGGGTACAACCAGATAAAGATGCATCCTATGGATGAAGAGAAGACTGCCTTCATGACCGAGAGATTGTGCTACTGCTACAAGGTGATGCCATTTGGGCTGAAGAACGCGGGGGCCACGTACCAGAGGTTGATGCATCGGGTACTTGCACCAATGCTGGGAAGGAATGTGCAAGCCTACGTGGATGACATGGTCGTGACCTCGCCAGAGAAGAGCAAGCACGTTGCGGACTTGGAGGAGTTGTTCACTACGATCGCCAAGTTCAGATTAAAGCTGAATCTCGAGAAGTGCATCTTTGGCGTGGAGGCGGGGAAGTTCTTGGGGTTCCTCTTAACTGAGAGAGGAATAGAAGCCAACCCTGATAAGTGTGCCGCCATCTTGGCGATGAGGAGCCCGACAACCGTGAAGGAGGTGCAGTAGCTCACGGGTCGGATGGCCGCCCTGTCTCGTTTCGTGTCGGCTAGTGGAGAGAAGGGCCATCCGTATTTCCAGTGTTTAAGGCGGAATAACAAGTTTTCCTGGACGAAGGAGTGTGAAGCAGCCTTCGTCAAGCTTAAAGAGTACCTGGCGAGCCCGCCGGTTTTGTGCAAACCGCTGATGGGGACCCCTCTCAGGTTGTATTTTGCTGTAACTGAGAGGGCGGTGAGTGCGGTGCTCGCCCAAGACCAAGATCAGGCTCAAAAGCCTATTTATTTTGTCAGCAAGGTGCTGCAGGGCCCGGAGGTGAGATATCAGGCCTTGGAGAAAGCTGCACTGGCAGTGGTTTTTTCGGCGAGCAGGTTACGCCGCTATTTCCACAGTTTCACGATCCTGGTGATGACCGACTTGCCCATCCAGAAGGTTCTGAAGAAGCCCGACGTAGCTGGGAGGATGGTGAAGTGGGTGGTGGAGCTGTCGGAGTTTGACATCAAGTATGAGCCCCGAGGTCCGATTAAGGGACAAATCTTTGCAGATTTCGTGGTCGAGCTCTCGTCAGAAGCCACACGAGTTTAGGGGGATGACTTTCGTTGGGTGCTTTCGGTGGATGGATCGTCAAACCAACAGGGCAGTGGTGTTGCAGTCATCTCTGAGGGGCCCAATGGCGTGCTGATCGAGCAGTCCCTGAGGTTTGCCTTCAAGGCCAGCAACAATCAAGCAGAATATGAGGCGCTGATCGCCAGGATCTTGCTGGCCAAGGAGATGGGAGCTAGGGTGTTAATGGCTAAGAGTGATTCGTTGTTGGTCACAGGACAAGTTACAGGCGAGTTCCAAGCCAAGGATCCACAAATGGCGGCTTACCTAGAGTATGTACAGGAGTTGAAGAGTTCCTTTGCCTCCTTTGAAGTAGTGCATGTGCCCAGAGAGCAGAATGCCCGAGCTGACTTGCTAGCTAAGCTCGCCAGTTCAGGCAAGGGGGGTAGGCAGAGGACGGTGATCCAAGAAACTCTGAAGACACCCAGAGCATTTGTGGCAGACCACCTGGTTCTTCAGATAAGCAGATCGACGGAGAAAGCGGCGAGGAGTCACAGGTCTTTGACCCAGAAGACCTTGAGATCGCCAAAAATAAGGGCATGTCGGGGAGAGAAGGTGAACGTGGCACAGGTCTGCGCTACCCATGACCCAGACACCTGGGTAACACAGTACAAGCGATGCCTTGCGGATGGCCTTCTCCCGCTGGATCCGACGGAGGCCAGGAAGATAAAGAAGAACTCCAGCAAGTTCACGATGATTGACGGCGAGTTGTACAGGTTTGGGTTCACTCACCCACTCTTGGAATATGTGCACGGAGAAAAATGTACGAGAATTATGGCAGAGCTCCATGAAGGGGTATGTGGAAGCCACGTCGGGGTCGAGCTCTAGCCGCAAGGACTCTCGGTGCAAGTTACTACTGGCCAACAATGAGAGAAGACTGCAAGAAGTACGCGCAGTGTTGCAAGCAATGTCAACAGCACGCCGATTGGCACAAGGCGCCTCCCGAGGAGTTGAAGTCAATTTACAGCCCTTGGCCGTTTCATACATGGGGAATCGACATTCTGGGACCCTTTCCACTGGCGATCAGGCAGATGACGTACTTGGTAGTGGCGATTGAATATTTTATTTAGTGGATCGAAGCAGAACCAGTGGCCCAGATCACCGCGCACAAGATCGAAAGCTTTGTGTGGAAGAACATTGTGTGCCGGTTTGGTGTGCCCAAGCGCCTGGTGTCGGACAACGGGACTCAATTCGCAAGTCACCTGTTGAAGAAGCTGTGCGAAGGGGTGGGAATTCAACAAGTGTTTGCATCTGTCGAGCACCCTCAGACGAATGGCCAAGTAGAGTCAGCCAATCGGGTGTTACTAAGAGGTTTGAAGAGAAGGCTAGAGAAAGCCAAAGGAGGTTGGGCTGAGGAGGTACCCCGTATAGTCTGGGCGTACCACACCACCGAGCAGTCAGGAACCCATGAGACCCCATTCAGCCTGGTCTATGGATGCGACGCAATGATTCCAGTGGAAATCCAAGAGAGCTCGCCGAGATTCCAGAACTTTGTAGCGAAAGACTCAAATGAGGAAAGAAGGCTGAATCTGGATTTGCTGGATGAGGTCAGGGAGGAGGCAAGAGTGAAGGCTGAGGCAGTAAAATGAAGGATTGAACGAAGGTATCACTCGAAGGTGATGCCAAGGCAGTTCAGAGAAGGCGACCTGGTGATGAGGAAGGCCCACCAGTACGAGATGGAGAACAAGTTGTCGCCTAAGTGGACGGGACCGTTCAGGATAACCGAGGAGCTCGGGAACGGCGCCTACCGCTTAGAAACGCTGGAAGGAGGGGCGATTCCTCGCACTTGGAACGCCACGCACCTCAAGTTATATTACAGTTAAGAACTTTGTAAGTAAAAACAAACACGAAGAGCTTTACAATGTTTCCATTAAAACAGTTTGGAGGGGGCACTCTTTTTACCCTAAGGAGGGTTTTTAATGAGGCCGCCCAATAAAGAAGAGTTTTCAAAGTTTAAAGTGTTTTAGATTGCATGCTTGTTGTTTTCCGAAAGTTTTGAAGAAAGACCTAGTCACTTATATGTGATTTAAGGCGAGTTGAAGTTATGTTGCATGCTTTCTAAAAAGTTTCTAAGTCCCCGTCGTCTTTCGGCGATTGGCGGCATCAGTTAAAGTTTAAAGTCCTCATCGTCTTTCGGCGATCGGAGGCACCAGTTAAAAGACCTCAACGCCCTCGTGCGTCCTGAGGCGAGATAAAGACCTCCTCGCCGTCGAGCGAGTGCAGGCGAGTTAGAGTAAAAAGTCCTCAGTGCTTCCAAAGGGGAGAGAAGATGTAACCTCTGGGGCAATGCAGAGGCACCAGTGAAAAGTCCTCAGTGTTTCTAGGGGAGAGAAGATGTAGCCCCTGGGGCAATGTAGAGGCACGAGTTAAAGACCTTCTCGCCGATGAGTGAGTTCAGGCGAGTTAAAGACCTTCTCGCCGATGAGCGAGTTCAGGCGAGTTAAAGACCTTCTCGCCGTCGAGCGAGTTCAGGCCAGATAAAATCCTTCTCGTCGTGAACGAGTTCAGGTATGGTGTAAAGGGTGGAAGAAGTTCAGAGGGTGGCTAAGGTAGGTTCGAAGAGAACGCCCAGCCACCCGGTTCCTTGTTCTAAAGCTCAGGGAGGTAGAGAAGGATCCGAAAGGCGCCTCTACCCCCAGATGAGGGAACAATGGCCAAGTTGTGAGGGCAAGAGGAAACCTACATCGCCGAGACCCTCTGGCGATCAGATTCGGGCGGTGGCACGAGCAAAGGCCCATTTGAGGGAGCAGATCAGGTAAGTTGTGCCTTAAGCTGTCAGTTGAAGTAAAACTTGTTGTTTAGTGAATAGTTTTACGACGAGCTTCGCTGCTTTTAAAAGTTTAAGAGTTATTAGAATAATGTTATTCAAAAGTTGATAGTTTAAGCAGCAAGTAAACAAGTTGCGCCCGCAGAGTTGCCAAGTTAATTTCGTTTGGAGTAAATTGTACAAGGAGAGATAAGGCAAACAGAGAAATTGTAAGAAGAGGCAGAAAAGCTTTATAATAAAGTGTATCAGTTCAAATTACATGTACCAAAAGGAGGAAAGTTATTACAAGAAGTTTGCGCAAGAGAAAACAAATGAATAAGTGAATGGAGGGAATCAGCTAGTCTTCAGAAGGAACGATCTTCCCATCCACCACTTCATTGTTTAGCGACACCATGGAGAGATCCAAGTCGGGGTACTGACAGGCGAATTGTTCCAAGGCAGCGTCAAACCCAGCAGTGAGGATTTGAGCAGAGCTCAGCTCGAGTTCTTCGATCTGCTTCTTGAGCCCCTCGTTCTGCTGTTTTAGTTCTTCAGCCCTCTCCCGAGCTTGAAGAAGATCTTCAGTAACCCTTTTGTTCTCCGCCTGCGCTTGGACCAGCTCTGCGGCGATCCCTTCGTTTTCCTTTTTGGCCTCGGTGAGCTTGGCCATGGTGTCATCTCTCTCTTTTTCGGTTTTCCCCAAGAGGACCTCCCGATCTACGGACCTCTTCTCAAGGTTTTCTACCTTGGCGGCATTTGCTTTAATCGACGCCTCCAGGCTAGCCACCTTGAGACGATAGGGGACCAACTTGCTCTCCAGCTCGATCTTCTCTTGAGCTAAGAGGTGCACCCTATGGCGTAGATCGATGGCCTCCTTGCGTGCCACCCGCAGCTCGGTGCTCATAGCATCCTCCACTCGCGAATGATCGATCTCCGCCAGCATAAGGTTGCAGGACAACTTCTCCGCCTCGATCCTTATTAGGCGATTCTCCTCTTGGAGCACGGAGATGTCATCCTGGAGCTTCTTGCTGGAACTCTCCACAGCTTTTGATATGATGGAGGGGAAATCCTCTGCCATCATCTTGAGTTTTGCTGAGAAGGGTTCCCACACTCTTTTGACCTCAAGGGAAAGGTTTGCTTGTGGAAGCACTAGGGGGGCCTGTTGCTAGTTCTCGCCACCACCTTCTTGAATTGGTTGGTGAGTTGGAGCTTCTTGGCGTGGTGGTGACGAGGGGGACTCGGTGATGATGATGGGTGAGTTTTGAGCCCCTTCATCCCCACCTGCCGCAGTTTCGACGATTGAGGCGGTTGAAGGAGGACCCCCTCCAGCAGATACAAATGGCGTGGAGGCGCTTGGAGGGTTCTCCATGAAGTTAGGCTCAGTAGCCTCAATCACGGGGAGTGCAGCCGCCAAGGGAACTGCTTGAACCGGCGGTGTTGCAGCTGGCGGAGAAGGCGGTGTTGGAGTGGGAGCTGGTGGTGAGGACGGTGTTGATGTTGGAAGAGGAGGTGGAGCAGGTAGTGAAGAAGGTGCCACCCTCTTTCTTTTCGTGATGAGACCGTCCTCAGTCGCCTCATCGTCTTCTTCTTCATCCTCATGAACCACCTGAGGGGTTTTCCTCTTTGGCTTCCTGAGGACGAGTTTTTTGCGTTGTGGGGCGGGCAGGGCCTCTGAAGGAGCTGGGCCTTTAGGGGGCGATCTGCCCTGGGCAGCGGCGATCTCCACCACTGAGTTGGGCACAGTCTGGGAGCCCGACGCCAACCCATGGGCTCGGGCGAGCGCCCTCAATTCTGCCAGTTTTCCTTTGCCCAACATGAGATCTGCATAATACAAAAGGTCAGCCCAAAGAGAAAGATAAATACATGGGTAGATATGCAAATAAGGCAAACAAGTGATGCAGAAAATAAAAACCAAGTCTTGTGCACAACAGACAAGGCACCCAGCAACAGTTAACAGAGGTGCAGCGTAGGGCAAAGACTTAAGCGTCGAAATAGGCACTAACCTATACGAGCCTCGAGTTGGTCTTCGAAGAACTCGAAGGAGATGAGCGCGGTGGTGAGGAAGGTGATGTTAGCGTCTGCCACGCTTTTCCAGAAAAGGCACAAGTCCTTGTCCAAATCGCCCACGTTGTCAGGGCTTCTTGGCTTCCTGAAGCTTCCCTTGGAGTCTTTGTTTCCCTTGTTTACCCAGTACAAGGGAAAGCTGTCGAGCAGCGAAACGTCCTGGTCGTTTTGGCGCACTTGGACAAATTTGTCTTTCCCATCCTTGTAGGATTGCTGGAAGATAGAGAGGATCGACCTCCCAGCAATCCCGTTCAAGCTCACCCAAAGGCGATCCCCAGGGTTCTTGGCCTCGAACAGAAAGAGGAACACGTCTACCGAGGCCGGTAGTCCTAAGTGCGCGCATATGATCTGAAACGCCCGCACGAATGCCCAGCTGTTGGGATGGAGCTGGGCGGCGGCGATGTCGAGCTCGGTTAGTAGCTCCCTTTCGAAACGAGTAAAGGGAAACCTAAGTTTCACCTTCTTGAATAAAGTGGTGTACACAAAGCAGAACAACCCGCCGTTGTTCCCTTTGTCGTCTGCACAGACCGGCACATCGGGGGGACAAGGCAGCACGGTTAGTTTATCATCGTGCTCCTTGTGGAACGACAGGTGGGGCTCGTCCCCTTTCTTCAATCGAAGCACTGCCCCGGCAGAGTTTACTGAAGAAGTCTCCTTCAGCAAGGTCGAGGTGGCCCATGGGTATAGCTTCTTGTAGTCGGGGGAAGGAATGGAGGCACCTCCGGCGATGGGTGGAGTTGCCTGAGCAAGGTTGGGATGAGAGGTTGCAGGCCTCTCAGCCTGGGAGGAGGAAGCACCAGGTGCTCGCGGTGGGTTAAGAGCTTGAGATGGAGGGTTTCGTGACGAGGGAGGAGGATTCGGGGTGATCTTTGAACGAGCCATCGCGGAAACTGCAAAGGAAAAAGAAAGGGAAAGGTGAGCTAAGGTTGCAGAGGTTGACTCGATTGTGAAGGAAGGGTGAAAAACGAACGAACGAAAGTTCGTTGTAATGGAGACGAAGCCCTAAGTTACGAGAAGGGAGAAACAGAGGAAAACAACCCACAACGTATGCACCAGACAGTTAATGGATGATGCGAATCGGTTAAAATGCAGAAAAACTTAACAGGAGAAGTAAAGGGAGTACCTTTCGATGATCAGAAGAACGCTGAAGGAAGTTAAGGATTCAGAAGGTTGAAGAGCGTCGTGGGTTTTTTGCAGAAGAAACTCAGAGCGTTTGAGAAGGCAAAGAGGTGATGGAACAGTAGAAATGAAATGGGTTTAAGGGTTTTTCAAATGATTTTTGGAAGCGTAAACGACAACTAAAGATAACCGTTGATGAAGCCACGTGTCCAGCGATTGGGAGAATGTTTGGTGGAGCGTCAGGAAAGCAGAAAGTACAAACGTTTGGAATTCTGCGCCAGCGCCACGTAGATCGGTAGTGACGTGACTCCTTTAGTCTTTTCGCTGGACAAGTCTTCGCTTAAGATTGGGGGGCTTGTGTACCGACCTGGTAGTCGGGAGTAATGACGTGGCGTCGAGCTATTATATAGGCGTGTTGGATGGGACACCTGGCTGGCAGAAGGGAAGGAAGTCGGGGGGCTCGTGCAGTCGCCAGTTATTAAGTTGGCTTGCTCCGATCTCCAGCATACCTAAACCGGCGGTCACCGGGTTGAAGATGAAGTCGCCAGATGTGAATCCAGGCGACCAAGTGATTAGCGATCGCCGAAACAAGGACATCGCCGAAGATGAAGGCAGATAGTCACTTCCCAGCTGGCCAGAGGATGAGGTCGGGGGACAGCTTACCTGAACATACACGGTGAAGCAAGTAAAGTAGATCATGAAGGCGGCCGGCGAGACCACAAGGAAGGTGTATACGAAGGCACCCGAACTCGCCACCCAGAAGAGATCACGCTCCAAGGCAACTATGCACTGAGTTGCGTCATGCATAAGTAACTTAGCCAAAACCCTGAAGAGTAAGAAGTGGCGCCCAAGTCAAGGATGCTCCAGATGATGGCACGTGTACAGCTGGATGCGAGCCACGTGTCCAGATGTGTAACTGCCAGGAGAGAGAAAGTGCCCAGGTATATAAGAGTTTCCAACGAACTTTGAGGTACGCACGCGTTTAGATGACTTCTTTACAACTGCGAGAACGAGAGTACGCTGAGAGAGAATTTGTGCACGGTTCCTTAGAGTTCTTGAGTTTTCTCTTAGTAATTGGTGGTTCAGTCGCTGACTTGGGCGTCGGAGCGTGATCGGCCGCAGCGGTGCCGTTCTGTCTTTTGTAGGTTCTTGAGGTGGATCGCGGAGAAGGACGGAGGCTAATACGGCGCAGAAGTCGATCCAGGTTTGACGAGGCAAGGCTCCAGCGTTTCGGTCAACAGGCAGGATCACTACCCTATGTGTGATAAATCTTATTTTCTTCATGTTTTTCTTGAGTAATTGTATCTCCTAAAGTTTTCTTGTTATTTTCTATTTTTAACATAAATTTTTATATTTTGAAGAAAATCATAAATTTAATAAAACTTGAATAAAAATTGTATTTTTCAACTTCAAATTTTCATTAATCGTCAAATAGTTACATATGATTTTTATAGGAATATTTTCAAACCGATCTTTGACTTATTGAATTTTGATGAAGATATTTGGATCGTGGAGATTGGAAAGATCTAAGTTGGAAGGATTAAAGCCATCAATTCTGCTGACAGAAAGCATTAGATGGTCAAAAGGTCAACAATTCAAAAGTTAAAGACAGTCTAGTATAAGAGTGTTGCATTAGATTTTCCATGGTCCCAATTTTTGTTTTAGCTAAGGCCCATCCATTTTCAGTGATTTAGAAATTTATAAATAGGGTTTAGTTGTAGAGAAATGAGAGTGGAGATAGTAGTTGAGTAGTTAGAAAATTCACTTTACATTTTGCAGGTTCAGTCTCTCACATTTCTTTTTCTCTATACTTCCCTTATTGCTTTACATTCTCTGAATATACCTTTGAAAGTTTGTTGACTTCTAAAAATTGGTAACAATTGTTCTTTTCGGTTGACTCGTTTGCCGTTTGACTCTAACGACGATCACACGCCCTCTTATCTCTATCTAGGTTTGTGCTTTCCTTAGATCGAAACACTCTGCACCTGCAAAGACAAAGTGGGCGCCTTAGAGGCCGTTTGCACTTCGACGGTCAAGTCAATACTCGGGCAAAGAAACAAAATGTGTGTAATAGTTCTAGTCTCAGAAACTGCGTACCTTGTGGGTTCTCTTACTACCTTTTATATAGTCTAGGGTTTCCTCTGTTTTTGTTACCCGCATTTAGAGTTTTTGGAGGAATGCCCTTGCGTCACTATTACCTAATCTTAGTGTAATCTAGCACGTAAGGCTCCTCTTGCTGGAGTGCAATCTCTAACGGAATGGCCACCTGGGTACCAACTTGTGCACCTAATCTCTGAGGCCATTCATCCTTGGGGTGCCCTAACTGTTCACGTGCCATGCATTGAGCTTCCCTTGGAAACCCTAACCCTCATGGGCATTCGTGGCTTCCAAGACTCTTTACTCGTGTCGCGCTTAGTTGCGCAATCCACACCACACGCATGGGCACCTTGTGACCTAGGCTTCCCCCTATTTCTGGCGTTTTACTGATAACTGGTGTGCTTTCTAGGACCCACCATTCGTGATCCAATTCAGCTGTTTGAGTCGCCGATGCCCGATGTCACATCGGCCTCACTCTGTTGCCGAGGACATGTCGGCACACCCTGGTGATCGACATCCGACCACTAATCGGCACACTGGCTCGTGCCGCTTGTGAGACACTGGCTCATGCCGCTTGTGGGACCCAGCTTACGTGGCCCACCATTACTAGCAATCAATGATGTCTAAGGACTGGTCGGTACACAAGCCCCCAGTCTCGAGTTGTTAACATGTTCAGCGAAGAGACTAAGTCATCGCCCTTGGCGACCTACGTGGCACCGTGTGAAAGGACGTGAACAGTGGACCAAAATTACGTCTCTCCGTACTTGTTTTAATCTGTGCACAGGTGGCTAGATCAACGACCAGGACTTACTAGCGCTTGCGCTCCCTTATTTACGTTAACTCTTTCAAAACCCCACACTTCTTCACTGTTCCATCACTTCACTTAAAAACTCTCTCTTCGATCATTCTCTTTCTTTAGAGTGCTCTCTCTTTTTCTTCATCAATCACGACCTTCAATCCCTCAACTGCTTAAAGGTATGATTTTTATCTCATGCCCTGCTCTTGTTTCATGATTCCGCTGCTCATAACATGTTATAACTGCTTTGGGTCTGTTTAAGATTTCTGCGCTTTAGGTTTTCCTGCATTTTACATTGTTGCGTTCTTCGCTTCTATTTCTCTGGTTCATTGAGCCACACTCGCTTCTTCTGAACCCTCGTCTTTCTTCCTTTCTCCTCTCCCATTTTAGCTTTCTTCAAGATAGCCAGAACAAAAACCACTTACAACCCTCCTCCCAACGTTGACTACAAAGCCATGTACCCTTGGGCTTCTGATGACCTCCTCGTCAAGACCTTCAGCGAGGACGTGAGGAAACATCGAGATGAAGAGCCTAATCCCAAGGGTCGCGTATTTGGGAGGGAAAGCGACGCTTACGTATCGGTTTGACCTTGCACGAATGGCGAACTGGTATGTGCTGATGATCGCACCAACACTGGAGAACCCTTTTTCTTCTTACACTCCACCATCTTCAAGCGGATCAAACTTCACTTGCCACTCACGGGCTTCGAGAGGGCACTCCTCACCGAAATTAATGTGGCCCCTACCCAACTGCACCCCAACAGCTGGGCCTTCGTGAGAGCGTTCGCCATTCTGTATAACCATCTAGGGCACACCCCTTCAGTGGACGTCTTCCTCCACTTCTTCGAGGCCAAGAGCCCAGGGAAAAAGCTTTGGGTAAGCTTCAACAGGGTGGCGGGGAGAGTCCTCTTAATCCTCTTCCGACAATCTTATAAGGGCTTTAAAGGGAAGTTCTTTAAGGTGTGTTGCAGCACCCACGAACCCACCCTGCTAGTTGGGTTCCTACACTACTGGGTCGAGAAGCTGAAGTTCATGAAGCACAGGGGTCTCGAGGAGCTGACTCCCCCTGATCGCGAACTATGCTAGGTCCTTGCAAGCTTAGGAGCGGTGTTTAACACCGCTCAACTGATTAAGTATGAGTATAACATCTCAGACCTTAAGGGCTATATCAGTATTGATCCCTACCCCTTTTCCTGAATTTACTTACACTTCTTGTTGTTGTGTGTATACCGTGATTATCTTCTCATGTATCGTTGTCTTGGTGCAAGTATGGTACTCAACGAGGAGAAGAGGAACAGACTGGCTGAGCTGATTGCTCGTCATCAAGCGACGCTTACTGGTGCAGGTGGCTCAGCCCCGCTGGTCCTCTAGCTGTTGCCTAGGATTCGCCCATTCCAGCCCCGTTGATAATAATAAAGGGGTGGTGGCGATTGACTCCGAGGACGAGGACACCGAGGAGGGCCTTGTCTTCAAGAGGCAAAGGGTGGGCGTCGCGGTGACCTCACTCTCTGGTACTGATGGACAACCCCCCATGCACCTCCTCTCCTTGCGTACTCCTCGCGCTTGAAGGTGGTGGGGAGAGCACTCCTGGGGGTGACCAAGTGCCTCATGCCCCCGAGCTCCCTGCCATACTCCAGCAAGCCCTCAAATGCTTCCAAGAGAAGGAGGCGGCGGAGGCTTTGGGTGGAGATCTACTGAGGGATCGCATGGGCCAGAGCCTTGGGGAATTCCTCGACAATTCCCTTGCCTTCTTGAGCCAGGCGGAGGCAAGGATGAAGGAGGAAATTGCTCACCAAGATCATATCTTCGCCAACCGTGAAACGACCCTGAACCAAGAGCTGAGCAGTCTCCGTCAATCGGAGAAGGAGACCAAAAAGCTGCTCTTCGACAAGGGTCAGGAGACCCTTCAGCTGGATGCGAAGATCCTACCTCTGCGCAATAGGGTGATCGACCTGGAGGAGCAAGCTGAGGGGGCAAAGGCCAAGATGCCCAAATTGGAGGAAAGAGCCACCCAGCAAGAGGTTCAGCTTGGCCGTGTGGAGGGTGAGCTTGCCCAACAGACCGAGCTCTTCAAAAAGACTGAGGCGAAGCTCATCGAGGATGTCGCTGACGTATATGGAGCAGGGTTCGAGGATGCCCTTGCTCAAGTTGCCTGCGTGCACCCTGAGATGGACATCAACCCCTTCGTAGCATCGAAGCGGGTTGTTGATGGGCAGCTCGCGCCCAGAATCTAGCTCGCTCAATTTGTAGGAACTTGGCCTTTTGATGAACAATTTATTATTTCTATATATACTTCATCTTATTTATAAATCTATCTTCCTTAAAATTCTTACTTCGCTCTTACTTTATTGAGTAAGGAGATGTCTTCCTGATGCCGCTGATGAACCATGTTGTCTTCGCCTTGGCGTTCTCACTCAAGAGGGAGGCGTTTTCTGTGCATCATCCTATCCCAACTTTGAGTCTTCTAACCCAAGGAGAAGTTCGTACTTGACCTCGATCTAACCACACTGGGGTAGAGGAGGGTTCAACCGTTGGACCACACTGTCCACCTCGACGCTCTCACTCAAGAGGGAGGCGTTCTCTGTGAACCACCCTACCCAGTCTCAAGACTTCTAGCCCAAGGAGAAGCTCGTAACTGACCTCTTACTTACCCCATAGGGGCAGACGAGGATTTTAACTGGCGAACCATACTGTTCAACCCTGGCGTTCTCACTCAAAAGGGAGGCGTTCTCTACGAATTGTCCTGCCCACTCTTGAGACTTCTAACCCATGGGGAAGGTCATAACTGACCTCGCCCTTGCTGTATAAAGTCAAGGGAGGGTTTTACTGGTGAACCGTACTGTTCAACCTTGGTGTTTTCACTCGAAGATGGGGGGAGGTGTTCTCTGCGAACCTACCTTCCCCGGTCCTGAGACTTCTAACTCAAGCGAACGGTTCGTAGCTGACCTCATCCTCGCTCAAGGGCGAGAGAGGATTTTACTGGTGAACCATATTGTTAAAACTTGGTGTTTTCACTCGAGGGGGAAATGTTCTTTGCGAACCTACCTTTACCGATCTTGAGACCTCTAACCCAGGTGAATGGTTTGTAACTGCATTGTACAAAATATTCAATAATATACTTCAAACAAAACTTTATTAGGTGACCTCGTTAAAAAACCCTTGGAAGGGTAAAAGAGTGTCCCCTAAAAACTGCGTACAATGCAATAGTTCAACAGAAGTACAATTTGAGGTTGGTCGCATTCCATGTACGAGGAATCGCGCCGCCCTTTAATGTCTCAAGCCTGTATGCCTCGTTCCTAAGGGCCTCTGTCACCCTGAAAGGACCAGTCCACTTGGGGGACAACTTGTTCTCTAGCTGGTATGGGTGGGCCTTTCGCATCACCAGATCGGCGACCTGGAACTATCGAGGTCTCAGCTTGGAGCTGTACTTGTACTCCACCCTTCTCTTCAAGGCTTCAGCTTTGATTCTTGCTTCCTCCCTTATTTCATCCAATAGGTCCATGTTCACCTTTCTCTCTTCATTGGACTCTTCAACCACGAACTTCTCGAAGCATGGCAAGTTCTCTTGGATCTCTACGGGAATCATCGCGTCCGAACCATACACTAAGCTGAAGGGTGTTTCCCTGGTGGTGGACTGAGGAGTGGTGTGGTAAGCTCACATAATTCTAGGGACTTCTTCTGCCCAGGTCCCTTTGGCCTTCTCCAGCCTTCTCTTCAGACCCCTCAGCAGAACTCAGTTGGTAGACTCAACCTGTCCATTCGTTTGGGGGTGCTCGACTGATGCGAACATGTGCTTTGTCTCAATTTCTGTACACAACTTTCCCAGCTGTTGGTGATGGAAACCGTCCAGCCACACACAATCCCATAATAAGGAGGATGAAGACCTAGAGGTTGTTTATTGACTTAATTGCAAATATGGGTCTAATTGGGCTTTTGTTTACTTTTGTAGGCCCAATCAAGAGGACAACTCTAGGGTGAAGGAATGTACAAACATATCCAAGAAGACCTCCAACTCATCAAAACATAAACTAGAGCTTTGGTCAGAAGAACACAAGAAGACTGAGTTTCTGCTGACTAGTCAACATTATTTGTGGGCCAAGCTTTAGCTTAAATAAATTGTATAAAGTTTTTTAGCATTTCATGGGCCATGTATTGGGCCTAGTAGCATAAATTAATTGGACCAAATATTTGGGCCAAGTAGCATAGGTTTTTAGGCATGTATTTGGGCCAATTGTAAAATATGACTAGTTAGGGTTAAAAGTGACTAATTAGGGTAACAATTGGGCTTCTTTGAGCTCAATGTAACCCTAAAACATCTAGGGTATATTGGAGAACGAAAATACCTTGGCATGGAGCACATGGACGTCCACATGGCAACATAGGAGTGGAGAGGATTCAGCATGAAAGGTGTGAGCTAAACATGGAAAGCATGACTCCACATGGCACCTTCTCATTGGAGGGTTTTATTTTGAATTTTAAACTTTTGGCTCCAAAATGTTCAACCCTCCTATAAATTGAGGTGCATAGCTCTCATTTTGCAAGATTAATATAATAGTGAATTGCTGCCAAATTTGAGCCAATATCACTACTTGTCAAAAACCTCTCAAGGGTAGACTATTGATCTTCAATTTCCATTCTACCAAAGAGAGATGGCCTCACCACTCTCATTTCATACCTAACCTGCACCTCCAAGGCATCCTCATCTCCTAGGAGAGCCTTGATTGTGAACCTCCATTAACCTCCATTTCTTGCACTGCTGTACGTACTTCGTGCAGTCTTTCCTTATGGTTGGCCAATAGTATCCCGCACGAATGGCCTTCGATGCTAGAGATCGACCACCGATATGACTTCCGCATATCCCTTCATGGAGTTCTGCCATTATTCGTGCGCACTGCTCGCCACTTACACATACTAAAATAGGGTGGATGAACCCGTGTCTGAACAACTCTCCGTTAATGAGGGTGTACTTGGTCGAATTTTTCTTTATTTTCCTAGCCTCTGTGGGTTTCAGCGGGAGTATCCCATCAGCCAGGTAACGCTTGTAAGGTGTTATCCAGGTTTCTCCTCCTTCAACCAGGCAGACCTGCAATGACTCTTCCCCAAGAACTGGGTATGTGTTTATCCTTGGCGTTTTTAATGTCTCCTAAGTCAATGACCGATGACTCCTCTTCCTCCCTTCCGACGTGCTAACTTGATGGACCCCCTATCATATTGTCTGTAGTGAAGGTTCGAGGTATCTTCAGGGTTTCTTGGATTATTGTCCTCTGTCTGCCCCCTTGCCCGAATTGGCGAGCTTTGCTAGCACGTCAGCTTGGGCATTTTTCTCTCTAGGGACATGTACCAACTCGAACACCGCAAACGACTTCTTCAAAACTTGGACATATTCTAGATAGGCAACCATCTGAGGGTCTTTGGCCTAGTATTCTTCTGTTACTTGGCCTGTAACGAGTAGGGAGTCACTCTTCGCCAGCAAACTCTGCGCACCCATCTCCTTGGCTAACAATATTCCATCGATCAGAGCTTCATACTCTACCTTGTTGTTGCTGGCCTTGAAAGCGAACCGTAGGGCCTGCTCGATCAATAGCCCATTCGGTCCTTCCAGGATGATGCCAGCTCCACTGCCTTGTTGGTTAGAGGATCCATCTACAGAGAGCACCCATTGGAAGTCAGATTCTTCATAGTGCGCGTTTGCCGATGAGAGCTCTACTACAAAGTCAGCATAAACTTGGCCTTTGATAGGGCCTCTGGGCTTGTACTGTACGTCGAACTCTGATAGCTCTACTGCCCAACGTACCATTCTTCCCGCAACGTCCGACTTCTGTAAGACCTTACGGATAAGAAGGTCTGTCATCACCACTACAGTGAAGCTCTGAAAGTAGTGGCGGAGTCTCCTCGCTGAGAACACCACTGCTAGGGCTGCCTTCTCTAGGGCCTGGTACCTCACCTCAGGCCCCTGCAATACTTTACTCACAAAGTATATTGGCTTTTGTACTTGGTCATGTTCCTGGACAAGGACCGAACTGATCGCCTGATCAATGATCGCAAAGTATAGGGGAAGCAGCGAACCCAGCTGCGGTTTGCATAACACTTGGGGACTGGCCAGGTACTCCTTCAGCTAGAGGAATGCCTCATCACATTCTCTGGTCCATATGAACCTACTGTTCCTCCTCAGGCATTGGAAATAGGGGTGGCCTTTATCCCCTCAGCTGATACAAATCTGGACAGGGTGGTCATCCACCCTGTCAACTGTTGCACCTCCTTGACTGAGATCGGGCTCCTCATTACGAGGATTGCAACGGACTTCTCAAGGTTCACTTTTTTCCCACGCTCGATGAGTAGGAAGCCTAAGAACTTGCCCGCTTCCACCCCGAACACACACTTCTCAGGATTCAGCTTCAATTTATACTTGGCTATCATGGTAAATAGCTCTTATAAATCAGCGACGTGCTGATCCTTCACCTATGAGGTTACCACCATGTCATCCACGTAGGCCTATACATTTTGCGCCCTATCATGGGCGCGAGTACCCTATCCATTAATCTGTGGTAGGTGGCACTTGCGTTTTTCAACCCAAAGGGTATCACTGTGTAACAATAGCAAGACAGCTCTGTCATGAACGCCGTCTTGCACTCGTCCCTGGGATGCATCTTGATCTGGTTGTACCTAGAAAAGGCATCCAGGAAGCTGAGCAACCTGCAACCCGAGGCGCTGTCTACCAAAGCATCAATGCTTGGCAGGGGGTAGGAGTCCTTTGAGCAAGCCTTATTGAGGTCTGTAAAGTCTACGCACATCCTCCACTTCCCGTTGGCCATCTTCACCAGCACCACGTTTGCCAGCCAATCTGGGTACTGAATCTCCTTGATATGGCCGACGCTCAGCAACTTCCGCGTTTCTTCTTTAATGACCTGCCGCCTTTTCTCGTTGAACTTTCTCCTCCTCTGTGGAACAAGTCTGACCTGGGGATCCATTGTAAGGCGATGGCATAGGAAGTCGAGGTCTATGTCAGGCATGTCCGAGGCGGACCACGCGAAGGCATCCAAATGTCGTGCTATGACTTTGGCAATCTGGTTCTGTGTTCCTTGGCCTAGAGACTTGCCAAGTTTAAATATTCTGCCACCGATCTCCTTCTCCAGGATGTCTCTAGCTAGTTCGGGTCGCCTTTCCCGAGCGATCTCTGCACAGGCAACCCCTTCTTCACCTGGGGCCCGGGTGGTGACAGTGAACACTCCTCTCTTTGTTTTGAGGCTATTCTTGTAACACTTCTTAGCCTCCTTCTGGTCTGATTTGATGGTAATCACTATTCCCCTCAAGGATGGTAGTTTTATCTCCATGTGCCTTGTCGATGCTACCACTCTCAGCCTGTTCAGGGCAGGTTTGCTCAACAGTATGTTGTAAGCTGAGGGAGCGTTAACAACAAGGTATCTGATGTTCTCTGTGCGGGAAGCAACACCATCCGTGAAGGTGGTCCTCAACTCTATGTACCCACGCACTTCTACCTGGTCTCCAAAAAACTCATACATGCAACCGATGTAAGGCCTCAACTAGTCAGGAGACAACTGTAATTTGTTGAAGGTCGACCAGAACATCACGTCTGCCGAGCTTCCCTGGTCCACCTAAACACGGTGCACCTTCCTCCCTATTGTCACTACCGAGATCACCACTGGGTCATTGTCGTGGGGGACGACATCTCGGAAGTCGGCCTTGGTGAAGACGAGGTCGATGTCAAGTGTCTGGTCTGCCTCTTGCACCTCTACCGTCATCACCGCTCATGCATACGTATGAGAAACCTCTTAAAATAGTGTGAATTTCACCATGAACAGGCATCTCGTGCCCCTGATCACCCCCTGGTGCCGCCAACGTCTGGACTCCCTGCGGTTTCTACAAGTAGTCCTTTAGGAAGCCATTCTTCACTACTTTGTCTAACTGGTGTCCGAGTGACAAGCAGTTATGTATGGGGTGACCATACGCTTGGTGGAACTCACACCAAGCGTTCTTGCTAGGCCTCAACCTCTTGTCAGTTTTCGCAGGCATCTTCAGTCTCTCCACTATGTTGGTAACGATCAGCTCCTTCAATTCTATCAGGAAGGTGTGCCTGGGTGGCGCATCTTCCCTCGTGCGCGCCCTGGTTTGGGGCTTCCTGGGCTCGTAGGGGTGCTGCTTCCCTCGGGCCTTCTTTTTTGTTGTCACCTCATGTACCCTCCCGGGCGGAAGTCGACTTGGCCCTCACGGGCGAACGGGGACGACGCTTCCGCGCTTCTCCGTGACTTCCCCTTCTACGACTATATAGGCTATTGATCGTCGCCTAATCTTGCAAAAGGCTTTGGGGCAACTCCTGATGAGTGATTCACTGAAGGGTTCCGACATGATTCCTTTCCCGAAAGTGTGCACCATCATATCCTCGTCCTTGGTGTGCAGCCTCACCACCTGTGTCCCAAATCGATTGAGGAAGTCCTTCAAGGATTCTCCCTGGTACTGTCTTACATCGAAAAGATCGTAAGAGACTGGCGGGGAGCCTTTCTTTGTCTCTATGTTTAATCTTTTGCAATATGTGGGGGATTATGTTGGGTTCAATAGTGTCAAAGTTCAAGAGGGGGTGAATTGACCTTTTAAAAGTTTCGTGCAGAATCAGATTTTATCACAGTACACAGAAAATAAATCGATTTATTTGGAAATGAACAGATTTATTTTGACACTCTTTATGTTTGAAAACGTTTATATCAGCCAAGTTATTCTTGAGATTATAACGATTAATTTGCAAGCCACACACACACTGATATTAAAGAGAAAACAATGAACAACAAAAACAGTAACCTTCAATTTTTAAGCAAGTGATAAAGGTTCAATTATTAGCTTATCAATTAATTAGGTAACCTATCCAAACAAGTTGTTCCAGTTGTAATTAACAGTTCATATAACTTCTTAACAGAACCAAACTAATTTTCCAGAAAATAAGAAAAGTATGAACAAGCCCAGAAAGAACAAATTTATTTTTAATTGAACAGATTCAATTTCTGGCAGATTAACAGATAAGCAAGGATTTGAGTGCAGGGATGAAGAGAGATGAACACACAACAGTTATACTGGTTCACTCATTTGAGCTACATCCAGAGTCACTTAATCCAAGGTGAAATCCACTAAACAAAATGTACCAAACATACTTACACAGCCATTGTTCTTGAACCCTACAAGAAACTTGGCACACTTGCTGAAAAACCCTATTTCAGCACACACACTCTTCAAGAAACCCTATCAAGAAGAGTTTACAATCACACTTTTACAAGAAAAGAAATATGAAACGAATACACCTAATAGAGGATGGAGAAATTTGCCTTAAACCAATAGAACAGATTGCTCAAACAGTAGCAACACCTCTCACCAAGCCTTAGAACCAAACAAGAACAAGCACACTTTTGATTTTTGAAATCTTTCAAGAACACATGCTAATTCTCTGTAAATCCTTAATTCTCTGTTGTAAAACTTGTTTTCTCAATTGTATGATTCTTTTCTAAACACATGAACAAGTTTTCTTTTTATAGAAAAACAACTTATAACAGATTTTCAAAAAACAGTTAAAGCTGTTATAAAAAGAACAGATTGAAAATAAAATGAACAGATTTATTTTCAAAAGCAGTTAGAGAATCTGTTATGTGAAGGAGACTCAGTCAACCATTCTGGTGCAGGAACAAAATGAAAAAAACTGTTCAAGATAAACATGGCACCAGACTAAAAAGAATCTATTCATTTACAGATGAACAGATTTATTTTTCAAAACGATAACAGAAAAGACTTAACTACTGAAACACAGTCGTTTTGAAAAAGAGAAGACTTAGTCAAAATACTTGATGCACAAAACCTAATTTTCAAAAGACTTAGTCAATGCATCAGTTTAAAAAAGAATCTGTTTATTTAGAAAAGAACAAATTTATTTTTATGTAGTAAATGTGTTTTTTGCAAAACATGTCAAAAACAGTTTCAAAAAATTTGTGCTTGATCTTATCACATGTCTTGAAGGGGCAACAACCATCTTCAACAATCTCCCCCTGTTTGATGGAGACAAATCCCCATAGCTCTGTGGCTTTAAGAACCTGTACAACACCAAATACTAAACCAGAAAATTGAAACATTGCATAACATGTGAATTAGTTTTAAGGTGCAGAATGTAACTTCTTGTTTTAGCTAGCTTCACCTAGCATGGTGAGCTATTTTTCTCCCCCTTTGGATTCATCAAATAACATTTAAGCATAGAGAGAGCAGAAACATAACCATAACAGTCCAGAAAACAAAGACAAATTGTTCAACATTACAGAAATATAAACTGATGAAAGGAAAGCATGGAAAGCAAGATACTTTTAATCTTTGTAATATAACTCTGCAAGCTGCAACTGAATTCCTTCAATTTGATCATCAAGGTGCTGAAACCTTGCTTGAGTGGTCTCAAAATATGCTCCCTGTTCTGCTGTCAAGGCATCAAGGTGATATAGAACTTGCCTTTCATACATAGATAATGGTTCACCTCTGTATTCTGGAGTTTGATAGGCAACAATAGCATTCTGATGAGTTACAGCACCTTCTTCATGCACTGATTGTGGAGCTGGTGAGTCTCCTCTGATTTCTACAGATGAAGAGCTTGTCCTATGACTTCCAACATGACCAGCAGATGGCTCTTGCCTGTAGGAGTGATGGATAACATAACATGAGTGTTCTGCAGCTTGAACCGTGTCATCTTCCATGGGAACAGCCTCATCTCCATCTTCATTGTTGAGGTTTGAGGCTCCACGTTCTTCTTGAGGATCCTTACCTTTGAGAATCACCCAGCTATCCTCCACTTTATGAAATCCCATTTTTGTGAGAGTTGAGTTGTCAATCTCACTCACAGCTTTGATGGTTTCATTTCGCTCATTGGAAGTGTCAATGCCAAAGTGGTCAATCAATTTTGAAACAAGTATAACATAAGGAAAGCGATAATCAGTTAATCTTTTGGATTTCAGCATATGCTCATTGATGATATACACCCAGTTAACCTTGATCAGATTCATGATGCAGTATAAAAGGATTAAATCCTCTTCATGTAAAACAGCATGATTTGTACCTCTTGGGAAGAGCTGTCATGCTATAATGTAGGCAACAAGACGTGGTGTTAGGTTCAAATGACCTGCATGGAATCTGCTTATGCTCTGGGCAGGGTTCCTCATACAGCTTCTGTAATACTGAAGTTTGTTGAACTCCTGAATCCCACTCGTGTTCCTTTTTCCAACCTTTAGACCAGAATATTTGATTCCAGCCACTGAATTCCAGACATCATTGGTGACCTTCATTTTGATTCCTTTCACAAAGAATACAATGTTCTTTCCATCCAAGGTTAGATTAGTGTAAAACACCTTAACTAAATCAAGATACACATTACCAATTAATTTCAGCAGCTTATTCAATTTCTGGTGCTTCAATGCAGACCTTGTTTCAGCCAATTTCTTTGATTTCAGCCAGTTGAAATCCAGTACATTGGGTATGTTAATCTGTTTTCTGCTCATTCCGTGAATGTAGGCATTGATGCCCTCTTCATCTCCAGCGAACTCCCTTTCCAGCACACCTTGAAAGGTGCTTTGCTTGTCCTGATTTTTCTTTTTCTTCCTTGAAGAAGAAGCCATGGTTGAACCAGAATTTTTCTTGTGTTTCAAATGGTGAGAACCGAAAATGGGCAACCAATGTGGGTAACAAATTTTCACACAGATTTATATTGTAAAATGAATGAGATGATGGAGCAGTTATGAATGAATATGCACGAAGATTTTATGCTCTGAAATTGTGCAGAGAATCTTTGAAAAATGCAGCAAAATATTTGGGGTCACGATGCACATATGACACCTTAATTGAGCACCCAAACCATCAAATTGGTTACATAACCATGACCAAAACCGTCAAAGGTACACTGGTTAATACCCACTAAGTCAGTCAATCAGTCAAAGATCAGAATTTCTCTTTTCATCAAAGCATATCAGTACCAAAAATAAACACATTTAATTGCAAATAAACAGATTTAATTTTTCACTGCGAGGTACAATTGACATTGATAATTCCCAATTCATTCAGAAAATTAAACCTATCTTTAGCCAATGGTTTTGTAAACAAATCTGCAAACTGTAAATCTGTACCAATGAACTTAATCTCACATGTTCCATTTGAAATGTGTTCCCTTAGGAAGTGATTCCTAATTTCAATGTGTTTGGTTCTTGAATGCATGACAGGATTTTTGGTTAAGTTGATTGCACTTGTGTTATCACACAACAAAGGTATATGGTTAAGTAAGATACCAAAGTCATTCAATTGTTGTCTTAGCCATATGGTTTAAGCACAACAACTCCCTGCTGCAATGTACTCTGCTTCAGCAATGGAGAGAGCAACACATGCCTATTTTTTGCATTGCCATGAGATCAAGCTTGATCCAAGAAAGTGACAGGTACCACTGGTGCTCTTCCTATCAATTTTGAAACCTGCAAAGTCTGAATCAGAATATCCAGTTAAACTCAATGAAATGTTACCTAGATACCACAAGCCAACTTCATTAGTTCCTTGCAAATATTTCAGAATCCGTTTGGCAGCATTGAAGTGTGATTCTTTAGGAGCAAATTGAAACCGAGCACACATGCACACTGCAAACATTATGTCAGGCCTGCTGGCAGTGAGATACAATAGAGATCCTATGAGTCCTCTGTATTTGGTTTCATCAACAGAAATTCCAGCTTCATCACGATCCAAGTGACAGCTAGTTGAGAAGGGTGTGCTAATTGGTTTGCACTTGTCAATTTCAAATTTCCTCAGCAGATCTTTGTAATACTTAGCTTGATTTAAGAAAATGCCATCCTTGAGTTGTTTGACCTGCAAGCCTAGAAAATAGTTCAACTCACCCATCATTGACATTTCAAACTCACTCTTCATGATTTCCACAAAAGTTTCACACAATTCTCCATTATTCGATCCAAAAATGATGTCATCCACATATACTTGTACTAGAATTGTGTCATCCCCTTTCTTCTTGATGAATAAGGTCTTATCTGATGTGCCTCTGTCATAGCCTTATGAGGTGAGGAAATCGCTAAGCCTCTCATACCATTGCCTAGGAGCTTGCTTGAGCCCATAAAGAGCCTTTTTGAGTTTGAACCATGTCCTGGATGTTGATGGTCTTCAAAACCTGGTGGTTGTGAAAAGAATACCTCTTCATTTACATAACCATTCAAGAAGGCACTCTTCACATCCATTTGGAATAGCTTGAACCCTTTGATGCAGGAGAAGGCAAGCAGCAATCTAACAGCTTCTAGCGAGCCACTGGTGCATATGCCTCATCATAGTATATTCCTTCTTCTTGATTATACCCTTTAGCCACTAGCCTAGCCTTATTTCTGGTAATCACCCCATGCTCATCCATCTTGTTTCTAAATACCCATTTTGTTCCAATTATATTCATCTCAGGTATTCTAGGAACAAGAGTCCAGACCTCATTAAGAGCAAATTGTTTCAGTTCCTCTTGCATGGCCAGAATCCAGTTACTGTCCTTGAGGGCTTCATTCAGATTTTTGGGTTCCACTTGAGATACAAAGGCCATTGTTTCACAGAAGTTATTCAAGGATTTCCTAGTTGATACTCCCTTCTCGATGTTCCCAATGACATTATCAAGGGTTAGGTCTCTTGGGGTTTTCCACTCTTTTGGCAAACCTGCAGACAAAGTAGGTTCTTGCATAGCATGTGTAACAGCAGTATCAATATGAATCGATTCATTTCGACTTAAAACAGATTTAAATTCATTACAGTCAAGGTCATCAGTAGCAATTCTAGATATGCTATGATCAACTTCATCAAATACAACATGCATTGATTCTTCTACTATGAGCAACCTTTTATTGAAGACTCTATATGCATGACCATTCAAAGCATAACCAATGTGCACACCTTCATCAGATTTAACATCAAACTTACCTAGATTTTCTTTGCCATTATTCAATACAAAGCATTTACACCCAAACACTCTAAAGTGACTCACACTAGGTTTCCTGCCCTTATACAATTCATATGGAGTTTTCTTAAGAATGGGTCTAATTAAGGTTCTATTTAACACATAAGCTGCATTATAGACAACATCTGCCCAAAAATACTTAAGAAGCTTAGATTCATTTAACATAGTTCTAGCTAGTTCCTCTAATGATTTGTTTTTCCTTTCAACTACATCGTTTTGTTGGGGAGTCCTAGAGGCTGAAAAGGTATGTGATATCTCATGCTTCTCACAAAACCTCTCAAATCTAGCATTCTAAAACTCTCCCCCATGATCACTTCGAATTGACTTTATGCAGCAACCATTTTCATTCTGCAGAACCTTTGCTAATTTCTTAAAAGCATTGTAAGCATCATTTTTATGTGAAAGAAACGAAGTCCATGTAAATCTAGATTAGTCATCCACAACAACTAAAGCATACAAATTTCTAGCCAAGCTAGCAACTCTAGATGGTTCAAATAAGTCCATATGTAATACATCCAATGGATTTTTTGTAGAAACAATATCTTTTGAATTGAAAGAGGATCTGATTTGTTTACCTTTCACACAAGCATCACAGAGCTTGTTATCCTAAAATTTAATGTTAGGTAAACCAGAAACAAGATCTTTAGATTTCAGTTTATTTAATTGATTAGTGTGTATGTGAGCTAACCTCCTGTGCCACAGCCAAGACTCATCACTTCTAGACATCAAACACTCATTTGAAGAGTTAGTTTCCATGATATTCAAAAGATATACGTTATTCACTCTCTTACCAGTACACAGCACCTTACCAGAGGTGTCACTTGAGATTGTGCAGCCCTTTGACTTGAAGTTCACCTTGTATCCTTTGTCACAAAGTTGACTGATACTGAGAAGGCTATGCTTAAGTCCTTCTACATAAAGCACATTCTCAATAGTGGTTGAATTCCCTGTTCCAACAGTGCCTATGCCCAAAATTCTTCCTCGGTTATTATCACCATAGGTTACATGTCCCTCTGCTTTGAGCTTCAAGCTAGTGAATTTTGTAAGATCTCCAGTCATATGTTTGGAACAGCCACTGTCCAAGTACCATTGATTCTTCTTGCTGCCTATCTGCAAAACAGAACAAAGATGATACAAATGGTACCCTTTTTAGTATAAGGTCCAGCACAGATTAAAACCTTCCCTTTGGTAGCCATTTTGCTAAATTCCTAGTAACAAGATGCTTTCTAACAATGCATGACCTAGAGGTATGACCAGATTTCATGCAGTAAAAATAGGTTACATGAGATGCCTTTTTGCCACTGTTGAAAGCTGAAAAACCTAATTTTGCTGGAACAAAAAAACTTGAAAGCTTTTTTACATTGGTTACATTTCCAGGGTTGTAACCAATACCATTCTTATTGAAAACAACATTCTGTGAGCCAAGGAGAGACTCAAGGTTCTCTCTTCCCTTGGTGAAATTGGAAAGGGTTTTTAGCAAATACTCCACTTGTTTTTCCAATTTTTTGCAGTTTTCATAGGTTTTAATAGAGGCATGCAAGCATGTTAGTTTAAGGCTTACCAAATTTGTTTTGGCCTTATGCAGTTCTCCCTCAAGTGTTTTTACTTTAGGTGCAAGCACATTATTTACCTTTTGCAACTTACTGCATATTACAGCTAGCCTATTTGCTTCATCATGTGTTTCCTTGAAAGCAGCAAGCAATTGATCATAGTTATCAGATTCCATAGAGAATTCACTTACTGAATCAGAGATTGACCCTTCATCTTTAATCATGAAGCACAAATTGTTTTCCTCACTCTCAGTTGAAGAGCTGCTGGTTGAAGATACTTCATTCTCTTCCCATGAAATGGAAGCTTTTCTCCCCTTGCTCCTTTCAACCTTCTTGCTGGCAGATTTGTCCTTTGATTGATTGTTTGGACAATCCACTTTGACGTGCCCTGTTTTGCCACAGCCAAAGCAAGTATAGTTAGAGGAATTTGAGTCATTAGGTTTAGGATACCTTCTTTTCTGCTGGTTCCTATCTCTGCTTTTCTTCTTCAGGAATCTGCTGAATCTCTTTGTAAGTAGGCTGATTGTATCATCATGTTCAGCATCTTCTTTTTCCTCATTGATCTCATTCTGCTCACTTGCTTTCAGTGCAAGTCCTTTGGGTTTTCTTTCCACTGTTTCTTGCTCTTTGAGTCTCTTGAGCTCCAGCTCATGCTCCATTAATTTCCCAAAGAGTGCAACAGTTGACAGCTTTGACAGATCACGACTTTCTGATATGGCAGTCACCTTGGGTTGCCAGCTTCTGTCGAGGCACTTCAGCACTTTTATGTTGAGTTCCTCTCTGTCAAATTCCTTTCCCAAACCAGTAAGATGATTCACAATATGAGTGAACCTTTTCTGCACATCAGTAATGCTCTCCTCGGGTTGCATTCTAAAAAATTCATATTCTTGGATGCGAGAATGTTTTCTTGACCTCTTCACATCTTCAGTACCCTCGTGAGTGACTTTCAAGACCTCCCACATCTCCTTAGTTGAACTGCATTGGGATATCCTAAAGAACTCATCCATTGTTAATGAGGAGGTTATGATGTTCTTGGCCACAAGATCATATTGAGCCTTCTTCCTTTCGGTCTCATTCCATTCAGATCTTGGCTTTACCACTTCTTCATCCTTGACAACCTGCATTGGCACATAGGGTCCATGGACCACAACCTCCCAAATAAACGAGTCAATAGATTCCATGAAAATTTTCATTCTAATTTTCCAAAAGGCATAATTCATTCCATTGAACATAGGTGGTCTACTAACAGAAGATCCCTCAGCAAAAAGCATTTTAAACTCCGACATTATTGCAAACAAACATGATTAAAACACAAGTCCTAGCTCTTCATACCAATTGTTGGGTTCAATAGTGTAAAAGTTCAAGAGGGGGGGTGAATTGACCTTTTAAAAGTTTCGCGCAGAATCAGATTTTATCACAGTACACAGAAAATAAATCGATTTATTTGGAAATGAACAGATTTATTTTGACACTGTTTATGTTTGAAAATGTTTATATCAGCCAAGTTATTCTTGAGATTATACAGATTAATTTGCAAGCCACACACACTGATATTAGAGAGAAAACAATGAACAGCAAAAACAGTAACCTTCAATTTTTAAGCAAGTGATAAAGGTTCAATTATTAGCTTATCAATTAATTGGGTAACCTATCACAAACAAGTTGTTCCAGTTGTAATTAGCAATTCATATAACTTCTTAACAGAACCAAACTAATTTTCCAGAAAATAAGAACAGTATGAACAAACCCAGAAAGAACAAATTTATTTTTAATTGAACAGATTCAATTTCTTGCAGATTAACAGATAAGCAAGGATTAGAGTGCAGGGATGAAGAGAGATGAACACACAACAATTATACTGGTTCACTCAAATGAGCTACATCCATTCTCACCTAATCCAAGGTGAAATCCACTAAACAAAATGTACCAAACACACTTACACAACCACTGTTCTTGAACCCTACAAGAAACTTGGCACACTTGCTGAAAAAACCCTATTTCACACACACTTTTCAAGAAACCTTATCAAGAAGAGTTTACAATCACACTTTTACAAGAAAAGAAATATGAAACGAATACACCTGATAGAGGATGGAGAAATCTGCCTTAAACCAGTAGAACAGATTGCTTAAACAATAGCAGCACCTCTCACCAAGCCTTAGAACCAAACAAGAACAAGCACACTTTTGATTTTTGAAATCTTTCAAGAACACATGCTAATTCTCTGTAAATCCTTAATTCTCTGTTGTAAAACTTGTTTTCTCAATTGTATGATTCTTTTCTAAACGCATGAACAAGTTTTCTTTTTATAGAAAAACAACTTATAACAGATTTTCAAAAAACAGTTAAAGTTGTTATAAAAAGAACAGATTGAAAATAAAATGAGCAGATTTATTTTCAAAAGCAGTTAGAGAATCTGTTATGTGAAGGAGACTCAGTCAACCATTCTGGTGCAGGAACAAAATGAAAAAACCGTTTAAGATAAACATGGCATCAGACTAAAAAGAATTTATCCATTTATAGATGAACAGATTTATTTTTCAAAACGATAACAGAAAAGACTTAACTACTGAAACACAGTCGTTTTGAAAAAGAGAAGACTTAGTCAAAATACTTGATGCACAAAACCTGATTTTCAAAAGACTTAGTCAATGCATCAGTTTAAAAAAGAATCTGTTTATTTAGAAAAGAACATATTTATTTTTATGCAGTAAAGGTGTTTTTTGCAAAACATGTCAAAAACAGTTTCAGAAAATTTGTGCTTGATCTTATCACATGGTCAGGGGTTAAGAGGTGAGTTACCTAGCAAAAAGCTTACTCTTAAACAACCTCTAACCTATACCTAAGACATTCTTAAAGCAAATACAACTATACATGAAATGTACACAAATGACTTCATCAAACACATGTCTTGAAGGGGCAGTAACCATCTTCAACAGATTGTTGTAAAATCGACCATTGACCCATTAAATATCGCAATAGAAAAAAAAAAAAGAATGTGTAGAAGAACGTTGCAGAGGTGCACACCTTTTCTGTTGTGCTTAGTTCAACTCCAGATTTGTCGGAGGAGATCTCAGAACTTTAAAGAGGTAGCAACAAGGTTATCAGACTCGTGGGAGACCTGTAAACTCAACTCGTAGACTCGTAAGAGTCTACTTCACATAAAACATTTAACAAAAAAATAATTTTACAATCTTACACCACTTCCAAGCATATTACAATTTGCCAAACATCTAAAAAAAATAATCAATCTGCCAAAAATCTAAAAAAAATCCAATCTTCCCAAAAGTCCCCAATCTAAAAAAAACTCAATATGTCCAAAAATCTCCAATATGTCCAAAAATCCCCCATTTGTCCAAAAGTTCCCAAACCTAACCTAAAATAACCCTAAACCCAATCAGCTAAAAAGTCTCAACCCAATTTAAAAGCCCCAACCCAATTTAAAAAGCCCCAATCCAATTTAAAAATCCCTAACCCTAGACCCAATCTAACCTAATTTCCCAAACTTAAAACCTAAGTTCCATGACCCATAGCAGCAACACATACCTACGGTGCTTCCCGAACGGCGCAACAGCGAGGATGCGCAATGACGATGTGTGGCGAGAATGCACGGTGCGCGACGACGATGCGTGGTGAGCGGCACGGTGCAACGTGGATGCACGGTGAGTGACGCGGTGCGAGAAGGATGCTAGTGTGGCGACAGTGAGGAAGATTGCAACGTGAATGTGAAAAATGGAACACACCGTTTTGGGTCTTTTTTTCACAACTCGGTGACTCGGCCTTGAACTTGCGAGTTCATCGAGTTTGACCAAGGCTGACCGAGACTGCACCGGGTTGACTAAAAAATGAGTTTACTCCCGAGTCGACTCGTGACCCTTCAACAGACCCTTAAACACGTAAGGGTTTACAAGTTAACCCTAGGGTTTGATAACCTTAGGTAGCAGAAATGTCAAACAGTTGGTTCCTTTTTCTTCATAAGTCAAAAACTGTCTCGGGTGCTTCCAGATTTGATGTCACCACGATCAATCTTCTGCAAAGGGCGTCTTCTCCTTTTCCAACAAGCTTTTCGGCAACACTTCTAATCTTGTAGAACAACTTCCGTTTTTCTCCTTTTCTGTAGATTTGAGGTTTCCCTTTGCTTATAAATAGAGGCACGAGACTGCTCCAAAACACATCATCTAAGTTTCTCTATTTTTCTCTTATCTAGTTCTCTGCAAAATATAATTTTTTTAGCTCTTCTCTTTTCCTCTATTTTCGATATCTTGGATTTTTACTCTTTAAAGAGTTGCTTGTTGGTTCTGATATCCTCAGTATTATCCAAAAAAATCTTGTTGTATATGGAGAACTTGTGTAATACACCGCGGATAAATTCTTACGTATAGTGATAACTCTCACTTTAGAAAATCAACTTTGTTCATGTTTTAAAACTTTAATTATTACACCATATACACGCATCACACACATTACACGAAGAACATAACTGAAAAAAAAGGGAGAACAAAAGTATTAGTGAGGAAGTACATTGGAAGGTAGGCTTACTTTCATAGCCTTATTTGAAGTTTGTTTTATGAGATATGATGAGCATGTTGGTTCCCTTATGCATGAGTTAAGTTTTTTTACCCGCTCATCATGAAATACCATTATCTCCCAATAAATTTTTATTAAAATATCTCTTATAGTTATACTTAACAATTTTAAACTTAATTCAACCTTCACAGTGTATTTTCACGGACTAAGAACTACGAGATCGCCTTCTGGTGGGATCGTACCATTCGAAGTAAATTTAACTTATGAAGTGAGACTCCTAACTTATACCTAACTTATAAGTTGAGACTCGTTACTTTCATTAGGTTTGTAGCGATTTATAAGTTGCATCTCTAACGTTATAGTCCTTCTTTTGCTATTCGTTTTCTTCATTCATTGCAATTTTTGTTTGTCCTCGTGAAATGTGTTGATACATGTTGTGCGGGAATATTGTAAAAGATATGAGGTAAGTTAACTACCTTCGCCTCCATCACCGGTAACTCCATCAACCCTCCACCATTCTCTCCGGCGAAGCCACCCTCCTATCCACGAAGACGTTAGAGCCACCCTCCTAACTCCGGCGCTCTCCAGTGAGAATAACACGTTCAACCAGCAAGGGCATCTCTCCCACTGCTAGAATTGACTAGTATTTGGAAGCATTGACAGAGGCGGGGAACTTTTCAGATTTTATATGGAAACAGTTGTTGAAGAATGTGTTTGACAAAATTGTTTGGAAGCTGTTCATTCATGCATATCGAGCTTATAACTTGTTCTTTTGCTGCACCTGTTTGCTTGTTTGCTTCTTCTTTTTTTCCTTTTGTTTAACTCCTGCAGTTAAGTTTTGAGCATATTGAAAAGTAATGTTACCTTGATAAATGCCATAAAAGACATCATTTTATAATTTTTTTAAAGTTTTCTAAATTTATATTTTAATAAATATTATTTCTCTTCTACTATTTTAAAGTTGTATTATAGAGCCATTAACTATTAGATTGTTAATATATCAAGATTTATTTTATAAAAATATGAAATATATACAAAAAAAATTGAAAAGTTATAAACGGTGTATTTGATTAATTCTGAAAGTAACAAACTTTTTTAAAAAATTATATTTTGATTGATATTTGTTAATATTTGGGTGGGCCATGTTTTCCATTTATGTTTATTGGTGGAATAAATATAAAATTGGGAGGAATTGATTTTGTTAAGGTGTTTATTGGGTTTGCATGAGAGGATATGTAGGTGGGGCCACCATACACGCGGTTTCCTTCTCTCTTTCTATGACCCTTTTGTGCCAATTATGTGCATGTATGGCATATCTATCCTTATTTTATGTATTTGTATGTTCGTTTCAAAGAATATTTTTTTTTTTTATTTAGGCCCCATTCGCTTTTGAGTCCTTTTATTTTTGTTATTCCTACCACCAGTCAAGTCATGGTTGTTTAAAAGTAAATATGTTTAGCTCCTTTTGGTCGGCATAGATTCTTTAATATAATTGTATATTACTCTTATATTAAAGACTTTTTAGGTATATATGTATCACCCTACATCACATATTTAATTATTTAAGAATAAAACTGATATCATAGAACAAATTATGAATAAAAAATAATTTTTTTTACTATAATCACACACATCATCTTATTTTATATTTTATATTCTTATTTAAGTAAAAATTTAAAATATTTGTTTCATAAATAAAATTTACACTATAGTATCCATGTATTTGCACTATCTTATCTTATGCTCTAATCATCATGAATTATGAAAAACAAAAAAGAACAAATATATATATATATATATATATATATATATTTAAAGCTTCAAAAATTAAAAATATCTACACAATCAAACAGTTTTTACATAAATAACTACATTAATATTGATTTTCCATTATAAATGAAAATATGTAAGAGCAATGTCAATCCTTGTTGGGGCCAAATGAAAAAGATTTCAAAAATACTTTCTTTGTTATTTTGTATGCATTTTTCTTTCATTTTTGAAAAAAAAATAAACATTTTAAAAATCATATTCGTTTTACACATTTAATTAATGGTATTCATCTTAGGACAAACATTGTAGGGTATTAACACCTTCGCTACGTGTAACCAACTTTAGGACCTAAATCTGTTTTCAAGACCATTTTGTTTCAAAGGTTTTTTCGTAATTTTCCTTGATAAACTATGGTGGCGACTCTTTTATTTTTTTTTTGTTTTCACCGTCTTGTCATGACCCGATTATGACAAACACCAAGGATCGTCTCGTACTTTGGTTGTTAAAGAAATCATAAATGTCAAATTTGACAATTTTGCCAAAACTGATAGGTAAATATTAGATCTTAATAAGATTTTGAAAATCTTTAGATCAAGGCGTTGGATGAAAGAACGCCAATAGACACAAAGAAAGGATAAGACATACGATGGCATCAGACGAAGATTCATTTAAGCTAGATAATTTGAATTAGACCCTAAAGAGGCTTTAGAAGAATTCTTCATCTCATTCTTAAATCAAATATTGCGTAAGAGAAATGATGACATCAAAACCAATTTGTTTAAGACGGAGCTATCATGGCTTTGGTGTATAAAGTAGAACCAAAGAACTTAGAATAAGCCCTATGTAAGGACCCAGAAAACAACTTTAGAGTAGAAGTGATATATTTAAATGACCCCTGAATATTTTATTATTAAAGTAAAAAAGAAACTATATAAATAGAAAAATAAGTTATTCAAGTTTCATTTTAAAAGAACAACCATCTCTCTAAACTTTTCCTATTTCCTTCCTCTGCCTTCTCTCTACCTTTTTTAACATCTCTATCATCAGGATGACGATCAAAGTCTTCCATTGGATTCCTCGCAGTGAATACTACAAGACTGCCAAATCATACTTTTATACATAGTAAGTTCACTTGTGCTCCTTTTTCCTTTAAGTTTGTTTTAATATGGTTAGGTTTGCCTCTAGAATAAGCCCTTGCATGTGACTCTTTTAGTTTTAGGATTAGTCTCTGTTAACTCAGAGTCCTAGTGATGTAGTTAGATTTTTTATCGGGACTTTATGGTGCAGGTTAAGCTACCCTTGATTGGAACTCTTAATGAGCACCTACTAAAACTCATGTAAGGGAAACTAGTTTTTTTCTTTTCAACAGAACCCTAGGCAAGAAGACCTAGATGTGGGGGTGGCGTGGTCACCAGTTCCAAATTTCTTACAGGATTGGTTGTTTTTTAGTATATTAGAATTTGATTGATATTAGAATTATATTGTTTTTTACTTGAATAAGTAAATTAATTTATTTTAATAGTTAGATGAATTACTTAAAGGGTAATGTTTGATGAGTATTGGTTGTTTGATTTTGATTTAGAGATATTGGATATTTGGTATTTTAGATTTATAAAGTAGCTATATTAGAGTAAGTATCAAACTCTACCAAGGAATTTATTAGTTTGATTTGGTATCTTTCATAACATAACAGTTTGAATGGAAATTTTTGGGTGAAAATGTGAAATAGATCATATTTTACGAACTGTTTTTTGCATATCTCGCTTAGGCAAGAAGATTCTCGCTCAAACAAAAAGATTCTTGCTCAAACGAGAATTGGGTAAAAACTAAGGTGTTCTCTGGTCCATTTTTGTTCAAGCGAAAGGAGATCCCGCTCAAGTGAAAATAGGGTGGATTATGGGGTACTTTCAGGTTGATTTTCGCTCAAGCGAGCCCATTCTCTGATGTGATTTATGTGATTCATTGATGAATTTTTGTGTGTTTTGAAATTCTAAGCTTTAGTATGATTTAATTGTGTGATTTTGGATATTGTGAGATGTGGAACATGAATCTTAATCAACATTGTGTTAAGATTTTTTAGGAGGTGCATAGACTAGGGATTGGTCTAGAAGGAGACATCCTGATTCTCTTAATATATTAGAATCATATAGATGAAGATTATCAGGTGTTCAAAGTCGAAGAACATTCATATGATTTTGTCTGCGATTAGAAATATAATATAGTCTTTCAAGTCATATGAATTAACCTTGTCATACTAGGTGATATGATATTGATATTATTTATGCGCTTAACTGTGTGGATTTCACAGTGAGATAATATGAAAGGTGCAGATCCCTGAGTCGAAGTCAATGCACGAGTCTTCTGAAAGTAGAGTCGAGTGTCTGAGTAAGTTGGTCAGTTGAAGTCTGACATGAGTAATGTGAATGATGAATTATGATAAACACTTGATGACTTTTGAGAAAATATATAAGAGTTGATGAGTTTATGTTAGTTAATTGAAATTCAAATTATATAGAAAAAAATTTAATAGCTAGCTTACCTTGTTGTTTGTTGTGTTCTATTTTCTTTATCTATGATGATCGTGTATTTTACACTGGAGGAGATGAGATTGTAGGTGAGAGAGCTCCCAAGTGAGCATATGGAATATATATATATATATATATATATATATATATATATATATATATTATTTTTATTACTTTGTTGATGTTTGTAAATATTATTTTCCTATGAAGAGAGATGTATTTTCAACTATTATACAAATGATATATGTATATATGCAAATATTTATGTTGAAAATTCAAGCATATTATAATGTTATATGTGGGAAAAATATAGGAATGTTACATTTGGTATCAGAGCAGTTCATTCTTACGATGGTCTAAGGGTAGTGGGTTCGTTGTGTTTCTTCTGCTTATAGATAATTGTTTGAGTCTAAATTAAAGATATAGTGAAAAATTTTCAAATTTTTCTTTAAAAAGGTTTTTGAAATCTTGTTTGTTCTCTAGTTAAATGTATGTTCTAAATAAAAAAATTTAGTATTAAGAATGAAAGGATCATGATAAAGTGATGAGGGTGCACACTCATAAGTGAATCAAGATGATTTTATATCTTAATTATAAAAATTTGTTGTTGAGCATATGTTTAATTATCGTGTGATATGTTTCATTTTATTAAGTGTTTGTTTATTTAATTGAAAGTTTTATTTTAAGTTAATCGTTTTAAGCCAATAATTATTTTGGTGCAATACTTTATAAAGTGTTAAGATTTTGTTGATAAACTCAAATTCTAGATGAATTTGAGACGCTTGCCTCTGAAAGATCTAGATGATATCTTTTGAATGAATTTATTCTTGTGTCTTTGTAGTTGATTATGTCATCCTTAAAAGTATCAATGATATTGGTAAAGAAGAAAGATGAGACATCTTAATTGTAGTTATGTTATAGTTACACACAGAAAAATGTTGAAAGACAGCAGACAGAGAAATTACTTGGATAGGAGCAAAAGTTTCATGCAAGATGGATGTTGTTAAGTTGGTAGGAATTTGAAAGCATTATATGATTTAAGATCAACACGCTCCTTTATGTCAAGTATGTAGGAGATGAATTGGATGTTATTATAAGGATGTATTGGCTATCTGCCAATCACATTCTCATAGATTGTGGTCAGTAGTGTTGAAGATGGTTGTTGCCCCTTCAAGATTGTGTTTGATGAAGACCTATATGTAGTGTTTGATGAAGTCTTATATGTACATTTCTCTTGTATTTTGCTTTGCTTTAAGTGTGTCTTAGTTAGTGCTTAGAGGTTGTCTAAGAGTAGCTTTTTGCTGAGTAACTCACCTCATAACCACTGGCCATGTGTTAAGAACAAGCATAAGTTTTCTAAAACTGTTTTTCACATGTTTTACACAAAAACACGTTTTACTGCATAAAAATAAATCTGTTTTTTTCTAAATAAACAGATTCATTTTCTTCACTGATGCCTTGGCTAAAGTCTTGCAAAAATTTGATTTTGTGCATCAGGTATTTTGACTAAGTCCTCTTCTTTTCAAAACGACTGAGTTTCAAATAGTTAAACTTCCTTTGTTTTCGTTTTGAAAAATAAATCTGTTCATCTGTAAATGAATAGATTCTTTTTTGCCTCTGGTGCCATGTCATGCTTAAACGTTTTTCAGTTTTATCTCAGCACCAGAATGGTTGACTAAGTCTCCTCACTTAACAGATTCTCTAACTGCTTTTTGAAAATAAATCAGTTCATTTTATTTTCAATCTGTTCATTTTATAACAGCTTTAATTGTTTTTCAAAATTCTGTTATAAGCTGGTTTTCTATAAAATGCAAACTTGTTTTCTGAGTTTAACAACAATTCAAACAGTTCATACATTTGCAAAAAACAAGTTTTGACAGCAGAGAGTTAAGTGTTTTCAAGGATTAGCATTTGTTCTTCAAAGATTTCAAAAAATCACAAAGTGCTTGTTCTTGGTTTGGTTCCAAAAGCTTGGTGTGAGGTGCAGCTACTGTTCTAGCAATCTTGCCTACTGGTTTAAGGCTGATCTTTGTTACCTCAATCAGGTGTAGTCGTTTCACTTCTTATTACTTGTAATAGTTTGGTTGAATCCTCTTCTTGATAGGTGTTCTTGGAGAGTGGATGTGTGTGTGTGAGTGCTAAAATAGGTTTTTTCAGCAAGAGTACCTAAGTTCTTGTAGGTTTCAAGAACAGTGGGAATTGTACTTGGTTGTACTATGTGTTAGTGAATTCCACCTGTTGTTGGTGAAGACTGGATGTAGCTCAGGTTGAGTGAACCAGTATAATTGCTTGTGTTCATTCTCTCTCTCTCTCTGCAATTTCGTTTCTGCATAATTGATAAAACAGCAAAGAAATAAATCTGTTCAATTGAAAATAAATCTGTTCTTTCTGGGCACTGTGCATACTGTTCTTGATTTCTGAAAAAGGTGTTTGAATCTGATAAGAACGTATACAATCTGCTAAAAACCATTTGAACAGACTGACTGTGATAGGCTGCTTAAGAAACTGTCAATTCTATCAATTGAACCTTAAACAAATTGCTTAAAGTCGAAGCTTGCTGTTCTGTGATTCATTGTTCTTAATTTCTGGAAAATTGCTTTACATCAAGAAGAACACTCATAGTCTGTTAAAAGCCACTAGAACAGGTTGTTTGCTAAGGTCACTCAATTAACTAGCATGCTATCAATTGAACCTTAATCACTTGCTTGAAATTGAAGCTTGCTGTTTTTGTGTTTCACTGTTTTTCAAATCTGATATTTGTGTGTGCTGCTGGAAATCCTCACTGCATAGTCTTGTGATTAGCTTTGCTGTATTAAAAGCGTTTCAAACAGAAAAACAGTGCTGAAATAAATTTGTTCATTTTCACATAAATCGATTTATTTTCTATAAAACTGGGTTAAACACTGTTTCTGCGAAGAAGTTTTAAAAGGTCAATTCACCCCCCTCTTGAACTTTGGCACTATTAAACCCAACAAGTAGAAGATAGTGTTTCCAAATTCCAGTAAATCAAAATTTATGTCTACTCAACAAGTGTGGTATGAGGTGAAGGAAGGATCAACTTGTTTTATAATCTTAAATCGTATTGGAGTTAAGAATGAAGGTGGGAGTAGTAGTATGCCTTTAGTGAAAGAGTTCATGGATGTATTCAAAAGAATTACCTGGATTACCTCCTAAGAGAGAAGGAAAATTCTCCATTAATCAGGTACCTAGAGTTGGACAAGTGTTAATGGCACCTTACATAATGGCACCAGTTGAGTTGAAGAAACAAGTTGAAGAGTTATTCGAGAAACAGTTCATCAAGCCCAATGTATCTCCATGGGGAGCTCCGGTGTTGCTACTTAAAAATAAAGATGGAGGTCTCGGTTATGTGTAGATTACAAAAAGTTGAATAAGTTGACCATCAAGAACAAGTATCCTCTATCTAGAATTTATGATTTGATGGATCAGTTACATGAAGTCGCAGTGTTCTCAAAGATTGATTTGAGATCTAGATACCACCAAATGTTGGTAAAGGCTGAACATGTGCAGAAGACAGCCTTTAGGTCTCGTTATTGATATTATGAGTATGTGGTGATGCCGTTTGGAGTGACAAATTCTCCATCTCTATTCATGGATTACATGAATAAAATCTTTCGTCCTTTCTTGGATAAGTTTCTTGTAGTCTTTAATGACGACATACTTATTTATTAAAGGACTAAAGAAGAACACGAAGAACATTTAGAGTCAATGTTGGAGATTTTGAGGGAAAAGTAATTGTATGCTAAGTTCTCCAAGTGCAAATTTTGGCTGAAGGAAGTGAACTTCTTAGAGCATGTGTTATCAGCTTAGGGGATCTTAATGGGTCCAACCAAGATGGAGGCAATGCTTCAGTGGGAACGCCCTAAGATAGTCACAAAGATAAGGAGTTTTGTAGGTCTAGCTGGCTACTATCGAAGTTTCATTGCAGATTTTTCCAAGGTAGTAGTACCTTTGACACAAGTAACTCACAAGGATCAACCTTTTGATTGGACTGACAAATGTGACCAGAGTTTCATGGAGCCGAAGAAAATAGTGACTAGTGCTCCAGTGTTGGTGATTCTTGATACAGGAAAACCTTTTAAGGTTTATTATGATGCTTCCCATTAAGGATTGGGTTGTATCTTGATGCAAGAGAAGAGAACAGTTGCATATGCTTCAAGGAAACTTAAATTCATGAGAGAAACTATCCTACTCATGACTTAAAGTTGGCATTTGTGGTGTTTGCTTTGAAAATTTGGAGATATTATTTGCATGGAGCTCAATTTCAGGTGTTCACCATAAAAGTCTAAAATACTTGTTTGATCATAAGGAATTGAACATGAGGCAAAGAAGATGGATGGAGTTTTTGAAGGATTACGATTTGTAGGTATTTATCATCCAGGGAAGTCTAATGTAGTTGCAGATTCTTTGAGTAGAAACTCAATACAGGTGTCAACCATGATGATTGAAGAGCAGAAATTGATTGAGCAATTTAGAGATCTGAATTTGGGAGAACAATTTCATGTTGACCATATTACTTGTAGTAAGCTAACTATAACTAATGATTTCCTTAAAATTATCAAGAAAAAGTAGTTAAAGGATTCTAGTCTAAATCGTACTATGGAGTTGCTACGTACAGAACAGGCTAAGGACTTTGTGATGGGAGAAGATGGGATCTTGAGATTCAAGGGCGGAATTTGCATACCTGCAAATGAAGAGCTTAAGAGAATGATCTTAGAGGAGGGTCATAAGAGTCATTTTAGTATACACCTAGGTATGAATAAGATGTACCAAGATATGACAGAGTACTTTTGGTGGTCAGGAATGAGGAAAGAAATAGCTCAGTATGTGGTGTCTTTTTAGACAAGTGCACCGCGTTGTCAGAAGTAATAATTTGTCCCTAAGGACGGATATCAAACCCACAAGGAACAGTTGAATAATTAAGTAAAAGATTCACTAAATAAAAAACAGAATAATAAAATTAGTTGGAGTTTGTTAAGATTTCAATGATTAATAAGAAAAGAAGTCAAAAAGTTTTTGCTTCAATTGGAAAAATAGGGTTTGAGATTCATTTTTCTCACTCTTTTTTATTTTGATTAGCTTGACAATATTGTGTCCTTTGATTGATATTGATGCCCGTATAAAAATCATTTATATTGATTCCTCGCATATAAAATTATTAAGATATTTCCCAAATATCGATTCCTCGCATATTTATAAAAACTTCTTATGATTAAGATCAAACGATTAACATTTCAAATCCATTCTTAGCATTCAAATATGTTAAGCATTATCATTTGAGTTAGAAACTTAGAAGTACTTTCCAGTCAAATCTAAATTTCAAGATCATGGTAAACCAAGCATTACAAAAAAAACAACAATAGAAATCATCAATCAATAAAAAAAATATTATGTTTAGATATCACCTCAATACATAAGAGTTTGAACAGATTACTCTCAATCTCAAATGGTAGAATTAGCCACACATGATGGCTGTTAGAAACAGGGAGAGCAAGAAAATAATATTTTGAATGTTTCTCCTTGACAACTGCCTCCTCTAGGGTTTCTAACACCTCTTATTCTCCTAACTAGATTACAATTCACTCAATGGTATTTTTCTCTAAATCTTGCATGTCTAGGGTTGTGCCTCAAGCCTCATATTTAACCTAATTGGCTTGGGCTAAGTAACTTCTTGCTTGGGCGTTATTGGCACACCTGAGCGAGAAGCACGAAAAAGGCCAAACCTCACTGGAGTAATCTCGCTTCGGCGAGATTGAGCATGCTTCGGTGAGATTCACTAGGGCATCTGGCATAGCTGAGTTTGGGCGAGCTTTGGTGAGTGTTGGTGTGTTCCAACTTTCCTTTTTTAGCTTTGTCTATTCTCCTTTTGCCAAATCATCTTCATTCTTCCCTAGAATCTTGAAATTAACACAAATTTGGGAATAAATCGTTCTTATTCAAATTAAAATCACAAAATATGTAAAAAGGTATAAATTCATAAATTAGGGGTTATATTATACTTATTTTATCAATTAATATCCATAAGTGTTTATATTTTAATATGAAACATTACTAAAATTTGGCACTTATCAGTATATTGTTGCTTGCTTCGACATGTCGAAGGCAAAGGTAGAGCATCAGTGACCTAATGCTTTATTACAGCAGTTGGATATTCCTGAGTGGAAATGGGATAACATTGTTATGGATTTTGTTACCCATTTTCCAAGATCAGTAAGGGTAATGATGCAATATAGGTGATACTTGATAGACTAACAAAGAGTGTTCGCTTTCTTTCAGTAAATTTGAGGATATCTATGGCCAAATTCGTGCAATTGTATATTAGAGAGATTGTGATACAATCCAAGTAGCCAAGAAGATGAACAAGGACTCAAGAGACAATTCACACTATGAACAGTCATCTCAGCAATCAAGTCAAGTCTTGGGTGTGGAAAGATAGAGAGATAACTATGTTCACAGTTAAATCTGCATACAAAATCCTCAGGGACGAATCTTAGGGGGCGAAGAGGGATCTGTATGTGGAGTTCTGGAGGTTAAAGGCGCATCCATCTACTCATCTCACGACCTAGAGGGTTCTGGAAGAAAAAATTGCATCTAAAGTAAATTTGGTAAGGAGGGGGTTAACATTGACCACTAATATCTGCAGCTTGTGCGGGGAGAGGAGGAAACCATGTCTCACCTCTTTTGCATGTGTAGAGTTGCCTGGCTTGTGTGGGCTAAGTGATATGAGTGGGTGGGGATGGTTCAACGAGTCATAGGGAGCCAAAAAAATCACTTTTTAAGCATTAGGATGAGCGAGGCCACGAAAAGTGTAAATCAGGTATGGGGGTGTGGATAGCAGTGGTAGGGGAATTGTGGAAACACAGGAACATGAAGGTTTTCAGAAGTGGCAGGCTTGATCCCATAAAAAATTTTGTTATGGCACAGTTGAAGGCCTGGTCATGGATAGTGTCCAAAGCGCGAGGTGTTTGCTTTTCTTTCTCTGATTGGTGTCTAGAGTCAATGGTTTGTGTGAGGACTGTTATTTTTCCTAGGATCTCTTTTTCTTGAGAGTAGACGCCTGACCTTTGAGTGCAGGGTAGGTCTTATGTATACAGGTTGAGGTATCCCTGAAATAACTCATATTTATTCATTCGTTTTTTGTTGATCCAAAAAAAAAGTCAACGCCCCACCAAATATCAGACGAACCTCACTAGAAGAAGAACTTGGCATAGACTAGAACATCAATTGTTCTTTCTTCTGGTCTTCTTAAAAGACAAAAACATGTTTGTAAATAATTTGGGCTCAGTTTTGGGGTCCAAATAGAAAAATAGGCTAGAGTAGGTTCACATAGCATAAAAGAGAGTGTACTTAGTGAAATGAGCTTGTACCAAACCCACTTTTTCAAAACAAGCCACCTAGAATTAAGGTTTTTAACCTACCTTCTAGAAGCTATGTCTAAAGGTGTGGTTTTGACCATGGTCAACACCCTAGGCAGCCCCTCTCCCTTGCTATTTCTACCCTTCACCCATCTTGCCCACCAAGGCACCCCTTCCTATAAATAGGGTGTCTTGCCTCATGTATTTTCAACTTGATTTTGAATAGTAAAGAAACTCTGCATGAGTGATTTTGTGAGACTTGTGAGCTCTCATGTTGGGTCTAATCTTGGGTGGGTAATATCTCAAGTGGCAACTCTTGCATCACTTATCTTGGAGTCCCTCTGCTCCAAGTGACATGACTTCCTTTCTTCCCATAAAACCTCTTCATCCCTTCCACTTTTATCTTTTATTTACGTCTTCTTCCATTCCATACATGTCTTCTTCTAATCTTTAATTTGTTCTTTGCTTTCTTCTTCTTCTTTACTTATTCCTTATCTTAATTTTCGTTGCATCATTTGTCACCTTATATTTGTTTTTTTTCTATTTGCCCTTATGAAGTGAACTTTCACACTTACTTAACCACTTGGTTAAGTTCGTGTCTAGTGGGAATCTTCTTCAGGTTCTCACCATAATTGCTAAATCAAAAATCATAAACAAAGAGCAACCAATAAAATGTGCAATCCTAAAATCAACTCAAATCAAATTGTGAGACTGCATGGAGTTCCTTCCAGTATTGATTTTGACTGAGATCTCATGTTTACTTCTCAATTCTGGTAGACTCTACAAGATGCTTTGGGAACCAAGTTGCAGATGAGATCTACATATCATCCTCAAACAAATGGTAATCTAAGAGAACAATCCAATCTGTAGAAGATTTGTTGAGAACACACGTATTTATTATTTGATTAACTTGCAGTTTACCATTATAAAAAACTATGAATTAAAAAAATTAAATTTAGAAAAATAATAATAATTAATTATAATATTAATTAAATTAAATATTATCTTAGAAACTAAAATAATTACTTTTATCTAAAGTAATTTTTATTATTAATAAAATTTATAAACTAGTTTTTAACCAATATCTAATTAACTACTATAAAATTTTAATTATTAATTACTTTATATTTTAAATTTTATTTTTCTCTACAGTATGCAACCTTGTTATCAAGTTTGCTTCCCTTCTCTAGGAACTAACTATTGTCCTTCCAAACGTCTCCATTTGAGTAGACATCTTTTTTTTTTCAAATAGGACTTTGCTTTCATCGCATCTTCAAAAAATCTACAAGCCTTTAGTGCATCAATAATATGCACACATGAGACACTATACTGAGACTCTTGTTCCACCCACAAGAATTTGCCTATACAAAACAAGGCAACCAGTGAAAAAAAAAAAAAAACCATGTCAAAAATGAAGTACCACGCTTTAGTTGAATACATTGTTTTAATTAATACTAATGTATTGCGAAGTATATGCACGCGTGATTGGATTTAATTGTTTTAAACTTAAAAGGGTTTTCAGATCAATTTTTTCAAATATATATATATATATATATATATATATATATATATATATTATTTTATAAAAACTTTCATTTAGACATCAACTTTTTCAATAGTTAAATATTTTTCAGATATTCTGCATGAAATAATCAACTAGTAAAAGAAGGAGATTTGTTTTGCAAAGAGAGTCTCTCGGGTTTCATTTAATCACGAAATAAGTAGATTTATAAAATGGAAAGAAAAGCAGGAAGAACACAGCAAAATAATTCAACTATGCAAAATTAAATAATTTACATATTCATTTACACTTTTTTATCAACAGATTATTCTTATATACACTAAAAAAATTATTAAATAAAAACAAATTTTAAAAATAAAAAATAATTAATTACTATAATTATAAAATTAAATATTATTTTAACTAAAAAGATATTGATATTTAAAATATTTTTTATTAATAATAAATAGTTTCTAAATTAGTATATAACAAGCTATTAATATTTTAATTATCGATTATTTTATATTTTAAAGTTAATAATTAAAATCTTACTTTTTAACTATATATCATTTTAAAAATTAATTTAAAATTTTTATTAATAGTAGAAATTAATTTAGATATTAATAATTTTTTTAATTTTTAAAATAGTATCTATTTTAATCAATATAATAAATTAATTATTTTTTATCTTTGAAATTAATTTATATTTAATAATTTTATTGTGATGATGTTATTATTGTTGTGATCCTTTCCTCTTCACAACATTGTAATTTAAGTTGGATTTTAATTCGAAAATTTAGATTCTTTAACAATATTTTTTAGTTTCATTTTAACAATTAATACTGATTTTGATACCAATCTTTATTGCATACGAGTTACTTAATAAATTTCTAATTTTTCTAAGTAAAAAGAATATGTTTCTATTTTCGATATTAGTTCTTAAACTTAAAAAACACGTGAATTTAATTTATCTCACTCGGAAAACAAGATCAATTCTTATAAAATAATAAAGTAGATCTATTTTTTTTATTAACTACGAGGGTCAAGTTTATGAATAGGATATAACTAAAAACATAATTTTCAATTATCTAAACCGCAGGAACTTACGAAACATACAAAAATATCTATAAAGTATAGTATAAAGAAGTTTTTTTGGTTTACTTTATTGATAGTAGCTACTAGATAATTCCTTGTTGTTGTATGAACCGATGAAAATCTAGGGTCGGAAAGAGAAAGATTTAGAAAATATATTTTGAGACACATGCAGAAGAGGATGACAGATAGGTAGAATGGGTGTGAAGGAACCGAATGAGCAAAACATGGAACAAAATGAACAACACTAACACATTGTATTGGGAAACCCAAAGTATGGATTTCGATAAGGAGGAATATAGTTTCTTGGGTGAATGTACAAAGGAATATAAATAAAATATATTATGCCATCAAAATTTTATACTAATGTCCAACCTTTTTACTACAATTAGAATGTTTCCACGCATGTTGTATGGTTGTGACTTCATCTCTTCTTTCAGACATTACTAGATGCATGCATGCTACTTCACCTTCTTGCTAAATTTTATTTACCATTACTCATCTTGCAAGTTAATTACCTCCCAAAGATGCAATGTCAACAATGATGAGAAAAACACACGCGGAAGCAACACACAATCATGAATCAACTGCAGAAAAATAAATGACATTAAAGTGGTTTGGTCGTCAACTGCAATCTACATCCACACGTGTAATTATTAGGTTTTCATTATATCCTGTTGCACACCAATTACAAGTATAACGATCTCTTTAAATAGAGATTATAAAAGGAACACAATGATTAAGTTCACTTACTAAATACGGTGTCTAGTCAGCCCAACCCAATTGGTCCTAGCTTCATATCCAACAATCTTTCACTTGAAGCCACGGAACAATGTTCACCTGCGTTTCAACTGTGTACAATGATTAAACTCACTCACTAAACAAGATGTCTAGTGAGTCCAACTTGATCTTAACTTCATACCCAACAAACAACACCGAAAGGAAAAAAGAAAACACTTATATGCGTGCTTCATTTGTCTTAGAAAAAAGAAATAGTGAAGAAAAAGAAGTGAAAGTGAGTTGTTTGATTAAAATAAATACAAAAAAGATTCATTTACATTGGAAAGGTGGAAAACATAGATGAATACCTTCTGAAAGAAATCTCATTGATATGACTACATCCCTTGGATATGATAAAGTTGGTGAAAGAAAATCTATTAGGTTGGTAATTCAAAAGGGAACAAACACTAATAAAAAAACTACAAAATAAATAAAGTTTAAGGTTCTTTCACGTATATTAAAAATGAGCTTAAAATATATTTAGATGGATAATGATTTTAAGATGAAAATAATATTTAAGAAACTAATAATTTTGAGAAAAATAATTTGGTAGAGACTTCAAATATAATATTCTATAGAGCTAGTTAATGGACATGATGTAATTTCAAGATTAGACATTGAGTCGTGTTTCTCTTTCTTTTTCAATGCCCCACCAAGGTTTTGGGTATAAATAGCCCAGAACTCAACCGTTTATTTCTCACAAATTTGCTCAAATCCTCTTTCAACTTCTGTCTCTTTTACTCATTCATTGACTCTCCAAAACCTCTTCATTCTCCCTCCCATTTAGCACCCAAAGCAAAACAACTGCAGAGCAATCTGCAAGAAGAATGGTATTGTTGTCCAAAACAACAACAGAGCAATTCTCCTACATCAAGAACTGCATGGCATCCACATTCTCCTCCACAATTCCCATAGTGGACCTTTCCAAACCTGATGCAAAGACCCTCATAGTGAAAGCTTGTGAGGAGTTTGGATTCTTCAAAGTCATCAACCATGGTGTCCCCATGGAACCTATATCACAATTGGAAACTGAAACCCTCAAGTTCTTCTCTATGCCACTCAATGAGAAGGAAAAAGCAGGGCCTCCCAACCCATTTGGGTATGGTAGCAAGAGGATTGGACGCAATGGTGATGTTGGCTGGGTTGAGTATCTTCTTCTAAACACCAATCAAGAGCACGGTTTTTCTCCCAGTGGCAAAAACGCTGAGAAACTCAGGTACCATGTCAAAAAAAAACAAAACCAGTTTCAACTAACTTGTATGCATTAATGAACTAGAAAAGTCAAGAAAATTATTTATTTTTTGCTTTCTTGTTGGTGCTATATTGCAGGGGTCTGTTGACTAGTTACATGTCTCTTGTGAAGAAAATGGCTTGTGATATTCTTGAGCTGATGGCAGAAGGGTTGAAGATTCAGCAGAAGAATGTGTTCAGCAAGCTTCTGATGGATAAACAGAGTGACTCTGTTTTCAGGGTGAATCATTACCCTGCTTGCCCTGAACTTGCTGTGAATGGTCAGAACATGATTGGGTTTGGAGAACACACAGACCCACAAATAATCTCTCTGCTCAGGTCTAACAACACTTCAGGCCTTCAGATTTATCTCAGAGATGGAAGTTGGATTCCAGTCCCACCTGATCACAACTCCTTCTTCATCAATGTTGGAGATTCTCTTCAGGTACAACACAGAGCATGCTATTGGCGCACGCCAAAAAGTTAAACGAGAAAAAAAAAATCCCATTTTGCTTATGGCCTTCCTATTTCTACGGATAAGTGGAACAAATAATACAAATTATCCTTTTGAGTTTTGAGTGCCTTTTAGAAAATGCGTGTGCTAAAATTTTGGTTGACTTGTTAATTATTACACTTCCACTTGGTCTTTCCCTCCCCTTTCCAAAACACCTTTCCAAGATAAAAATTCAAAAAGGAAAAAAAATCTTCTGTTGAAAATTCGTATTAATTATAAGACATTTCTTCTTATATAAATTTTATAATTAGAGATTATAACATTTTTATAATATATGATATTTTATATTATATAAATGGTATAACTAGAAATTCTAACGTGTTGATTGCGTGTTTTGTATTGTGGTGGGTGCATTGACACAGGTTATGACTAATGGACGGTTCCGGAGTGTGAGACACAGGGTTTTGGCAAACGGATTCAAGTCGAGGCTCTCAATGATTTACTTTGGAGGTCCACCTTTGAGTGAGAAAATAGCACCATTACCTTCTCTCATCAAAGGAAAACAAAGCCTATACAATGAGTTTACGTGGTTTGAGTACAAGAATTCAACCTATGGTTCAAAATTGGCTGACAATAGACTTGGACATTTTGAGAGAATTGCAGCTTCATAATAACATTCAAGACCACCACCACGGCACTTGTCAATACAAAACAATGGGGCTTTACAATTTACACTATAAATGCTTTTTCCCTTCTTTATTCACTTTTCCTACTTTTAAAATCTCCTATATGATAAAGTTACAATGACATTAGACATGTTGAACTGTGTTTCTCTTCTCTTACTTGTTTCAAATATTCACAAAACCTCTTGTTACAATTGTGGTGCTTTAATGGTAACCCTACTTGACTTGGGGAATTGGATGACAACGGATGCAGAAGAAAACATGAAAATCTTGAGATGATCTAGTAAAGTGTGTGCCAACCACATATATGGCAATAAAGTGGGAGAGGGTCCAATTCATAAATATATACTACATAACATTGGTAGCAGAAGAAGATATACATCAATGTTTATAATAAATGGGCATTGTGAATGAATAATAATTTTTTATGATTGGCAACGTAGCCTAAACCTTCTCACCTAACAAATAAACAAGTTTGCAAGGTAGACACGTTTGCAACTATAGATGTGGTGGTTTCTTTCTCTCTCAAATCTCTCACCTTATCCTTCTTCTTTTCTATTTTTTTTTTCTTTCTTTGTATCCACGTTGGCCCATTCACATCTTGAAGATTCTTTGACCAGTTTCAACTTCACCACATGAATAAAATGGTGCGAGTCTTTCACGAGACAGTGACTGCTCAAACTCCGTGTTTCGCTTCCAAATGAACGCGTGTGTTATGAATAGAGAGCCATGTCAGATTTAATGCTCACTTTTCCATTTTACCCTACTCATCATCCCAAATTGTTTTTTATATTTCAAATTCATGCACATATCTTTCACCAATAATATCAAAACCCATCACAACTACCTTGTACATTCTGTGAAAATGATGTAATAACGATTCACTTTTATCATATTAAAACATTCCAAAGACAAATTACTTGCAATTCAGCCAATTAAACTCTACAAAATTGTTAAATGATAGAAAAATAATAATTAATTTAGATATTATTTAATAAGCTAAAAACTATTAATGTTTAAAATAATTTTTATTATTAATAAAAATTTATAAACTAATTTTTAGATTAGTATCTAACAATATTTTAGTTAGTAAATATTTTAAACTTTAAACTAATTTTGATAGTAATTAATTTATAATCTTAATAGATAATGTTATAACTAATTTAAAAATTAATTATAATTTTTATTAATAATAAAAATAAGTTTACATATTAATAATTTTAGTTTATAAAATAATATTATATATTAATTTTTAAAAAATAATTTATAACTTTTTATTAATAATATAAATAATTTTAAATATAAATAATTTTTTAGTTTATAAAATAAACTATCTAACTTAATTAATTAGTAATTATTTTTTGTTTCAAAAATTTATTTAATAATTTTATTCTAGAACAGCTTTAATCATCTATATATATATATATATGAAAACATAAGGCATTGTTCTTCATTATCATATTCGTTGTTACATATATTATTATTATAATCAATGTACCTTTCTTTTATTTCATTTATCACTGAAATAAATAAAAAAAATAGGATAAAGCCCAAATAATTATCTCTGGCTTGAATTGAACTTTCATTTGAAGTTGTACGTAACTTCATACGTGAAAGTGACTTATGCTATGTTTATTTTGTTTATTTTGAATAAAGAGAATAGAGATAGGATCATAGAAAATCTTCATTTTACCGTTTGACTCAACATTAGAGTGAAGAAGGAATTCTTTTGTGAGGATAAAAAAAAATGTTTTTTTAGAACTAATATTTTTTTTATTAAAAAATCATTAAATAAATATTAATTTTAAATAAAAATAATAATTAATATATTAATTAAATTAATATTATTTTAGAGACTAAAAATATTATTAATATTTAAATAATTTTTATTATTATTAAATTTATATTTAATTAATTATTAAAGTTTTAACTAGACTTATATAAAATTTGTTTAATATTTTTAATAATATATTAAAGTTTTAACTACAATTAATTATATATTAAAATTAAAATATTAGTTAATTAGATACTAATTTATAAATTATTTTAATATTAATATTTTTTAATTTTTAAAAATAATATATAATTAAATTAATATAATGATTTAATTATTTTTTATCTTTAAAATTAGTTTTTTTTATAATTTTTTTTAGTATGTATTTATTTGTTTATATATATATATATATATATTTAGATATAGGGTTTATATACCCATTCTTTCACCCATTTAAATTTTGGGTTTGCTTACTTCTTTAATTATCTAAACAAAAGCTTTGTGAGATATTAAAAGCATCAGTGGCACACCTATTTGAATGTTGAAGGATGTGTAGTTTATGCTTTATGCTCAATTATAATCATGAGATAGCTGATTGTTTTTAATGTAAGCTAGGAACAATATTTAAAGATGCTCTATTGTATATTATATGATATCTTCAGTAACAAAAATGGACATATTATTAAAAAATTAAGCAGCTTTTATTAAATAATGCTAGCATGTTGAATAATGAGTACAAAATATAAACAATATGTTGGAAGAGTATAAAATATAAATAATGATGCAATGAGTGCAATGATGAGTTAGTGATAAAAAAAAATAAGAATGATAGAATGATGAATGAGTAGTGTTAGAAGAGATAATGATATGAGTTGAATTATGGATTAGATGATGGACAATGATGAGCTAGTTGGAGCACATCAAAGATCATTGCACAAACATGAGATAATGATGTTATAATACCCTATTGCAAACACAACATTAATGAAATGATTGTTGTGGATTTTAATATTTTAATTAAGGGGAAATGAATTAAAAAGGGGTTTAATTGAATTAATGATTTAGGGTTTTATGAGGATTGGGTGGTTCTTGAAGAGTATGAAAAGGTGGTGGCAATAGTCAAAGAAGAATGGAAGGGAAAGGGAGGGGACATGATTACAAAACTTTAGGCGGCTGTATAAGATAAGAGTTTCAGAGATGATCCTCATCTTTTCGTACATTTTTGGCAAAGTCCATAATCTTCTCTTCTTTTGAATTATCAAGAATCACAAATATATAGATAAATAGATAAAGAAGAATATATTAAAAAAAGTGTACTATATACACATTTAGATTATGAGTATAAGATAAAATGGGTGAATTTTTACATTTAATTAGATGAATGAGAAAATTTTATTGCAAAAAATAGATATTAAAAAAATTATTAATCAAAAACTATTTAAAAAAAATATTCATTATAAACTAAATTAGATATTATTTTAGAAACTTATTAATAATTAAATCTCCTTTACATATTAATTTACTGATAAAAATCTATACCAATAATTTTTTTTTAATTTGTTGAGTTGATTTTTCTTTTTTGAAAAGTTGTGTCTAGAAAGATTTTAGAGGCATGTGAACTTCATTTTTTGTGATTTTGGAAAAAAAAGTTAAGGAAGCAGTGTAATAAAGGTGTGAGAACTTTTCATATTATATTTTTTCTTTATGTATTTTTTTCTTCTAGATCCTTTTTATAGTTATGTGTGCACAATTCTCTCTCTTTAAACAAATTTATTTCAATATCATGATCAGCGTAGGAAAATATTTAATTATATATATATATATACTAGGACACTTTTCATATATATATAGATGTATAACCATACTACAACAAATCTCACATTCAATTTCTATATCATTACTCTCCTCACACCTTTTATATTAGTCAATTAAGGAGATGGTTAGAATTTTTTTTTTCTTATTAGTAAAGAATAAATAAAATAAAATAAGGTATTTTAGGGGTGTCTCAATCCTTATAAAAAACTCAAATCAAGTTCCTAATACCCTAGGGAACCAATAAACATTACAACACAATAACCATAATAACAAACCAGAACAAGATACAAGATCCCAACAAACACAGAACAATAACGTCCCAAAGAAAACGCACCATCTAATCAGGACACAAAATCCAACAACTAAACAAGAACTTTGTCAGAACCAAAAGTACGCCAAACATCCAAGTGTCTAAACCAACAAACCGATCATACGAGAGGGAACCAAATTGAACCTGCACAAAGTACACCACAACTTCCAAATGTGGCCAAATCATAACCATAATCATCAAACTTCCATCTCTCAAAACTCATACATCATAAAGATTCAAGCTCCAAATCGAGTGGGATAGAACAAATAACATTTTCTTTACTATAACCCGAGATCAAAACCATCAGCCCGACCCTGCCAGAATCAAAAGCCAAAAAAAACTTGCACAAAACACACCACAAACTTCCAAACCTGGACAAAAAATGTTAAATATGAATCATTAAACATCAAGCTCTCATATAACTTATACAACAAAAAGGTTCCAAACACTAGTCTTAATAAGAGAAATTAGCCAATCTTTCCTTTATAGTAACCCAGGACCAAGTCTTCCTTTGTACCATAGTAAAGACCTCAACTAGATCTACTCGCCCATTCTTAAAGACAACATTATTCCTATGATTCCAAATTTCACTCACAATACCTACCCAAATCCCCCCCAGCACTTAATAATAGCATGTTTCAAATCTATAGGTGTAAACATCTTAAAATGCATTTGTGCATCTTAATGTAAAACCAAAGAAAACCCTAACCACTCGAGACACATTCCCCAAATTCTCCAAGAGACCTTACACTCAAAAAAAGATGTCTTACCGTATCTTCTTCCACACCACATAGTGGACACCGATCACACACCATTGGAATACCACGTCTCAAGAGATTGTCTTCAAATTGCATTGGATAACACCCTCCAAGCTGTAAAATGTGACGAAGGTAAGGTCTTTAATGTCTAGAATTTTGCAAAAAAGTCCCCACACACTGAAGACTCCTCCCCCAAGAGAATATATAGGTTGACTTCATAGAGAAGTTCGTAGATTTTACATCCCTCCACATTCATTTATTGATCATACCTTCACCCTCTCTTGAAAGCCTCTTGTTATCCAACACCCGCGATAAAAGTTCAACCAGGCTAGATTCCCACAAAAAAAAATCCCTTATCCATCTCAACTTCCACAACCAACTATTGTTGCTCCAAACCCCAACTTGTGATATAGTGCGACCAACATCTAAGGAGATAGAGAATAGTCTAGGGATTTTTTGCATTAAAGGAACATTGTCCACCCACTTATCCTCCCAGAACCTAACTTCTTTTCCATCCCCTACTTACCACCTCCCTCTGTCTTCAAAGTCATTATCCCACTCCTCTAATTTCCAAACTTTTCTGATGTCCATCCACCATAACGATTCCTTACAATTCTCTTGAGACCTTAATCCCCTCCATCCACCATACTTAGAGTCTAGAATATCCTTCCATAAACTTCTCTTGTCAGACTTAACTCTCCAAATCCATTTCCCCATAAGAGCTAAGTTAAATTTTCTTATATCAATAAAACCTAAGCCACCTTTTTCTTTCGACTCACAAACCTTGTCCCACGCTACCCAGGCAATTTTTTTGTTCTCTGAACCCCAACCCCACAAAAAACTCTTTTGTATCCTTTTCACTTCCTTCACCATAGTAGCCGGCATACAAAAGAAAGAGACGTAGAATAACGGTAATGATGTAAGTACAGATTTGATAAGGCAAATTCTACCAGCCATAGAGAGGGATTTCCCTTTCCAAGAGCACAACCTACTCCGTAGTTTATTAAGTATCCCTTCCCAAAAAATACACCTCTTATGATTCCCTACAACTGTCACCCCTAAATAACTAAAATGTGTCTTCATAATATCACAATTAAGAATAGAGGCAAAAACCATCATTTGGTTGACGTTCACACCCACTCCACCAACCTTGCTCTTGGAATAATTAACCTTAAGACCAGACGCAAGTTCAAAACACTTCAGAATAGCTTTTAAGGTTAGAACACTTTGAGTTGAGGCTTTACAAAAGAAAAGAGTGTTGTCTGCATATTGCAGCATACTCACATTTACTCGCCCTTCCCCAACCTCAATACTTCAACTAACATCTTCTCTTTCGCCTGTCTAACTACCCCTGCAAGCCCTTCAGCCACAATAAGAAAAAGAAATGGTGTTAAAGGGTCTCCATGTCTTAAGCCCTTCTTTGGTTTAAACTCAGTTGTTGGACTTCCATTTACCAACACAGATATTGAGGAAGATTCTAAACAGTTTTTTATTCATTCAATCCACTTTCCACAAAATCCCAATCTTCCTAACATATAGTAAATAAACTCCCAACTTACAGAATCATAAGCCTTTTCATAATCCACCTTAAACACCACACATTTTTCATTTTTCTCTTTACTTCCTTAAGGGTCTCATTAGCTACCAACACACTATCCAACAACCCCCTTCCTTCTAGAAAAGCAGACTGCCTAGGGTCAATGACTTTATCCAACACCCTTTTTCAACCTTGAAGAAAGAATTTTAGATACAATTTTATACACACATCCCACCAAGGAAATTGGTCTGAAGTCATTCAAAAGTGGTGGGTTCACAGTCTTTGGGACAAGAGTAATAAAGGAAGCATTAGTACCATTCGGCCAATTCCCACCCTTTGCAAAACTTTGTACCGCACTCAAAACATCTCCTTTTATAACATCCCAACAAAATTAAAGCCAAAGTTAAAACCATCCGGTCCAGGGCTTTTATAATTATCACAATTCCATATCTTCCATATCGCTTCCTTAACTTCTGCCTCAGATATAGTTCCAATCATCATTTCATTATCCTCTCTTGTGATACTCTTAAACGGAACATTATCTAATCTAACAAGTTTTATTTCCCCTTCACTGAACTTGTCCTAAAAAAATTCCTTCGCTCTAGCTTTTATTTCGGTTGGGTCATCACACCACTAATCGTATAACATCCCTAATTTTACCCATATATAATAAAATAAAAGTAAAACAAGAAATATCTATTTAACATATGAATATATACAACTATCTCATAATTGTATCTCAAAAAGATATCCTTCTTCATAGGGATTTTAATATTTACACAAAAGTTTACAAACAACACATTCAATATAAAACATTTGTTCCTCTGGTTGCTCATTGAGGAGCTCTATCACCTGCAACTTCATCTGCTCCCGTGTAAATTAACATGATCATCACAAATTATAGAAAACAAACACAAGACAAAGCACAGGGTAAGCTAGCTTTTTTTAAAAGTTCAAATATAAAACTTTAAATATCAACATAAACCATCATTATTCACACATTTTCACAAGTTCATCAAGGTTCTATCACATTCATCATCCACATTACTCTTGTCCTATTTCTACTGACTCGCATACTCGGATACTTGACTCTACTTCTGGAAGACTCGTGTATTGAAATTAACATCAGAGACCTGCACCTGTCATACTACTCATTGTGAATCCACACAATCATGCGAATAATCAATCTCAATATCTCATCATCACATCATCTCATATGACAGGGTAAATCCATTTGATTTGCTCTGATTAGTTCTTTCAAACCTCAGACTCAGCCAAATGAACCTCCTTCGACTCTCACCAACTGAATAACTTCATCTATGTAATTCCATTATATCAGTAGAGTCAGGATCGTCTCATTCACAGGACACTCACAAATCAATACACCCTAATAACAATCTCAACACGGTATTTCCTTTCCTGGAAATACTATCTCTTGATCACACTTTCACCATATTACATACATCATTTAACACATTAATGCACCATTCAATCACATCATATTTTAAACTTTCTAAACAATCCAAATATATCTCAAATTCACTTAAACACATAACTAAGTTCCAAATATATACTCTCTAAATCATTCATCATCTAAAATCAAACAACCACTTCTTGTAACATCTCATTTAAGTAATTCAACAAAATATTCAAAAACAATTCAACTGATATATTATCATTCAAACACTTTCAATTTTGAATCACAAACACCTTCAACAACTTATTCACCTTAAAATCAATATAAAATATTCAAAATCAACTATTTTAGTCAATATATTACTTTACCCTTCAAATGAGACAATCATGCAAGCAAAAACAATTGGAATTGGTGACCACGTCACCCTCACATCCAGAATCTTCTAACCTAGGGTTTTATTGAAAAGAATAAGGTTGACTTCCCTTACCTGAATTTTAGCAAATTCTCTCCAAATCTACCAAAAGCTTAAAGGTAATTAACTTGCACCACAAAGTCCTAATCAAAATCCAACTATATAACTAGGACCTTGAGTTAACATGGATTAACCCTGAAGCTAAAAGAATCATATGCAAAGCATAGACATAGACAAACCTAATAAGATCAAAATTAACTCAAAGGAAAATGAGCCAAGAATGAACTTACTCTATCTAAGATTTTGATCGGGCAATCTTGTACAGTTCACTGCCAGGAGTCTAATGACAGACTCCGATCGTCAAATTGATAAGCAAGGAGGTTAGAATCTCAGAAAGAAGGGGAAGGAAAGGAAAAATGGACAAAAATGAACTTACTCTTTCAGAGATTATGATCGGGTAGTCTTGTAGTCTTCGCTGCCAGGAGTCCAATGGCGTACTTCGATCGTCAAACTGATGAGCGAGAAGGTTAAAATCTTAGAGAGAAGGGAGAGTAAAGGGAAAAGAAAACTTCTAGAGAGATAGTGGTTCGTTTAAAATGAAACTTGAATAACTGATTTTTCTATTTATATGCTCTTTTCATTTTAATAATAAAATATTTAGGTGTCATTTAAAATGTACCACTGCTACTCTAAGGTTATTTTCTAGATACTTACATTCTCCCCAATAAAAAAAATCGTCCCCGGAAATTGACTTACCAGAAAAGAGATAGGGATAGGTTTCTCTAATGATTTCTTCTAATTCCCAAGTTGAATCACCAGATTTATCATCCCACACCACCTTCACCATATTGATGGTCTTGCCTATGAGTTGTTTACTCTTATGGTCTTCAATCCTAACTGGTTTTTCTTCAAAAGACAAGTTATCCTTGATTTGCACATTATCCGCTTCCAATACGTGACTAGGGTCTGGGATATAATTCCTTAGTTGTGATACATGAAAGACATTATGCAGGTTTGATAACTGAGGAGGTAGAGCAATCTCATAAGTCACTGGACCTATCTTCCTTATGATTTGATATGGTCCAACAAACTTAGGAGATAACTTCCTTGATTTGATAGTTCGTTCTACACCCTTGGTTGGTGTCACTCTCATGAACACATGGTCTCCAGCTGCAAACTCCAAAGGCTTTTTCCTTTGATCTGCATATGATTTCTGCCTACTCTGATAAGCTTTCATTTTGTCTTGTATCTGCTTCACCTTCTCAGTGGTCTGTTGAAGTAACTTTGGCCCAACCAATACTGTCTCACCATCATAATACCAACATAAAGGAGTTCTGCACTTCCTCCCATACAAAGCTTCATATGGTGTCATTCCAATACTGGCATGATAACGATTATTATAAGTGAACTCCACTAGAGGCAACATCTCATCCCAACCTCCTAGATGATCCAATACACATGTCCTCAATAGATCTTCTAAGGATTAGATCATTCTCTCAGACTGCCCATCTGTTTGAGGATGATATGCAGAGCTCATTCTCAATCTAGTTCCCAATGAATCTTGTAGAGTCTGCCAAAACTGTGAAGTAAACCTGGGATCTCTATCTGAAATAATACTAGAAGGCACTATATGCAATCACACAATCTCTCTGATGTATAATTATTCCAACTTAGTCATAAATATTCTCAAATTAACTGGAAGAAAATGAGCGCTCTTCGTCAGTCGATCAACTATTACCCAGACTGCATCGTGACCCCTTACTGATCTTGGTAAATGAGTAACGAAATCCATAGCGATGTTATCCCATTTCCACTCAGGAATATCTAACTGTTACAACAAACCACCAGGTCTCTGATGCTCCACCTTTGCCTTCTGACATGTTAAACATGTAGCAACATATTGAGCTATTTCTTTCTTCATGTTTGACCACCAAAAGGACTCCTTCAAATCTTGGTACATCTTATTCATACCGGGATGTAGACTAAGATGACTCTTATGACCCTCTTCTAGGATCATTCTCTTCAGGTCTTCATTTGTAGGTATGCAAATTCTGCCATTAAATCTTAAGATGACATCTTTTCCCATCACAAAGTCTTTAGCCTGATTTGTACCTAGTAAATCCACAGTATGCTTAAGACTAGGATCCTCTAACTGCTTTTCCTTTATCATTCCAAGAAAATCATTAGTTATAATTAACTTACTACAACTAATGTGATCAACATGAAATTTCACTCCCAAATTTAGATTTCTGAATTGCTCAATCAACTTTTGTTCTTCAATCATCATGGTTGACACCTGTACTGACTTTCTACTCAAAGCATCTGCAACTACATTAGCCTTCCTTGGATGATACACCAGTTGGCAATCATAATCCTTCAAAAACTCCATCCATCTTTGTTGTCTCATATTCAACTCTTTTTTATCAAACAAGTATTTCAGACTTTTATGGTCACCGAACACCTGAAATTGAGCTCCATACAAATAATGCCTCCAAATCTTCAAAGCAAACACCACAACTGCCAACTCTAAGTCATGAGTTGGATAGTTTCTCTCATGAACTTTGAGTTGCCTTGAAGCATATGCAACTGCCCTTTTTTCTTGCATCAAGACACAACCTAATCCCTGAAGTGAAGCATCACAGTAAACCTCAAAAGGTTTTCCTGTATCAGGAATCACTAACACTGGAGCACTAGTTAACCTTTTCTTCAACTCTCTGAAACTCTGCTCACATATGTCAGTCCAAGCAAAAGGGTGATCTTTGGGAGTTAATTGTGTCAAAGGAGCTACTACCCTGGAAAAATCTTCAATGAACCTCCGATAGTAGCCAACTAGACCCACAAAACTCCTAATGTCAGTCATTGTCTTTGGGCGTTCCCATTGAAGCATTGCCTCCACCTTGGCTAGATCCACTGAGATCCCCTGAGCTGATATTACATGCCCTAAGAAGTTGACTTCCTTCAGCCAAAACTCACACTTAGAGAATTTATCATATAATTGCTTCTCCCTCAAAATCTCCAACATTGTCTTCATATGCTTTTTAGATGCTCTTCAGGTTCTCCCTTAGTCCTTGAATAAATAAGTATGTTGTCTATAAAGACTACAACAAACTTATCCAAGAAAGGACGAAAAATTCTATTCATGTAATCCATGAACAGAGTTGGAGCATTTGTTACTCCAAACGGCATCACCACATACTCATAGTGTCAATAACGAGACCTAAATGTTGTCTTTTGAACATCTTCAGCCTTTACCAAAATTTGGTGGTATCCAGATCTCAAGTCAATCTTTGAAAACACTGAGGCTACATGTAATTGATCCATCAAATCATCAATTCTAGGTAGAGGATACTTGTTCTTGATGGTTAATTTATTCAACTGTCTGTAATCTACACACAAACGAGACCCTCCATCTTTCTTTTTAACTAGAAGCACCAGAGCTCCCCATGGAGATACACTTGGCCTGATGAATTGTTTCTCCAACAAATCTTCAACTTCCTTCTTTAGTTCAATCAACTCGGTTGGAGCCATTCTGTAAGGTCCTATTGACACTGGTCCAGCTTCAGGTACCAAATCAATAGAGAATTCTACTTCTCTCTTAGGAGGTAATCCAGGTATTTCTTCTTGAAATACATCCATGAAATCCTTCACCGCATGTATACTACTCATTTCTTCTTCATTCTTAACTTCCATCTGAGTAAGATTACAAAACAACTTGATCTTTCTTTCAATTCCGACCACACATGCTAAGCAGACATCACATCTTACTTCTGGGAATCTGAAAACACTATTTTCTCTTGACCACAATCTATGATAATGTGATTGGCAGATAGCCAATCCATCCTTAGGATAACATCCAGGTCCTGAATAGGTAGGCAAATCAAATTTATTTTGAACCTGCGTCCCTCTACTATTACTGGACATTCAGAGTAAATTGTAGAGGTTAAAACTTTTCCTGATGCTGGTGTAGAGACCAACAGTTCAAACGACAACTCCTTTACTAGAAGACCCAACTCCGTTACACACAAACTTGACACAAAAGAGTGTGTCGCTCCAGAATCAAATAAAGCTTTCACATATCTACCAGCTATATAACATACACCTTGTACCAAGTTACCTGATTGAGATGCTTCAGCTCCTGACATAGCAAACACCCTTCCAATTGCTTGGGGTCTGCCACCCCCTCCTCTTCTTGGCTGTAAGTTACCTCCAGGAATTATCCTCTTCCTATTAGGGCAATCTTTTAATAGATGTCCTTCTTTCTGACAAGTATAACACTTTCTCTCGATGAAAGTTGAGGACAATCTTTCTTCAAATGGGGTCCAGCACAGTGATAACATGTGGGTCTCCATAGTTGTTGCTGAAATTGTGGCGAAGATGTTCCTGTCCTATGTCGTGGAGGTCTAGCATAAGACTTATGTTGTTGATGTTTCACCTTGGCCTTCCCACTGGAAGACCCTCATGGGCCCATATCGAGTCGAGTCAGCCAAAACACATATCGAGTCGGCTCGGACCCAAGTTGAACTGAGTCGGCTTGGGTCCAAGTCGAATCAAGTTAGCCCGGGTTCAAGTTTAGCTAAGTCGTCTCGGTCCAAGTCTAATCGAGTTGATCTAAATCCATATCGAGTCAAGTTAACTCTTGTCGAGATTGAAATCGATTTAATCTAATAGACAAAATAAATTTAAACTAAATTTAATATAATTGAAATAAATTCAAATAAATTTAATCTAATTAAAATAATATAAATTTTAAATTTAATCTAATTAAAATGAATATAAATTTTAAATTCAAACTGTTTTATTGAATTAGATTTCATTAACACTCCATTTTATTGGTCTAGATTCCATTACCACCCTAATGTGGGTACACATAACCGTAGAAGGAAGAAAACGAATGGCTGCAAATGAGGTGCTAAGAAACACTAGACGAAACTTCTTTACAATTCACAACTACTTTTTTTTTTTTCAGCACACAACTACTTTATATTATGGGTGAAAGTGCTTTTATTAAGTAAGGATTTCTTTTTTATATATTTACCTACAATATTATAATTATTCTATTATTAATGTTGTTCAATATTCAATTTCGAGTGAAATTTCCCGTGACATAGGTAAAATGCTTTGTACTGAATTTAATTCTCTCGCTTGCGTTTAAACTAAACAAACAAAAGCATAGTTTTTTATGTCTTTCTTTCGAAGGCCCGTTTGATGATCGCCCCATTGTCAGCTCGGGCAGTTTCTTCCTCCACCCCTACATTTTTCTTCCTGCATCCCTATGCGAAGACTAAATTATCCCTATTATTTTTTAAAAACCTTAAAATGCACATGAACTGTATTTATTTTTTTGCATTATGGAATCTGGAAAAATTTCGGATTGATATTTCTGGTAAAATTTTGGATTCACCAATCCGTAATTCAAAATATGCACACATTTTAAAATCCATCATTCAAAAAAAATATTTTGGATTCACCAATCCATATAAGAAAATATGCATTCTAGATTTAGAAATCCATAATTCAAAAAAATGCATTTTGGATCCACCAATCCGTAATAGAATTAGGCTTTCGGATTCAGCAATCTGAAAATCAATAATTTATGCAAATTTTGCTTCCGAAACACCCCCTTATCCGGAAAAAAAAATGATTTTGTTCTGGATTGATGAATCCGTAGCACACTCCCAGATCTCGATTTCCAGTAACCATGGTGCCCTTTTTCAAATAAAAGGTCAAGGCCAGTTTCAGAATTTAGAAAATTGCGGGGATGCAGGAAGAAAGACGTAGGGGTGCAGGAAGAAGAAGTCATCAGCTAGGCTTAGAATATAATATTGGGCTTCTACTATTTACACTTCCCCTTTTGTTAACAATTCTCTTTTATAATCTTTATTTTTCTTGTTTCATGTTTCAGAAAACATTTTACTAAACACACTTTTTAATTTCAGAAAACATTTAAAAAATAATTTCTGCAACAGAAAAATAAAAAGAATGTTCTAAAACTATTTTCTAAATAATCAGAACAATAAAAAAATGGAAAAGTACATTTCGAATGGTAAACGTGCTGAAAAGTACTTTCTAACAGACTTTTCTTTTTTACATTTCAAAGATTCATTTTTAGTTTTTTAATATTTTTTATATCATTGTTTGGTTTCCATCAATAATTAGTAGTTTTTTCTTCTTAAAAATTGTGAATTTTTTTTTCTGTTTAGTTGAGAATGTCTTTTTTATTACAAGAAATTGTTAAATAAAAAATAATTATTTATTATAATAACTAAATTAGATGTTATTTTATAGAATAAAAAAATTATTGATATTTAAAGTAGTTTTTATTATTAATGAAAATTTATAAATTAATTTTTAAATTGATATATAATTAGTTTCTAAATTGTTATATAATTAGTTACCAAAGTTTTAGCTACCAACTACTTTAGATTCTAAAATTGGTAGCCAAAATCTTGATAGCTAGTTAGATACCAAATTAGAAACTAGTTTATAAATTTTTATTAATAATAGAAACTACTTTAGATATCAATAATTATTTACTTTATAAAATAATATCTAATTTAGTTAATATAGTAACTATTTTTTTATCTTTAAATTTAGTTTTTATTTAATAATTTTTTTATTGTAGTGTGTTAACACTGAACCTTTTAACATTGATGTTAAGAAATATATAAATTCATTTAAGTTTGTTTTCATTCATGTCATTAACTTCACGTAAATAGAAATCTATACTCTTTCTTTTTGTTTAACCAAGATTTAACTTAGTAATTGATACATTAGAGTGTGATATCCTTGCCTTTCAAATATGTAACTCAACAACTTGAAAACCATTGATAACCATTGATTTGGCCATGGTGTTTTATTTTGATGAAATGCAATATTTTATCACCAATGTGTTTGCTTTGCTTAAAGCTTTAGGATTCATGTTTGTATGGGATCACTCTTAAAAAACTTGGTGTTGATATCAATTCATGCTTACCATCATAATTTCTTTCTTTGTCTTGTTCTTGTATAATTTTCTTGTAATGTGTTTACATCAATTCATGTTTAGCATCATAAATTTATGTCAATGATATAATCACCAAATTTAGATAAGAAGAATAACGCATTGTCAAACTGAGAAAATTGTTTGAAAGTTTGAGAAAGTTGAAGCTTAGGATGAAAACAACTAAATGCACTTTTGGCATGAATTCAAAAAAAAATTGGCCTTCATCGTAAGTCAAAAGGGGATAGAAGTGGACCCGGACAAGGTGGGTGCAATTCTAGAGATGCCACATCCTTGCACAGAAAAAAGAAGTTTGGGGTTTTCCAGACAGACTAAACTACATTGCTAGATTTATCTACCATTTAATATCAACTTGCAAGTTGATATTCAAATTGCTTAGCAAAAATCAAGTTGTGGAGTGGAATGAAGATTGTCAGACAATTTTTGATAAAATTAAATATTTACAAGATCCTTTATTGTTATGTCCACCAAAGTTAGGAAAATCTCTCATTCTATACTTGACAGTTTTGGAGGAATCAATGGGTTGTGTTTTAAGTCATCATGATGAAACGGGAAAGGAAGAGCACACCATGTATAACCTAAGCAAGAAATTTACTAGTTACGAGCAAAGATAATCTTCCTTGGAGCAAACTTTTGTGCTCTGGCTTGGGTAGCTCATCGATTAAGACAATACACGGTAAACCATACAACTTGGTTAATATCCAAGATTGATCTGGTCAAGTACATCTTTGAAAAGCTCGCACTCACAGGAATAATAGTGATGAGCATATATTTATTCACACACAATAGCCTTAATCATAGATTATTGGACTATAATAATAAATAAATCCATTGTTTTAATTAATATTCTTATAATTGGGTTTATTTGGGCCTTAACTATTATTATTGTTAATTTTGTGTTTTTAGAGTAAATTATCCGGAGGAAGCATCTACCTTTATGAATGAGCCAAATATGCAAAAGTCCAAGTTGCTTCTTGAACCAAAACAGAAAAAATATTCTGAGGAGAAGAAAGAGAAAATAAAAGCTACAAGATTCCAGAAACAGAATTGGAAGCAAATCTTCTGCAAAATAAAAAGAATTATGGAAAGTGGAAACTGTTTACAAAATCTAAACTGCAATATTTTCCCAAGATCCTTGGAGCAGAAAAGCCTATAAAAGGACACAAGCATAAAGGAGAAAAAAGAAGAGCTTCATAGGGTTTTCTTAGTTTATTTTCTTCTTAGTAATTCTTTTGTTTTGCCTCCGCATGGAAGGCTAAACCTTTTTGGTTGATTCTTTTGTAATTCCCCATTGAGTTCTGAGGTTTTGTTCAATAAAAGTTTCGATTTTTAATTCTCTATAGCAGTTGTTTTTATTGTCTAATCTCCTGGAAAACTGGTTTTTGTGAGAGGTTGTACTTGAACGCATGATTGAGAGTCTTCCTTATCTTAAACTTTGGTTTCTTAGTTAGTTCGCATTGTTCTAATTAATTTCTTGGGCGCATGATTCAAGGGAGAGGAGGTAAGCATTCCCATGGAGTATACGCATGGAACAAAGTGGGTATTGATTAAACTAGTAGACGCATGTTTTACTGGTGAGTTTCAGTTGAATCAGATCGGCGCATGTTCAATCTAGTTTAGCTCTGTTGGAAGATTGAGAAAAGATTAATCTTTAGAGAACCTATGAAGAATTCAATGGTGGAAGAACTTGGGATCAACCATTTTTTTTATTTGCTATTTTAATCTCTTTTATATTTTCTGCACAACTATCTCAAACCCACTTTTTTATCTTTATTGTTATTGCTAATTTTTATTGCTTGCAGATAGATTTTAAACCCTGATCAACTGATTTTACTATTGGATTCGTTGGGAGACGACTTGGAGACATTTGTCCACAATTATACTATCATCTCTCTAGTGTTAGACAAGTCTACGCTAGAATCATATTAATTTGACAGCAAAACGACAGCTATCAAATAGCTCGATGGCAAATGTTACTATCGAAATACAACGTTGTTTATGTTACTCAAAAAGCTATCAAAGGTAGTGCTTAAGCTGAGTATTTATCAACCCATTGAAGATTATCAACCTATGCAACTTTGGTTTCTTGATGAAGATATTCTAACCTTTTTCAATGAAGCTAGATGTAACCACGATAATAATAAATGGACACTATTTTTCGATGGAGCTTCTAGTGCATTATGGCAACCACGATATGGCATAGGGGTAATGCTTATTACCCAAAATAATCAATATATACTAATGATGTCAAGGTTGTGTTTCAATTGTACCAACAACATAACATAATATAAAGCTTGAGCTATGGGGATTTAGGCAGTCATTGAATCTATAGCAAAAATTCTAAATGTATATGGTGATTCAACCTTAGTTATTCACAAGCTAAAAGGAGAATGGGAGATTAGGTGATATGAGTTGATTTAGTAGAATCACACATTCAGTTATTAATTTCACTTTAATTAGGATTTTGATTAACAAGATAAGGTGATGACTCAGTGAGGATCGCCTTGGACACGAACTTAACCAAGTGGTTAAGTAAGTGTAAAGGTTCTCTTCAAAGAGAAAAGGGAAAAATACTCACAATGAATAAGAATGCAAGCGGGAAATTAAGAAATTAAAAGACACTAGAATAAGAGATTGCAAAAATGAAAGAGAGGGATTTAGAGACTAAGGAGGAAGAACTTATATGGTTGAAGACTTCCATGCAGGTGGAGGGATGGAGGAGGAGGAACCCAAGATAAGTGATGATTGGAGTCTCCACTTGAAGCATCTTTGCCAAGATAAGACTTAGAGAAAACTAGATACTCAAAAATTCACTCGAGCAGAGTTTTGATGACTTTCTACAGCAAGTGCACCGCGTTTGTCAGAAGGAATAATTATCCCTAAGGATGGATATCGATCCCACAAGGAACTTGAATTATCAAGTACAATAATCACTAAATATGAAACAAAAAAATTAAAAATAATGTTGAAGTGATTGTGTTGACAATGGTTAATAAAAAAACAAACAAAGAATTAATTGATTCAAGTTGGAAAAATAGGGATTAGGTTTCATCTCTCTCACTCTCATGTATTTTGATTAGCATGTTAATATTAAGTTTTTTTTATTGAAATTGATTCCCGTATGAAATTCATTTATATCAATTTCTCGCATATAAAATCCTTAAGAATGTCCCCTAACTATCGATCTCTCGCATAATTATAAGAACAACTTAAAACAAAGCTCAGACGTTAATAGCAATTAACATTTCAAGTCTATTCCTAGCACTCAAATATGTTAAGTATTGTTGTTTAGGTCAAAACCCTAAAAATACTTTTCAGTCAGATTTAAGATTCTCACTTTGTCACGAAAATTTATATATTCATTTAGATATATGGTAAAAATACAGGCATGTTACAAATTTTTCTTGTATTTATAAATAAATTACAAAATTTCATTTTTAATATTTAAAATAGTTATTATTTAAAATATTTTTTCAAAATGCTTACTTGTTTATTTTTATTATTATTATTATATATATATATATATATACGGGTGTCAATGCGGGATGATTTCTCTACCTGCTCCGTATAAGGGTTAGTCCATGGGTCTGCGAGCCAACCCGCGTATAATTTTTTTTTGTAAGAAATTCAATAAAAATGTTTGTTACTTAAAAATTGAATATAAAATAATTCTATCAAAATATTTGCTACTATTTGCAATGCTACTGAAAAATTAAATAATTATAAAAAAATTGAATATAAATTGTTTATAATGGAATAAAAAATTGAATATATGTTTGCTACGATAAAACATCAATATTATTTTATTCCATTTCAAACATAGTCAAGCATCAATAATTCAATTAAGATAAAACATCAAATATCAACATTCTTACATTTCAAATTATTCCCAAACATCAAACAACTACACCACTACATTAAACATAGCCAATTCAAAAACATCAATATTCCTGCATTTCAATAACATTGGGTGCATGTTATTCCTCATCCATTCTAATCCAATTTGCAAATTAAGATCCTGTTAGAAAATATAGAATAAACATATAATTAAAATTAATGGTTCAACCAATATGTCCACAGTACAAATATAAAATAAGATCCTACTGCCACAAATAAATAGGAAAAAAGGGAATGATGGTTCAACTTAGTTCAATTTGAAAAAATATTATTGGCCTTTTTTTATATGAATGTATTCAAAAATAGTGTTTGAAATAAGTACTCCACAATTAATTTATTGTCAATCATTCAATATGTACTATCAAAATCTTCTACAACATAAATACCTATTATAATCATATCCTTATTTTTTATAAGCAATGATAGCACAAAAGTCATGTTTTCAGTGTTAAAAAGGCAGAGAAAGAGTAGATATACTGAGAGAAAAGTGCTCTGTACTTTATTGAATAAACGATGGCTATTATATAGCCTTTACAGAATAAGTAAAGATCAAACTGCCCATAACTAACAGTAATAAAACTGCCCACTACTAACAGATTCTAAAACAGAATAAATCCCATAACAATAGGTATTATTGTTTGACTGAATAAAAATCTAACGGTTATAAATCTTAACAAATAATCTTAACAATTCCTCCCTTAAACTGAATGTTAGTATTCAGTTTATTTCTATCTCAGATAAAACTCCTAATAGCCCTCTTAGCTTTAAGAAAATATCCAACTTCAACGGTTTAAGGCAATAGGTCAATCATCACATCAACCAACTGTTCCTTGGTGCCACAATGTACCAATTCCACAGATCCTGCCTTTGTGAGCTCTCTAAGGAAATGAAACCGCACATCTATGTGCTTACTGCGACCATGCATTACTGGGTTCTTTGAGAGTTTGATTGTAGAACTGCTATCACAGTGAATACTAGTTGGCTTGGCTTGCTTCTGACCCAGCTTTTCCAACACTCCTTTTAACCATAATGTCTGACATGCACATGAGGCTGCAGCAATAAATTCTGCCTCAGTGGAAGATAAACTTACTATTGGTTGTTTTTTTGATGACCATGAAACTGCTCCTGAACTTAATAAGAACACATAACCTGAAGTACTCTTTCTCTCATCTAAATCTCCAGCATAATCACTGTCAGTGTAAGCAACAAATTTATCATCTCCTCCTTTCCTATAGAAAATACCCAACTCAGTTGTTCCCTTCAAATATCTCAGGACCCTTTTTGCTGCTTGTAAATGAAGTTCAGTAGGATTTTCCATATACCTACTAATAAGACTTTCCACAAACATCATGTCTGGACGAGTTGCTGTGAGGTACATGAGACTACCCACAACTTGTTTATAATGAGTCTTGTCCACCTTTACTCCATCTTCATCTTTCATAAGTTTATAGCCAGGAACAATAGGATTATGAACAGAGTTACTGTTGTCCATTCCAAACCGTCTCAGCACCTCCAATGCATACTTCTTCTAACTGATAAAAACACCATCAGATCTTTGCAGGACTTCAAGACCAAGGAAATACCTCATCTTACCAAGATCTGCCATATCAAACTCATGCTTCATGGAAGCTTTAAAATCTGTAAACATCAACTCATCATTTCCAGTAAAAATAAGATCATCAACATAAAGACTTACAATTAACACTTTGCCTTCTTTTCTTGTATTGATGAACAAAGTATGCTCATAGTCACATTTCTCAAAACCTTCCTTCATGAAATAGGCTTCTATACGGCTATACCAAGCGTGTGGGGCTTGCTTAAGTCCGTAGAGTGCCTTTTTTAATTTGTACACCTTATGTTCTTGTCCCTTTTGCACATAACCGCAGGGTTGCTCCACAAAGACCTCTTCATTTAACTTTCCATGTAAAAACACAGATTTTACGTCTAGTTGGTGGATGGACCATCCTCTTTGAGCTGCAAGTGCTACTACCAAACGAATTGTCTCCATACGTGTCACAGGTGCAAATACTTCAGTATAGTCTACCCCATGTTGTTGAGTATACCCCTTTGCTACAAGCCTAGCCTTGTATTTGTCGACATCTCCTTTTTCATTGAATTTTGTCTTATAGATCCATTTTACGCCAATCTTTTTTCCTCCCTTGGGTAACTCCATCAATTCCCATGTGCCATTTTTGTTTATTGCTTCCATTTCCAGATCCATGGCATGCCTCCATTTCTCACTTTTCAAGGCATCTTCAAAGTGAATAGGATCAGTACCTGCATGTATGGTTAAGTGAGCTTCATTATCATCTTCAGAAATACCTTCCCCTGTTGTATAGTCTCTCATCCAGATAGGTGGCCTCCTTTTCCTTCCTTCAGTTGAGCTAGGAGAGCTCATGTCAGCCAAAGAATCAGAGGAAAGATTCTCCCCTTCTATATCAGCGTTGAGATCAGATTCATCAGATTCACTCCCCTCTTCATTTTCATCAAACGCAACTGTATCCTCCTCGTGATCACCCCATTGCAATTCGCACATAATGGATCCTTCATATATCTTATCCCAATCCCAATTCATGTCTTCTTCGAATACAACATCCCGACTTATTATGATCCTTTGAGAAGTGGGATCATAAAGTCAATAAGCCTTTGATTCTTCACTGACTCCCAATAAAACACAGTTTAAGCTCTTATCATCCAACTTGGTTCTATTACTGTCATGCACATGAACATGAGCAATACAACCAAAAACTTTAAAATGTTCGACTGAAGGCTTGACTCCACTCCAAGCTTCTTCCGGGGTTTTATTTTTTACAGGCAATGTTGGGCTGCGATTCAATACATGCACGGTCCAGTTGACTGCTTCAGGCCAAAAGCTCTTGGGAAATTTTTTTGCAGAAATCATACTACGAACCATATTCATAATAGTTCTATTTTTTCGTTTTGCAACTCCATTCTGTTGTGGCGTGTATGCGGCTGTCAATTGTCTGCGAATACCATTTACTTCACAAAAATTAGTGAATTCTTGTGATGTAAATTCTCCTCCTCGATCAGTACGTAAGGCTTTAATAAATGAATTTGTTTCCTTCTGAACATGAGTCTTAAAATTTTTAAAAACAGCAAAGGCTTTTGATTTCTCTATTTAAAAATAAACCCATGTTTTTCTACTAAAATCATCAGTGAAAGTAATCAAATACCGTTTCTTGCTGTTAGAAATGGGTGTGATTGGTCCACAAATGTCAGCATGCACCAGTTGGAGAACTTGTGAAGCTCGCCAGGTGCTCTTCCTTGGAAACGAGTGTCGTTGTTGCTTACCCACCAAGCAATCTTTACAAAGTCTTACGGGAGACTTAAGTTGTGGCAATCCATTCACCATCTTCTTTTGTTGTAGAGTCTTCAAGCCCTTAAAGCTCAAGTGGCCATATCTACAATGCCAAAGTTGCCCCATATCTTCTGTAATTGTATTGAAACAAGTAGATGCTATAGGTTGTGATATAGCATGTAGTATGAACATTCGATTTGAAGTCATCTTGGTCTCCATGATTAAACCTCTCTCACGGTGAAACACCTTACACTTTCCGTTTTGAAACAGAATCGTAAGCCCTTTTTCTTGTAGTTGCCCAATACTCAATAAATTGTTCTTCAGTTCTAGAACATAGAATACCCCTGTAATTATCTGTGTGATTCCATTTACTTGCATCCGTATATTACCCTTACCTGATACCACCATGCTTGAGTTGTTACCAAGCTTCACTGATTCTCTAAAACTTTCATCCAAATCTGAGAAGTATTCCTTCTTTCCACACATATGATTGCTGCACCCCGAGTCAAGAAACCACACATCTGCTGTATGGACTTTATTCATATCCGTGTAAGCCATAAGTAACATTGCTTCTTCAGTTTCTGCATAGTTGGCCTCCTCCTTGCTTGGACATTCCCATTGAAAATGGCCTAGCTTGTGACAATGATAACACTCTACTATGGCCTTGTCGAAGCTTTGTCTACCTCGTCCTCGTCCTCTTCCTCTGCCACGACCTCGACCCCTTCCTCCAGATTGTGTTGCGTACGTAATTTTCAAAGAGTGTTCTTCCTCTACATGAGAACTCATGCGTTGTTCATGCACGAGCAGGCTGCTTTGCAACTCATCAATGGTCAAGGTGTCAGTATTCTTAGACTCCTCAATGGAACACACAACATAATTAAATTTGGGAGTTAAGGATCTTAAAATCTTTTCAACTACAGCAACGTCTCCCTTATTCTCACCATTTACTTTCATTTTATTGGCTATGGTAAGGGTCCGAGCGAAATACTCGTTCACAGATTCGTCTTCCTTCATGTGAAGAATTTCAAACTCTTTTCGAAGAGCTTGTAAGTGTGCACGCTTAACCCGGGATGAACCTTGATATTTCTGCTTCAAAGAATCCCATATGTCCTTTGTTGTATCCTTATTAATGATCGTCTCCAAGATAGAACGATCTAATGCTTGAAATAGATAGTTTTTTGCTTTCAAATCTTTCAACTTCTGATCGTCATTGTGTTTTCTCTGGGCATCTGTGAGACTAACACCTTCTGCTGGTGCAAGAACCCCATTTTCAATCACGCCCCAGTACTCTTTAGAGCGCATAAAATTTTCCATGAGCATCGCCCAATGATCATAGTGTCCATCAAATTTCGGAACTGCTGATTGCACAAATGAACTCTCTGACATCTTTGATGATTTTCCCTTGTTGAAGATTGCTGCTTCTATATTTTTTTTTATCAGGCCCCGTGATGGAGCTCTGATACCAGATGTTAAAAAGGTAGAGAAAGAGTAGATATACGGAGAGAAAAGTGCTCTGTACTTTATTGAATAAACGATGGCTATTATATAGCCTTTACATAATAAGCAAAGATCAAACTACCCATAACTAACAGTAATAAAACTGCCCACTACTAACAGATTCTAAAACAGAATAAATCCCATAACAATAGGTATTATTGTTTGACTGAATAAAAATCTAACGGTTATAAGTATTATTGTTTGACTGAATAAAAATCTAACGGTTATAAATCTTAACAAATAATCTTAACAAATAATCTTAACATTCAGGTGTTCATGTAAATTAATTAAAATTAATGGTTCAACCAATATAGTCATCATACAAAATAAATGTGCAAAATAAAATAGGATCATACTCCCACAATAAAGAGAAAAAAAAATGATGGTTCTACTAGTTCAATTCCATTTGAAAAAATATTATTGACTTGTTTCTCTTTCTATATTTTGAATGCTTAGGTGCTTGACATAAATTCACAACTTTGTTTTTTTTTGTATGGATTAGCAGGTCAACCCTCCAACCCGATTGATTTGTACGGATTGCGAGTTATGTGAAACAAGCTTAAGCGAATCGGCGAGTTGAATTAAACCCGTCCCACGTTCCCATCCCATATATATATATATATGGAGAATTTTGTTTTAAACGATTTGATAATAACAAATGTGGTGTACACATTTTTTAATTTGATTTAAGTAGCATTACTATTCCTATTTACTTACTTACTACTATTGTAACAATTCCCGTATTGATTTAAAGAGCAGTTTTTTTATCCCTTCTTACTTACCACGAATGTGATAATCTCTTTCCACTACGTATAAACCCAATCATCTTCTTCACACTTTCCCGCTGAAATTTAATGTATTACTTTGGTTCCCAGTTTCGACCACTACAGAACCTGTAAACGACGGTGTTCGCCACTGTTTTCCATTTTAATTATTGTTTTAAATGTGCCTCTGACATTTGATAGAGAAGACAATGTTGTTTCACATTAATAGCACAAACATCAATCCAATGCTATTTCAAATTAATTAATTCCTTAAAATTTTAAAATTATTTTTATCCCGCATTTTAATTCTACAGCTAATTTGGTTCAAATTAATATTATGTTTAAATACAAAGTCTTTAAAAAGTATTACTTAGTCTAAATTTATCAGGTAGGCCAATCAATGGGTATGTCAAAATAAAAAATGGAAATACACAATAAAAAATAATTCTAACATTAGAGATAAAATTGAGGATTTATGTCTTCTTTTATAGTAAATTAATTATAATTATTATTTTTTATTCTCTTATCCAAACATGTAGTGATACAAAATAATATATTTATATGTGAGATTGCGTAACATTATAATGTTATTGTTACATTTAGTTAATCTTTACATTACATATTATAAAACAATTATAATTATACTTTGTACGAGGTATAGATAATATTATAAATAAAGTATCAATTTCATATACAAGAGTTTAAATTAAAAGATTATAATATATCAAATATATAAATACGGGATAACCACTACCAATAACCACACATAAAAATATTTAAACTATGGAACTTTTATGATTGACCACTTATAAATATATGAAATAATTTATCATTATTTATTATAAAAGAACAATTATCTCTATTATAAGATACGAACATCCAAATCAAGTATTAAATAAAATAAAATAAAACGTTTTTATTCTAATTTTTTTCTACTTTCATCAATGTTGCATCTATCAATCATAACATTTTTTTTTGCATATTCAATGTATTTAAAAATAAATTTACGTATGTCATTAATTTGTTTTATCTTTAATAATTAATTATTGTTATATTATATTATAATCATAAACTACAATTTCAGATTGAAGAAGATCACTTATTTATTTTTAGTTTTTTTTAAAAAAAATTTATAAACTACTTTCTTTCCTTAAAAAATCTCTAACATTAAAAAAAATATTTAAATAATTTTGACTTTTATTTTGAAACATTCAATTTTTAAAAAATATTAACAAAAATATAATGTAAACTAGCATAAACACGTCGATTATCTATATATTTTTTTATTATTATTTATGTATAGTTATATTTAATATTAAAAGTTAAATAAGTGATTGTTTTACTGTATAATAAGTTCACTGTTTAATGGTGAAAAAATATAAAAGTAAAATATACTTTTCTTTATTAATGAAACATTGACATTTTAATTTGATCGTATCCATTAAGTAGATCATTATGATAAAATTAAAAAATGACAAAGTGTATATATTTTTATTAATATTATATTTTTGAGATGTGTAAGTGGAATATAAAGTTTATTGTGAGTTGTTCTCAAAGTTATATAATATTTTATGACTATAAAGTTTGATTTTTGGGTTGTAGAACTTTCATTTTTAATATTTAAAATAATTATTATTTAAAATATTGTTACAAATGCTTAGTTATTTATTATATTTAGTTAATTTTTACATTGTATTTAGTTTTCAAATTGATTTAAATAACATTTTTTATTTCTATTAACTTACTCCTGAATATGCAAATTATATATCAAATATATAAATACTTGATAACCATTACCAATAACGAAACATAAAAATTGAAAAATTTATACAACCCAAAAATCAAATTTTATAACGATAAATTATAATATAACTTTGAGAACAACTCACAATAAACTTTAAATTCTATTTATATATATATAAAGAATTTTTTTTTATAATTAGTTTTTGGTGCATATAATTTTTTTATTATACCCTTATTTAATATATTTTATTTTATTAGTACATTGAAGTATTTTGTTATTTAATATGAATTACTTAAAAAATAAAATTATTTTTTTAATTTTTAAATTAATATTAATTGACAGTTTTATGTGTAAATTAACTTCCCACACTTTTCTTAATTCTTTATTTTAAGACAACAAGAGAAAGAAAGAGAGAACATACTCTCACTCTGATTCCGTTCTCACACCAAATCTCACATATCAAATAAAATAACATCAATTTTCAATCACTTTCTCTACTCCATTTCAAGCAACTCTATTCTTTGGTAAAGTCATTATTCTTTTGTATATACCATCAAGTCAATCTTAACCTTAACGTGAACATCATCACACCCTCCGATCCCAAAATTACCAATGAAAAAAGAAAAAAACTTGAAAAAGAAGAGAGACTCAAATCAGAGAAGAAGAAAAAAGAGGTTGATTAATCAATTCATAATTTTTCTTTTACATGTTATTTTTTGCTTTTCAATTTCGAATCATCTAAAATTATTTTTGTATGTTAAATTTTTATCATCGTGAAAGTTGAGTAAAAGAGGAAAATGCGAATACACAGACACATCCACCCCGGTGTGTTCTGCTAGTTTATATAATATTAATGGAAACATAGACACTATCATTTTTTAATTTTATCATAATAATCTAATTAATGAATATGATCCAATTAGGATATGATTTCACTTTTCCCTTAATTCTTTATTTTAAACATCAATAAAAATAAAAAAGAGAACAAACCCTCACTCTCATTCACTTCCCCCTACCAAAGTTCACATATCAAATAAAATAACCTTAATTTTCAATCACTTTTTCCACTCCATTTCGAGCAATTCTATTTTTTTGGTAAAACCATCATATTTTGTATTTACAATCAAGTAAATCCTAACCTAACGTGAACATCATCTCACTCTCCAATCTCAAAACTACCAATGAAAGAAGAGAAAATGTTTGAAAAAGAAGAGAAACTCAAACCAGAGAAAAAAAATTAGAATAATTAATCAATTTATATTTTTTTTAATATGTTATTTTTTTTTTCAATTTTAATTAAGTAGAAGAAAAAAAATTGCAAATATACATATACACACCTGCGTTTGTGTTTCCGCCAATATATATAAAAGAAGTAACCCTATTTTTTTTAACTAAAAAGTTAAATAAATAATTATTTATATATTTACATATTATCTATTTATGTAAATAATAACTATTTTAAATTTACTAAATTAACTGTTATTGTAACATTACAATTGTTATATTACAATTTAAATTTACTAAACTCTGCTGCAGTAGTGATTTTCGTCCTTCCTGCGCTAGGTTTTCTTTTGCAGTTCACGTTCTTCGTTTTTAGCTGGGTCTTCCTCTCTTTCATTGGTGTCGTTCTGATCAATTTTGGTGTTACTTCCCCTGCGTTTGTGATTTTTGGGCGCTTCTGTGCTGCTTTCTTTGGGGGAGTTTGTCGCTGGATTGTTTTTTAGGGTTTTTTTGGTGGTTATTTTGAAGAAGAAAGATGGGAGAGAGGAAGGTTTTGAACAAGTATTACCCGCCGGATTTTGATCCCTCCAAGCTTCCCAGAGCAAGAAGGCCTAAGAACCAGCAGATCAAGGTTCGCATGATGCTTCCCATGAGCATCCGATGTAATACTTGCGGCAATTACATCTACAAGGGCACCAAGTTCAATTCCAGGAAGGAAGATGTTATTGGCGAGGTTTTTATTATTTTAAATACAAGTTCAGTATCAACTTTTCAATCTATAGTACTTGTTCGTGTTATCCTTTTGGATTTTGTATTGGGTTCCTTCAATTTTATGATTGTTTGTGGGTTTGTGTGTTGCTGTTTAACTTATTTGTAGGATTTAGAGGTTATTCTTGCTTCATGTGAAATTTGATTTCAATGATGACTTTGAAATTGAATTTTTGTGTAGACGTATCTGGGAATTCCAATATTCAGGTTCTACTTTAAATGCACCAGATGCTCAGCTGAAATTACCATGAAGACTGATCCACAGAATTCAGATTACATTGTTGAATCCGGTGCAACCAGAAATTTTGAACCTTGGCGTGCAGAAGATGAAGAAGCTGATAAAGTGAAGCAGAAGAGGGATGCTGAAGAGATGGGAGATGCTATGAAATCATTGGAGAATAGAACCCTGGATTCTAAAAGGGAGATGGACATCCTAGCTGCATTGGATGAGATGAAGTCAATGAAGGTAATCACACTCTCCATTTGTTTTAATTAATAATTACATTTGTGCGTGGATGTAAGGGTCTGTCTGTGGTAAGTAATTGCTAACATGACTCTCTCGTTTTCCAGTCTAGACATGCAACTGTTTCTGTTGATGAAATGCTGGAGGCTCTGCAGCGGACAGCAGCTGATAAGGTAAGAGAAAACTACTTGTCATATAGTTATTTGCTCTGTAGTTTGTACAAGAAATTTCCTGTTTTTGAAATAAGGGTTAATTATTATTGTTCACAAATATATACAATTTTAAAAACTTAAGCTCGGTCTGAAATGTAATTTATTGGTAGCCGTTCGTTGATAAAATCAAGGTTGAAAATTTAGGCCCAGAGACAATGAACTGGTTATAAAATGATCACTCTCTCCAGTAGTTCTCTGCGTAGTTCATTTTTTTTTATTTGTCAGTTATGGTCATTGAAATGCATAGTCATTAAGACAGTCATAAATATCCTTGATTATAAGAAATAATAACTGTTACTGTATGTTTCTACATTTCCCTCAATTGAAATACTCAATATTTTAGTATCTTATTATTTTCTCTTGTTAATAATAACAAATGTAAAATTTAGATAATGGACAACTTGCATACATTCTATCTAAATTTTTAAGAGGACCTAGGATTCAGTTTATATGTTCCAAGCTTGGTGCATATGATCTATATACTCCAGCTTGAGGGGAGTGTTGAAATGTAATCTTATTTTATTAATATTTCCTTTGTGCTTACCACCCAACTTTAGGTTCGGGTTTTAGGCAAGTGTCTTGCCTCTTTCTGTATCCCATATATTTACATCAATAGGAAACACGACAGTGCAAGAATATACATTGGTTTTCTATCGATATTATTTGTTCAAGTGTTATTTTGAAGCATTCTTTAATTATCATCTTCCTCAATAATTCAAGTTAATTTATAATGATTTCAGGAGAAGAGGCTGGAAGAAGAAGATGAAGCACTGATAAAATCAGTTGTTTTCCATGTAATATCCTGCAGTTCTAGTTCTCATCCCTCTAGTTACTTTTATTGTTAATCATCATCTGTTTTTTAATCTATATGTTTTTTTTGCTTTATACTACATTTAACAGAATTCAGAAGGTTTCGTCAGAAGAATTCCTGATGAAGATATTGAAAGTGAGGAGGAATTAGATCAGCTTTCAAATGGACATGGTGAATCAAGTTATAATCCTAAGGTATGATGTGAAGTGTACGTGTGTCTGTGCAGTAATATATTTTTCTTTATCGTCTTGTTGGCCTAATAAATTATCATAATCATTACACAGTTACTCACTTATGATCATTTTCAGTACACTCTGTAGTCTTAACTAATGAAATTCAAGACCTAACCTTCGACTTCATATTGCTCTTGAACTAAGATATCCCGCATTTTTAGTAACCACTGTCCTGAGTCATTTCTCAGTTCTCTTTCTCTAAACCAACTGGCCCTGAATTTGATTTCACTATTCATTCACAATTTTTGTATGGCAGGCAGGGTCAAATGAAAATTTCTTTTAGCTTCTGTAAAGCTTTTTGATTTTATTATCAGGGGCATAATTGACTTGGAGGATGGTAAATATTGTTGGAAAAAAGAAGCTTTATTAATAAGGAAAGAAACAAAAAGTGCAGTAGTGTCTACAGGATCATAATGGCTGCTTGAATACATATATCTCTGGTTTTTTTGAAGCAGTCAAAAAATGAAGTTGCAGTTAAAATACCTGTGAAACACTCCCTTGTTTCTATGTGGATAAAAACAAAATATGATAGTCTAGAATTTGTAAGTACATATTTATAGTTTCTTTGTGGTGTTCTGCTGTTGGTCTTTTTTTCTTAAGGTTATGGGGGTTTCTTAGGTTTATAGAGAGATAGATATTGACATGCTTTGTTGCATGTTTCTTGATCTTTATTTACCATTTACTATTTGTCTCTTTTAAAATAAATTATTGCTTGGAAAAAAAAAATCGAAGGAAGTTTTCTATTTCTATTTTCTTATGAGTGTGGACTTTTTAGACTTGAAATATGGAAGAAATATATTATACCTGTGAAGATCATCAAATGTTTTTACAAATATATAGTTGAAGTTTTTCTGTATTTAAAAATTTAGGTATGTGATTTTTCATTCATTCAAGGCATCAAAATCTTGTATAAAAACTACTGTTTGAGCTTGTGTTTGTGTTGTATCTGTGTGCAGAAGCAAAAGATTTCTGAAGATCATCCAAGCAAACCAACTGACTCTCTGACAAAAGCTAGTTTAGATGATTCTGGCAAACAAGGTATGTGAACATCTTTTAATGTGTTTATCAACTAGATAGATACATCGAACTTCACCAATGCATTATATACACTGAATTTTAAGAAATGTTATCGCTCAGTGAAGTCATTTCTATTTAAAGAGGATTGACATGAATGCAGATCAATTTGAAGGATCAATTGATCTGGTTTTACCTGTTATATTTGTTATTTCTCTTTCACTTGGTAGTATCAGTCAAATAACCCAATCCACATTATTACCCATCATCTGTTTGACATTTAGTAGTATCAGTGAAAGAACCCAATCCACTTTACCCGTCATCTGCTTTTGACATTACATTGATGTTATACAAGCACTCCCTCCTTCCTATCAGAAGGAAAACCTTGAGCTCTGCACAATTCCAATCTGTTTGTCTAATATTTATGGAGCCATGTTCGTAACACTAGTATGATTTTGCAGAAAATGGGTAGGGGGAAGATACGCACTATTCACACCTGCATCGTTTCATTTTTATTCATGTTTAGTTGGCTATAGTTTGATTTATTTATTGTTTGATATTTTTCTTAGAAGAGATGTTTAGTAATACTATCAACATGGGAATGCAACCCAGATAGTTAACCATGTTTGTTATTTGCAGAAAACAAACGCAATGGTGGAAAGCTTAATCCTTTAGTGAGGATTTCTGTCATTAAGAAACCAGCTATATCTGACGTTAAAAGTCCCACAGAACCAGAACAAAAGAAAGAGGAAGATAATAGAACAAATAGTGCTAGTGGACTACAATTTTTGTGTCAAAACTATGAAAGTGACGAAGATTAGTTGTCATAAATATTGAATGACTATTTGCTGAACAGTTGCTCTCATAGGATTCTGATTGTAAGTTGCTCTTATACATACAATATTATGACTGGAGTAGAAATACCCAGTTTTCAAGCTCCTCTAGAAATTTGCAGAAATGCTTCTCATGTTTAAGAGGATATGGAGGAAAAGATCGTAAGTTAGACCGTGGTTTATTTTATTTGTGTGTACAACATAGCTTTGTTAATGTGCTACTATCTGATTCCTCCGCAAATCCTGTTCTGCATAATTCCGTCTTAAATATAGTTAGAATAGGTTAACCTACTTTCTGTCTTTCTTTCGAAAGCTAAAATGTTGTTTTTTTGATATTCTTATGTCATCTTGGTTTAATCTTTTCATATATTCTCTTTGTATCTTTGATGCACTGACTCTTGTGTATAAATACATGAAAAAGATGAGATATGAATTAATCTCTTAAACATTCACTCACAAGTTGGTATCGGAGCGTGTTTTTCTTGCTTGTTTGTGACCGTACGGTAAGAATTTTGCCATTCGTTGCCATCTTTTAGAAAAGTTTACTGACAAGTTCTTTATCTTGGTATACTTTTTGTTGAGCTTGATTTCTTGACAGAAGCTTTTACAATCAGAAGAATTCGTGAAGATATTGAAAGTGAAGATGGTTAGAAAAGTTTAATAATGGATACAGATCAATTTTCAACTTGTGATATGAAATCTAATATATTCGGAACTTTTAGAACATTTAAAATTTGTAACTTTTTTTTTTCGAAAGATTAAAAGTACTGTGCAAGTGATATTCAACTTTTTTATGATTTTGTCCATATGTTGGCATTTATTAAACAAAAATATCACATTGGAACGATTAAGAGTACTCTGCAAGTGATATTCAACTTCTTTATGATTTTTTATGTTCAACGATCTTTGAGATCAATTTATTTTTATACATGAGAGTGGTACAAGATAACTTGTTGGCAAAGGACATGAATATAGAGGACTATATTATCTTGGATACTTGATTAATTGCTTATGATAAATATTTTTTATGATACTTCCTTCTTTTTCTTCCATTTCTTCTAAAGTTCCTTATTTTATTACTTTAATTAATGGGTCCAAAGTTGCTTTCTAGTGAGTTGGTCAATTCCTCCTCTTTTCCTCTTTGAACCTTAACTTTGTTCTCCTCTTCCCTACTTTTCTTTTTAACCTAATTTCTTTTAACCAATTAAACAAGCCATTGAATTGTTCTGTGATCTTTGAGATCAATTTTTTTTCATACATGAGAGTAGTATGAGAGAACTTGTTGGCAAAGGACATGAATATAGAGGAGTGTATTATTTTGGTACCAGATCTTCTATGTCCTAAACTTTTGCACACTTTTTAAAATTTAAGAAAATGGCTCTAAACTTAGCAAACTTCAACTCTTAGAATGCGAGTAATGTCAACTAGGGAAACATGCTAGATTTTTTTTTCAAAAAATAACTTCATGCAACTGTTTTTCCCACAATTTCTTCTGTCATTTATGGCCCAAGTTGAATCACATCTTTTGAGTTCTTATATTTTGTTATATTTATTGATGAACATTGTCGATGTACTTTGCTTTAGTGATAAATCAATCTAAATTGTTTGTTAAATCTATCTTTGTATCTTTCCTTAAAAAAAAATAAAAAATCAATGTATCCAAGTTATCAAAATTGAGTGGTAAGTTACATTTTACACGAGTCTATTTATCCTCATATACTATAATAAAAAGATATATTAGAAAAAAAGAAAAAATATACTTACCTTATTGTTTGGTGTTAATGTACTAGTTCATCATTGGGTGCTATTATTCTTACTAATTGCTTCCTCATAAATAGAATGTCCTCTTCTCTTGAAAATCACACTTCCTACATTATCTTGTTTCTAAATGAACCTTTATTTCAAATCTTTCCTCATGCCTTTTGTTGTGTATATTATATCCATGATGTGTTCCTAGGTCTAGACAAGTTATCTTCAAAATCCATCAAATGTGTTTTCTGGGATATTTTCATCACCAAAAAGGTATGAATGTTATTTTTAAAGACTAAATGGTACTACATGTATTTGAATATCACTTTTTCTTGAGAGGCTCTCATTATTTTCCTTTAGTCATAAAAAATGATAGTTTTGTCCAAACAAGATTTTTTTGTCTCATTAGTTGAATCATTGTCATCCTTCTTACACGGAAACTAGTTCCTTTTTCACCTAAAAGAAAACACACGAATGTATTTATGCTATTAAAGTTAGGCAAAAATGGAAAAATTGATTTCCTTAAAACAAGATTGGTGACCTAAAGGTACACATAAATATACTATTTAAAGGACAAAATCTCTAGCATAAAGGTTTTCATACTAGAGCTATAAAGATTGAGGATATGGGTTTAGCTTTCATCACTACTTGGAACTTTATTTTCAGGAAGAGTAGTCATATTTTTCTTAAATGAAGGGGATTTTTGTTACTATGTGAAAATATTTTTTTTTTATGTATTTTGATGAGTACATGATGGTTTATATCTTTGGTTGGATTTCATTTATATGTTTGCTCTCATTTTTGTTGTTTTTGATGTTGAAACTGTTTTTCTTTATCCATGGGCAATGAGTTTCGATGTATTAGGGGTATCCATAATTTTAAAAGCTTTCTTATAATTACTTCATCCTTCGGTGTTTCTTCCTGCACCCATCAATTTTCAAAAAAGATTATTTTACCCTTTTTCTTGAATGACTTTCAAATTATCTTTTATGGAAAAAATTTCTGGAACATATTTTTCAAAATTCATGAAATGCTATTTATAAGTGATTCAAGAATGCTATTTATAAACTCTTCACTATTTGTGGCAGAAGATTCAGCTTCTTCTGGTTGCTCGACAAAGGATAGTTGTTCTGGATTTCTAGCTTCTTGAAGTTGTGCAGAGGGTATAAACTGTTCTTTAGTAGCAATTACAATTGGAACAACATTTTCTAGTTGATTTTCATAATTTATTTATGCTCCATTGACAACTGATGTTGCAACAACTTTGGTTCAGTCTCCAGGCCAAGCTACCATCCTTTTGAATTCATTTTCTGTTAGTATAGGAAAATGTGTAGTTGGTTGGTGCAACTGCTGATACTGAGAAAATAGAGAAAAAATGTTAAACAAAATAGTATATGCACTATGGTTAGATGTTAGTTGCCATTGAATGTGCTCTAAAGTTTCTTCCATCCTTGACTGAGGTTAAGGGGCTTCATGTATGGTCTGCTCAGCTGCATATTCCTCTTTTGTTGGAGTAGCTTCCCTCATCCATGGAACCTGATTATGAATTGGATTGGTGCAATGAGTCAAGATGTAGGCTTTGTTGATGGAAGGTTTGAGAATGTTCACTGGATAACCTGTTAATCTTACTCCATATTCTTTGCATAATTCAAATATCAAACTGGGAAAAACTAGAGGCTTTGCTCTAGCACTAATATGAGAGATTACTGATATGTGCATCTCTTCAGAGATCAATTAAGCTATATCCATTGTCTCAAAAAATTTTGTTTTCTAAAACCAAATCCATAGTGATATCAAAGTCTCAAAAACACATCTACACCATATCTCCACCTTTTTCATGGCCTCTTCTATCTGTAAAACAAAACAAATACTATAAACCTGAAGAACCTTTAGACCAGCCACTCATTATCCCACCTTCAATCAATTGGCAACATGTGCAGATTGGCCCACAGAACCACAAGGTTCATCCCATACGTACCAAAAATGATCTATAGGCTCAATTGTCCAAAGAGACTATCCAAAATGGAAAAGGCCAATACATCCTACCACGTAGTTGAGCTGCCTACAACATTCAAACCACATCCAACAACCTCTAGAACAATCAAACGAGAGCTACCAGATAAAAGTATAAAGTTATGGCCAATGGAACAGTCTATCAAAACCTTTGAAATTGGAAAAGATAAAGTTCTTCTAGGACCTATAAAGGCCGAAGTTGTATCCAGAGTTATGCCAAAAACCTTTATGAAGTGCCACATTTTTCATGTTCCTCCATCCATAAAGGTAACTAAGCAGGAAGTTTTCAAAAATAAAGGCCGACATCATCTGTCTACTTCTTCCAGGATTAAACTTTCGCAAGCTTAAAAAGGTTGTCCCTTCTGCTCCAACAAAGCCTAAGGAAGTTTCAAAACCTGGATCCATGGATTGGAGCGATGTGTACAACAAAAGAAAAGGGTTTACAAGGCTGCTAAGTGAGGATGAGGCTACCAATATATGGCAGGAAAACCTGGCCAAACATTCCTTATAAGCCTCCTTATCTGGAGAAACTGATAAAGTAGATCCGTCTGTTGATTATGTTGTTCCTCAAGTATCCTTCGTGAAACCCTGTCAAACCTACTCATCAGACGATCTAACAACGTTCTTCCTTCAAGAACCTGGATTTGAGTTTTGGCAAAAGGTCTGGTATCTTCCTCAAGGACTATCTGGGCACTTCAATTTGTTTAAAACCTCATTTGAAGAAGCTAAAGCTACTCTTGAAAAGGATATTCAAGAAGTGAAGACAGATGAGGAAGACAACAATCATGAGGAGCCATTGGCCTCTTGGAACTTTCAGAAAATCCTTCTAGTGAACAAGAGTCTAAATATGACCCTAAGTGGACGACAAGAATACAAAGGATGATAAATGAATCCATTACGACAGTATCGGCTGAGATGTCACAACGTCTGAAGGAGTTAGACGATAAACAAGAAGATTTGCTTGCAAGAACCACAACTTCTCCATCATCCTAAATCCAATCAGCCTTCGATAAAATTATGGATAAACTGAAAACCAGCCCCAACCTCAACAAAACTAAAAATAGTTTTTTAGTTGTTGGATTTTTTTTTTAAAATTAATCCCTGAAATTTATGTGTATACTTGTGCTTATCTGTGACATTAAATCTTTTTGATTAAGCCATTTCATATATATCACAGATAATCTTTCTTGTTGTACCCATAAATCACGCGAGGGAATTAGATGTAATTCTCAAAATTGAAAATTTTCTTGGGAGAATATCTATTGTTTCTTGAAAATCAAAGATTCTAGAAATATGTTTTCAAATATTTCATTTCCCATAATAGATTATATTTGAAACTTTAGGATCTTCCAAAGCCTATATAAAAAGCAAACAACCCTAAACTCATAACACCCAACTCGAGAGAGCCCTAGAAATTTAAGGAAATCCTTTTGAAATTCAATATGAGTCAACCTGATGGGGCCTACTCAGCAATCCTGTATCTTCAAAACCTTCTAGAGCAAACTCGGAAGATCACCCTCTTTTCTCATGCAAGGAAGAAGAAGCCAGTGAAACAAACACTAACTTTCTCAAAAAAAAAGGGAGAGATTGGTAGCCTTCAAGGAAACTCTAGAAAATCCCTAGACGTAAGAAAATCTGAACTAGATCACGAGGAAAAGTGACTGCTACGATACACCCTAGAGATGATCACGAGATCTTTTCTCTTTGAGCATCGCCACATGAACATGGGCATTGGTAGGATAGAAGAAAATTTAAGAATAAACATAGAGGATGATCTTCTTCTTGTACAACAATTGGAGGCATCTTGGTCACATAAAATAGCTTACCAAGCCCTCAATTTCACTCAAGAAATAAATCTGGCCCTGAGTGGCAGTTGGTTCTCTGATCAGACTCAACCCTCTCAGCCACAAAATTCACCACAAAAGTGATGTTTTCATCATTTTTTTCTACTGTAAAAAAAATAAGAATAAAACGTTTTTGTGAGAATAAGAGAGAGTGTGAGACGTTTACTTGAAGTTTTGTTTTTCCCTATTTGTTAATAAATGTTATTGAATTTTATCTTTAAACAACTATATACTTTTGCTAATTTGTGTCATCATAAAAAGAGATTGTAAAACTGAAAATTTAAATTTTCATATGATAACAAAACATTAAATTTTCATATGATAACAAAACACTATAAGATTATTACAACCAAACTCACTCCTGTACAACACAAATAGAAACAATATATCAAATGATACACGAGACACGCATTGCAAAAAATACAAAGAAACTTACATTTATATAAAGACTTACATAGCAAACACAATCTAAAAAAAGAAAGATAATGTGAACTCCAAAGAGAAAATCTAAGGATGCATCAGACACGCATAAAATAATCACTGGAGCATCAGAAGATGGTCTTATCATACATGAGCTACAACAAAGGGCTTATCAAGTTGGTAGACAATGTCTACAAGAGAACTCAATGGACCAAACATCATACTCTAGTATTAGACGAAGGCTAACGCATAAGTGCTCAAAGCTAAATGCGTCAGACTATATTGTTGGACATGTTGGATGATACCCTGAGAAGTTCATATAAAGCATGAGTGTTACACAAACCAGACGATGATCATGCGTTGAACGAATGATAAGTGCCAAATTTCAGTAATATCTCATATTAAAATATAGACGATTATGGATTTAATTGATAAAATAACCATAAGATAACCCCTAATTTATGAATTTAAACATTTTTACATATTTTATGTTTATAATTTGAATTAGAACGATTTATTTCCAAATTTGTGTTAATTTCAGGATTCCATGGAAGAATGGAGATGAAAGGGCAAAAAGAGAATAGACAAAACTAAAAAGGGAAAGTTGGAACGCATCAGCACTCACCCAAGCTGGCCTAAACTCGCCCAAGCCAAAATTTCTCAGATGATCTCACCCAAGCGAGCAAAATCTCGCCCAGGCGAGATCACTCTAGTGACTTTGGACTTGTTTTCATGCAACTCGCCTAGGCGAGTCCATTATCACCCTAGCGAGAAGTCACTTATACCAAACCCAACTAGGTTAAATATGAGGTGTGAGACATAATCCTAGACATCATTGAGTGGATTGAAAATCAGTTGGGAAAATAAAAGGTGTTAGGAACCCTATAGGAGGCAACCATCAATGAGAAGCATCCTGGACCTTATTTTCTTGCTCTCCTAGCTTGAGTGCTAATTCTGCCCTTTGGGATTGAGAGTAATATGTTCAAACTCTTATGTATTGAAGTGATATATATATATATATAATATTTTGTTCTTGATTCATGATTGATATTGTCATTTTATTTGTAATGCTTGTTTCTATGATCTAGATCCTTAGATTTGACTAGAAATAAGTTTCTGACCCAAATGATAATGTTTAATATATTTGAATGTGATGAATAAATTTGAAATGTTAATTGCTATCAACGTCTAATCGTAATGATAAATTTTTTTTATAAATATGCGAGAAATCGATATTTAGGAGACATCCTTAATAATTTGTATGCATGGAATCGATATAAATGACTTTTATATGGGCATCAACATCAATCAAAGGATATAATATTATCATGCTAATCAAATACAAAAGAGTAAGAAGGATGAACCCCAATCCCAAATTTTCTCAATTGAACCAGCAAACTCTTTAAATTGTTTTCTTTTTAATTCTTGTAATCATAACAAACTCCCAATAAACTTTATTATTCTGTTTTTTATTTAGTGAATCTTTTACTTGATTATTTAACTGTTCCTCGTGAGTTCGATATCTATCTTTAGGGGTAAATTATTACCTCTAACAATACGGTGCATTTGCCATAAAGTAGTCATCAACGAATAAGTGTCACAGAAGTTTCCAAACTTAATCCTTTTACTTTATATTTGTTTAAATGTTTATCAAATGTTTTTTGGACTCATTTTGATTAAGGTAAATTACAAAAATCATCTTTGCATTAAAATATAGTGTTCTAATTAAGATTTAAAATATTTTCAAATAAACCTCAACGAATATATCATGTGACTAAATTGTCCAAATATTGAAAACATTCTCCGAAACACAGTGAGCAAATTTATGTGTTAAATACTTAATGAAACATATTTTGTACAAATATAGTTGTGCTCAATTCGATATTCAAATTTATATTTGAAAAGGATTTCGAAAAACAGAGCACACACGTGTCCTATTCATTTAAAGATTTCGAAAAATAATGGGAAGTCATTGAAGAGAACCAAAGTTGCTGCAAAAAGAGAATTTTAGAGAAATACATTTAAGAATAATTCAAGTGAGAAAGAGCATCCAAGACGCAAGCCAAACTTTCCATAATCAGTGTAAAATGTAACAAAGCTCAAGCGGAGAACAAAATTGAAGAAAATTACAAATGATAGAGACTCATAGTTAATGACAAAGAGATTATTTACATATTCAACATCCAAAGTAATTACATTGAAGCAACTGTGACAGAGATATGATTGAAGAATCAGTCACATGCATTAAAGGGTTAACGTTCACATAAGATATTATAAAGGAAAAAATTCAACTTGGTTCATATGCTCAAAGATGCAGAGAATATAATCAAAGAAAAAGTTGTCATATTCAGCGTTTGACGTGCAAAAGATGATGAGCAGTGTACAAAAAATGCCCAAAGATTACAATATTAATGAATCAATTTTCACATTGGGACTAAAAGAAGAAACAATTCAAATACAATTGAAGTCCAAGATGCAGAAGAATCAATCAAGAGCAAAGATTTCCATATCCAACGTCTAACATCTATGTGAATAAGAGAAGAATTAAAACTCCAACGATCACAATATGAAGAGTACATAAAGCCCTTTAAGATGAAGAAGATATACATAAAAGTAAAAAGCATACAAAATTACTACAAACGATTAAGCGTTTATTGATATTGTGTGTATAGTCTTTTTGAAAGCATTCATAGTTTGGGGAGTGATTCTTATTATAAATCCTTCACTATGTGAATATAACCCTGTGAGATTTCATTGTTTTCTCGAGAGAGAGTGTCTTTCTCACTTGTTGAGAGATCTTGGTCTTAGGGGTAGATTAAGACTGTTGGAGAGGTGTTTAATACTTTGTCTGGTGGAGAATACTTGTTACCTGGAAAGGTGGAGAATACTTAAGGTTCTTAAGCAGGGAGCTTAAAGGGACTAGACATAGCCCTAGTGTTTGGTGATGGTGTTGGCTCCATTTTCGAATTGGTTCCTTGGAGAATTGAGATGTGGTTGGCAAAAGCTAATGGTTGGAATGGACAAGGAGGGCTCCAATGGAGCTATGGTTTCCTTGAAGGTGCATGATAGGTAGGGAGAGTGATTGGTTGGTCCATATCACTTGGAAAAGGTGAAGAAGAAGATTAAAGTGTCTATCCTAGAGAGGCAAGACAAGAGAGTGAGAAAGCATGAGATCTTGGCAGCATATTACTCATTCATTAATCTTGAAAATTCACAAGCCAAGCACCTCTTTACATAGCTTAGAGGTCCGACCATTGTACAAAGAAATTGATGGGAAATTCAAATGCAATGGGTTTGAATATTGGAGCCTATTTTGGAGTCACAAGGCAAGCATGATCAATGTGTGCTTCATGTGACTCCTTTTAGGTTAGAGTTGGCCTAGGTTAATTTAGGAGTCTTCTAGAAACTCTAATTTAACCTAGGTTGGTTTTTAGGTTCCTAATTCAACCTTAATTACAATTAAGAAAAATTAAAAGTAAAATTCATATTCTACTTTTGACAAGAAAATAAATTCTACTATACACTAGGTTTATGGCATTTTTGAAAATGTATAGGAATGTTTCTCTAACATTAGTAGCAGAGTCTCAGTCTTCTTGTATCTTCCTTGTCATGGACCTAGTAGTTGGGCCTGAACTTGGGTCTGAGCTTGGCCTTCTTCCATCCTTTGGGGTGAACCAGTATACATTTATGTGCATACTTTTCTTTATCCCTCATCTTTAATAATCTGTGTTTTATCTTGAGATGACAAAAAGTGAATCAAGTTCAGGATACATTCAACCCCCTTCTAGAAAGGTGGAGAATACTTAAGGTTCTTAAGCAGGGAGCTTAAGGGGACTGGACGTAGCCCTAGTGTTTGGGGTGAACCGGTATACATTTATGTGCATACTTTTCTATATCCCTCATATTTTATAATATGTGATTTATCTTGAGATGATAAAAGGAAAATTGATTTCAGGCTCCATTCAACCCCCATTCTAGAGAGGTGGAGAATACTTAAGGTTCTTAAACGGGGAGCTTAAGGGGACTGGAAGTAGCCCTAGTGTTTGGGGTGAACTAGTATACATTTATATGCATACTTTTCTCTATCCCTCATCTTTTATAATTTGTGTTTTATCTTGAAATGATAAAAACAAATTGAGTCCAGGCTCCATTCAACCCCCTCCCTTCAAGAGCCAATTTTACCTACATATTTCACAATAGTGAAGAATTTACAATGGTTTCACTAAAGACCCAATCTCACAGGTTGCTCTCAAATTCTAAGACACAACTACATAAGCTTTTCTTTATACTTGAGTATTTCATATGATTGCATATTTATTTCCTTGTTGTGTTATTTACCCTTATTGTCTTTATATAGACTTGAAATATGAACGTTGTAACTTTAGGGTTTCTTCAATAATTAATCTAGTTGTTAGACGCTTGATATAGAAACTTATGCTTTGAGTGTTCATTGCCTTTAAGGCTCTTTGAAAACTTCTTTATCTTCTTCAAATATGAACGTTGGCATTTGAATCTTCATTACTTCAGTATTTTCTCAGTTTGCCATGTTAATATTCCTTTCTTCAATGCGCAAGATGCTTGATATGGAAACTTTTGTTCTAGTGTTATCTACGTTTTTCAATTCTCTTTAAGCATTTCAAAATGTTTCTTTACTTGTACAGATGTGAATGTTGAGGCTAAATCAATTCGACCTTTGGATATTCTCTTCTGTGTTCTGTTCACTGTCTTTAACAAGATAAACGCTTAATAAAGAAATGATTGTTTTGTTTCTCTATAATCTTTGCATCTTTGTTTTGTATTTGTCCTTCAAATACTTTCTTCATTTGAGTGAACTCTTCACTTTGAGTCTTTGACTAACTCTGGACTTGGATTTTTCCATTATGCACTTGATCATATTCATTTTCATGGTAGACACTCAATATGAAATGTTCTATCAACTTTAAATGTGCTTTGCCATGTGATTGTTCTTCTGATGAATTTTCTCTCTGAATATCCTTACTAATATATTCTTGATATGCCTTTGATATTCATTTGTGTGATTCTCATGTGTCAGCTTCATCGCTTTCCTATCAGATGCTGAGAAATGAAATTTTTGCTTCTAGCTTTATGCACGTCTTTAAGTCCCTTCAACAATTTTTGGGAACAATACAAGTATCAACAAACAAAATAATTAACAATTTAAATCATGGATATCACTAAAGCAATATCTTCAAATATTTGTGAATTATTTAAATTTTTATGGTTTTTAATATTTCACAGTTAATTATGTATTCAAAATCTTTCCAAGCTAATATTGATTTAAACTGTTAAAGCACAATTCATTTAACCTGGGTATTATTGCATTAATGATATTCCAAAATACCTTTCATATAGAAATAATTTAAACTTAGTTTTTCGAAAACTCTAAAAATGTTATATTGTTTAATCAAATTTGTCATTTAATCCATTGATCTTATTAAAAAATAAAGTTTTCTATAATTCAAAAATGGAAAATAAGATTTGGAAAGCTTAAACGCATTGTCATAAGATACTCTAAGAATGTAAAAAATTAAGCATGGAAACTTCCTTGTTTATCGCATTTCATTTGATGCCTGGATGATGCTTGTATCGTCTTAGATGAACAGTTTCCAGCGTGCGTTCGCTTCTTTGAGCGTATGCATATGTTATGTGTTGCTCAAGGGGTTTCTGTCTTATGTGAGATTCTAACACTTGGATAGTCTAGTATGATAATACCTAGGTTCATAGACCAACCCTTCTATGTGCACTGAGATATCTCCTTTCATCTAATTTTCTTTTGTGCACTGATATATCTCCTTTTTATGTTCACTTTCACTATATTATTCATTTCACGAGTGAACATTAAGATTGGATTGTCTAATAAGTGTTTACTTCTATTTCGTTTTAAGTGTTATTCTCATGTCGTATCGTCTAGTGAGTTTCGCTCACTTTGCTCTCTTTTTTTGTATTGTTATGCTGCACATGAATTAGTTTTGTCATATAAGAATACACCTTATAGTGTTTGTTATCATCAAAACATATAGACGCTCAAACATAAAGTCATCTAATGAGTATTGTTTCGTCTACTAATTCAACAAAACCTTATGATCTATTGACCTCAAAGACAAATTTATTTGTCTTGTGCCAAAAGTGGGTTGTCGAAAGAATACTTTGGTTGAGCCAAGAGTGGCTTCTTGAAAGAATACATGGATTGAGCCAGGAGTGGCTTGTTGAAAGAATATTTGGGTTGATACAGGAGTGCCTTGTTGAAAGAATACATGGATTGAGCCAAGAGTGACTTGTTGAAAGAATACTTGGGTTGAGTCAGGAGTGGCTTATTGAAAGAATACTTGTGTGTACTTCGCAACAACAATTTTCCTAGTTGAAATTGGCTAGTTGGTCAAAAACTAGACGTAGTTTATGCTATCAGACAAACCAGTATAAAAAATAATGAATAATCCTTTTTTCCTTAACCCATTACATTGCATGATATTTAGTTTGTACTAACTAAAGAAAGTGGAGCTTTTGAAATCAAATTTGTGAAAATCTATGTCGGTTCATGTGGCCATTGATTGGGAAGTATCAAATGATATTTGTAAATAACAACAAAGATTTTTAAAACACAATTCAACCCCTTTCATGTGTTTTTCCTATTTTTACTAAATATCATGAGAGTACTTATAGAGGAGTGGGACAAAGAAAGAGTAGGAAAAAATGGAAAAAAAATGACAAAGCTAAACATGATTTCATTAGAGGTTGATGAGTACTTATGACAATTATTCTAAACTACTAAATCACTTGCAACATTTTGAATAATAATTTCATTTGTGATAACATTTTATAATATTATGTACACTATTTGGACAATATGGTGATCTAAATACATCTCTTGCATCTCAAAATCCATCCATTTTTAATTTGGTTGTAAGATTTTTTTTTTATAGAAATTGAAATTGCATGCTTCAAAATTAATATTTTTTTTATGTAAAGTTTAGGGTTTAGAGTTTAACATACATTAGCTCTAACAATGTATTTGAGCAAAACTTTTCAGTATCAAGAAGAGGATGGAGAAATATATTGATGAAGTTGGAAAATTTATCATGGTGTTTGTTTCGTTGTTATGACTTTTGCAGGTTCAAGTATCCTGCTTATAAGCAAATAAGCATTTTAGTTGATTACAATTTATAATGAAATTTATGCACATGCTCATTCATTTGTACATTCTTAGAGGATGCTTCAGTTGACAAGTAATAACGTACGGTAAATTTGTATGAGAAGCCTTGCATCATTTGCAGGTTCTGAAAGATGACTTCATTTTTGTTTTGTTGGATCATGTTCACTTTTTTGATTGCTTGATTTTTTTTAAAGTCATAGAAACTAAGCCAAATGACTTGAGATTAAATATACAATACACATAAATTTGGTTGTAATTGGTCATTATTGACTGTGATAAAACGGAAACAGTGAACAGATCTTTCAAAGAGTAATTCTATAAGCAAGCCAAAGATAGAAACTTAATTCACGAAATTTTACTAGAATTTGTCTTTTCCGTTTGAAAAATTCAACATATTATGTTATCTTTTTTGTCTTTCTATCTTTCTCTTTAGTTTATCACAATTCTAATTGGAGAACAGCAACAATAGTTCAAGTATCCTTGCTTCTAAAGAAACTGAGTCAGTTACTTAGAGTTAAAGTGAATGAGTTCAAAATGATAACATTCTTCAAGTGAGATGATATCTTCTTTGGTTTTGACAATGTGTGCGAGAAAAACTTGAGTGCTTAAAAGTCCAATAAACCCATAAACAAGTTGGTAAAGTTGGAAAATTTGTAGATTTCTTTGATTTATTCATCTTCAAATTAAAGCTCATAGAATTTTACTCCAATCAGGTGGACAGTGTTGCACTTACCACGAGTGTTGCACCTATCACGAGTGTTGCACTTACCTTTCTGTATATTATTTTCATCTGTTCATAACTAGCTTTGCTTCTTCCAAAAAATTGAGTTATAATTTTGCTCACTGCAAACAATGTTATAAATGATATTAACAGGAAATGGAGCATGTCATTGTAAAAGTGCCTTCATCAAAGCTGAGGAGAAGTGAAATATATTATCCATCTTTCAAAAAGTTCATAACTTCACATCACTACTACCTTGCACAGATCATGCAACAGTAACACTACACAATTAATGGCCTTGATAATACCAGAAATGACTACAGATGGCAGAAGGTGCAAAGCAGTAAGCAACTGTATTTGCAGTTTCTGCTACCTTCAAAACATGAGCTTAGTTAAAAAGTACTAATAATTCACTCACTGAATATATAAACCAGAAATCACTTTTGGCTCTTCTTTTTCCATAAATCACCAAACATTCTAATCCCAGAACCCTTCCTCTTTCCTCCTCCAAAACCTTCATCCAAGTCATCAGCCATACCAGGGGACCCCACATAACCATTGTACCTACCAGCAGGTGTCTCAAACGTTCCACCAAAGTGCTTATCCATGGAACCACATCTTTCAGGAATCCTTGCGCTCATATCCACACCCCCAGCAAGCACTGCAGCTGCAGCATCTGCTGCTTTTCTCCATTGCTCAGTTTGCACCCTTAGCTTCTTCATCTCTGATTCTAATCCATCCTTTTCTGCTTCCACAGATTTTAACTTCCCATTCAACTTATCTGCATTGGCTTTACTTGCTTCCAACTCTTCTCTCAGTTGGTCCAACTGCAAGGTCATTCCTTCTTCCTTGGATTGAGCAGCTGACACTTTTGAAACTGCTTCATCCAGTTGGTTCTTTAGATTCTCTTTCGCATTAGTAATGGACTCTAACTCCTTCCCTTTCTCTTCCAAACTGGACTTCAACAAAGCAATTTCATCATTCTTCAGTGACAGTTCATGCTCATCCACAGAAGGCTTTTCTGGCATTGATATTGCTGGTTCATTTGAGTCTTCAAACGATAGAGTTTCTTTTTCTGATTGATCTGCAGGTTTGCCGAATTCAATTGCCAACTTCTCAATTGGAACTTCAAACACATCAGTCTCTTGTTGGTTGTCATACGAAATAACATCTTGGGATTTGGTTTCAGTTTTGTTAGACTCTTGATCATTCTTGGAAGTGCACTTCTCTTGGAACTTCTCTACCACAGGCACTACTGATTGCACAGCTTTCTTCACTAGCTCATCTTGAGCTTCTTTCTTTGCGGCTTCAGCAGAAACTAGCTGATCCTTCAAAACTTTTAACTCTTCTTGTGCTTGACCAAGCTGAGATTCCAAATCTGCAATGCGAGTTCCTAGCTTCTTCTGATTTAGTGCCTCAGATTGGGTGCCTCTTGGTGAACGCCGGTCTCCTAGCTTAGGACTTCGGTCAGCGATCGGCCGATGATGCAATGGATCAGAGTCAGAACTTGATGTCCGAAGTTGATGAGGACCTCGTGGAGACTGCCTTTGAGGCAAATCAGATCCCCTGGTTGGAAACAAAACTAAATAAAAAACTACATATGGAAAGAAACTACAAGTTAACTAGAGCATTGGTATGTAATTTGCTGGCCCGTTTCATCACGGGACACATTAGTAACATGATCAAATGACAAAAGAATATTTTTACCTAACATGAATGGCAGGGGCAGAATTTCTCAATATCAGTGTGGCAAGAATCACTGAGGCTCAAAAACTTTTACTGACCAATTTGACTTAAAATTGAGCTGACAAGTGAAGGCTCCGAAAGAAGTAGTTGTCATCATTAAGATATGATATATTTCCATTAATCATAAAGATTTTATTCTTAAGAGAAGATGGTGAGTTAAAGTTATAATGTATTATTGATAGATCAAATAACATTGGAACCATGGAAAAACCACATATAAAAATGAATTTGTCAAATGCACCACAAATTCCTATAATGCAGCAGATATATATAAGCAGCACGAAGAGAGACGTGCATTGCTTGTGATGAACAAGAAAAACAGTGAAAGAATACATAAAATTAAGTTTATTGGCATCGGAGAATGCGGATGTGGAGAAACTAGTATATGGAAGGAGTGGAATATTATACTACTGGATAAGATTATCACACCTTGATCTTGGCATTTGATATGCTTGAAGATGGCAAATGATGGAACACTGAAGGATTTCTTTGCTAAAAAGTCTCACCTGCTAAACAAAAATGAAAATTCAAATGACTAAACTGTATGATCAAGTGAACTACAATCAATCCAGAAACACTACAAACATGAAGTATACATAATTATATTTGCAAAAAATGGAAAGAACCAGCCCATGTAGATAAAATAAATAGTACAAGATGAATAATTAAAGAAAGGGTTAGAGGAGTAGGATCATGGAACCTTTTTAGCAAAATGTTAAACAGCAGAGAAATGCGGAGGAGAAAACATTCTTCAAGATTTCACTTAAGTTTAAAGGACTTGAAGCATATGGAGCACTTCGAAGTTTAATAGCAGCAAGACTTTTATATTCCTCCATCTAGCCTCAACCTCCTCCAAACCATAATTAGGTAAGAGAAATAGAAAGACAGAGAAACTCACAATGGCCATGCACATTTATGGCCTTGAACCCACATTATCATAAAGGAGCCAACTCACTACAACCGTGACTATTAAACTAAAAGGCAGTTGATTTAAACCCAAGATACCAAAATTTATCTTCCAGTAGAAACTAGGAAGGTAGATGACCCTTAGGGAAAAATCATGAAGAGATAAAAAGAAGAATAAGGCAGCCCCCACATTGCATACTGGTCCTGTGTTCAAACAATGACATGCTAAAAAAGTATGCCTCAAATACCACCCCCAAGAGCAAGAAAGCATGCAGTGTCAGAGCCTACTTTATGCAGTGCTTTTTGCTTTGTTTAAAAGCGAGCAAGTGCTGTAAATATTGCAAGTGTAAATGTTGCATGTTTTACACAAACTGAGTAAATGCAACCTAATACAGACAACGGTCCATGGTTTAAAACTCCGAGAAAAATACAAAACCACCACCCCAAGAAAGGTAAAAAAGAATTTATGTGACCCCATGTATATAAGCAACCTGATACTCCTAGCAAAGAAGTAGCTATTTCACTTCCCCCATTTATTGCACCAGGCCCACCACACATTCAAGTGGTTGTATAATGGAGTTGAAAGAGGTACAACTCAAATAGTAGTCATATCAATGCTTTTTACCTTGGCTTCTGAGTTGTAGTCTAAAGTGGTTCGTTGTTCATGGGTCTCTTTTTGAGTCAGGAGCTTAGCAATGATGAGAGCCTAATAGCAGCATTAAAGGTTAGTTCATCATCAAAAACAAATATGAATAATTGTAATTCAAACAACCTTGTTAAGAAAAAAAATTAATAGTTGAGAAGTTACATAGTCCATGTAACTTGTTGAAAACAGTGTTGGTGAAGGGGCCAAATACATAGCAGTAGGTAAAACAATTATTGAAGGAAAATCAGTATCAAGATCTTGTGTCATTTTGAAAACTGTGGGGACTGGCCAGCACAAACCAGAAAAAAAAAGCAAGAAATTTTGGAGCCCACGGTTACTTGATAAATATCTTATGTTTATCATTTATTTTTTTCATTATTTTTGCTTCGAGTGACACATCACAAAAATGAAAATGATAATCAGATGGTAGAATATCCTTTCTCTCTGAAACTGTCCCTCCCTTTCAGGAAACCGAACCCATCAAGACCCCACATTATAAAAAGGAATGGCACCACTACCCCATGGTGGTTACAGATGCATATGAAGAGAGAAATTCAAATCCCTGTAGTGTAATACTATATCACAAGTTAAAGTTCATTTACCTTTAGCCATAAAATATAATGTGCCAACAACAACTTTTTTTGGAACCAATGCAATTCAAGACTGTGAATTGTTATGACCAACTATTCTTTCACAATGGATGTATAAGGTGTGAAAAGTTATGATACATGTGAATAACATAAATATTTCATCGAAACATTTGTACTTAAATTTTGTCTTCTAAGCAAGAGTTTTGTTTTTTAAAAGAAATCCCCATAGCATCAATTTTATCAGTTGTTGCTTTTCACAAATTTAGACAAAAGTTACAAAAGACAGCATAAAGTAACCTTTACGTTAAACTTATAAATCTTGAATAAGAACAAATACGTGACGGAATAATGAGTATAGTAGAATATGCCATTTTCACAAACTTATAATATCTCCATGGCACATATTCAGACAGAAAGTAACCACACATCCAAGGGAATAGTACATAGATAAAATCAATTTGTTTGGAAGTTTTGGTTCCTCCAAAGAGCAAGAGGGTCTTAAATGTCCTTAATACTAATCACAATTTCTACTTTTCTTCTCAAATCCCTCCAACACAACACAAATTCCCCACCGCCATGTTTGGCAGATGGGTTTACAGAGGAAAAGAAATCCATGCTACCAAACATAACATAAAACAAATCACACGGATTTAATAATCACGCACTTACTAGCGCGTGAAATGTGAGACTAAGGAAAATACCAAATTTAGCTAATGTACAAAATTTAAGAAAAAAATGGTGGAAAAATGAATCCAACTTTAAAAACAGTAAATGATACACAGACACAATACAGCAAAATGAAATAGAAACTTCCATAATGTTGTTCAATATTGAAAAATAAGGTATGTGAAAAGATATTTTACCCCACACAAATAAAGATCTGAAAAATACTAAAGATACTTTTATTCCACAATTAGTATCAATGATTATTAAATTATTGTTTCGATCTTGAAGTTTAATAGGAACCATAGTAATAATTAAAGATTTAAAAGTAACATTTATTAGGCATCATGCAGAAATAACTAAAGATTTAAAAGTAGTATTTATTAGGCATCATAAAAGTTTTCTTTAAAGGATATACCAATGAAGTGATTTGACCAATAAAATACTAATACTATAAAGAAAGGCATTCAAAAGACAAGGGTCAATCACCACTGCTTACTGCAGGGGAACAATTCAAGGGTATAAGATCTTGATAACATGGTGAAGATTCTCCAAATGTGTGCTCATTTAAGTGTTTGGTAGGGAAGAAAAAACTCAAAAACTGAAGAAAAGTGTAGAAAGTCAAAACCTTTGAGAGAAAAAAAAATTACACACCACGCGTGTGCAGTTGCTGAGGCGAAAATTGCTGATGTTTGCTGAAGGCAGAGAAGAGTGACAATGGAAAAAATCGCACCATAGATTTTTTTTTTTTTTTAACTATTTGTAGATTCTAGCAGAGTGAAAAGCTCACCTTTGATGATGAAAGTATTTTGCTAAAGAGAAGAACAACTGTGTGAATCAGCTAACACTGTTGAAGGATCTGAAAGCATCTCAAGATGAGAGAGTGAGAAGAGAGAAAAGCCTCTCAACAAAGACTAAACACACACACAAAGTTGATGAACCCTTTTAAGTGCTTTGCATATGCATATATATTTGAAACAAAATAGAAAAAAAGAGAGTGAGAAGATGTTATTGAAGTGAAAAAGACATACCCCAGAAGCAGAAAAGGCGTAGAAAGGCAGAAGAAGAAGAAGAAGAGAGGAAAAATGGGGTTTGAAAGTTTGAATTAAAGCTGTTATGAAGTGTGACACTAGGTGGTGCTTATTTATGAGTGTGCAACTTTCAAACTGGTTGGGGAAGGAGGAAGAGTACAAAACAAAAGGGTCATTTTGGGGAAAATGTTTCCAATAATAAATGTCTTAATGTTGTGAGTATTGCACTCTTGGAAATCTAACTCACACAACAGCTCTTGTCTTTTTGTCACTTTCTCCACAATTCAAAACCTTTCCCACTTTTTTAACATTTTCCTCTTGTTTTCTCCCAACGCTACCTCCTCAACCCTCTTCATTTCAAAACTCACACTAATTCAAATAATAATGATAACAATGCTAATTTAATACCATAGGTTAAATTAATTAATTAATTAATGAAATGTTGAATATAAATAATGGATTTTGCTTTCCGTTTGAGTAATGCGTGTATGAATGTACGAAATCTCTAAACCAAATTGTCACGTGCCTGACATAGAATCATCTAAGAACAGTGTGGGTTTATCTTCAGAATTAGTGATTAATTAACTATGTTTATATTGAATTATTAATCAACAATTAGGCACGAATGGAACGCTCTTTTTTTTTCTTTATTAAAAATTAAGATGTATGAAAACTAGTGTCACGTCAAATTAAAATTAGTATTATACGAATATAACATTGTTATGTTTTAGGCTCTTTCTTGGTAACCAAATTTTAATGAACTGTGTTGAGTTTTAAATTCTCGAGGTCTCCTAATAATTTTACAATAGTTAATTATGTTGAATATAGAAATCTATGGTGATTATGAGAGCATTTGTTTTATTGTTACTACCAAACCGAGGAGAGAAATTTAATTTCCACTTGATTGGCGGACTTAATTTTTTACAAAATTTGAGATAAATTTTTGTTCTGAGATAAACTAATTGTATAACTTATATGTTAATTTTCAAATAAGCAATTTATTATATATCAAATTATATCCATCGGGTTACTTTTATAAAAATATAATGAGTTTCTTACTAGTTTTAATTTTAACTTTAGGTGGTTATAGCCTATTTACATGTAAAGCTTGTGAAAAATTAATAATCAATAAGTTTCCAAAACAGAACAAAATCTAGATATTACGTTAAATTTTTACTCTCTCAATATAAATAAATTTTTTCTTCGGCTATCAATCATGTTCGAGAAGAAAAGTCAAAAATTCTAGACTTGTATTTTAAGAAAGTAGGACATGAAAAGAGTTGCATTGTATAAAAAGAGAAAATTATAAGGATTAAGGATGGCAAAACGGGCTAGCCGGCCCCGCATAGGTCCGTCTTGCATAGGTCCACCCTATACTTGATTCGCAAAATGTTGGTTGGGTTGACTCGTCCCACAAAATGAATGCGGGCTAGATTTTCCGTTCTGCCGTGCATAAGGGTTGGTCCACAGTTTGCATGTCAGGCCGCATTTATTTTATTTTAATTTTTTAGAAATTGAAAGAAAAAAAATATATTTTTTGTTCTTGAAAAATTGTCAAATTGAACTTATATATTTATTACTATTAAATATGAATTTTTTTTCTTCCATTTCAAACATAGTGAAACATCAATAATTTAATTAAGATAAAAACTAAAAACAATATTCTTCCACTTCTAAAACAATAAAAATACCTAATTCAAAAAAATTAAACATAAAAATTAAACATTAATTCAAAAACATTAAACATAAACATTATTAATATTCTTCCATTCAATAACTTTGGATGTAGCCTTAGAAGAACTTTCATCCAATTTTTCATAATTATAATTTTCCCCGTCATCTGCATACATTAAAACAATCACAATGAATTAATTAATTTTTCATAAAAATAATACAATTAAAATAAGATCAATTAAAGTAATTGAATTATCCTCAGAAAATCAATGCTTCCAACTAGAAGTACAAATGATTGCTTCCACATTTTTAGACAAAAGTCGATTCCTATACTTGTTAAGAATTCGAGAACCAATGCTAAATGCATATTCTGATGCAATTGTGGTTATAGGGATGCTCAACAAATCTCTAACCATTAAAGCAAGATCAGAAAAACGTTGACTATTATTTTTCCACCAATCTAACATATCCATCTGCTTTAAATAGTCAAAATCCAAAGTTGATTCATCCAAATAAGTGTCAAGTTGTGACCTTCCAGCTTTATTAGCTACTTGAAGCTTGTGCATTTTTAATTCCTATTATGATGTAATAAGTTAGTATAATAATGGACTGCTGTAAAAAAAATTAAAAATGAATTAAAGTGCATTAATAAGTACTATTAAAGTAAGTAACTTACATAAAAAAGACTTGGTTTAGACATAGATGATGAGAATGAAGATTGTCATTCCTTATGCTTTTGAACACTCGATGATGTTGTCAAACTTTTGGTAGAATATTCAGCAAAAAGTTTGTATAATTTTTCCTTGATCTTTTCCAATTTTAGTTCCCAAGTAAGTGAATCAATTTTTTTAAAGCAAAATCTCAATGTTTCTAACTTCATCCTTGGTCTAAAATAGCACCAAATGCAAGTACAACGTTATATTCATCCCAATATTTCTCAAACTTTACTATCATCAATTTACCCATGTTCTTAATTAGTACATCTTCATCCTTCACATTTTCCATCAACAAACACTGAATTTTCCAAACTTGTAAAAAATACAAGTTGGAAGTAGGATAACTTGTAACAAAAATCAAGTTAGTGATATCATAAAAGGGTAACAAGAACTTGCAATTTTTTCCAGCTCTCTCCCACTCTTCCTCCGTATGGAAATATTTATAAGATTCATCAACCAAATGCAAGTTTCCAAAAACACGTTGATATTTAAGAGCACTTTTAATCATCAAATAAGTAGAGTTCCATCTTGTAGGGACATCAAGACACAACCTAGATGATGCATCAATATCACTAAACTTTTCAAGGCATTGTTTAAATTTCACCATTCTACTTTCCGAACCCCTCACATATTTTATGATATTTCTAATTTGGTCCAAAGCATCACCACACCTTTAATCCTTCTTGAACAATTAAATTTAATATGTGTGCACAACAACGAACATGAAAGAATTCACCACCATATATCAAACCATTTTGTAAAAGAAGTTGTCTTTTTAAAGTATTTTGGAGAACATCATTAGTAGAAGCATTATCCAAAGTCATAGAAAACACCTTTTTCTCTAGTCCTCAATCTTGTAAAAATTCATTAATTTTCTTAGACAACTCAAAACCTGTGTGAGGGTGGGGCATATGACAAAAGTTCAGTAGCTTGTTATCTAACTTCCAATTCAGGTTAACAAAATGTGTAGTCAATTATATGAAACCCTAAGTATTAATAAATGTCCATAAATCAGAAGTTAAGCATATTCTACTAGGAATGGAAACAAGCAATTTCTTAAGCATTATTTTTTCTTTCATATACATTCTCCCAATATCAGCCTTAACAGTGTTTCTAGAATCATAATTACATAAGGACACAAGTAGTTTATCCAAGTCCTAAGTTCGGGATACTCAACAAATTTGTAAGGCAAATTGTGACTAATAATTAGACTAGACAACAATTCCCGATATACAACATGATCTTTTTTTTTTTTGCCTTCAATTTTCCCTGCATATCCAAAATCATTTGACCCACATCTTCAGTTTTTCTTTTAACACATTTCATAACATGATGATTTAAATAAGAAGTCTCATATTTTCTTCCACCAGTTACATATATTTTGTTGCAACTATTGCACTTTGCCTTTCTTTTCCATCCTTTCCCTCCCCAATATGAGTAAAATACCTCCAACAATCAGATGTGCTAGTCTTATCCCTTTTCTTTTTTTCCAGGTTTAATAGTTTCAGATTGTTTCTCAGTATTATCATCTTCCTCCAATTCAAACTCACAAAAAGGCATGTTACGTTCCTCATCCATTACAATCCAATTTGCAAATTGAGATCCTGTTGGAAAATATAGAATAAACATATAATCTAAAAATAATTCTATAATCTAAAAATAATCTATATTCTAAAAATAATCTATATTCTAAAAATAATCTATAATCTAATTTATAATTTAGATTGGAACATTTTAGAGGTTTCACTTTTGTTTAAGCTTTTTTATATTAACATCAATGGTGAGAAAGCTAAAGAAGATTACCACTGGACACGAAATTAACCAAGTGGTTAAGTAAGTGTGAAGGTTCACTTTTAGATGGCAAAGATAAAAACACTACTATGGTGAAGATGGTGATGATAGTTTGCAGAAATAAATGAACACAAGAAAAAGATAACAAGATGAACACCGAAATTAAACGAATAGCATAAGAATATAAAGAGGAATGAAAGGTGGCGCAATAAGAAGAAAACAAAAGAGAAAAGATGAAGGGATGAAGAAAACTCATGGAGAAGGGGCAAGCAATCATGCCACTTGGAGGATGGATTACTCCAAGATGAGTGGTGAAGAGCCACCACTTGAAGTGCACAAACACTCAAAATAAGACCCACAAAGGAGAGCACTCAAGTCTCACTAAACACTCTTGCAAAGTTTCTTTTCTATTTTAAAATTCAATGTCAAAAATACATGAGGCAAGTCACCCTTTATATAGGAGAGGATGACTTGGGGAGCAAAAGTGAGAGGGGTAGGGGTGTCATTTGTGAGAAACCTTCTAGAAAGCAGGTAAAAGAAACTCTAAACCTAGGTGCACGTCATGAAAGGTGTGCTTGACACAAGCCCAAATTACAAAGTACACCCTTCTGTAGTTTATTCTTCTATTTGGAACTCCCAAAGTGAGCCCAATTTATGCTAAGTACACCCCATATTATGTTATATACACCTTAATCTACTGAAATTAAAAATAAAGAGATTAGTTGGATCTCAGCTCCCATCATGTGGACTCTGCTCCAGGTGGTCCTCTGAGGAATGATAGGCTTTGAGGCACTGGATATGGAGTGATCTTAACCAAGCCTTGTGTCTTGTGTCATGCTTATATTCATCCTTCTGGAAGGTTGGGCTAGCTTAGTGGGTTCTCTATCTCTCAAGGCTTCATCAAAATGTACATCATGCTTGTCATGTTTTCTGGATGTTTTGAATCCCGCCCCCAATTTGGGTTAACGTTTATGCATTATGGGGGATTGAGTGTTGAGGTTGACTGCCTTGAACATTTTCTTTTGGTAATGGCAGGTCTTCGTCATCTTCTTTGTTTTGCTCGTCAGGCCTACCAAGTTTCCAGACGCCATTTACCTGGAAAATATTCAACTTTCTCATAGTTTTCTTCCCGTAATGATGATTTCATCCTCGCATGATTGATGAATCATTTGATAAATCCAAGTCATATACCTGCATGATCCGTGTTATTCAAATGACATACAGAAGATGCATATTGTTGTCTCGACATTTCATCATGTGTTGCATTGGGGTCAGTTAATCAATATATTATTTTTGATGCACCATTACATGAAATATCTTCATGCAATAGTAGAGAGCAATTTTTTCCCCGATGACACAACATGTGCACCCATGTGTAATGAAATAGTTTGTCATTCATAACTAAACTACCTACATTTCTTACATTTTCATCGTGTACCTCTTCACGAATCATGGTTGACAGTGCCACTTGACGATCATAATTTAGCTCCTCAGGGATGGTGCCAGAGGTTAACAAAATACCAGCATACTTTAAATTTTACACGTTCATCCAATCCATTTCTCTTATTACAATCTTTTGTGAGTTAATCTCAATACAAAGGTCACCATTTGGTGTGAGCTTCAAATTTTTTATCCAATCTATTTCTCTTATTACAATCTTTTGTGAGTTAATCTCAATACAAAGGTCACCATTTGGTGTGAGCTTCAAATTTGTGTAAAAAACTCTAATGAGGTCCTCATAATATGGAAGTTTCATACAAAGGATTGGTTGTAATCCATGGAAAAAAATTAAAATGCATCGCTTTGGGTGATAACACTAGTCTGTCGTGAAATCCCTTCTCGTATAATACCATCTGGTGTTTCAAACTGAAATACCATGAATAATCCAGAACGTCTTCAATCCCTGTTGGCGCAGTAGGAGGAATTGAAGCATCATGTGCAGGAGCTTTATACTTACGTGTTTTTTGTCTCTTAGTCGATGATGTCACAAGACAAACGATATCAAAGCACTTTCTCACAAGCCATCAGACGAACACTGAAGATTGCACATATCAGACAATACAAGTATCTTCTACTCATCAGACAAACCACTATGTGAGGGAAGTGTCCATATTAAACATTTACATTCTTAGAAGGTTTTATGACACTGCTCTTATGTTTTTAAACCTTATTTGATATCTCTAAAATATAGAAAACATTATTTTCAAATAAGATTAATGATTGAATAATTTTGGAAAGTTTCGTATTTGAGAACGTAACACAAAGAAATTTGAAAATCTCAAATACATTGTGCTTAAATGATTTTGTGAAAGAAAAACATTTTAAATGTTTCAAATATATTTGTCCAATTAGATTTAATTTTGAGACTGTATTAGAAAGATTTTATATGAATAGTTCTTATAATGTAATGCCTTCAAAAAATAGAGCATGAATGTTTTCTATATAAAAGAGTTTTACAAAATATATTCAATAGAATAATATTTAGGTTAAATGTGATTACATTTTATATTAACTTGGAGAGTATTTGAAACTGCATTCAAGGTTTTCCATTATATCAACCTCCCAACAATAATAATAAGTTCAAATTAAAATAAATGAACAATATATAACTTAAAACTCCTCATTCCACACTTTTAACTCAAAACAACATTCTTAGTCCAACACACGACATAATTTCTCATAAAATGTAATCAATCAATATACTTTACTTTTAAAACTAGAGTAACGAGAGATCAACGCATAAGAATTTATCATGGTTCACCCAAATTCGGGCTACATCCAGACCCCTTAAGCAACTACTTTAGAGCTTCCACTAACCAATAGACTTGGTTATAACAAGTATTCTCACCTCCCTAGGTTACAATAAGTATTCTCACATCTCTAGGTTACAATGAGTATTCTCATCACTCCAAGTTACAACGAGTATTTACACCTCTCCAGGTTACACCTTCATAACTTCCTCCTAAGATTGAGAACTCTCAAGAAAACAAAGAACACTCTCGAAGAGATCACAAACAAAGTTCACAAGGGTATAACTTCACAATGTGAAGAATTACAAGGGTTAAGCATTCAACCCAATAGACTATATGCTTTAATTGATTGATTAGATGTTTACTGCAACTTTTGTATTTTTAGCAAGATCACTTGAATATCTTGAATTTCTTGGCTTGTCTTGCTTCGTTATGCACCCAAATCCTTTCATATAGATATTTGAATTTGCCTTTTGATACATTAATTGGTTAAGTTTGAATATTTCAATATTTTCATATCTTCATCTATTTGGTGTTAAATGCTAAAAATAGAAAGTTCGGATTTCAATCTTTCAATTTATTTTTCCTTCGAATTTGTTTAAGAAACAAATTCAAAAGTATTTGCAATATGGGTTAGTAAAAACAAAATCAAAACATAATAGAAAAATCATTTCATTCTAGATAACGTGTGATACAAAAGAAGATTGAGATATATTCACAATATGTTAAAATGATATTTTCTAGATTTAATTTTGAATAAATCTATTTAGGAAAAGACAGATTTTAAAGATATAATAAAATAGGGTCAAACAGATTCCTTCCACAAATTGAAATCTTTTCAATTTTGGATATAATATCTCTTTGATTGAACAAATTTTTACTAGATATATGTATTCAGAAGATTTCATTTAATTGTTATATCAAAACCTGATACTTATTCAACACGTTCATCAGATTCTCTGGCCTAAACAAAGTTGTAGACGCTTAAAGAGCCTATTGTATACTGCAACTTCAACTAACCATTGTTAGATCATTTAAATCATAGAGAAAACATATCATTTAGATCACAAATAAGACATTCAATCTGAATTTTATTATGCAATTAAAAAGTCTTATCAAACTGTTTGTCATAAACAATCTATCAGATCGTCTAGCATTACATACTACAATTATACAAAACACTATTAGTTCATAAAAGTAAACAATTATAGTTGATTTTCATTATCATCAAAACATATAAGCTTTACATATGATTGATGACCGTCTAGGGGCTTGGTCATCAGATCGCCTAGGGGCTTGGTTATCAGACTATTTAGGGGCTTGGTCATCAGATCGTTTAAGGGCTTAGTATGTTGGTGTAGTTGGCTCTAGAAGAGGGGTTGAGTGGAGTCTTAAAATCTTCGTTGTGGATAAAGATATATTGTCTAATAGACTTTCTAATCATAACATATAAGATTGTCTAGAATAATCATCTAGGCATATTGTCTAACTGGTCGTCTAGCTAGAAGAATAGAATAAATAACAAAACATGAGTAATAGCAAGTGTAATCACACAAGAATTTATTTTGGTTCACCTAAATCTAGGATGCATCCAGTCCCCTTAAGCAAATGCTTAAGAACTTCCATTAACCAAATCGTTACATAAGTATTCTCACATCTCTAGGTTACAATGACTATTCTCACCTCTTTAAGTTACAACGATATTCACACCTCTTTAGGTTACACCTTCTTAACCTTCTTCTGAGATTAAGAACTCTCAGAAGAAACAAAGAACACTCTCAAGGAGAGCACACAAAAATACTTACGCAAGTATAGCTTCAAAAAAGTGAAGAATTACAATGGTTTCACACATAACCCACACAACTTAATGCTCTAAGGACTAGAGTATACGCTCATTGCAGTACCCAATATTTTCAGCAAGATCACAATATCTCTCTTTTTTTCTTGGCTTTCCTTACTTTTGTTCTCCACCTTCAATCTCCTTATATTTGCACTTGGTCAACTTAAATGATTAAGTTTGGATATTATAGTATCTTTATATCTTCATCTTTTTTCGTGCTAAACGCTCAAAACAGAAAGCTTGGATTTACAATCTTCCAATTTGTTTTTTCTTCGAAACTACTTAAGAAAGTAATTTCAAAGTATTTTGAATATGAATTAGTAAAACAAATCAAAACATAACAAAAAAATTCATTCCAAAAAACATGTGATACGAAAATAGGGTACTTGTGATATAATCCAAGAAGACAAACAGATGACCAAGGACTCAAGATACAATTCACACGGTGAGCAGTTATCTCATTAATCAAGTCAAGGCCCCACGAAAGATCCGACAAACCTTACCAAAAGAAGAACGAGGCATACACCAGAACATCAATTGTTCTTTCTTCTAGTCTTATTAAAAATAAAAACATGTAAATATTTTGGTCTCACTTTGAGGGTCTAAATAGTAGAATAGGCTAGAGTAGGTTCATTTAACATAATAGGGGGTGTATTTATCATTTTAGCTTGTGTCTAGTCCATTAGGGTTAGAATGTAGCCCTAGCTTCTAGAAGATATGCCTAAGGAATGGTTTTGACCATGGTCAACACCCTAGGCAACCCCTCTCCCCTTCCTTTTCTACCCCTCACTCATCTTGCCCTCAAAATCACTCCTTCCTATGTAAAGGGTGTCTTCCTCCATGTATTTTACACATTGAAATTTTAAGTAAAGAAACTCTAATTGAGAGTCTGAGTAATCCTTTTTATCTGGGTCTTATCTTGGGTGGGTAGTATCCGAAGTGGCAACTTGGGCCTTATCTTGAGTGAGTGACATCTCAAGTGGCGGCTCTTGCATCACTTATCTTAGAGTCCCTCTGCTCCAAGTGGCGTGAATTCCCTTTCTAATCCATAAGTTCTTTTCATCCCTTCATCTTTTTCCTTCTTTATTTGCGCCATTATCCATTTCCATTTCATGTTCTTTAATGTTCCTTCCATTCGGTCATTCTTTATCATTTTAGTCTTGTTTCGTTTCCTCTTTTATGTTCTCTTCAATTATGCACCTTTGCATCATTATCACCATATTATTGTGTTTTTTTCTCTTTGCCTTTGTGAAGTGAACCTTTCACACTTACTTAACCACTTAGTTAAGTTCGTGTTCAGTGGGGATCTTCATAAGGTTCTCACCTTTAAATTGATAAAATCCAAAATCTAAACAAAAGCGAAACCTTTAAAATGTGCAATCTAAAATTAACTCACATAAACTTTAGATTTTCAATTTTCAAATTATTTTTTATTAAAGAAGATTGGGAGATATTCACAATTCATTACGAAAGATATTCACAAGATTTATCTGAATAAAACTATTTAGGAAAATATATATTTTAAAGATACACAAAAAAATAGAGACTAGCAGAGTTAATGCGTAGATTCAAATCTTTTTGGTTTTGGACATAAAATCTCTTTAATTGAACACAATTTTCAGTGGATATATGAATTTAGAAGATTTCATGTAACAATTATAACCAAAACCTATTATTCGTTCAACATGTTAATCAGACCATTTATCGTGAACAAAACTATAGAAGCTCAAAGGATCTACTCTATACTACAATTGTACAAATCATTGTTAGAACCAAATAACACATTCAATCTAAATTTTGTTATGCACTCAACAAAGCTTATCAACTCGTCTTGTGAATATATGTTATAGACGTTCATAACATCTATCAGATTGTCTAATGAAAACTGTAGTTGTAGAAACATTGCTCATATCTTTCGATATACAAGTATACAGTCAGATTTTGTTATCATCAAAACATAAACACAACATATGATATCTTACTCATCAAACCGTCTAATGGTTTAAAAATCGTCCAGTGCCTCAACAAACCATCCAAGGATTCAACATGGTCATCAGACTGTCTAGTGTTTCATCAGACTATCTGGGTCTTCCAATGTTTCAATAGTAGTTTCAAACATAAAGAATTCTCAAGGGTTAGCCAAGACTGAATAATGACAAACCTAATATAAAGAAAAAAAAAATTCTAAACAATCAAACACTTCCTCTTATTAAGATATGATAAAGTGAAAATAAATATAACTCTATCTTAATAAAGTGAAAATGAACCTTAATTCTCCAACTACTAGAAGGTAGAATCAAATTTAGAAAGAAGTGAGATTTAAAAAAATGGAGACAGAAAAGAGAAATGAAAACTTAGATAAAAAAAAATACATGCAAAGAGAGAATAGAATATTAAAAAATATTGAAATGGGATATTACAAAACAAAGAATTGGATTCAAACAACCATGTTAATTAAATTTCTTAAGAAAAAAAAGAAAAACTGTAATCTCATCATACAATTTAAATTTTATATTTACCTCAACTTTATAGAATTTGTTTATAAGATTAGAATTTTCTCTCTTTTATATATTTTAATTTGATTATATTACTAATTAACATGAGACGTGCAACACAATTAAAATAGAAAATTGAAACGGATAGATCAACTGCAAAAATGTTATTTTAAAAAATTAAATATAAAACTAATTCAGGAAAAAATCATAAGTAATTTTAATTAAAATAAAAGATATTCAAATCAAAATGAAATCGCAAAATTCCCAAATTAATGGAGCCACAATAATTGTCATACCATTTGAAGTTTATATCTAAGTTAACTCTATAAATTAACTTATGACATAAAAATTTACTTTCTTATATGGTTAATTTTGTTATATTAATAGGCGAATATAAGATTTTCAATATATATATATATATATATATATATTATTTATTTTTTTGCTTTAAAAGTACAAATACTTTTAACTTTAAAATAACATCACTTTATTTATTTGAGATCTTCCATAACTCTAAACAAGACCTATGGTGTTTCACATGCAAGAAAGTAAATATTCATTCTATCAAACTTTACCAACACAAGATTGTATAATTATTTAATTTATATTTAATTTATATTTAATTGCTAATTTAGTCCCTATACTTGTATAGATTTTACTTTTTGATCTTTATAATTAAAAGTCATCAATGTGTCTCTCCACTTTAAGCCCTATCATCCAAACTTATAGGGATTAAAAGAAATTAAAAAGAGTATTGTACAAAAGATCCAAAACTAGTTATTTTTAAATACAAAGAATGAAAATAAAACATTTTCTTACTATATAGCCTTTCACTTAACCTTTTGTATATGATCTAAAATATAAATATGTGAAGTAGTATTAGAAGAGAAGCAAGCATTGAAAGTTTAAGAAAAAATGGGGAACCAAATTCCTTTCCACTTGCCTTACCAAATTAAAACATGATGTTGGAGATGTCTTTTTCCATGGTACATTGATGGTCTTCATAATTGGATCCATGGTAGCACCACTTTGTGAGGCCCTCACCTCCCATCATTTGTTTTCTTGTCTTGCTTCTTTCAATAATTTGTTTTCACTCTCTACACTACTTACTACATATCTAGTTTTGGGACACAACTTTGACTTATTTGCAACCACTACTCACCTAAACTATAATATGTTCTTATTTCCTCCTTATACTAACAACCATCACCTTTCATTTTCTATCTTTAAAAGGATAAATAAAAGTAAAAATTATGAGAGATACAAGAAATAAGAAATATTTTATCCAAAAGGGTTTATTAAAATAAGTTAAAAACAGTTTATAAACATATTTTATCAATTATTTTCAGAACTTCTCCAAAATATTTAGCACGTAGTTATGATATAACATAATTTTAAGTAACTTTTGTAAATAAGAATTTCAAATGGACCCAAAACCTACTATAAACTTTTTACGTAATAGTATAATACTCTCTTCTTTTTTTTCAATTCAAACATGCAAAAAGAATAAAATTAATTTTTCTCTAAATTACTTTTATTTTATTACATTTACAGAAATCCTTTGGACATTTATATAACAAAAATAAACGTAAAAAAGCTGTCATTCAGACATTGGTTGACTCCTAGTACTTATCCATAATTATACATAGGACTTCCTCATGGTCGTAGGTTATTCACGAACTTTCCATTAAAGTTTAAAGACTGAAATTATACTATTATATTCTAACTTATTTTTATTAGAGTAATCATCATCAACTTACTTATTTTGTCTCTAGCTATATTTTTTTATACTAACGATATATATATATATATATATATATATATGTATGTATGTATATATATATATATATATATATATATATTAATTGGAAATTTAGAAATTAATAATTTCAAAAAGCGTAAAATTTATCAAATGAGTTTTGTTTTAGTTCAACCACATATTTTTTATATAAATACATAATAAAAGTTGAATCCTGATCAACATGTTTAGAGAACTTAATATATCCTTTTATGTGTTCTTTATGCACATTATGATAAAACTTCATGTCAAATGGCTAAAGGAATAAAAAAAATATATGATATTTTTTATCTAGATTTTTTTTATTTTAATTCATTTGTCCATCACCCTGAGAATGATTTAGTAGGAATATTGTTAAAAATCATTTTTCAAAATATTTTTAAAAAACTAAATTAAACACGAAAAATATACTTTTTTAATTTCAAATTCTAAAAAAAAAAAACTGAATACTTTTCTTTTACTAAATGTTTCCCTATTTTACTGAGTTTGTAAGTATTATTCTAATTTTATGCATCTACGATTGATTACGATTAATAAAATAAAAACAACAGAACCTCAAATATTGGTTACACCATGTGATCCGATTTTTTTTTTTCTCGAAATCTCATCGGTTTAATACTATACTTTTTTTTTTACTTTTACTTTACTTTTTTTTTTAATTTTGTTCCACTGATCTATTTTATTTTCTTTATAACCAAGTTCTTATAGTCCCTTTAGTTAAATTGATGGTAACACCATTATACAACAATTATAGGTGACAAAAACAAGAAATCACACCTTATAAGTTAATTTTTTTTTTTTACAAAATCAAGTAACACAAGTAAACAAATATAATAATATTGTCACAATAAATTCAACAAGAAAATATTACATTAATTTACCTTTTTTAAATTGTATCAAATTGATAATATTTAAAATAATATAATAAAATTACAAAACCATCATATATATATAGAGATAAGAAAAACCATTAAGCCAAACTTTTTCTTTTCAAATTGAAAAAAAAAATATATAATATATTGACAATCTTACATCAAAATATTTTATTGAAATAAAATAATTTTAAAATTATATTAGTCAAATCACACTGTATTTAATTATTAAAAGTAACATTTTAAAAAAAAATCTACTATGACATTAATGTTGTACTTTAGTAGTTAAACACACACTAAGTGATGAGTTGGTTATTAATCATGGATGGATTATAGTTGAATGGATCTGATGCAATGGTAGAATTAATGGTATGGCAGTGTACCAGAAGTTTATGATGACAATCTCAACATGGGATGTACCAGCATAGCCATGTATGTTTCCTAGGGCAGAACCCTACACTGTTCATTAAAACACTGCTCTTAATATGCAAGGTACAGGACCCATGATGAGGGCCACATTTCATACTACTCCAATAATCTCTAGCTCAAGAGTGTGGTTTGTGACATGTTATTGTCATTGGACTTTTTTTTTAGTTTTTTTTCTCCAAAAGAAAAAAAAAAGTGAGGAATAGGTATTGGAATAGTTTCATTCAAAAAATTTAATGTGTTTGCATGGAAGATATTAAAGATGATGCATGTGAGTGTGGAAGGAGGTGGATGAGATTTGTTATGTTTAAAGAACTTGTGACAATGCATGTGAAGCTTAAATGCTTATGATATCTCATCAACTACTTCATTGACCCAACCTCATTATTAGTTGACTCACTCACCATAACCTCACTCAATACTACATTCATCACTTAATCTACCATTTCTTATCTCAATGTTATCTCAATCAATTTATATTTTTCTAGGTGTACTGGTACGCACCGGACGAACGCACGTGGCCGACCGGCCTTATACACTAAATGGAAACGAACGCACGTGGCCGACCGGCCTTATACACAATAAATGTAAGGGCATTTATGTGACAAGCTAAGGTGGTTAAGATACACCTCCGAAGAATAAGGAATATGCGTTTAGAGAAGATATGTTCCCCGGGTATTCCGAAGCACGACTGACAAAACATATCCATAACCACCCTGAGCCCAAGGGATAGAAAGCCCATTAGGCAATCCTATAAATACTGTGCTCAAGCCAGAGAAAGGTACGTTTTCATTCACTTACGAAACTGCGCTTAGAATCTCATACTTACTTGAGCGTCGGAGTGCCTTCGCAGGTACCCTCCCCCGCCCGACCGAAGTTGATAGCACGAAGGGACGACCGACCAAAGGAGACAGCAAGAAAGGACAATCGACCAGAGGAGAAGAAGATCAACACGTCAGCAATTACACCACGTCAACCGACCGTGCCTGGGCCCCATCTCTCCACTCAGGTACAATTGGCGCCCACCGTGGGGCCGAGGCAAATCTTCAATTTTTGAAGCTATAATGGTTGCGACAAGAAACAACAACGACGCTATGGCAGAACAGATGACTATGATTCAAATCCTCCAAGCTCAGATGGAGGAACTGCGACAAAAGGGGATGGAAGACCATCGTCAACATGAAGAAGATAGACGCCTCCAAGAAGAAGATAGACGCCGCCAAGAAGAAGAAATCGCCTTATTAAGAGAGCAGAATGCACGACTCCAACAACAGGTCGATAATCCCGAACGAGAAGGCCAATCCCATATGGCCGACCGAACCGCCTCTCGCATACCTACACCTGCCAATACCAATCCTGCTTCCAGAGCTGAAACAGTCGAAAGAAAGTCAAGGAAAAGGGGTCATCCTTTTACAGACGAAATTATCACCACTCCACTTCCTGACAAATGGAGAGGCCTCGTCATTAAACTCTATGACGGCTCGACCGACCCGGACGAACACTTAAATGTCTACAAGACGCAAATGACTTTGTATACCACAGATAACAATGTGTGGTGTAAAGTATTTCCCACGTCGCTCCAGGGAGAACCTCTTACCTGGTTCACAGAGCTGCCTCCAAACTCCATTAACGATTTTGACACCCTAGCCGCAAAATTCTCCACTCAATATGCCACTAGCCGACCGCATCACATGTCCTCCATGTCTCTCCTAGCGGTACAACAAGAAAAAGGTGAATCTCTTAGAACCTTTCTAGATAGGTTCAACAAAGCATGCATGAACATCCGAGGGCTCAAACAAGAGGTTGCATTGCACCATTTGGTCTCGGCCATCCGACCGAGCCGTTTCACTGAAAGTCTCATCAAGAAACCACCTCAAGACATGGAGGACCTTCGAACTCGAGCAACCAAATTCATGCAAATCGAAGAACACATTGATTACCATCAACGGTTCAAAGCTGTCGGATTCGGAGCCCTTAAAGACCAAACCCAAAGTAAAGAAAGAGAAGTCGAAACCGAACGAACCGTCCGAACCACTCTGAGGTCCGACCGGAATAGGGGAGGCCGAATCCCCAGGTTTAACAGTTACACCCCTTTAACTGTGCCGAGGGGACAAGCCCTAGATGAAGCACTACAAACGGACCTAATCCCGACATTGAAGCAGTATCAAACACCACCGAATGCAGATACTGCTAAGCGTTGTCAATACCATCAGAATTTCGGTCACACGACCGAAGGATGTCAAGCTTTGAAGGATAAAATTGAAGAACTCATCCAAGCTGGCCATTTACGGCAGTTCGTCAAGAGGACAAGGAGTTCAAGATCCCCACCACGGAATACTGACCGTCCTTCCCGTGGTGTCGACCGGTCGTACCGTAACGATTACAAACGCCACACTGACCGTAGCCAGACTTCGCGAAAACGCAGCGAAAGCCCCGTTCGGCGTACACGCCCCCGTAGCACAAGTCCCGACCGAAACGCCCGACCTCGCCAACGAGTCCGCGAAGTCATCAACATGATTGCTGGACCCGTTAACTTGGGCGAACCGAACCACGAAACAAATTATATAGCTGGAGGATTTGCCGGTGGCGGGTGCTCAAATTCCGCCCGAAAGAAACATCTTCGTGACATCCAGTCCGCTCATGCTACCACGAGGAGGCGTCCACATATACCTCCGATTACTTTCACTGACGAAGACTTTACAGCCATAGATCCAGCCCAGGACGACCCCATGGTCATCACTGTAGAAATTGACAAGTTCGCAATTGCCAAGACTTTGGTAGATCAGGGTATCTCGGTCGATATATTGTATTGGGACATTTTCAAGAAAATGCGCATCCCAGAAGCACATATTCAGCCCTATAACGAACAAATTGTAGGGTTCTCAGGTGAACGGGTCGATACTAAGGGGTACATAGACTTGTACACAACCTTTGGTGAGGAAGACGGCCTCCATAAAACAATAAACGTACGATACCTCCTGGTTAACGCACAAACTTCCTACAACATCCTGCTCGGTCGTCCGTCCATTAACAGATTAAAAGCCATTGTGTCCACTCCACACTTAGCCATGAAATTCCCCTCGGCTAACAACGACATTGCAACCATCCATGTCGATCAAAAAACCGCTAGGGAATGCTATGTAGCAAGTTTGAAAAGTGAGCCAACTCGACGACTCTATACAACCAATACGGACGACCGAGTCCCGCAAAAACGAGGACGTTCCCCCACACGGTGTTCCGGACGACACATGTCCCGTCGTCAAATGATAGCCCTTGTTGACCTCGACCCTCGCATGGACGATCCCCGTATGGAAGCAGGAGAAGACTTGCATCCATTCCCGCTTCGCGATGATCGCCACACTACGCACATCGGTACTTCGCTGAAACCGGACGACCGAATGGCCATCGGGACGACACTTGTTAAAAATTCCGATCTTTTCGCCTGGACGGCCGCTGATATGCCTGGCGTAGACCCACAGGTTATCACTCACCGATTATCACTGTATAGAGAAGCTAAACCAATAGCTCAAAAGAAAAGACATATAGGCGAGGAACGACGTCAAGCCGCACGTGAGGAAGCCGACAAATTGTTACAGGCTGGATTCATTCGGCAGGCCCATTACACCACATGGCTAGCCAACGTGGTTATGGTGAAGAAAGCGAACGGAAAATGGCGTATGTGTGTTGACTACACAGACCTCAATAAAGCTTGCCCAAAAGACTCGTATCCTCTGCCTACCATTGATCGTCTCGTCGACGGTGCAGCCGGGCATCACATCCTCAGCTTCCTTGATGCCTACTCTGGCTATAATCAAATCCAAATGCACCCGGCCGACCGGAAGAAGACGGCCTTCATGACTGATTCCGGCAATTTCTACTATGAAGTAATGCCCTTCGGACTCAAAAATGCCGGAGCCACTTATCAAAGACTAATGGACCACGTATTCCACGACATGATTGGTAGGAATGTTGAATTCTATGTCGATGACATCGTCGTCAAGTCCGACTCATGCAAACAACATATTGCCGACCTAAAAGAAGTTTTTCAGGCCCTCCGCCAACACCAGATGCGACTCAATCCGGACAAGTGTGCGTTCGGCGTCGAAGGGGGGAAGTTCTTAGGTTTTATGCTAACTCATAGAGGCATAGAAGCTAACCCCGAGAAGTGCAAAGCTATCTCCGAAATGCGAAGTCCCAACTCCATTCAGGAAATTCAGAGACTTATCGGCCGACTCACCGCACTATCCAGATTTGTTCCTAAACTCGCCGAACGAACGAGGCCAATCGTCCGACTACTGAAAAAAGCATTCCGCTTCGAGTGGTCGACCGAATGTGAGGAAATTTTCCTCGATTTGAAAACTTTTTTATCAACCCCGCCGGTCATCCAGAAACCGGACGCACGAGAACCCATCATAGTCTACCTCGCCGTTTCACACGAAGCCGTCAGCTCAGTCTTAGTGCAAGAAATTAATTTTGAAGAACGGCCGGTTTACTTCGTCAGCCGCGCCCTTCATGGCGCCGAAATCCGATACCAGACGATCGAAAAGGTAGCCATGGCCCTCATCATTACCGCCCGACGAATGCGTATGTATTTTCAGAATCATCGGATTATTGTTCGGACAAATTACCCTATTGTAAAGATCCTCACTAAACCAGATTTAGCCGGACGAATGATCGGTTGGACGATCGAACTATCCGAATTCCATATTCAGTACCAACCACGCGGAGCGATCAAGTCGCAAGCTCTCGCCGACTTCGCAGCTGAACTCACTACTTCTTCAGCCGAGACCGAACATTCATCATGGATCTTATATGTTGATGGCTCCTCGAACGAGAGGTCGTGCGGCGCTGGAGTTGTTTTGGAAGGCCCCGGCGAGATTGTCATCGAGCAAGCCCTCAAATTCGACTTCAAAGCTTCAAACAATCAGGCCGAATATGAAGCCATATTAGCCGGTCTACGTCTCGCTCAAGAATTAGAAATCACTAAGTTAATTTGCAAAAGTGATTCCCGGCTTGTCATCGGTCAGCTTAACGACGAATATGAAGTCCGAGAAAGCTTTTTACAGCGATACTATCACTTAGTCAAACAGTCGATGAGCACCTTTTCTGAAATTTCTATGCAGCACGTTCGACGCGATCACAATACCCGCGCGGATGCCTTGTCCCGGTTAGCAACCACGAAGTGTAAAGGAATGCATCGGTCGGTCATCCATGTTACGCTTGCACGCCCAAGCATCGACCTACAGGAATGCCTGACGACCGACACGGAATCTACTTGGATTACCCCAATCAAGCAATATTTACTCGACGGCACATGTAGTCCTCTCGGCGAAAAAACCATGAAGCTGCAGGCCGCCCGTTTTGTCTTAATCGGCGACGACCTTTATCGCCGAGGTTATACCCAACCACTCCTTAAATGTTTGACACCAGACCAAGCTTCCTATGTCATCCAAGAGTTGCACGAAGGAATTTGCGGAACTCACTCCGGCGCACGGACAATGGCTGCCAAAGTATTCCGGGCTGGATACTACTGGCCGACCGTCCAGGGTGACTGCACCAATTTCGTACAAAAATGTCTTAAATGCCAAGAGTTTGGCACTTTGTCCCATCAAAAGCCTGAGGAACTCCATTTTATGTTATCACCTTGGCCGTTCGTCCAATGGGGTATGGACATCATTGGTCCTTTCGCCCCCGGTAAAGGCCAGTGTAAATTCTTACTAGTCGGCATTGATTACTTCACCAAGTGGATCGAAGCCGAGCCCCTGACTGCAATCACCGCCCGCAATGTTCAAAATTTCGTATGGAAAAATATCGTTTGCCGCTTCGGGCTTCCACAAATCATCATCACCGATAACGGTCGGCAATTCACCGACCGAACGTTAGCAGAATTTTACGAGAAGCTCCACATCAAACACATCGCTAGTTCAGTCGAACATCCGCAAACAAACGGACAGGCAGAAGCTGGAAACAAAGTTATTTTGAATGAACTGAAGAAACGTCTCGGCCCAGCAAAGGGCAACTGGACTGAAGAACTCTTAGAAGTATTATGGGCATATCGCTGTACTCCTCAGACGACTACACAAGAAACGCCGTACAGCCTAACGTATGGCACCGAAGCTATGATCCCCGTCGAGATTGGCGAACCCTCTCTCCGCCGGCAAACCCTTGATCTTGATCTAAACAAGGAAAGCCTCTCGGTCGGTCTCGATCTCATCAACGAACTCCGGGACAAGTGTAGAATTAGAGAAGAAGCATGCAAAATTCGGGCGGCCAGACGATACAACTCCAAAGTTAAACCAAGATTGTTCCACAAAGGCGACTTAGTATGGCGAATGCGAAGCAGCGCACGGAAGGAAGGAGGCAAGTTCTCCAACAATTGGGAAGGACCTTTCCGCATAGCTGATACGGCAGCCGGTGGAGCCTATTATTTAGAATATTTATCTGGGAAGGAAATACCGAGAACGTGGAATGCCACACATCTCAAATTTTATTACAGTTGAACTCTTTCCTCGCTCAGTCGGTTTTTCCCTAAGGAGGGTTTACGACCGGGAAGGTTTTAACGAGGCACTAAATTAAAATCCAAATCTCCTAGTCCTTTACTCAATTCATATCTCGTTCGGTTTCATAGGTATTTAACGAAATCAGAATTTATCGGATTTATATATGCCTCGTTCGGCATCAGAATTATTACTTTTTACGTAGTCAGAATTTTATATGCCTCATTCGGCATCAGAATTATTACTTTAACGTAATAATAATTATTTATGCCTCGTTCGGCATCAGAATTTATCGGATTTATATATGCCTCGTTCGGCATCTGAATTATTACAACGTAATCAGAATTATTTCTGTCACGTTCGGCATCAGAATTATTTACTCAATCTGATGCCTCGTTCGGCATCTGAATTATTACCTCAACGTAATCAGAATTATTTATGCCACGTTCGGCATCAGAATTATTTACTCAATCTTATGCCTCGTTCGACATCTGAATTATTACCTTAACGTAATCAGAATTATTATGCCACGTTCGGCATCCGAATTATTTACTCAATCTTATGCCTCGTTCGGCATCTGAATTATTACCTTAACGTAATCAGACTTTTTTATGCCACGTTCGGCATCAGAATTATTCACTTATTTATGCCTCGTTCGGCATCAGAATTATTCACTTATTTATGCCTCGTTCGGCATCAGAATTATATTATTACCTCAACGTAATCATAATTATTATGCCACGTTCGGCATCCGAATTATTTACTCAATCTTATGCCTCGTTCGGCATCTGAATTATTACCTTAACGTAATCAGACTTTTTTATGCCACGTTCGGCATCAGAATTATTCACTTATTTATGCCTCGTTCGGCATCAGAATTATTCACTTATTTATGCCTCGTTCGGCATCAGAATTATATTATTACCTCAACGTAATCATAATTATTATGCCACGTTCGGCATCCGAATTATTTACTCAATCTTATGCCTCGTTCGGCATCTGAATTATTACCTTAACGAAATCAGACTTTTTTATGCCACGTTCGGCATCAGAATTATTCACTTATTTATGCCTCGTTCGGCATCAGAATTATTCACTTATTTATGCCTCGTTCGGCATCAGAATTATATTATTACCTCAACGTAATCATAATTATTATGCCACGTTCGGCATCCGAATTATTTACTCAATCTTATGCCTCGTTCGGCATCTGAATTATTACCTTAACGTAATCAGACTTTTTTATGCCACGTTCGGCATCAGAATTATTCACTTATTTATGCCTCGTTCGGCATCAGAATTATTCACTTATTTATGCCTCGTTCGGCATCAGAATTATATTATTACCTCAACGTAATCATAATTATTATGCCACGTTCGACATCCGAATTATTTACTCAATCTTATGCCTCGTTCGGCATCTGAATTATTACCTTAACGTAATCAGACTTTTTTATGCCACGTTCGGCATCAGAATTATTCACTTATTTATGCCTCGTTCGGCATCAGAATTATTCACTTATTTATGCCTCGTTCGGCATCAGAATTACCTTATTACTAATGTAATCAGAATTATTTATGCCTCGTTCGGCATCAGAATTATCTTATTACTAATGTAATCAGAATTATTTATGCCTCGTCCGGCATTAGAATTATCTTATTACTTTAATGTAATCAGAATTATTTACGCAAGTGTGCATTGCCCACATGTCGGGTCCAGCAATTTTCTATGCCACATTGTTCATTAACTCTTCAAAAGAGGCGTCAGGCTGTGGGCCAGGGGTCTCCCCCTCGGCCTCCTCATTTAAATTATCATCGGGGTTGATCGGCACCAGCTTTCCATCAACTATTATTTTTTCTGTCGTACTGGTCGCCCTCCAGGGGTGCTCCATGCAGGCAGGCCGCTTGTCCGATGCCTAACCGAAAATATTCTTCGCTAATGCGAACGTCCCGTCATTCCGTTAAATTTAATGTCTGACAACTCGAAAGGCACAACAATTATTACGACTCTTCGGCTTTTATTCACCTCGAGCCTGGGGGGCAAGTGTACTGGTATGCACCGGACGAACGCACGTGGCCGACCGGCCTTATACACTAAATGGAAACGAACGCACGTGGCCGACCGGCCTTATACACTAAATGGAAACGAACGCACGTGGCCGACCGGCCTTATACACAATAAATGTAAGGGCATTTATGTGACAAGCTAAGGTGGTTAAGATACACCTTCGAAGAATAAGGAATATGCGTTTAGAGAAGATATGTTCCCCGGGTATTCCGAAGCACGACTGACAAAACATATCCATAACCACCCTGAGCCCAAGGGATAGAAAGCCCATTAGGCAATCCTATAAATACTGTGCTCAAGCCAGAGAAAGGTACGTTTTCATTCACTTACGAAACTGCGCTTAGAATCTCATACTTACTTGAGCGTCGGAGTGCCTTCGCAGGTACCCTCCCCCGCCCGACCGAAGTTGATAGCACGAAGGGACGACCGACCAAAGGAGACAGCAAGAAAGGACAATCGACCAGAGGAGAAGAAGATCAACACGTCAGCAATTACACCACGTCAACCGACCGTGCCTGGGCCCCATCTCTCCACTCAGGTACACTAGGTGAACTCAATCAATTTATATTTTTCTAGGTGAACTTGGATTGGATTTTATTCACTATATAATTCAAATTAAGATGAGTAACATCAATTTTAAATCTTAAAAATCCAACTCAAACTGAATACCTAATAGATACATACATTACAAGAAAATCATGAAATAGAAACCAATTTTTAGAGACCAAAATAATTAGTTGCAATAGTAACTAAATTAGAGATCATTTTAGAAACTAAAACAAAAATTGGTTTCTAAATTAGTTTTTATTATTGTTAAATAACTTCTAAATTGGTATCTAATTAGCAACCAAAGTTTTTGCTACCAAATTTAGAAACTAAATAATTAGTAGTTAAAACTTTGGTTGCTAATTAGATACCAATTTAGAAACTATTTAACAATAATAGAAACTAATTTAGAAACCAACATTTTTTTTAGTTTCTAAAATGTTCTCTAATTTAGTTACTATTACAATTAATTATTTTGGTCTCTAAAAATTGGTTTCTATTTCATGATTGTCTTGTAGTGATAATGAAATAATAATATTTTTTTTTACATTATTATAAAAAATAGTTTTATATTATTTTATGTATGTGTCATCAACATTGTTGATGTTTTGTAATTATTGAGAAATATTAAAAATATTAATGTTGAGGTGTTATCTTAATATATAACCATTTTTTTAAATTACTTAATTTAGTACTTATTCCAACCGGACCTAATAACCTAATGATAATTTGGTTAAATTGAATGGTTAAATCAAATAAGTTAAACTCAATTAAATTTAATAAAACTGAGAGAAAATTTAGATTAAACTCAATTTAACTTTTATACATTGTTTTTATAGATGTAAGTTAGATTTATTTCTTGTTTTATATTAATCTAGATCTATAAAAGAAATAAGTAAATTATGTTATTACATCAATTTTAGAGTGTGTTTGGTAATGTAAATAAGCTAACTAATAGCATATTTGATTAGCTTATAAGTTACTTTGACTAATACAAGTTATAAGCTCATTTTAGCCTATATACTTATTTAATTTTCTCCTATTATTATCCTTTATATTTGAATATATTTTCTTATTACCATTAATTTTTTTTACCTATTTTAATTTGATGGAGACAATGAATTATTTTTTTGTTTTTAAATTTTATTGGGTTATTTTAAAAAAATAATTAGGCAATTCAAATCATATAAAAAAAGAATTAATATTACAATTTGAAGTAAATAAATATTTCATTACATGATGTTTGCAAAAATTACACAATAAATTTTATAAAAAAACTTAATAGTAATTTAAACTGAGAAATAAAAAAATTAAATTTACGAAAAACTGAGAACTCATTTAATTAAAATAACTTATAAAAAATATTTTATATTTAAAAAAATAGAAATAAAACATTCAATAAAAATTTTAATTATTTAAAAAATATAAATTGTAATTACACAATAATTTTTTAAAATAGAATTTTTTTTATATAATAAAACATATAGAATTATATCTTTTACGCAATTCTATATTATCAACTAATTTTATCAATTAAATTTACCAAACACTTCTAATACAATTAGTCTCAAATTACAATATATCAATTGGTAATATTTATCAACTGGCAACTTATCCACAAGTAACAACTAGATTATTATTTAATTTTGCTAAACTTATCCTTAATATGTGCACGAGATCTTTGTGAATTTGGTCAAGCTTTTTTGAAATGAAAGAACACTAAAATAATTACGTTATATCTTAAGGTATAGTATGAAAAAGCAAAACCTTAATAATTTTGAAATGGTATTTTTAAAGATTATTTGGTGCAGTGATATTATAGATTTTATGTGGATAGAAATGGTTAATATTAATAATAATAATATTACTATTATTATTAATAAATAATATTAATATTAATAATAATTTTTGAAATGGTTTATTATATGTAGGGTTTAAATTGATTATATGTTTGGAAGTTTTAAGACATAGGTCATCCTTAAAATATATATATATATATATATATATATATAATTAAATAAATAAAGTATTGAGTTTTATTGTGACACTATTTGTTGTATGAGTTTATTTAATTTAGATAAAATAAAATTATTTTTAAAACTTTAAATTATGAGATATGAATAATCAGTTTAAGTGTATATTTATTTCTTGTAATGTTGAGGGATATTCCAACTCTAATACATATATACAAAAAAACACTTTGATTCTCCTGAGTAAAAAAGGATCTAAAGAATCCAAATTGAAAATACACATAAAAACACTTTGATCCTCCTGAGTTTGAAGGTTCTGAACAAAGATATATAATTTGTATCAAACTTTTATATATATATATAAATACAATTATAGGACACAAGGATTCAAACAAGTTGTTATTTGTTATTCTGCATTAACCACCTAAGTTTTATACTTTGATCCTGGGCACTTTAGTTTCGTCTACCAATGCGAATTACATTTTATTCTTAAGATTCTTGTGGTTGTCTTAACTCTCATGACCTGCATTAGACGTTGATCCCTAAGGAGCGACAAAGGAAGTTTTTATCTAAACTTAAAAGTATGATGTTTTAGTTTAAGAGTTGAATACACATGGTAAAATTTAACTACTCAAAATAAGAAACATGAGTTTATTTATATATAGGGTTAAATTAATTATATGTTTGAAACTTTTAAGATCTAGGTCATCCTTAATATATATATATATATATATATATATAAAGTACTGAGTTTTATTGTTGCACTATTCGTTGTATGAGTTTATTTAATTTAGATAAAATAAAATTATTTTTAAATTTTTAAATTATGAGATATGAATAATTAATTTAAGTGTACGTTTATTTCTTGTAATATTGAGGGATATTCCAACCCTAATACATATAAAAAAAAAAGATATAAAGAATCCAAATTGAAAATATACAGAAAAACACTTTGACCCCCTGAGTTTGAAGGTTCTGAACAAAGATATAGAATTTGTATCAAACTCAGATATATATAAATACAATTATAGGACACAAGAATTCAAATAAGTTGTTATTTGTTGTTCTACATTAACCACATAAGTTTTATACTTTGATCATGTGCACTATAGTTTTGTCTACCAATTCAAATTACATTTCATTCTTAAGATTTTTGTGATTGTCTTAACTCGTATGATCTGCATTAGATGTTGATCCCTAAGGAGCAACAAATGATAACTTTTATCTAGACTTGAAAGTTTGATGTTTTAGTTTAACAGTTGAATAGATACGATGAGATTTAAACAATAGTCAAAATAAGAAAACATGACCAAAGAAAACTAAGTTGTAATCCAAACCCAAGACTTAAGTTGCTACATCATGAAATTTACAATTCATCAAAAATTTTATTATTAAAAATGAAATTATTTCTCACATTCTAAATATTCTAAACTATTTTTATCCAAATAATCTTCAAGATACATTTTCCTTTACATTAAAACTAGCAAAAATATACCTTTAAACATGGTATGTAAATAGAAGTCTTAGTCAATTTAATAATTCATCTTGGTACATCTTAAAAGTAATTCAATATGGAAGTTATTACAATTATAGATGACACTAGCGTACATCAACTTTCCTTTCTAAAGTATATCCCTTCCTTGCTTTCTAAATCCATTCTTCATCTTTTATAACTAAATTGTGCCAATACTTACTACTTTTAGTTTCAAAAGAAACATGTTTTTTATGAAAAAAAAAATTACGTTATTTTCAAATAAAATATTTTTTTATCAGCATAAAAAATGATGTTATGAGATAGGTTCAGATATGTTGTGACCCTTGTAAATGACTTTTATTATTATTATTCTGGATTAAGATGATGGACAGTTATAGAAAAAGACAGATCATAGTTGTACAGTTGGAGTGAAAGCTTCAAACATTAAAGTGTTGCTTAAAAGAATGAATTTCATGGTTGGGCCCCACTCTGGAGCTAAATTTCAGCTTTTATGTTATTTATTAAATTCACGTGATTCATATTCTTCTTAGGAAAATGTTGTTAGCGATGAACTAATTCATTCACAATGCAATTTGCCCACGCTCAATTTTGGTTCTTAGAATAGCTTGTAATGTTTTTTGCCCTTTAATCAACTCTAATTTATCTTCCAACTATAAATAATCGTCTAATTCGAGAAGCAAAATTAAAATGAAACCACATCATTTCAAAGTCATAAATAAAGCACAATGATATATGACCTACAAAGGAATAATCATCCACGATAATTGAACCAAAAGTTAAAATTATAAGAAAGTTCTCCCTTATCTTACTTTTTAAGTGTCGTGAAATTCTGATTTTATTATTAGTTGGTGGTGCCGTGATTGAAAATATTGGCTGTGGGCCTCTGTGTGTATGCGTGTGGCTAATGAATTGGACAATTATAATATGATATAGCCAATTGCTTCCCACACCCCACAATTTGAACTTTCACCCTTCAATTTAAACTTGTACCTCGTAAATTTTGAAATACCAAATTTGTTATTGTGAGATTTATTTGAAAATGGAGACCTTCATGAAAGAGTGGGTTGGTGGTACTGGCTGAAGATTGGTGAGGGAGACAGGAGATAGCTCTAGCAAGGTGTGGTGAACGTGGTGATGTTATTGTTATATTAAAGTTACATATATCGCATGACCAATTAGAATAGAAAATGATTAGGTTGTGAGAAAGGATGTAAACACAAACGATATAAAAATGACTTAGAGGTTATTGAAAGTGAAAGTAAGAAATATGATTGTCCTTTTAGATTGCAAGGAAAACCAGTAAAAAATGGTGAATGATGGATTGCCATATTACTTTGTGCTTCTCATGATCACGACTTTGCAAAAATGTTGGTAGGTTGTCCATTAGGTTAACACTTAATGAGAAGTTCATGCTTGTTAATATGACAAAGAGTTTAGTGAAACCTAGACATATGTTACTAACAATGAAAGAGCATAATGATAAGAATGTCACCACCACAAAGCAAGTTTATAATGTTATCACTATGTATCAAAGATCATGTTGAGTCAGTAGACGAAACAATACTCATCAAATGGTCTCATGATTGAGCGTCTATACGTTTTAGAATTGAGTTGGGATCCATTCAACCCCCTTCTAGTGCCAATTGAACCTTCAATTGGTATCATAGCTAATAGCAGATAATAACAGATAATTCAACATCAAAAGTAATTAATGAGGATAGATGTATCTCAGAATTCTTGAAAATTTGTTGTACTATCAACTACAACGAAGAGGTAAACCTTTTTTACTTATGTTTCTTTAAGAAAAGCCTATCAGTAAGCCGTTGTTATTAATTCTCAACCTGCTTACAAATCTCTAAGGAAGAAACTCATAAATACTTGCATTGAACTTAAGAAAAGGTAAAATGAGAATAAAATTGTTGGAGAATTAAGTAATCACAAGGAATGTTTTAAAGAAAAACATGAAAACACAATCTCAGAAAGAATTAAAAACTTAGAAGAATATTATCATCAACTCTTAGATCATTCCATTAAAGAAGACAATAGTCCTGAAGAAGTCATCGATAAAAAAACTCAGTGAAAAATCTAGAGAATCACTTAAAACAATATTTGGTTATGAAAGTAAAAATCCTACATTAGAAGATAAACCTATAAATCATGTCTCTAAGGGTGTTGTCTCTAACATAAGTATGTAGAAACATAAGTATGTGCATTAAACGATCCGTGTATGCTTGGATTAGACGCACATAATAGCATGAAGTCCTCGTGTGTTTGTAACTAATCTATTTGTGTAAAAAGTATATCTTTAAGGAATAATTACGTTTAGACGTATTTGATTCTATTATGTTTGACATTTCGTGTTCTAGTGGGTAAAAATGATGGGTAATTTAGTAAAAACCAAAAAGTTGAAAAAGTAGTTGTTGAGTCTTATATATACATATATATATAAGGACATATAATTACTTTTTACTCTTCTATAAGAAAAAACCCAATCTTCAAACGCCTAAACCCTAACCTTTTTTCTCCAAACTAAAATGGAACCCAAAACCCTTTCCATCATTGATGGCCCAACTTAATCAAACGCTACCGTTCTTATTGAACATCAGTGTTCTCTTCAAGAATTGTGATTCAATGTTGTTCTTGAGCTTTGGAAAGGAGTGATGGAGGCAACAAAAGTCTTTGGAAGGAATGGATGAATGCATCGAATGGGTTTGGGAGAGAAGAATAGGAATGAACGGTTTTAGGTGCAAGGGCCAAGGAAGATGTTAGGCCAACTTCCTTAAGTTTCTACTATGCTTGAGAGCATATAAGAAGGAGAGAATTGGAGAGAGTTTTACTAAAAATTTAGTTTTACTGAATTGGAGAGAGCATCCAAGTTTAAAGATTACATCAGGGAAGCCTCTTATTTATAGGCTAAATGAGCTCTCAACCATGCCTTTTAACCTTCACCTTAGTTAAGTTACTTAACTATGGTGAAGGTTAAGGCAACCAAAATCGTGTAGCTCTTTTAAAGGTGATATAGAAACCTTTGCTTGTATGTCAAGTGGAGGTTTCTAGAGTGACTTTGAATTATTTTTCTCCTATTCTTAAAGTGGCTCAAAAATACAAAGTCAAAAGAAATACTATTCTACTATTTACAAATTTATACAAACTAAGACAAAGATTTCTTTTGGATATTTTTGTGGTTAATCTTCTGCTCTTAGTTAAGTGTATGGTGGCTTTGAAGTGAAGATGATCCTCCATCAGGGTTCTCCCTTTAGAAGGATATGTCCTCATATTCGCTTAAGCTAGCCACGATAATATTGATCTTCCGCTAGGGTAAAATATTAACCTGTGGAAACAAAGAAAAAGTAAAATGAATGAAATTTGTTGAACAAAAGTAAGAAGAAGAGAAATGGAAAAAATACCTTTGTTTCAAGTTTAATGTACTCCTTACCTGATAAGTAGACAAAATGAACCCAAGAAGTACATTTCTTTTAGTTTTTTTTTCTGTTTCTACTTCAAGAATTTGCAAAATTTTTTGATCTTCTTCTATTATTACAAGGAAGTATTCATAAGGTCTGATTCAACTTCAGACAAAAAAGTTTCTTCAAATAAATCCACATAAGAGTGTTCTAAGAAGAAGATTTTATTTCAATGTCTGATTCAACTAGATAATACAATAAGGAAAGGTTGTTAAGACGAAATAGTAACAAACGTTGATAAGACGATCCAATCATAATGTTCACTTGCAAAATAGATAGTATAGTCAAAGTGAACAGAGAAAGGAAATATCATTGTGCATAAAAGACAATTAGATGAAATAGCATCCCTTAAGACATAGCTCGTAGAGAGAACGCGACAAATGAAGGATCAGACGATGAAGATGAGTATGTTCACACTAGATGATCCAAGTGTTTAAATATCACATCAGACACAAACTCCTTGAGCAACATATAGTAGATATATATGTTTGCAAGTATCAGACACATGCTGGAAATTGTTCATATAAGATGATACAAGCATCGTTCAAGCACCGGACGAAATGCGATAAACAAGGAATTGTTCATGCTTAACCTTTTATATTCTTGGAATATTTGGTGACATTGTGTTTATGCTTTCAAAATCTTATTTGGTATTTCTGAATTATGGAAAACATTATTTTCAAATAAGATTAATGGATTCCAATGAATAGTATAACATTGTAAGAGCTTTCGAAAAATAAAATTTGAATTGTTTATATATTAAAGGTTTTTCGAAATACATTAATGAGATAATATCCTAGTTAAAACTAGTTACGCTTCAACGTTATAAATCAATATTAACTTGGAAAGTTTTTTAAAACAAAATTAACTTTGGAATATTTGAATACAGAAAATTTATATAATCATTAGAATATTTGAAGATATTATTTCATTCATATCCACATGTTAATCTGTTAATTATATTGTTCACCGATACTTATTTTGTTTCCAAAAATTATTAAGGGAACTTGAATATGCACATAAAACTGGAAGCAAAAGTTTCCTTTCTGAGTGTCTGATAGAATAATGATGGAGATGACAAGTGAGATTTGGGCTAATCAAAGGATATAAAAAAGCTCAATAAAGACTAATTCAAAGGAATACAATACACGAAGATATTCAATGAGAAAGTCTATTTGAAGAACAAACACGTGGAAAAACGCATTAAAAACCTATATGACAACATTCCATATTGGGCGTCTACCACGAAGATGAAAATGAACAAAGCTCAACATGCAGAGTTCATACAAATGAATAAAGTATTTATGAATCAAATATAGATTAAAGACATGACGATTACAAAGAAGCAATCATTTCCTTATTTGAGTGTTTAGCACATTAAAGATGGTGAACAGAACAAGGAGAGAATATCCTAAAGAATAATTGATTCAACCTCAACGTTCACATCAAAGTAAAGAAACATTTTAAAATGTTTTAAGAGAGTTGAAAAGCGCAGATAGCACCAGAGCAGAAGTTTCCATATCCAACTTTAACACATTGAAGAAGAAAGAGCAACGTGGTAGATTGAGTAGATATTGATGTAATGAAGATTCAAATGTCAACGTTCATATTTGGTTAAGATAAAGAAAGTTTCCGAAGAGCCTTAAACTCAATGAACACTCAAAGTAGATATTTCTATATCAAGTGTCTAACAACTAGATGAATAATTTAAGAAACCCTAAAGCAACAACATTCAAATTTTGTGTCTATATAAAGACAACAAGGGTGAAAAACATAACACAGTACATATGTGCATCATACGAAATACCCAAGCGTATAGAAAAGCTTTTGTAGCTGTGTCTTAGAATTGAACATACATTTTAAATATGTTATTTGAGAGCAATATGTGAGATTGGTTCTTGAGCGAAACCATTGTAAATCCTTCACCATTATGAAGTATACACGGTGAGCTTTCATTGTTCTCTCAAAACAAGAGTTTTCTCATTATATTGAGAAGTCCTTGATCTTAGGGGGGAGATTAGCACATTGTACCTAAAGAGGTTAGAATACTTGGTGTACTTGGAGAGGTTGGGAATACTTGGAGAACCTGCAGAGGTTGAGAATACTAGTTGAACTTGAAGATGTTGAAAATACTTGTAACCTGCAGAGGTGTAGAATACCGGTGACTTGAAGAGGTGTATATACTTGTTAGTGAAAGCCTTTTGAGTGGGTTGCTCAGGGGGATTGGACATAGCCCTTGTAAAAATCACTTTGTATCTCTTTCCCTATACTCTTTGTTTGGATTACTATTTTGAATTCTAATATTCCACGAATTAAGTGCGGACTCCATTCATCCCCCTTCTAGAGCCAATTGAACCTTCATATCAGAACGAGGTCATAGAACTGAAATGCAACATTTGATGTCACTTAAGTAATGTATATCGAAAATAATGATATCCATTCAAAGGAGTGAGATTCCTTATGCTTGTCGTATAAGGTAAATCGGATTGTAGCTAACACAATAATCCAACTACAATAACATAATTGTAAGTGATGACAATCTCCCAACAACATACTACATGCATTGAGGATCATTCACTGTATAAATATCAGGACGCAGATGTCTCAAGCCTATAATTGGGAAATGCTAATAAATTCATGCCGACAATAAATCATGTTCAACATAAGCAATGATTTATAAAATACATTATGTATTCACAAAATCCAATAACCTTTATTAAAATAAACCTGCAACAAGCTCGCATTCCTAGCTAGTTGCTTTGTATTTGCATAATTGACATCTTCCAAATTCTCACACACGTTATGTTGATGCAACTAAGGTTAATGTATTTGATGAATTCAAACTTAAAGATTTGAAAAAGGAAGACTTAGTTTACACACACACGGATATGTGTGTGTATGAGTTTCTTTCTTTTGTAAGAATTTGTATTTTCTTTTACCAAGGCTATTGATCCATTAAAATGATCTAATAATTGTTTATAAATGTTTTTAAATGGTTTATAATTTATTGTTGATGTTAAAATAATTTTAATGGATTGAAAATATATTTTAATATGTTAAAATATTTTTTTAGCTGAGGTCTTTAAAGACTGTAGTGAATATTTTAATGGTTTTTTAGAGGATTTTTAATTTGTTAAAACTTTTTTTTTAATAGAAGTTTTAATCCATTAAAACTGAAAGTTCAAATTTTATAGAACTTTATTTCTCAAATGATTTAGAAAGACTTTTTGAAAGCTATTTGAGAGAGAATTTAAAATTGTGTTAAAGAAAAATACTTTTGTGCAAAAAACTTATTTTTTTGAGCATTTCTGTTGAAAATCTTGGATCACATAGTCTGATTGAAGAAGGATTTTTTAGTTTCAAAACTTGTTTGATATAAAAGTAGGTGTTTTTGTTCCTTTAATTCTTTTTCTTTTAGTGTTTTTGATTGAAATTAGATAGTGTTTCTAAGTTTTGGAAGGCAATTATGGGTTACTTATGGGTAGAACACTATTGTAGGGTTCAAGAGTTGTATTTTCAAAGTCTTATGTATTGTAAAGATTTGTGTTTAGTGAAATTTTGGTAGGTGTAGCTGAGAAAACGGATGTAGCTCTTATGAAAGAGCAAACCAATATAAAAATCATTATGTGATGTTATACCTCTCTCTATCTTTTAGTTTATGTATTATGTTCTTGAACAGTTCTTAATTGATCAAAACTTTACATACTGATTTTTGTAATAGGCGAAACTTAATTGGTTAACTTTTTGGTTTTTGAACTGTAATTGAATTTCAATGGGTTGCTTTGTATTCTTAAAACATTTTAATCAATTGATTATTTTAAGAACTTCATTCTTAGCCCATTTTCAAGAAATTTCAAAAGTTCAATTCACCCCTTGTGCAACCATCTAGGTTCATCAAATAAGCTCAACCAAAACGTCCATTGTTTATTGCCACATTTGTCCTCATATAGCTCTCCCAACTAACTGAGTTTAACATGACCACCCTTGCATTGCCTAGTCTCTAAAGCTACAACAACACAATCAACACAAAGCACCTCAACCAACAACTCCACAACCCCAACTACATGTAAGATAGGTTACATGTAGAATTATCCAACAATAGACAAGTGCAACAAATTTAATACATTATCCAATGTGATGGTCAACTCCCAATAGGTAGATGAAAAGAATTTGTATCTAAATATCACCTCTCTACAGAAGTCGAACAATAATCATTTGTCTGTTGTGTCGTAACTAGCACAAGCCAGACTAACTAAACCCGACAGCTCAATTGTAGCTTCTATTCATTCATTGAGCACTCCCAACTTATTAATTTTTTTGACATAAGACACCAATTTCAACTCACCACAATCCTACAATAACCATGAATTTCTTTTGAGAATCGGAGTTTAATAAATAGCTCATTAATTTCAATTTATGTATGTCAACATTAATACTTACCACTCTATTCCATAATTGTCTAGCCACATGGTTCTCATAGTAATGACCTGTCCACTAGCCCTCTAGGTAGGTTTCATCCTTCACTAACCACCACATATTCTTCACCTTCATCATCTTCCACATGTAAATTAAAACATGATTATGAACGCATACAATAATGTTCACATACAGATCTTATCATATCATGATTCTCACACAATCATACAATCAAGAAGGAATAGGCACTTACCTTGATCCATGAGTGATCCTACTTGAGCAATTACTTTATCTCCTTTGTCTCAATCTATCTCTTAGCAATTTCGTTCTTGTCACACACTTTCGTGATGGTTAACAGTGAGACAACTATTATTTGCAGAGACAAAACCCTATAGCCTTTAGTTCCCAATCTCCATCAGATGTGGGTTTTCATTAGGTATATCACTAGATATATATTTCTCACGTTAACCAATGAGCCTTTAATTCTATTATTATTATTAAATCATATTCAGGCCCAAAGCCCAAACTTTAAGTCATGTGAGTCACTTTATAGAAATTAATTTACATAATTTCTTACATTCTCCCACTTACTCATATGAGTTATAATACTTTCATGATTTAATAATTACATAAATGCGCATCTAAGAGGCCTTATGTAAATTGGTTCTATCATTAATCAAGATCAAGGATACATAAATAATAAGAGTCATGGCGGTTACATGTCATTTCAATCAACACATTTCCTTCCATGTACTACTATATCATTGTTTCTCCTTCAGATGACTTTATAGTGAGAAATCCATAATAGGTTCAAACGTAATGTCATTTTTCATCAATAACAACATAATTTGTTTTCCACAACATAATTTAGATGCATATACACAAAGTACAAAAACATAAATTTCAGAAACTTTATTTATCAATGAGCTCAGAGTGTCAAATAAGCATTAATAACAACATTCATCATTCACTAGTAGACATAATGCCCATATTTACAACATGACCAGTAAATGTTTTGGGCGGTAACCCTTTTGTTAAAGGGTCAACAATCATAAGATCAGTGCTAATATGTTCTATTGACACTCTATGTTTCTGAACTTCTTCTTTAACCACAAAGTATTTCAATTCCATATGTTTATCACCTTTGGAATACTTGTCGTTTTTAGAAAAGAAGACGGTTGCAGAGTTATCACAATAAATTCTTAGCGGCTTGGCAATACTGTCAACAATTCCAAGTCCTGAAACAAAATTCCGTAACCAATTAGCCTGAATTGTGGCCTCAAAGCATGCCACAAATTCAGTCTCCATGGTGGATGCAACAATGACTGTCTGCTTCGCACTATTCCATGAAATCGCTCCTCCGGCTAAAAGATACACATAACCAAATGTAGACTTTTGTGTATCCACGCAGCCAACAAAATTTGAATTTGTATATCCAATCACCTCAAGATGATCAAATCTTTTATAATTAAGCATGTGATCCTTCGTTCCTTGTAGGTATCTTAAAACTTTCTTTGCAGCTTTCTAATGATCCAATCGTGGATTACTCTGGTATCTACCAAGCATACCAACTGCAAAACTAATATATGATCGTGTACAACTTTGAGCATACATTAAACTCCCAACAATAGATGCATAAGGTATATTCTCCATCTGTTTCCGTTCCAAATCATTCTTTGGACATTGCATAAGACTAAATTTGTCTCCTTTCTGTATTGGAACAGGAGATGATGAACATTTATCCATTCTGAATCTCTCTAAAACTTTATTAATATATGCTTTCTGAGACGAACCTAACAGTCCTTGTGATCTATCACGGAATATTTCTATTCCTATCACATAGTATGCCTCACCCATATCTTTCATCTCAAAGTTATTAGAGAGAAACTTCTTAGTCTCACTTAATAGACCAAGATCATTAGTTGCAAGCAAGATATCATTAACATACATAATCAAGAATATAAACTTCCTGCCACTGACCTTCAGATATATACACCGATCAACGATGTTTTCCTTAAATCCAAAGGACACAATAGTATCATTGAACTTAAGATACCATTGTCTAGAAGCCTGTTTAAGCCCGTATATTGATTTCTTAAGTTTACACACCATGTGTTCCTTTCCTTCTTCAATGAACCCCACTAGTTGGTCCATAGAAACATCCTCTTCTAAATCCCCATTCAGAAAGGCAGTTTTCACATCCATCTGATGCAACTCAAGATCATAATGAGCTACTAATGCCATGATAATTCTAAAGGAATCTTTCTTAGAAACAAGTGAAAATGTTTCCTTATAATCAATGTCATCCTTTTGAGTAAAACCTTTGGCAACAAGTTGGGCCTTGTAACGTTCGATATTGCCATGAGAGTCACGTTTAGTCTTAAAGACTCATTTACACTCGACTCTCTTGCATCCTTCTGACAGTTCTATGAGGTCTCATACATCATTCTGTGTCATTGATTTAAGCTCATCTTTCATGGCATCTAACCACTTATCAGAATTATCATCATTGATGACGTCTGAAAATGAAACTGGATCATTATCAATACTTAAGTCATTTTCTGACTCTTGTAGGTAAACCACATAATTATTCGAAATAACAGACCTTCTTTCTCTTTGAAATCTTCTTAATACTATTTCTTGTGGTTGTTCTACTACAGGTTCATTGTTAACTTCATGATCATTAATTTGTTGTTCTTCTTCATCGTTGAGTGGTTCAACTACATTAGGAACAACAATACTTGAAGTTGAAGTAGTAGTTAAAGGAACTTGTACTCTGACTTCCTTAATCTCCACATTTTGTGAAGTATCACTCCCACTGGTTTCACCATTTTCAATGAACCGTGCATTTCCAGATTCAACAATTCTTGTGCTATGGGTAGGACAGTAAAACATATACCCTTTTGACTTTGCTAGATAACCAATGAAATATCCACTGATTATTCTAGCATCCAATTTCTTTTCTTGGGGATTGTATATTCTAACTTCTGCCTGACATCCCCAAACATGCAGGTGTCTCAAACTGGGTTTCCTTCCTGTCCACAATTCAAAAGGTGTCTTTTGAACTGCCTTACTAGGAACCTTGTTCAACAAATACATGACAGATTTTAAAGCATACATCCACAATGAAACAGGTACAGTTGACTTACTTAACATGCTCCTAACCATATCCATTAAGGTTCAATTACGCCTTTCTGAAACATCATTTTGTTGTGGTGTACCTGGCATTGTGTATTGAGCACAAATACCACGTCTCTCAAGGAACTTAGCAAACAGACCAGGGTGTTGTCCATTTTCATCATACTTTCCATAATATTCACCAGCTCTATCTGACCTGACAATTTTCACCTTTCTATCTAATTGCCTTTCCACTTCATTTATATAAACTTCCAAGGCATTCACTGCTTGCGATTTTTCATGCAGTAAATAGACATAACCATAACGTGAAAAATCATCAATAAAGGTGATAAAAATACCTTTCTTTATTGAAAGAACTTGCATCAAAAGGTCCACATATATCAGTGTGTATAATTTCAAGAAGCCGAGTACTTATTGTGGCTCTTTTCTTTGTGTGTTTTGTTTGTTTGTCTTTAATACAATCCACACATACATTCAGATCAGTAAAATCCAAACTTGGGAAGTATTTCATTCTTTACTAATCTTTCCATCCTTTCTTTGGAAATATGTCCCAAATGTTTGTGCCACAAGAAAGCAGAACCTTCATTCATCAAACTACGTTTAGTGCCAACATTATGATGCGAGGTCATAAGAGTTTCAGCATATAGATTATCGAGATTCAATCTATATAATCCATCATAAAGAGTACCAGATCCAATCAAATAGGTGCGTTGATATAAACTGAAACATCCATTCCCAAATTTAAAAGAGTATCAAGCAACATCAAGTTTAAACAATGAAACTAAATTCCTAGATATACTAGGTACATAAAAAGTATTCATCAAGTCTAAATAAAATCCAGTGTCGAGGATTAAACGATAAGTCTCGACTGCTTCCACTGGAACCTTCTCTCTATTCCCCATGAAGACAAACTTTTCATTTGGCTTTATGGTTCGGGTTGAAAGGAATCCTTACATCATGTCAGAAACATGAGTTGTGCATCCAAAATCGATTCACCAAGAATTATGTGGAACTTCAGTTAAGTTTGATTCAAAACATACATAATAAGCATTATACTTACCCTTCTTTTCGAACCAAGTCTTACGTTTCAGACAATCCTTTTGGAAATGTCCAGCTTTCTTGCATAAATGACATTTGTCATTCTTTTTCTGGAGCTTAGTAGAGGACTCATTTATCTTCAGTAGTCCTTTACCTTTTCCATGTTTCTTGAAGCCTTTCTTTCCAGCTCCCTGATTGTTCACATAGTGTATGGAGTGGCTTCCATGATTCTTCAGTCTAGTCTCTTCCTGAACTAACATGCTATGCAATTCATGCATATTCCACTTATCTTTCATAGTGTTATAGTTCATCTGGAAAGGACCATACTCAGACGGTAAAGAGTTCAAGATGAACTACGCGAGAAAATTCTCATCCACTGCCATTCCAAGAGACTTAAGTCTTGCCGCAATATTAGTCATTTCAATGACATGTTCGTGCATAGTACGAGAACCATCAAACTCCATGGTTGTTAATGTACTCATTAATGTCCCAACAAGAGACTTATCAGTAGTTTGGGAGTGCTCTTCCACAAATTTCATAAATTCTTTTGCCTTCTCTATTTTGGGAAGAGCAAACTTAATATTACTTGCTATGCTCATTCGCATAAAGATACAGGAACAAATACTTGATCACACATGCTTAACATTAATACTTTGAGTCATAAACTAAACATACAGATTCAGAAAATATTCTATGTATACTAATGTTCTCCTTTGGGAGATTCATTAATATACAAAACATAATGATGCTAATAGTATTAACTTTATTTGGCAAGATATATGCATTAACTAAAAACACTTGTTATCTTTGGATATACAAGCAAAACTAATAACACTTACTCACTACCAACAATCATATCCATTAATTATAAGGACAACTAATCAACCTTTGGGTGATCCAAAAGTGTCTTATAATAATGAATTTCCATTTACCCATATTTAAATAATTCAGCATCCATTCCATAGGTAATTGAAATAAATTTTATCAGTAATCTGGAATTAAATAAAACTTAAAGATTTGATCACTTTGGTGATTAACAAATCTATCATACAAATAATCCCAGAAATTATATCATTAATTGAAATAAAATTCATCCATAATTTGGAATTAAATAAAACAAAGATTTCATCATTTTGGTGATTACAAATCTATCATACAAATAATTCCAAAATCATATCATTAATTTTAATAAAATTCATCCATAATTTGGAATTAAATAAAACATAAAGATTTGATCACTTTGGTGATTACAAATCTATCATACAAATAATTTCAAAATCATATCATTAATTGAAATAAAATTCATCCATAATTTGGAATTAAATAAAACATAAAGATTTGATTCACTTGATGGTTATGGTATTATTCAGATGACAAAATTACAGGTTATGGTTATGATGATTTCATTCGCTTGATGTGCAAGGAATCTGACAGTTTTGTTGAGGAATATGTATTCGGAAACTTAAAACACTAGTGTATAAATGTTGATTAAGTCACAGGTCCAAGATTTTCAAAAATTGTATTTTCTCTACCATTGCTTCACAATTACATTACCTAATTCTCAAGCGAATAGTTAATATTCTACAGTTGTTTAATGAACTTTAATCTTGTGCACCAGTTAATATGCTACATTTATTTAAAATGAACTTTAAAAACTATAAAAGTAAAGAATTCTTGGGTGATTAATCGCTTCAATTTTAGACAGCAAGTTGGTTATGTGGAAGTAGAATGGCTTAATAGAGAGTTTAGTATTGGTTCCAATCAAGTAATCAATTAAGCGCTAGTATGCAGCCATTAGTTTATTTATAGTAACTAGAAAACCTTTCTCTATCATCATCTATTCATGGTGCAAAGTTAGTTTCAATTCATTTCCCTTCATAATATCATAAAGGGCACAATGCAAGTGTTATTGCACATTACAATGTTATGGCTCTGGAATTGATGTCTACTCAGTGGCAATGCTAATTACACGTGGCAATGCTAATTACTCTGGATAAAGTTTTCAAGACAGAAATTAAATTCCCTTCTTCAGTACGTGTCTAAAATGTGTCATATATTACTGTAAGAATGAAAGTACATCTATCAAAGACTAAAACTATTTACAGAAACCAATGAGGGGGACAGGGAGAAAACATTTAACACAAGTAAAAAAATGGCATTAAACAACAACCTTTCACCAACTAGAATCATTAGTTTTCCTTTGACATTTATATATATAAATTTGTGTTGGAAGAGAGATCACTACCTGATCCTTGAACAAATTGCACACAACGAGTGAACTTTCCTCAAATTCTCAACATTGGACTCGGCTTGCCAATTATTAGCCAAGGCAAGCATCCCCCATTTAAAAAGAGATTAAACCACCACCTCAACCAACCAAAGACTACTCCCAAGAAGCACTCTGTCCACTGGACATGGCTCGTGCTTCAGCCAAAGAGACAGCCATAGCAAGCATCATCTGTTCCTCAAAACTCTCAGGAATAATAGGTTCAGTTGCACTTTGAGAGCTTCCATCAATGTCATCAGACCGTGTCAAAGAAGATAGTTCACCACGATCATCTGCTGCAATAGAGTTTGTATAGCTAGTTGCTTGGTCAGCCATATGTGTTCCATGGTCTGTGTCCCATTCACTATGACTCCTAGTCATCGCCACAGTATCATCTGGTGGCTCCCCATTGAGGTTGTCAGCAGGTGGATAACTAGCCATATCCCGACCAAGTCTGTTATAAAACCTTCTGGAACCTTGCGGTGTGTTCAATGATGACATATTTTCATTGGTAAAGCTCATAGATGATTCTCCAGCCATTTGCTGGCGCTCAGCAAGAGCTGCAATGGCACAAGCTAGACCTCCGGAAGGAGATGAGGATGATCCGGTTGGTGGACCCATTGTGGATGAAATATAACGACCATCGGCTACGTAGTGTCCAGAAGTAGCATCAGCAAAAGATAAATTTCTCGGCCTGCCATTCTCCTGTAGTTTTAATACATATATTGAGTCGATCACAATCATCAAATAAAATAGACAACACAAACCATTGAGCAGTGTTAATATAGAATTATGCACACTGAACCTTGTATGGCACTATGGCAGTAATCCATCATTGAATTTCATAATATACATATAGTTAAAGTTTCAATGTATACTTTAAATGGTGGATATGCTAACATGTATCAACTACTAAGTGAATCCAAGTCTATATAAACATTACTTGAAAAATACGCAAAGATCTGGATTCCAGAATATCGTTGCATTCCCAATAAATCTATGTTACCCACAATCATATAATAAAAGATGACCTTTGTTTGAACTTTGGAGTTCTATAGTAAGCTGATAAGATGCTAACTTGCATTCAAACTAATAGATAAAAACTGAAAATCTTTTAAGCAGGAGTAACCTGCTTTCACCTTAATAGAACAAGCATGATTTATCCTTTTGAGCTAGGTATACATAGAAACTAAATTTGTTTCAGATAATGATCATCCCTTCTAAGATGGCATTTACATTGAAGATCACCAGGTGATCAAGATGATCAAACTTTTGGTATACATGCACAAAAAGGTTCTATACTTCTAAAAAATGGTCAGTTCAAAGCTATTATGTATAACACGGACATGAATGAGGGATAATGTCACGCAAACATAGCAACACAACCAGCAAAAATGAGTCTCACATGGTCATTCACACATATTTACTCAAAAGTTATTCAATTCCACAAGTATTTATAAATTAAGAATGAATAAAATGGTATAGCTAAAACCAGCACAAGAAATTAAAACATAAAGGGTATTCCTTTGCTGTTATTTAGAAACTACCATTTACACTTGTACACAGGTGGAATTCTAAATACTCAAATATTTATTTCATTAAAAAATAACTTTACAGATGAAGAAAATAAAGAATGAGGTACAAGACAAATCAAAATATTAAACTCCTCTGGAAGAATTTACTTATCTTCATTATTGCTAATATTATGAGAAATGGTATACAGTTAAATTATATAATATATATATATATATATGTGTGGTATGCAGTTAAATGGTTTAAAAACAAGTAGTGAACCATTATATTGCACATAACCGGTGATATTCAATTCTAATAACATTCAATAATTAATAGCTAACAGGTAAGCATATGATGAAAAGTTTTTACCTGAATCGAAAGCCAAATTGCTTCCATGACCATAATGTCCTCAAGGTCAACATCAAATTCATCATCTCTGCAGTTTTCAGCATTTTGGAAAAAATATAGTGTAAGCCCAACAAGTAGTTTCCAAAATATATAAAAGAACTCGTTAACTTATTTATATGAGCAAACAAGTATTTAATAATTATTTGGTAAAGACAACAGCTAAAGGACCAATCACAAAGAGATGAAGCTCCACCTATGTCGCACAAATTTAGGCCCGGTATCACATACAACACAAAAATAAAGCTATATCATCTCACAAAAGCACTCGCACAGAGATACACTCACACAAGTAGTTGGGCTAATCAATTATTATCAAAAAAAATTGAGAAAAATATTTATTTTTTCTCTTCAGCAAGATTTTTATAAGATCTATTGAAGTAACAAAGTGTCAAGTTGAATGTCAATAAAGTGAATAGAGAAGATATGATATCCCATAATAATAAAGATATGATACAGTAATAAATAAAAATACTCTTAATAATACATATATAATCTAGATATTCTTAATTCTAAAAGATCTTATTCATTATAAAATATTTAAGTCTTAATTTTGTATTTATCCTCCCATGCTAAAGTATGTCATATGTGCTCAACTTGCTACAATTATGATTGATCCTTGGACGTCTTAAGAGACTTCTTGAATATTTCTATCCACTGTTCACTAGAATCAACAAATCTAGTGGTGATGATGTCTCCAAACAAACTTCATTCTCTTTTGAAATGACAATCTACCTCAGTATGTTTGGTCCTCTCATGAAAGAGAGGATTATAGGCATGTTTCTACTTGTCACATATAATGTGCATTTGGGATTTTTCTTCAAATTTAAGATCTTTAAGGAGAAGCTTTTAGCTATAAGAACTTACAAGTGACTAATGCCATTGCCCTATATTGTGCTTCTATACTTGATCTAACCATAATATTGTGTTCCTTACTTTTCCATGATACTAAATTACCCCCAACAAGAACATAATACCCTAGAGTGGAGTATTTAGAGCTTGGTAACCTTGCTCAATTAATGTTAGAATACCCTATAATTCTAGTATTTCCCTTACAGTCATAAATAAGGCCTTTGACAAGACAAAGGTTATCAAACTCTAGGGTTAACTCGTAAACCCTTAAGAGTTTAAGATTCAGGTGAAGGTTGGCGAGTCACCTCATGAGTAAACTCGTTTTTGAGTAAACCCGAAGTTGACTCGGTCAAACTCGGCCAAACTCGCGAGTTTAAGTATGAGTCACCGAGTTGCGTAAAATGGACCCAAAACGGTACGTCTCTTTGTGATTAGGTTATCGCGGCAGCATCTCGTCGGGCCACTCGTCGCACCGCACCGCACCGCTCGTCGCACCGTGCCGTTTTCGTCACACTGCGCCGCTCGTCACACCACGCCGCTCGTCGCATCGTATCGCTGGTCGTCGCACCTCGCCTCGCCGCGATCCTTATCGCACCGTTCGCGACTGCTGCTGCGGTGAGGACATATTGGGTTAGGGTGGTGACGACAGGTTGAGACATATTAGGTTAGGGTTTTTAAAATTAGGTTTGAGCTTTTAAAAATGGGTTAGGGCTTTTTGTTCATTGGGTTTGGGTTAGATTTTTGGGCATCCTGCAGTTTTTTACTGCTTTGGACATATTGGATTTTTGTTTAGGGTAGATTGACTAATTGATTTTTTTTAATTTTTGGGATATAGTAAGAAGTCTGGAACTAGTTTAAGTTCAGCATTTTCACTGCCACTTACAAGTAAGAAAGCCACCTAGAAGTTATTTTATTGGTGTATGAACTTGTTTATTTTAATATTATGAAATTGGTATCATGAATTAATTTTTTTTTGTTAAATTTTTTATGTGAAGTAGACTCTTACGAGTCTACGAGTCGGGTTTACGAGTCGAGTTTACTGGGCTCCCACGAGTCACAGTAGACTCTCGAGTTAGAATATTTTAGGATCCATACTAATGCATCCCAATAGTCTTGACAATTGAGCGTTTAAAAATTGACTTAATACACTCATTGCAAAGACAATGTCATGATGAGTTACACTCAAGTAATTTAGCTTACTAACTAGCTATTTGTATCTTCCGGGGTCAGGATACGGTTATCTTTGGTCAAGTACAAATTGGACACTAGGATCCAATGGTTTGTTCACATGCCTAACATCTAGCATCCATGCATCTTCTAAAATGTCCAAAGAATATTTTCTCTGAGATATTATCAAAACATCCTTGGATTGTGCAACTTCTATACCAAGAAACTATTTCAAGTGTTGAAGATCTTTGATATGGAACTAATGAGCAATGTTTAAGTTAGACAATACCCCCCTTATCGTTGCCTGTGATAACAATGTTATCCACCAACAAAATGAGGTACATACATCTTTGGGGAAAATGACGATAAATCAAATAATAATCAACACCATTTCATATCATTCCAAATTGCAAGATGACAATTTGAAAACACCCAAACAATGCATGAGATGATTGCTTGAGACAATTCAGGGACCTGCTAAGACAATATACCATATCAAACAACAATATACCATATCAAACAACTCCTCTTGAGCAACAAAACTAGGGCGTTAGTTCATATAGACTTCCTCATCAAGATCACCATGTAGAAATGCATTCTTGATGTCTAGTTGAAACAAAGTCCAGTAACAAATAGCTACAATGGAGAAGGGAAATTGGATTGATTTCATTGTGGCAATAGGAGAGAACATGTTAGTATAATATTGTCCATAGATTTGTACGTATCCTTTGGCAATCGGTCGAGCTCTATAGTGATCAATTTTACCATCAGGTCTTGTTTTAAGAGTGTAAAACCATTGACACTCAACAATTGATTTGAAAGTTAGAAAAGGAATCGACTCCCAAGTACCACTACTTTGGAAGCCAAACATTTGATCAATCATCGCTTGAAGCCACTCTAGGTGGGATAAAGCCTCACCTAGACCTAGAAATAAGAACAAAAGATAATGAAGACAGATAGGTACAATGTATGGTTGAAAGTCGATGATAACTAAGGTTACTATAGCAGAGAGAAGAGTAACAAATAGAACACATAAGTTTTTGAGTCACATTAAGTTGGTCATTTTCAGAGGTGACTAGATCTAACATGGGAGATATTGTTGAGGAAGGATCAGAAATGGCCTCCACTACACCATTATCTAACAAAATTGGGTCCTATACCGAAATGTCAATAAGCCATGGGCAACATGAATATACTTGGAAGTGGTTCTGGAGAAGCATCCCGAGGTATGGCAAAGTCAACTAGTGATGAAGGAAGGTTGACACAAGTGGAAAATTGACTACATATTTCCTAATCAAAAGGAACAAGTGTATAATATGGGATAGACTCAAAGAAAGAGACATCGGCAGAAATAAAATGTCGATTAAGTTCATGAGATACCCTTTTGAGAATGATGATATCCTAGAAAACACATTTGAATGATCAAGAGCTTATTTTGACCATGTGTGAGGTTATGTATAAAACATGTGAAACCAAAAACACATGGAGGAAGGCAGTATATATGGAAATGAGGAAATAAGACATATGATGACATTCGATTATTGAGATGACATGTAGTTAAGACAAAATTCCCTAAAAAACGAAGTGGAATATGACTGTGACGGATAAGGATCCAAGTAGTGCCAATAAGATGTTTGTTTTTGTTTTCATCTACTCCATTTTGATTTGAAATATAAGACAAATGAAGAATATCATTGGATGCTATAAATTGCTAGAGTTGGTGAGACATGTATTCACAGGCATTGTCACTCCAAAAACCACGTATGGATACACCAAATTGTGTTTTGATTTCATTATAAAATGTGTGAAAGATAGAAAACAATTTCAAGCAGTTTTTCATCAACCAAATCCAAGTACATCTATAATAGTCATCAGTATACGTATTAATATTTAAAACTAGGAGCCCAAATATCAAAGTGAACTAAAGAAAAAGAAAATAAGATCATTTAAAAATACTATCAAAAAAAGAATGACAAATGTGTTTACCTAGCTAACACAATTCACAAATCAAACTAGATAAGATTTTTAAACTTGACACCATCTTCTATAATTTTGTAAATCCAAGATGTTCTAGTTGTGCATGAATCATCATTGGAGAAATCGCAGACACACATACAAGTGTTGATGGAGAGAGATAATGTCATGATAGAGGTGACAGTAAATTAAATGACCAGTTGTCTCATGAAGAACAGTTAATGGTAAGAGACAAAAAGGGTTTGGTAGTACCAATGCCACAGGTTTGTGATAGTTGCACCATAGTTAAAGGCCCAAGGAAGGAGACCGAGAAAGACATGCAAAAGAATTACCATTGTGTGCTGCCAATGCAATGTTACAGGTAGATTGGTGAGTCTCCCCATCTTGAGAAAGTCCTCTTATGTGCTTTGTGTTGTACCTAGTTTTATATGTGAGCTTTCTTATTCTTTTCTCTTTCCTCTCATTCATTCTTGAACTTCCAATGTCATTACAAATATGAGAACCTATGAGGGGAATCAAGCTCTAAAATTCATTCTCTATTATTTTGTACTTTTCTCAAGTTGGTATCAGAGTGGACATCATCCAGTCACCGTCCCCTATTGTAGTTTCATTCGTCAAAGGCAAGGTTTGATGTGCCTTGAGGAGCACGATCCAACCTCAATGGCAGCATGTTCAAACTTTGCCAGAAGTCTCACCACACGCAGTCTTCTTCTCTGCTGACCTAGGTGCTTGTGTCTCACACACCACCTTCCCATGGTCAGAAACCTTCTAAGCACGTTTCCACCCTTGCTTCTTCATTCTATTGGCATTGGTGGTGGTTGATGAAATTCTAATTATTGATGGATTGCTCTTTCAATAGGCCTTCCTTTACTCAAAGCAGGTTCAAACAACCTCAATGCTCTTTTTGTAGGAGAATTGGCCACACTCGAAATAAGTGCTTCTCCTTACATAGTTTTCCTAACAAGACAGCAAGCATCCTTCAATCTAATAAGCTTGAACCACAATGTACTAATGAAGAATATCAAGAATATCTCAGGTTAAAGTCTCCCAACCAATTTCACCCATTATATTTTGTCAAGAGCTTGCATTTCTCAAACCTTTAAATGCAAGTTCATGGATAATTGATTCAGATGCTTCTGCTCATGTTTCTGGTACTGCTTCCTTGTTATCTTCTATTTCTCAAACTAAAATTCCAAATGTTATTACTTTAGCCAATGGATCCAAAGTTACTTCTCAAGGAGTTGGTTAAACCTCCCCTTCTCCCTCCTTAAACCTAAAGCATGTTTTTCTTGTCCCTAATTGTTTGTTTAACCTAATTTCCTTAAAGTCAATTAACCAAACTTTTAAAGTGTTCCATAACCTTTGATATACAAATTCTTTTAATATACAAGAGTGTGGTACAAGTCGATTAATTGGTGAAGGACATGAATCTAGAGGACTTTGCTATCTTAGTAATAGACTGTCAATGTCTTGTTTAGCATCCCCATCCCTTAAGCTTTTGCAAGGCCGCTTAAGTCATTTACATTTATCAAAATTAAAAAGGTTGATTCCTGAACTTAGCAAACTCCTAGTCTTGGAATGTGAGTCATGTAAACCAGGAAAACATATTCGGTCTTCTTTTTCGAAAAGAATTGAAACAAGATGCAACTCTGTCTTTTCTATAACTCATTATGACATTTCGGGTCTACACGAGTCACATCCTTTGGGTTTCGTTATTTTGTCACTTCTATTGATGAATATTCTCGTTGAACTTGGGTTTACTTAATGAAAGATAGGTTTGAACCTTTAAATATCTTTGAGTCTTTCCTTAATGAAATTGGAAACCAATTTGGCCAAGCAATCAAGATCTAAAGGAGCGAAAATGCCAAAGATTACATTTCTTATGTTTTTCTACTTTTTTAAATTCATATGTTATTTTACATCTGTCTACCTGTACTCATACACTTCAGCGAAATGGTATAGCAGAAAAAAAATAGACACTTAGTTGAAACTGCATGTACCTTGTTGCTTGTTGCCAATCCACCTGTTCATCATTGGATTGATGTCATTCTTACTACTTGTTATCTTATTAATAAAATTCCCTTCATCGTTGAACCTCTTTTTTCCATTTCTCCTCGAGTCTTTGGTTGTGTGTTTTGTACATGGTGTGTCTCTAGGTTTGGACAAACTTTTAGCCTAGGCTATCAAATGTGTCTTATGATATTCTCGTCTTCAAAAAGGATATCGATGTTATTCCATTGACACAAATATTACATGTCTACAAGTGTCACCTTTTTTTAAGAAACTCCTTTCTTCTCTACCTCTACACAAGATGTTAACTTTGTCCAAAAGAACTTGCCTATACCTTTAGTTGAGCCCTTTCTGTATCCAATTCCAAAGTGTGTTCCAAATAATCAAAACTCCTCTCATCAGTCCAATTCACCTAAGCCATATCCCCATACTCAAATGACTAGTCCAATACCACATGATGAGTCCTCTTCATCAAGTCCTTCCCCATCATCGTTCCATACTACGACTCCTAATAATGAGGATTCTAGATGGCCTATTGTCATTTGAAAAGATACTCGTTCTACTCACAATCCTTATCCTATTTACAGTTCTCTAAGCTATCATCGTTTGTCTCCTTGTTGTTCTTTCATCTCCTATGTATCTTGTATTATCATTCCTAAAATAGTGAAAGAGGCACTTAATCATCCTGGATGGCGACAAGTCATGACTGTTGAAATGCAAGTCCTTAAACGTAATGGTACATGGGAGATGTTTGAATAGGTCATCTTAAATAGACTATATTGAAAAAGTTGCAATGTGCTTCGTGTTGTACCTAGTTCCTAGTAATACAAATATAATTTAGATATTCTTGAATCTAAAATATTATAAAAGATGATTGTAAAATATTTGTGCCTTATTTCTATAACTGTAACATACATTATTAAATGTGTACTCTGTCCTAAGTTTTTTGAATATTATAGAATATTCTCATGAATTTAGACTCTTAAGATATGAATTGTACTCAAAACAGGAGTCAGTTTAAAATGTTAGCAAATAGTGATAGGATAACTAAAACATAGTACAAACCCATAAAATATTCTACCTCTTAAATAATAGCCTCCATGTTGCCGAACATGAAAGCTTTATAAAAAAAATAATAGCCTCCATTTTACTTTAGGAGAGTGACAGTTAAAATTAGTAGAGAGGCCAACAAAAAGTAGTAATTTACAATCAATTTTAGCAAATATTACAAAGTGTGTTCAAAAGAGTATGTTAAAGAATATGTTGCTACTATTAGTATTTCTTATATATTTAATAACGAAAGAGGAAGAAGTTTATCTATATTTTCTTTGTTTTCTCCTTAGTACAAGGATATTGAAGTTCCATGGAGGAGGATTTCTTATCTCTTACACTCAAAACTCACAAGTGTAATGACAAACAAAAGCATCACTTTAATTTAATTAAATACTTAAAAAAGAATAAATCTTGGATTTTCCACATAAATCTGCATTTTGAATACTCCTTCAGAAAGGCTAGTCACTAGTAACATTTGTCCATTTGAGCGACCCATCCTTTCTTGCACATCTATCCCTATTCATGCATTGAACCAAAACTTCAAGCTGAGGTTGAATCAAAACCAAGGAATCAATAATAACTAACTTATTACACTAATTTCCCTCTTTGTCTACTTGACCAAATAAGCAATTATGATTCATGAAATAAAACATCCATTAATAAATAATTATATATACTTTAGTTGGATCAAACTATTGAAGCTACTGAATTTAATTATGATTTTATTCTTCAGAGCTCATAGAAGCAGGCAGATTCCAGATGCTGGATTATAACTGTCAAACATTAACAATGAAAGAAAAGCTGAGAATATTTCCTTTCAAATATGATAAAAAAATATTTCCTTTCTTATTCAATAAGACTATCACTTAACCATTGCCACAATATAACTCAAGGGCATTCAATTTCCCTCTCTACGCACTAATATGATCAAGTGCTTGCTTATAGGGATTTAAATTAAAACAAAACCTCAATAATTTGCATCTTTCAGGAAAGGGTTTGGAGTTAATTTTAATTCAAGTGATAGCCAATCATGGTACTTAAAATAGCAATACTAATCTGTAGAGCCTAGCAATACCAAAAGTTCCAATAGTTTATGATATGAATTCAGCTTACATATGATATGAATAGGTATGCTTCTCATAACCTTATTGGTCTAAAGCACCAACCCACCACAGGCACAGGATCACAGATGACTGGCTCAATTCAAACAGGACTGAGAAGATTATTTTTCTCATTCTTAATGGACTAAAAATTGGATTAGCAAAGTATAATCTAACTGGTGCAATATTCATGGGGAAATATAACATGCAAAGGGATTGCAGTCAATTTGAAGCAATGTTAAATAAAGATTTAAACACAGTAACCCATTTTCTTCCTGTTGTTGAATTTTAAGATTTAATACCCTAAGTCGGTGAGAAAACATTGGATGCTGGAAATGCTAAGAGAGATAAATAAGAGAAATAGGAAATTGAGGGGTTGAGCAGTGAAGGCTAGCATACCTATTGGTCCTACTCATTGCATTTGGTCTAACCATTGATGTGGCACTTGAGTCTTGAGAAGAAACAATTTCATCGTGTTCCACAACAGAAATTGAAGATGCAGACACTACAAGATTGAAATAAGAATAATTTTACAACTAGGATTAGTCACCCGCACACATATACATATGAAATCCAGAACTGTATTGAAAGATTACCTGCATTTGAACTGTATTCAACATCTGCAACTGCCACATTTACATTCGAGGAGCTCATTTCTAGTCTTTTGTGCATTTTTTCCTCTTCATCCTGAAGTTCCTGCTGCCGGATCCTAATTTTTGCCTCAATAACACGTTGCTCTTCCTGAATAATTGAGAATCAACATTAACTTGATTCACAATGAAAACATTTCTGATGCACTCCTAAAAACAATAACCATGTTAGCTAACAACTTACAATCTGTTCCAATCCTTTCTCTTCTTTTGATTTCACACCACGATACTCCACAGCATAATTGGCTGTTTTGCAGAAGGGACATCTTATGTTGTTAAGACAAGCAATTATTTAACATTAAAGAGCAAGATGGCAATTGTTAGACCAACAGTTATGAGTTATGTCTTCATACTGAAAGCAAACAAGTAATGTAGGATACTGTGTAGGTCGAGTGGAATTTGGAACTTTCATCTGTAAAAAGCACTCTGATAAAATGAAAACAATTAGGTTGCATAAAAATGCTATAGACACAATATATACCCAATGAAGATAAACCAAACAAATACCTGTACAAATGCTCTTCGCGCAACATCTTGATCGGTTTAGACTTGGATAATACTAAATTAGGGGGAAAAACACAATAGAATGGGGTGAATAGAAAGTCATACGTGAAGTTCACAACTTGAAATAGACTTTAAGGAAACAAGAATTAAAATCAGTCCAGAAAATATCTCCATCAGTTTGTTTCAATTTGAAACAAATGAATAAAATAAATCATTAAATCCAAAAAAGGTGGTCCAGAGGTCATATTTTGCAGTTCCAAGAGTGCATAGTTGAATTGACTCATTTGTCCATTTAAAAGAAATGTAAATTAACACGATAAGTAGAGAAAAATGTAGAATACTATGAAGGTATGATATAGAAACCAGACCAGAAAGCAAATAGGGCACTCTTCACGGTCATAGACACTTTCTTCATCTCCAGGATAGCAAGGTGCTAGCTTTGATTCAAGTATTAGCTTCCTCAGCTTCTTATGATCCACATCTTTATGATTATACAACCCTTGCGGTCTTGTATATTTCTCATCTACCACTTGTCTCCTCCTCCCAAGTTTATTACCCATGAACAAAATTCAATCCTTTTTGTCTGCCGACTATGTTCGAAACTCTTCAAAAAAATAAACCAACACAATAACAACAACGAAAGTAACAAAGCTTCCTCTATAAAAACCACTCACTCAGCCACATCAAAAAATCATCTGCACTCAAATCCAGATTGAATTAACGGCAAACTCAACCAACAACAGCAATCAAACAGCCTAACCCGCCATCTACAACACAACCACAGACCCAAAAATTGCCATTCTACTCGATTCACTTGCAGATACACATCCCCAAATGCCTGCAGCAGTTGATAAAGAAAGTAGAAACATAAGCAAAGTCACCGAAACAGTAAAAAAAAACTCCACAATTTACAACAGAACAACTGAAACTCTCAACCATTTCGAAATTCCACACAATCCATCTTCAAAACACGTCGCATAATGCATCCGCACACCCAACCCAATCGAAACACAAAACCCCCAATTCAAAAACCAAGCTCACAATTCAGCACACCAAAAACGAGAATCACAAACTTGCGAGCAATCAGCCGCAGAGCAGTGAGCTCGTTGTTAGAAACCAATTCAAATTGACAGTCAGAGAGAGCAAGAACCCTAATTGGAGGTGTGCGGAACTCCAATAGGGAAGGCAGGCACATTGGGAGAATAAGAAACCGCAAGAAACACAATGGAAAAGGGGAAAGAGAAGGGAAAGAGTACCAATTGGTCGGAAACCTAAAGTTGCAGAAGTGAAGCAGCACGTTTCCTTCAGCATGAAGAAGAAGATGAAGTTGATGGAAGGGTTTGGTGAGAGTGAGAGGCAAGAAAGGGAAGAGAAAGAAGAGATAAGAGCGAAATTGGAATCGGAAAAAGAAGGTTAAATGGCTGCAGAAGAGAGAATAGAAGAAAGAGAAGAGAAGAGAGGGAAGGCAAGGAAGGAGTAGTAAAGGAGCAAAGAATAATCCGCTTCAGTTCCTACCTATGCCAATGCCATCCACCTGCTTTCACGCGCTCTCCTACTGCACCTTTTTTACGCGCTCTATCCTTTTTCTTTAAAAAATAACATATGTTGTATTGTTGAGGTGGGTATTTATTTGTAATATTTCTTTTTTATTTTAAAATTTAATTAAGAATAAAATAAAAATATAAGATATGTAAAGTAAAATAGAATTCCTTCTCAATCTTTAGTGACCTCTTCTTGGATCAAAAACTCTTTAGTTACACAGTCCAAAGTCTTAAAGTGATAGAGCAAACTCACTGATAACATTTTTTTCACTAGTTGTTCTGAGACCATCCATCCTTTAATTATATCTTCCTTTATAATTTAATAATGACAAAAAGGAGGAGAAATAAAAGATAAAGTAAAATAAAAAGGATAAGTTGGAGGACAGAGAGAAAGAGAAAGATAAGGTTGAAGGAAGAAAGAAATAAGTAACTAGGGAAAGAAACTTTTCAAAATTGTTGAAAGAAAAGTTAAAATGTTACTTAAAATGTTCAATAAATATTTTAATTATTTGTAATATCTTTAAAGAACATCAATAAAAGACTCTTGTGCTTCCATTCTCACAATTTTACTTATGCAAATTGATATATATTGTAATATTGTTGTATGATTGTTTAGTTGACTTATAGTTTTTGTCATCATAAAAAAGAGGAAGATTGTTCAGTTATCAAATGATCTCATGATTGAGCGTCAATATGTTTTGATAATGACAAACACTATAAGGTGTATTGTGATATGACATAGCTCATTCATGTGTAGCATAAGATTCGACAAAAACAAAAGAGAATTGAGTAAGACGATACAGCAAGAGAAAAGTTGTTAGACGAAATAGTGGTAAACGATGATCAGACAATCGAGTCTTAATGAATGGATAATATAGTCAAAGTGAACATAGAAAAGAAAGACTAATATGCATAAAAGACCATAATATGAAATATCATCACATAAGATGAAGCGCTTGTCAAGACCAAGACATATAAGACGAAGCTCGTATAGAGAAGGATCAGACGATGGGGTGGAGTATGTTCACATTAGATGATAAAAGTGTTGAAAGATTGTATAATCTCACTTCAGACGCACACTGGAAACTATACATATTAGACAATACAAGCATCGTCCAAGCGTCAGATGAAACGTGATAAATAGGAAAGTGTTTATACTTAATCTCTTAGATTCTTGAAATATTTTATGACACTACGTTTATGTCTTCCAAATCTTATTTGGTATTTTTGAATTATAAAAAACATTATTTTCAAATAAGATTAATGGGTTTAAGCAAACAGTATAACATTGTAAGAACTTTCGAAAAATAAAGTTAAATTGTTTATATATCAAAGGTTTTTTTTAAATATAATGAATGATGTAATATCCAGGTTAAAACTAATTGCGCTTCAACGTTATAAATCAATATTAACTTGGAAAGTTTTTTAACACAAAATTAACAATGGAATATCTTAATATAGAAAGTTTATATAATTAGCATATATTCAAAGATATTGTTTCATTGATATGCACGAGTTAATCTGTAAATTATATTGTTCACTGATACTTATTTTGCTCCAAAAAGCTATTAAGGGGACTTGAAGACGGACACAAAGATGGAAGAAAAAGTTAACTTTCTTAGTGTTTGATAGAAGAATAATGGAGTTGACAATCTCTTAAACTTTTTCTTGTCCTATGGGCATAATGTTAAGTTAAACATTCTAAGAGTTGTTTCTCTACTATGTCCCATGAATTTCCAATATTTTATACCTCTCTAGGAAATTCGAACCTAGGGAATTCTCATAACCTCTTAGAATTATTCAGAGATGGATGAATACTCTTTAAGTGATATGTTTTCTATAAGAATACTTTAAAATTACTTTTGTAAACTACTTATGAAATATGAACTATGCTTAAAACTTTATCATACTAGGAGTTATATTTCAAAAAATTCAAGGTAAAGATAATTTTCAATAATTCTTATAAAGAATTTCATAATATATAATTCTCAAAGATATCTATATGTAAGAAAAATGGTGATTCTATAAATATATCATAAGAAATGTTCAAAAAGATAACATATCTCTTTAGAAAATGATTCCAAGGATTAGGATTTCATAATCTATAACCCTATATTTCTCCTATGTCACATCAGATACCACAAGAGGAGGAAAATGATGGAAATACGAAAATCACCCACCTAAGGATAAAATTGATAAGTAGAACTTGAAGAGAATAAGAAGAATAAGTGATAGAGAAGTAAGGAAAGAGGGAACAAAGAAGAATCACTTGATTCATTGTGCCTTAGGTGGCAAGGGAAGATTTTCTCCCTCAGTTCTCAACTCTTTTTTGTTGTTGCTAAATATGCAAACATGACAACTTAGGGCCATTTATACTCAATTGACAAGGGCCAATCCCCTAAGCGAATCTCAAACCACTAAGGGGGTTTCTAAACACAACCCCTATGTGTTTAAATCACTCACCTTAAATCTTTTTAGCACAACTCCCATGTGTTTAACATATTCACTCCTAAGAGCATAGTTGGAAGAAAGACATTCAACAAGGAAAAAGAACCACTCGATTCCTTGTGCCTTAGGTGGCAAGGGAAGATTTTCTCCCTCGGTTCTCAACTCTTTTGTTTTTGCTAAAATATGCAAAGACGACAACTTAGGGCTATTTATACTCAATTGACAAGGACAAATATGCTAAGCGAATCTCAAACCACTAAGGGGTTTGCTAAACACAACCCCTGTGTGTTTAAATCACTCACCTTAAATCTTCTTAGCCCAACCCCCATGTGTTTAACATATTCACTCCTGAGAGCACAGTTGGAAGAAAGACATTCAACAAGGAAAAAATCGCTCAACACAACCTCGTGCACTGAGCATATGGTCTCTAGAGAAAAACTTGGTGCAGGCTAAAAGTGGTTGAGCTATGTTATAAAAAAGGAATGACTTCAAAAAATCAAGAGGGGGTGAATTGATTTTCAAATATTTCTCACAAAAATCTCCTTTCTTGGCATTCTTTTAAGAACTTCTTGAAGATATAAAAATTGAATGCAATTATTAGTGGAAGCAAGATTGATATAATTGTTGGTTGTAGCATAAAATACAAGAGAACAACATAATAAACTTTATCAAATATTTGATTTCTTTAAATCTTGATGGCTCAAAATGAATATATGAAAACTCTCAATTTATTACTTAAAACATTTTTTTCAATTCATGATTTTTCTTATGAAAAAGCGAGTGAAATGCTCTATTTATAGTGAATTGAAACTAATGATTAAACATTAAGATTGTCGCTTTTAATGGATTATTTTTGTATTTAATTGATTATTCTTTGAAAAATATTTATAGCAACTTACACTTTCATCAATTAAAATCACTATTAATCAATTAAATGACTAAAATAGGTTTTAATTAGTCTCTAGTTTAATCTGTTAAAAAATGAGATAATCTATTAACTTTCTAGTTTAATCGGTTAAAATATCGATTAAATCACTAAAATAGGTTTTCATAGTTCTGTAGTTTAATCTTTTAAAAAGTTAGACAATATATTATCTCTTTGCTTTAATTTGTTAAAAAGTGATATAATATGTTAAATCACTTAGACAAGATTTTCCAACTTTTGGCTTTAATCGATTAAAAAATAAGTAATCAATTATAATGTTTTTAAAATCTTTTTTGAAATATTTTTCATATTTTTAAAACATCTTAACTCGTTTTTAAAGTGGTTGTGTGTTTCCCTTATGATTACCTTGTGTGAAAGGCTGAAACAACTTTACAATGAAAACCTAAACACTCTAAACAAATTTTCAACATCTCTTTAAACTTCATCATCAAAACACATCTTTTGGGGCTTGAGCATCTTCAAGTCTTCATGTCTAACAAGCTAATCTAGCTTATGCTAAGTGGATTTGGTCTATACTGAGCAGATTGAAAAATGGCTCAACAAACATAGAAATGGTTGAGCAAAATTATTTAGAAAAACTTTGAAAATTCTCTTTTGCATAACTTTATTGATTAGATCCAAATTAATTGAAGGATTTTTTTTTACTTTGAAGTCACTTTTGAAACTAAGTTTAAAAGAGGCTAATTTACTCTCCTACCTAACATCCTAAAGAAAGACTTTTGCGCGTTTCATGAGATGAAAACAACATTAAAAAAATCCAAGTCATATTTGTGAGAGAAAAGAACAACATACCCAACCTATTTTGAGTAAGTGCTTACAACAAAGTATATAAATATGAATATCTTTATATTAGATCTCAACAGACAAAATTGCTACATTTGATGTCAGTAGACACATAACACTTGCTCACGTATACTCATATGATAAGTATATGCTTGAGATATGTGGTTAGATAGTTATTTCTAAATCTAACAAAGTATTGCTCTTAACTTATAAATGTGTTTTGTGATGTTTGTAGAGAAAGTTTATCGTTTGACCACCAAGAAGATCACTCAAAAAATGTGTTGGATAAAGTGCTTACTATTACACCAAAAGCTATAGCTAATAATTAGAGTGCAACTCTTTCTATTTAATAGCATAGAACATCAAGTGCCAGAATTTGATTATGACAATCCCACCTAGCCTCTATCATGTGACAATTGATGTCACCTACAACAATATCCCTCTTAGGGATTGCCATATTGGGAATTGAACTTGTGACCTTGGCTATGATACCAATTGTTGGATTGAATGCTTACCATCAGACCAAAAGCTATAGTTGATAGTCATGATGCAACTATTTCTACTTCATATGAACTTAGGCTCCACGATTTGATTGTGACTTGGCCCCCTTAGCCTCATCCACAGGATAATTGATGACACCATAAACATAATGTCAAAATCAGAAAATCTCTCGAGAATTATGTCAAAGCTTCCTCATGCCAACAACTTTGCTAAAAAGACAATTTATCACTGTTGTATATCCATTTCACCTAGTACAATCCTAACTTTTACTCTAGTTAATTTAAAAGTAATATGACCAAGGCATGATAAGCTATGCTAAGTATTAGATACCCCTTCAAATAGAAGTATGAATTCAATGTTGCATGGAGATCATTTAATGCAACCATCAAGTTTATGAGGATAAATTCAACATGAAAAATGAAGGACTTCTCTTTGTCTCTCAACGACTCTTTCAGAAATCTATATATGTAAAAGATATCTTCAAATAAAAGCTTTTACACAACAAAAATCGAGACGAACTTATGATTTGTGTATAGAGATAAAACTTTAAGCTTGGAACCTTAAATCATTAATATAACAATGTTGTGTTCTTTAACTATTTAGAAGTGTGAACCTAATATTGTATATGTCTTAAGACACAACACCTCTTTTAGTGAATGAACATGTGATTACTTGATCACATCCTCTCATAACTCATTTGGTTTAGCTAGGAGCGACCGTGTTTCCAACAATACTCAATCTTAGTTAGTATTGGCTACATTCCAAACAATATACAAGAGTAATTGTGCTTTAGACATACTCAGTCTTAGCCAAGATTGATTGTGTTCCAAACAATACTCAATCTTTTCTAAAAGTGATTGTGTTCTAAACAATACTCAATTTTAGCCAAGAGTCGTCGCAATCCAAATAATAGTCTATTGTTTAACCAAGAGTGGTCGCATTCCAAATAATAGTCTATTGTTTAGCCAAGAGTGGTTGAGGTCCAATGAATATTTGCAATGATATTCTGCCTAATGAAACTTGATCAAGTTGATCAAGAATGGGAAGTAGTCTTGGTTAACAGATGAATCAATTTAAAATATCAATTTAAAGTTATAAATACACACTTCAAGTTCTTGTGTATTAGTCCTATTTTTTTCATAATTGGTATCAGACTCAACATATATAGGGTTGAGTGTGTAATAGTTTCTAGGGTAAAAGATCCAACAAGGGCAAGGATGAGTTAATTTGTTAACGACATGTTTAGAAGAATGAATGTTCTTATAAACGGGCTACAAGCTTTAGGACAAAGGTTCTCCAAAACTCAGATAAATCTAAAGTTGTTCGACAACATGCCAAAGATGTAGGAATGCCAGAGGTTAAGGTAACAAGAGTTTTGCCAACAAAAAAAATAGAAGGAAAGAATGCTTTATAAAAAAGAAGAAGGACGATCCTACGAATGCATAAGTACATTAAATTTTAAGAATAGCTAACTTAAAGAAAGTGGAAGAAGTTGGCCAAGTTAGTCTAGTAGTTTAATGTCCCTATGGAGAGGGATTTTTATTCAAATTCCTATCTATTTGAGATGTCCCCTATAATAGACAATATGATGCAAGGGATTCTTATCTTTTATGATGACAACACCATTAATAGTTATTTAGGCACCCACAGTATTATGAGGGCTAATCATCGGAGTATGACATATGGAATTTGAGGTCTAACCCATACTGTATGGTGGAAGACCTTCTTTGCAAGCATAACTATGAGTTTGAGTTGACCATAGTAAAATATAAACATGTTCATCTAAAGATAGGAAAGATTTTCTTGATAATGATGATTTAGGTCTAGGTCATAGTGGTGTTAGCCAATATTACATGTAATATGCATGTCTCTAACTTTATGGCTTCCATCACATACTTCATTTATCCAATCCTATGTCCATTGGCATTGAAAGTTGACAAATATGACTTGTTAACTAGTTCAAACTATTTTGACAAGTTAATGAGTTCAACCTATTTTATCATCACTATTTTAAAGTTGACAACAAAACTAAAAGATGTTTTTTTTTTGTAAATATTTTATTTTTAAAAAAAAAATACTGTAAGACAAAAATAATACATAATCTTAAGACAATTTCTTATAAAATGATGCGAACTTTCTTTAGAAGAATGTCTGTAACACTTAATACATTCATATATTTTTTTTCTTAAAGTTCAAACATTTTTTATAAGACTTAATTACCCTTTTAGTCTCTATGTTAGTCAAAAGTTAGTTTAATCTTGAGATTTTTTAAAAGTTCAATATAATCCTAATTTTTTAAAAACGATTCAATGTTATTTATTTTTAAAATTGTCTCATTAAAACATATTTACATAAACGATTCTATCAATGCCAATTGAATTATATTTGTTTTTATCCCATGAAATTGTTTTAAAACAAAAATATCGACCACCACATTGAATTGTTTTAAAGTTATGATCACATTAAATGTTTAAAAAAAATTGAAATTAAATTGAACTTTAAAAAAAAATTAAATAACATTAAACTTTTTAAAATATAGAAGATAAAATTGATTTTTGACCATATTAAAAAGATAATTAAACATTTTTATTATATAAATATGTTATTTTATTGATTTAAACATCAAAATAATATATATATATATATATAACCTTTATATATACAAATCTTAACCAAGTAAAATTAATTAGTATTAATTTTTTTTATTAAACTAGTTCTTTAAATATAAAATATTTTTATCTTCATCCTTTTTTAACGAATAATATAAAATATTTTCATTTGGGAAAAAAATTGAAAACTTAATTTAAGTACTAACATGATAATGTTTACATTTCAAAGGAGCTTCATGATAGTTAAATTTTTTAGGAAAGTAATATAATAATGTCTTTAAAAGTCAACAATCCATCCACGTGTTCTGTTTTGAGTCTTAAATGTACTTGAAAAGATAAATCATTCCGAAGAAAAGAAGAAGACAATAACTATATAATATAATAATTTATCATTATAAAATTGCACTATTTATTTGATAAAAGTATTGAAAACTTAACTACATAAACCTTTATGTAATTAACATTGTAAAAAAGTGCGGGATTCAAATTTAGTGTTAATGCTTTCTTTAGATTAAGAAGTGAATTTGAGATAATTTAAAAAAAATAAGAAAGTGAGGTTGTTTGAAGTAAGGTAAATAGAGTGGAAATTGTAGAAAAAATTTATAAAAATTTGTGAGTGATGTGATATATGTGATTGAAATTGTATTTTTTAATTGATAAAAATATAAATTTATCCTTGTATTTGAGAATTATTAAAAAAATTAGTTTATTTGTATTTTTAAATTATAATTATTTTTAATTAAATATTATATTATTTTTTAATAATTATTATTTTAATAATTATATCCATGCAAATCTCTTCAAATCTTTTCTAGAATGTGAAGAAAATTTAAAATTGAAAAGGGTTTTTGTATCCGTAATTTTTACACTTTATTTTTTAATTATTGTATTTTTTTCATGCGTAAAAATCTTTTTTCTCTATTGAAAACCAACGGAGAGTAAGAGTTTAAAATTCTTTTTTTATCATCGACAGTTGATATAATTAGATTCGAATTTTCTATCAATAAATAATATACAACTTTGTTTTATTCTTAAACTATTCAACATTTTATTAACATGCATGTGTAAACATAATATAATTTGAAAAAAATAGTATAATTTAATTATATTGTTGCTACTATTGAAGCGTTAGAAAGCTTAACAAAAATAACAAAATCATATAATTTAATTTTGAAATCAATAAAATGAATAAGATGTGGACACGCACAAGATTGAGTGTGCATGTTGTTGTTGTAACCATTTTCCTAATGCAAGTGGGGATAGATGGGCAAAGATTTTGTCCCCTTCTTCTTGTACATTGTGCTGTTTTATACATTATATCGTTTCAAATAGTTGACCTAAACTCTGCAAAATGATGACTCGTGTCCTAAACCTTTTTTTTTTTTTTATAACTTTGCACACGAAAACAATTCCTCGTTTGATAATTCTTGTTGTTATCATTCATTAGGTTTATACTTGATTTAAAACACAATTCAACAACAGTGTACGAACCTATTGATATACAATAATAGTGTGGGACTTTTTACTTTTCTTTCTGTTGTACCAACATTTGGTAGATCATCAATTTCTCTCATAAATTAATGTTTCACAATGGCTTCCTTTTTTGGCACATCAAGAATGGCTCTTTTAGTTTGCAAACTTCTTGTGTCTTGTAAGGTATTATTTGCACATTTTCGAAACCTTCCCACATGTACTGTGCAACACAATTCAACATGCAGTGAGAATTTGTGTTTTAAAGGAAAGTGAAATAATTCACGAAAATGATAAGAATACAAGTATTTTTATTCATAATTGTACCTACCTGTATTTAAAATAAATGGAGATGAATAAAAAATTTAATCAAATCAGATAAATTTATATAACTTGAATATATATACATATATATATATATAATTGATTGAATGATAAATATTTCACAATCAATTATATTTTTTATTTATTTTAAATATTTTTTGAAATATTTCAACCTAACTCATTACAAAAAATTGTGTATAAAGTGGTGGTTATTTTCGTATAAAATGACGTTTATAGACGTCATAATATACGTTTGTGGCGATTTTCCAAACTGTTATAGAACTGGTCCTCACAAAGTTTAATGTGGCGGTCTTACGCTACCCACCGCAACACCCGTCACTTTAAAATTTTGTATAAAGTGACGATTTTTTATATGTAAGTAGTGTCAGTCATAACTGTCGCAATTTAATTCATTGAAAAAGATTTCAGCGCCGTTATATAGGATATAATGTGACGTTTTTAACTGTCAGTATTATAATAAAATTGTAAAAATAATATGTCCATTTCGACTGACATAATTTTAATTCTAAATAAATGGAATTTAGCCACCACTTTTTTATAATTTGGTTTGCACACTTAAACTAAACATAATATATTTTCATAATAAAAAAAATAAAATACTAATAAAATGAAATAATATATAAAGTTATAAGTATCTATTCATTTCATTGAAAATTAAAACACACATAATATTGTTCAAAAGTTGATACATAATTTCAAATTACAACACATTGTTCATCCCTAATCAGTTTTTCTTCCAACACTTGATCCTATTATTTGATTAGGTGATGGAACACCACTTCCAGTATCTGATGTCTGAAATAAATAATTTTAAGTTAATGATTTTGAATGTTTATAATTATAAAATAAAAGACACCAATAAATTTTTAAATATATCAATACCTCATTGATGGATGCATGAACCAAATTAGCTGCCATTGCAGCAAAATGTTCTAGAACATCTTTTCTCAAAGCAATATATGCGAGCAAAGTGTTCATTTGATTTTTCACCGTTGCAAGCTCAATTTCCATTTTAATTACCTTGTCCTCCACATTTGATGAAGTTGAACTAGAGGAAACATAATTCATACCACTTAGCCTTGTTGTGGATTCTTTGAAAGCAAGGCTGGGACAAACTCCATAGGATAGCCCTCTAACTCGACCCGGATGCTCCTTACCAAATATGATACCAATTGGATTTTTTGGATTTGTCAACATTATCTCATCAATTTTGTTCCTGGATAAAATTGAAAATAATAAAAAGAACAACATATACTTGTTAGAATATATTATGACAACAATTCGATTTTTTTTATCATCAATTAAATTGTAATATTAGACCACATCGTAAATTCCATGGTTCTCTCTATCCACAATTAGTTTCATCTTGTTGTGTCATGTTCTATTTCTGTTGTAATTGTTCTTCATCCTTGTATAAATTTGTGGATAGAACTCATGTTACTTCTATATGTACTAAGTGTTAAACATTCAATAAAATACAAACATTTCATTTCTCGAACAGAAATATCATGACTTTTTAATGTTGGTGAGAACAACTATTGGTAACTTGTTTGTGTGTAGGGAGACCTTTAATAAGCATATGGACTTCAATGTTGTGACATCTTTTAATATTGGGTTGGCAACACAGGTGTAAGACAACTTTCAATTGCAAGTGGCTTCAATTAGAATCTGCAATCAATTCATTATTGTCCCGTGGTTCCTTTTTCTGAAATTCCATCAATCTTCATCTAATAATAAATTCATAACTTCCTAACATGCACTCATGTTTTTCATAAATATTCTTTCTTGATTATTTATTTGATGGATTATCGTTTCACTTTGTAACATGTAAGTTTAATTGTGATGTTGAATCTAACGGGGGGTTCTGATCAGTGGGGTGGTAAATGGTGGAAGAACTATAAAAAAAATCACGTGTTTTTCAGATGAAACTTTGGAAGCATGCTATCCACACACTTTTTCAAACCTATATATGTATGCAAGTAGTCCAATATATCCTCATGATCAATACATCATCATCAAAACAACAAATTTATTTTGAAAGTATAATAACACTTACCCCAATTTCTAGCACCTCATCATTTACATATGTGCCATTTTTCCTCTTATGTGTGATCTTCCACATTTCAACTCGTCCAATATTCTTACCAGTCTCAATTTTCTATATGTTCAACAATAATAATATAAGTATAAAAGTCAGAAATTATAATATATTAAAATAGATAGCACAATATAAGTAAACAAATACCAAATTATTTATTCTTTTTTACAAAGACATAGCACCACCAATGTGCGGAATAATTTTTCTTTTCCTTATATCTCTATTTCTATTACACATGTTCTACAAAGTGAAAATAAAATTAGTTTTTTGTAAACTTAAAGAAAGCTTATTAACAATAAAAAAACAAAGTTTACCACTATAACAGGTCTCAAACGATAATAAAAAAAACAGCCCATTGTTCCACGTTTACTCCAGCTAGAACATTCTTGATGAGGTCACTTTTGCTCATAAGTGGGTCATAAAATTAATTCCAAAGCTTGCATCTGTATTCCCTCCACAGTTTCCCAATTTTAAACATAACATCTCTTTTATCCAAATCTTCATTTACCTTGAAACAAAATCGAGACTCCAAAAAAAAAGAAGTTTGTCCAAATGTACTGACTAAATTAAATAAGACTGAAGTTATTTCAATGTAAGTTCTATTACCTTTAGTGCACTCTCCCACACTATATCCTTGTAAGTATTTAGCAAAGTTGACCATTTTTCAAAACTAATAGGGTTCAGTGGGGATCTTCTTAGGGTTCTCACCTTTAAATTGCTAAAATCCAAAATCTAAGCAAAAGAGAAACCTTTAAAATGTGCAATCTAAAATCAACTCACATCATGTGGTAACCAGAGCATGGTTCAATTTGTGCTTATATTGCTGGGTTGATATTCTACCTTGAAATTTCTGCACATTTTAAATTCTAGCTTTTATATTCAAGCAATTTAAATGATGCCTTTAAATTCTTGTCATTTATAGTTTTCGTCTTTTTATTCATTAAGCACTTTGAATTCCGCTTTGTGAATTTCGTTTTCTGTCAATTTGTTTTCTCTTGTCAATTTTGCTTGCGTCTGATGTTCTTAGTGTTCTAGGAGTCTTTCATCTTTTCTGTTTATTTTTATTTTAATTGTGAAGAACTAAAACCAAATCAGAAGTTGTTAGAGTAATGGTTGATTTAATTCCAAACATAGATTACAAGTGTTCATATAACTTGAATCCCAGTATCTTATCTTTTTTTGAAAATTGAAAGGTGAATCCAATCTGCATGCACAAAATCATTTGAAAATTTAAATCCGTCAATTCAGGACAAAAAAAATGAAAAAAGAAGAAGAAGCAAAAACAACACAAAAATGTTTCAAGTAGAGTGAAAGTTTAACTTGTAATTTTTCACTAATTGTTTGTTTCCTTGTGCAAAATTATGGCTAATTTGTCTTCAGGTGAATCTTCAAAGCCGCAATCACCTCAAAAGGCACATCTTGTGGGAGAGCTTGTGGATGCTAGGAGACGAATGGCCCACAAAGACGAGGAAATAAGGCAACTAGTGGAAATGTTACAAAGATTAGAAGAGGCTCAAGTGAGACAAACTCAAGAAAGGAAATGGGAGCTTTGCAAAGCTACTAGAAACTACATGCACTATGGGAGTCAAGAAGACGATCAAGATTGGAGAGTGCATCACTTTGAAGAGAGGCGCCATCAACACCAATCAGCACAACCTTATTTTCCGTTTGTAAAATTACCTAGCTTTATTGGGGAAAGTGACCCCTAATTTCTATCTAGGATGGGAAGTTAAAGTAGAACAAATTTGTAATGTGTATGAGGTCGATGACGACCAAAAAGTTAAGTTAGCTTCCCTAGAATTTGTAGACTATGCCATGCAGTGGTGACATTAGGTTGTAATAGACATTGGTTTGAACAAGAGGTCAGTCATGGTCTCTTGGTACGATTAAAGGAATGCATGCGCACGCGATTTTTTCCTTCATATTATAGGAAGGAACTCTTGTTGAAGCTCCAACGACTTCAACAAGGACCTAGGAGTGTAGATGAATACTTTAAAGATTTGGAAGTAACTTTGACAAAAATTAATATGCATGATGAAAATGAATAGTCAAAGATTGCTCGTTTTGTGAGTGGATTAAGAAGAGAGATTCAAAATGTTGTAGAACTTTATGAGTATACCTCTTAGGAAAAATTGGTTCACCTAGCCATCAAGGTTGAATCAAAACTTTTAAAGAAAACATCTTTCAAAACTACTCATAATGATGACTTCTATAACTCAACTTGGAAGGGTAAAAATCATTTTTCAAAACTAGATAATGCTTCCAACTCCTCTAAAGAATCCACTCCACAAAAGAACAACCTTCTCCTTCTAGGACAAAATCGCCAACCAAAACCTCAAGTACTAACTGTTTTAAATGTTTAGGTTTTGGGCACATAGCTGCCAACTGTCCAACCAAACGAACCATGATGGTTAAGGGGGGGGATAGTCGTAAGTGACCATAGTGATCAAACTTCTCGGTCTAACTCCCCTTCCCCTTCAAAATCCCCTAGTGAAAATGGATGTGAATTTCCTTGTGAAGGTAACTCATTGGTGATAAGGCGAATGCTGGGAACAATTCCAAAACATTTGGATGACACACTAAGAGAAAATATTTTCCACACCCGCTGCCTTATCAACAACAAGTTATGTTTCATGATGATAGACGGGGTAGTTGTGCTAATGTGGAAAGTACAAGAGTAGTGGAGAAGCTTGGATTACCCACTATCTCTCATACAAAACCCTATAAACTTCAGTGGCTTAGTGCCGAAGGAGAAATCATGGTAAATAAACAAGTCCTCATAACTTTTGCTATAGGAAAGTATAAAGATGAGGTTTTATGTGATGTTGTGCCAATGGAAGCAACATATCTTTTGGGAAGACCTTGGCAATATGATAAACAAGTTCTACATGATGGCTTGACCAACAAAATGTCTTTTAACTTCAAAGGGCACAAGGTTATCTTAAAACCCCTTTCTCCCAAAGAAGTTCACGAGGACCAAATAAAAATTAAAAACAAAAGAGAAAATGAAAAAGATAATGAAAGAACAGATAAACCAGGTCACAATATATCACCTTACACTGTAAAAACAATCATGTTGACTCGTGTCGGATTGCAAACTGCACCTCTAAGTTGTTCTTTCTTCTCTTTTTCATTACCCAATAAATCTAAATACTTGACATCTGGGACATTGAAGTTTTGGGATGAAATTCAAACCCTTTCTAAAGGTTCTCACCTTCTAAGAGGATTTTCATCAAAAAGTTCTTTCATCCCCAAATATTCTTTCCCAACATGGCTTGTATCTAGAACTTCCCCTTTTGAACTTCCCACGCTTTAGGAATATCAGTTTACTTCACACACCACAATTCACAATATCTTATATGTGAACAAACTGACTATGTTATCTATATGAGTTCTAAATTTGAGGTCAAATTCTCTCCAACTTGGGGGGCATGATATAATCCAAGAAGACAAATAAATGACCAAGGACTCAAAATACAATTCATACGGTGAGTAGTCATCTCAACAATCAAGTCAAGGCCCCACCAAAGATCCAATAGACCTTACCAGAAGAAGAACGGGGCATACACCAGAACATCAACTATTCTTTCTTCCGATCTTCTTAAAAATAAAAAACATGTTGTAAATAATTTGGGCTCACTTTGGGGGTCGAAATAGTAGAATAGGCTAGAGTAGGTTCATTTAGCATAATATGGAGTGTATTTATCATTTTAGCTTGTGCCTAGTCCATTAAGGTTAGAATGTAGCCCTAGCTTCTAGAAGTTATGCTTAAGGGATGGTTTTGACCATGGCGAATAGTGAAGGGCGCAAGGAGGCGGCGATGGCAGACAGTGAATGGCGTGAGGAGGCAACGATGGCGAACAGTGAAGCGCACAAGAGTGAGTAAAGGCAAGAATGAGTGAAGGTGAGAGTGTTCGTGAAAGTCTGAGGGTTGATTTCGTTAAGGTAAAAGAGATTTGTGTAGGCAAATAGGGTTTCCAAAAGAGATGGAAGAGTCAGTTGTTTAGCAGAGAGAGGGAAGAAAGGTTTATGAAAAGTGTGAAGAGTTAGTGTATTTGGTTTCCAAGAGTCATAACAAGTTTTCAAAAAAAAAAATGGAAATAATGAGGAATGATGTATGGAGGTAAGCTAAACGTGGGGTTTTTATTCTAAAGGATAATTGTGGCAGTTCAAAATGACACATTCAGAAGGATAATTGTGGCGGTTACTAAAATGTTGTATTATACGAAAAATTGTGGCAGTTATTAATAAGCGCCATATTAAAATCACCACTTTATACACGATTTTTCGTAATGGGTCCAATAGCCTATAAATATAGTTAATTATCTTATTCATTTTTATAATCATATATTCTATAATTTCTCTAGCTCATATCGACTTGAACATTAAATAATCTTCTTGTTAGAGAAAAATACAACACCCTAAATATATTGATTATGTGATTAAACAAAATAAGCCTAGTGATTGAAATACGTGAATTAGATACATCTGACAAGACGTTAATCAAATAAAAAATGCATATGTTTCATGTGATAGACGACAAATACAAGTTCCACTTTGGTTGATAAGTTAATTGATGATCACTCAAACGATAAGTACATACCAAGACTTCAAGCTAACATGCATGAAGAATATTCTAAACCTTATGTCGAAAGAAACAAATAATGTATTCTACGTCTATCTGAGGAAGATCCAACATTAAAATATACATTGGGATATGAGCTAAAGCTAAAATGACCACCAACTTTTTTTAACACGATTAGTTTCAACTTTTGTTCAACTATCTATCTTGTACGATGTGAACTTTCAACAAATGTTTTGTATAAAAGGATCTATTATCGAGAATGATAAGTACTACCAACTATCATAGAGATTGGGTAAAGAAGATAAGAAAATTTAATGCTCTACGTCCAACATTTAATATTTCTTAACATAAGAGCTCATCAAACAATAGTAGAAGAAGAATGAAGACAACAAAGAGAGTTTAAAGCTACTCAATGACTAGAAAAGGGAATGTGACAACTATTTTTCTAAAGCATATAAGAATAAATTCTTTCAAGAAAAGAAGACAAGAAAAAATGAGTCATACTTTACAAGTGTTGAAACTCTAGTGAATTTTTTGTGTGCCCTAAAGCTTTGTAAAAAACTATTCATGTTCATTCTTTTATACTGGTTGAGAGAGATCAAAAATCTTGTATATGTTGAAAGATGTTACAATCTTTGAGAAAAAAAATTAGAGATTTGTTTATCACTAAGGCCTTATAAATATATTGATTATGGAACGACTAGTGTAAAAAATACTTAGTGTGTAGCCAGGAAGGGCTAGTTTCAAGAATACTAAGTGTTGAGCCAATAGTAGCTTGTGCCAAGAATACTCAGTGTTGGATCAAGAGTGACTAATGTCAAGATTACTCAGTGTTAGCTAGAAGTGATTTGATCAAAGAGTACTCAGTTATACTTCACAGTTAGTGGAACCTGACTGGTTTTTCAGGAACTCTACGTAGTTTATGTGACTGGATGAACTAGTATAAAAATATTGAGTATATGTTCATTCCTTAATCTTTTTACATTGCATGTTATTGTATTATTTAACTAACTAAAGAAGGAAGGAAAAATTAAAACTATCTTACAAAGATTTCTCAAATCTTTTATTTACACTTATATCGTTTGACAACACTTGAACTAATGATATTAGCGAAAAATTGTGAAAATTTTCAAAATTTAACCTTCCCTTCTTGTGTTATTTCCTATTTTTGACACTTCTGCATAGGGGTAGCAAAGTGGGGCGGGCCGTGCGGGCCGGCCCGCGACCCGCTGCAAAAGAACGTGGGGCGGGTTGCTTATTTCAACCTGTTGGCCCGCTTAGGCCCGCCCCGCATAACCCACAGCCCGCACGGGCCAAGTGTAGGGTGGGGCTGGTTGGCCCGCATAACCCGCATAACTTTAAAATGTATAATTTTTTTTCTACACCCCTATATTTTCTTCATGTAGTCTCATATTTTACATTCCGAAATTTTTAATAACATGTTATTACGCATGTTTTATGAAAATAATATTATGAAACTATTTACCTAATGCATCTAAATAAAAAAAATTCAAAATTTTTATTTAAAAAATTATTTTAATAATAAATATTTCTTATGCGGGCTGGCTCGCAGGCCCGCGGGCTAACCCTTATGCGGGGTGGGTTAGAAAAATCAGCCCGCAAATTTTATGCGAGGCGGGCCAACCCAGTCCGCTTTTTGCGGGCCAAGTGCGGGGCGGGCCTATGCGGGGCGGGCCAACCCGCATTGCCACCCCTACTTCTACAGGTGGCACTTGTGAAAAAATAGGAAACCATGACTTATTATGAAGAGTGTAGGCCACCTGTCATAAAAAGTGGTGCAATGGTGTATTTGTAATAAATATCAAACTTATTATGTCAATTGAGATTATAAATGACATAATAAGTACTTACTATGTTAGTTCTATTTAGAACCATCATAATAAGTTACATACTATGTCAATTTTAATTTAAATTGACATAGTAAGTGTTCTTTAGATTCATTCTAAATTCAAACTCTTTTCCCCAAATTCAAAGTCTCATCTCTATTATCTAAGTGCAAACTCTCATACAAAACACTTTTCTAATTTCGTGCTCTGTTTTCATCAACACTTCATGCTAATTAGGTTAGGATTCTTAATTCTTTGTTGTCATTCCTAATTGATTTTTTATTGATTTTTAATTTCTTACTCTTAAGTGGAAGTGAAAATGATTAACTCTTTCTCTGATTCTTGAGAACTCACATTTCCTTAAGGTAGTATTTTACGTGTTAGAAAAATATTAGTTGAAGCTACTTTTATGGTGAATGTATGAGACAAGAAAGGATGTATTGAAGAGTGAAAACACTTGAGAGGAAAGCACAATTGGACCTAAAACACATAAAGAAAAGCAAGCAAAGCATAAAAGCGGATTAGTGATATAGAACTCCACCACAAACACCTAAATTCCTCACTAAATTTATAGCTAATCATGCCTTTGTGTTGTAACTCTTTTGTCATAAAATTTTGTTGTTTTTTGAGTTTTCTTTCATTTCTTGGGTATCTTTGAAAAAATGTCCTTGGTACAATCTCATCTCCCTCAAAAGCCATTGGCTAAGAGGATAGAAGAAGATGAAGTCTCATAAAAGAAAACTCTACATTTGAATAGTAGAATAGTAAGATTTTCTTCTTTTTTTCTAGTCTTGTACAAATTGTATAGGTTTGCATTATTTTCTCCTACTTATAGGGTTTTGTAAACGTATGTAAGGGCTTGTTTTGGGCCTCAATTTGGGCTTGAAAAGTCAGCTAAAAATCCTAGGAAACATAGTCAATTTTGTCCAAGAAAAGACACATGAAGCTTGAAGTCCCACATCACATAGAATAGGCTAAAAAATAGTGTAATTTGGGGGAACTCATGCATAGAAGGAGTGGTGCTCTGGAATTTCTCTTGTGCGCAATTGCATTTGTGTGTTTTTAGTCTCACGTTCTATAAATCATGAAGTGCAAGAAGCTTATGCATCTATAAATAAGACTTGTTGTCCCCTTGTAACACTCACTTTTTGATTGGATGAAAATTGATTTGCTAAATATTTGTCTTCTTACTCTCTTAAGGTCTTAAATGAAAGTAATCCTATCCTCATTCTCTCTAAGAAATCTTCTTTGAGAGAGAAAAATATAAGTTCCTCAAAGAACTTAGAAAGTTTTAATAATTTTTATCTTTCATTGCTTGGGAAGAAGGGTTCTTTTCCATTATAATCTCTTTAGCAACCAATGTCATTAGATCCTAGAGATAGTCTAGTTCCTTTTGGAGTTTTTCTTTATTCATTCATTTCTCATTGTTCTTTGGTTCAATGTTCATTCCTCCCAATACTCTTTGTCGATTCTCTTTTTCTTCTCTACTCCTTATCTGTTCACTAGGTCAACTATGCTTGTACCCTAATTTCTTTAAGATTAAAAGAAAAATATGTCTTTAATGTATATACAATTGATTTAATTTTCAGTTCAAATTACCTCTTAAGATAGACAAGAATGAAGGGATGAGAGGGTGTTCTGGTAGTTAAAAGGTTATATATACATGTATATATATGTGATGATATATAAAAGACATTAGAAGACTTTGAGGAAAGAGATATGATAAGTGTTTGGTAGTTACTTAGTCAACAAAAAGAGGAGGAAGATGTTACTATTATTATTATTGTTTATTTCTTCTTTTAATCTTCAAAGTGCATCAAGAGGATTAATAGAGTAAGATATATTTAAATTGTTATTGATCTCGACTTTTAAACGATGTGAGACTATTGGACACACCAAAATATTTTGTTTTAGCCATTTTATTAATAAAAAGTTGCCATTTTTTTCTCTTTGTTCTCCTTGCTTTGTTACGATGTGATTTAAGACATAAAAAAAGATTGTAAGTGAAGAGTGTTGTTGAGAGGAAATTATGATTTATGCAGTGGGCAGAGAATGGAAAAGCTGAGTGGGTCTTTGGATTGGAAAATGGTTGGTTGTTGCATTTAAGTTGATGGCCTTTTCTTGGTTATGTTTGACATGTAAAGGCAACAGAGATGTGTTTTAAATGAAGGTTGGTTATGTAACAGAGGGGTGTGGTCTAGTTGATATGATTCATAACTCCATCACCCCTTTTGATGAATCCTAGCTAATTAAAAATTCCAAGCAAATAAAATCTGAGTGTATTTTAATCTTGCTCAAGATAACAGTTGAAAAAGAAATAAAGCTAATGTGGGGTTTTGCTTGTGACATTTGAAATAATTTTAAATTACAGCATCATTAATATTGCTATATCCCATTCATTATGAATATTGAGAAAATTGTGGAAATTCTATTATGGAATAAGGCTTTTGTTGTTGTTGCGAAAATTCTGTTTTACTTTTTTCTACTTTAATTAATTATATGATATGTCCTAAATTCTTTTCATAAATAATTTTGATTATTTATCAGAAAGACTAGCATCTTCAAAAGATCATATCCTCCAGTTCTGTTACTATTTTTTCTTCTAATATTCAAGGTTAATGAAAAGCAATATTAATGATTGTGGTATTTTTTTTTTCATTTTCTGATACCAATCAATGTTGCTGGTTTGATTGAGTATAGGTGCCACCCCTATTGGAACCAAAAGTATATCTCATGAATTCGATGACACAGCTAGGTGAAGTACTGTGAAAAATTAGATGTTTTTTTTTTTTTTTTTATAAAAATGATTTTTTGACACCACTCAATGCTCCACTAGATCCAATAAATATTAATATTTAATAAGGATTTTTTTAATTTTTTTATTATAAATATTAATATGTTAATGTGGGGTAAGGTGAAGCAAAATACCAAAATATCACCACTTTTTTTAAATGGTATAATTTTATTTGATGTAAAAACAATTATTTTAAGATTAGACAAATTAGTACGATTTTAATTTTTATATTAAACTGAGATCGTATTTAACATACAACTTCAGTTATACCAAATTTATTAAAATTTAGCATTTTGGGTCTAAAATTTAATGTACGATTTTTTATTTTTGAAATAATTTTTTTATCCATCTAAAACACTATCAAAAGGAATTAAAAAAAAAACAAGATTAGAGTATGGTTATAATTTTTTTAAAAACATGGAAATGATATATTTTTTTTCACATGCTTCTCCCTTTGTGATCTTTTATTTTCTTTTGAATTATCTTCTTGAAGTCTTGGAATGAAAGGTACTGTAGTTCAGAAGATGGAAGGATTTTAAGCTTTGAGTGCATGGAATCTGCTATAAATGACACTTAATTGAGTAGATGGAGAGAAGAATGTAATGAATCATCCTCTCTTATTAAGTTGGTTGTATAATAAGATACACTTTGCGTTGTAATCCAAATAATAACTGAAAAAATAAAATTCATATTTATTTCTTAAATAAATAAAAAACAATTTTCAAAATAACTACTGAATGTCAATCACTTGTTACATGAATAGTAACAATAAATTTGTATTTCGAAAAGTTGATTAAGCAATTTAGTACAATTAACTTGTGAAATTTATTAATTTATGTAGCTTTTCTTAAGTAATTTATGTGTATAAAGATATGATTGAATTGTAAAGTAATTTAGATTCCATCTATTTATAAATATGTTAAAGGAGAATCCATAAAATGTCAGAAATGAAGTTGAGACTGAAAAATTGGAGACATTACTTTGGACAACATTCCATCATTTTCAATAGTCAGTGCACTACTCCGAAAGGTAAAGCACAACATGTATCTAACATAATTATATGTTTTTTTTGTAAGACCGTGGCGTTGGGAAATATTCATTTGTTGTTAATATTTATGCCAATTAATTGAGTAGATGGTTTCCCACCCTTAACAAAATTTGTTTTATTGCATTTATAGTTGTTATATTGTTGAAATTTAATCTGTCTTACTCAGATTTAATTATATTTTAATTTTTTTATTTAATTTACGGTGTTTATATCAATGAAAAAAAATATATGATTATACACAATCATATGTGCAAATATCACTAATTCATGAAGAGAAGTAATAAAATTTCTTTCAAATTATTTAAGTATTAATCGTGAATGTCATTCTTTATCGATTAAGTCCAATTTTTTTGTAGTTATTTAAGGATTCATTCCCATTAAAGAACGAAGATATAGAAGATATTAGTAGGTAATGAACTTCATTTTTTAAGTGTTTCTAGTAAGTTGTAGAATTCTTTAGTTTATTGAAATATACTACTAAATGCTATATATTAGCCGTTTTTGTACAATATTTATTAAATATACTATTCAATTATCAATGAATGGGATTGCATGAGAATTGCACATTATTAAATGCATGTGAATGATATTATTATGAATGCACTAAAATAGTAAAACAATTTAAAAAAAAAACACTAAGTTACTATGAGGATTATTGTAATAATCATCATAAAAAGTTTATCTTACCACGATGGTTTTGATGCTAATTGTCATAGTAACTCATTCTTTTTATGTTGACTTTAGAAAAATTTGTCATAAAAAGTGAGATCAAGATTTATATGCTGAAGATACTATAACAAATATGATAGACACTTATTACCATAATTGTTATAGAAAGTTAGACTTTCTATGATGGTTCTTGTTAAGACAAAAGTCTAAACCAAGGTTTAAATTAGTGTTTAAAAAGAAGTAAGCGCAAAACATGATCACACTTCGTCTGTAAGACGATAGTACTATAAAAATAACAGATTGTCTAAGATGCAAGTGTTTTGACTGACAGACGATACAATCACTACAAGAAAATCATTAAATAGAAACTAATTTTAAAGACTAATTTAGAATCTAAAATATTAGTAGCTAAAATCTTGGTAGCTAATTTAGATACCAATTTAGAAATCATTTTTTAATTTTCTATTAATAATTAAAACCACTTTAGATACCAATAATTTTTTAGTTTCTAAAATAATATCTAATGTAGCTAATATAATGACTAATTATCTTTTGTCTCTAAATTTGGTTGTTATTTAATGATTTTCTTGTAGTGAACACTAAACAATCTTTTTCTAGAATTTTAATAAGATGTACATATAAGAATAGATGAAATGTGCATCAAACATTAGACAATACACATAGACTAAGGAAATCGTGTACTTAAATTAAATATCTATGTACTTATTCTATATTTTCAGGGAATGTCTGTCTTCCAAATATATTTATTTAAAATCATATATTAAAGTTGCTTTCTTCATTAACTTCTTGACGCAAACAGAATGTCAACTTCAACCCCAATTATCTGCCCTATATGGAATGCACGTCAATCAATAATTTGTGCAAAAGGCTATACTATTTAGGGATATAAACATTGTCAACTATCAAGGACATTATAAAGAACAATGAGCAAAGATTGGGACTAAATTAAATGCAACAATCATGATAAAGCTTGTCAAAGACAAAATGGATATACATAAAAGTTAAAGATGCTTAATGGCTATAAACAATCATTTAACGACTACCTTCCTCAAATATTCTATAAACATTATTTCATTAAGAAGAAGAAAAGAAGAGATGATATGCAATGCCAAAAGGATGCTCAAATAAACAACATTCCTTAAAGCCAATAGAGTTGAGGTTGCACTATACCAATATGTTGATAAGATGATAGAGCACACCTCACAACTTCATAGAAGGATCCTCAAGCATAAAGAAGACTAACACATTAGGATATAGAGAAACCTTATGGAAAAAACTTAGAGTGTTTATCCAACTACTTAGGAGAGTGAGCCAAATCATTGTATATGTCGAAAGATGCTGCCCTCCCTAGAGAGTAAGATGAACTTGTTAGAATTGTAGGCCTTAAACAAGAGGGGGTGAATTGTTCATGAAAAATTTTCGCAATTATAGAAGGTAAAATGAAAGACTACGAGGAATCAATCAATTAGAAAGTTGTTATGCCAATTAGAAAATTATTTTTAGTTTGATTGTAGAAAATCAACCTGTTGTTTTTGCGAAACAACCGGTTGTTTATACTAGCATTTTATAAAATCAAATCTAAAACAATTTAAAGAGTGTAAGGAAAGAGAAACTCACACAGAATATTTATACTGGTTCACTCTTAACCAAAAGCTACATCCAGTCCTCAGCTAACCATTGAGAATTCACTAAGTAATCAAACATTGATTACAAACAACACACCAAAGTGATGATCTTGAACCCTTCAAGAACACACACCACCTTTGGTAATCAACACAATTTTCAGAATAACCTCTTAAACTGCACAACACCAAGTCACACATAATTACACTGATTAAGAAAGAAAGGAATAGAACACACCTGGGTACAATCAAAGATCAAAGTACAAAGAATACAGAGAATCCTATTCCACACTTCAGGATGATCCAAAAGCTTTTTGAAATCTTGAAAACTGATTTTGATTGATCTTTCTTAGTTAGTTAATGACCAGGAGCATAAAATAACCTTTTTATACTCCAATCAGTTGATCAAAACATTTAATTCAAGAACCAAAATTAGTTTGAATCATTTAAAACAAATTTTCACAACTTAACAAAATTCTTTTAAGGTTTTCAGTAAATCAATCAATTGAAATCACGAATCAACCGGTTGAATTGGCTTGACAATAAAGTCAAACAAAGTCAAGCTTTTCAAATCCTTTCCAAAAACCACTAAGTGTAAAACAACCAGTTGAATCGACATTTCAAAAGCTTGAATTTCACTTTCTTTAGAAAACATATATTTTTTTCAAAAGGATTAAGATTCATTTAACCTTGGATCATCACAAGGAGTGGATTAACAAATTCAACTACTTCTAGACGCACATACACAACCAACAACAAGGATCTTCATGCATTTCACTTGGATTTGGAGACATCAAAGCACCTTGTTCAACAGAACTAAACTAGGAGATAAAGCCTAAACACTATATTCGTTGTCTGATGAAATTCTCCCTAGTAGTTAGACCCAATGATTAATAAATCATTAAAATACCAAAGCTCTAGATCTTAGCTAAGAATGGTTGTTTGACAAAGAATACTAAAGTTCAACTAGAAGTGGCTTAAGTAAAGAATACTCACTGACAAGGTCAGTCAAGAGTGGTTGTAATCTAAAAGAACACTTGGTTAGCCAAAAATGGCTAGGTGTAAGGAATACTCAGGGTTAGCTTGGATTAGCTACGACCCTAAAAAATACTCATTTAAGCTAGGACTGGCTTGTGTACTCAAGGGGTTAGCTAAGAGTGGTTTTGAAGCCAAAGAATATTTAACGTGTACTTCACAGTATTAGTGTGTTTAGTTGAACTTGATTTGTTTGGTCAAGAACTAGATGTAGTCTATTGTGACAGATGAACCATTATATTATACTGCATGTTTTCATCATCTACACTGACACAAGAACGAGCTAATGCATGAGAAATTTCTAAGATTTTTTGACTAAACATTTTAAACTAAGTTTTTTGCTCTACACCTACTTTGTCTGGCCAAATGCTAAAACTATGATATAATTACTCGTGACAGTAAACATGAATATATATCAGTCAAGTGATTTAGTTGAGTTGTGAAGTTTGCATTTGACGCGACCTTTCTGAATTAGAAGAACCAAGCATAAAATAAGCTCTTTGAATATGTCCATCTGATCCTTTTTGTGATAAGCTTTCTTAGAAACAAAATGTTTTAAGTTTCATTAGAAGAAACATGTTCAAATGTTTTTGTAAGAGATTTGCCCTTAAATCATGTTCTCTTAACATACCTCCACTGGTCAATTATGCATTAAATGTTGTATGTCATATGAAAGAATCACAGTCTAATCCTTAGTCAAGATAGATAAGAAAATAACATAGACGAATGATCCACTTAAGTTAGTCAAATGTGTTTGATAAAACACATTAGATGAAAGTGTTTTTGGTAAGAATGTTTTACAAATAAAATTTTCCTCTTTGCATTTTAAATCAGACGATATTATCAAAAAGTTTTTGAAATTATTTAAATCACAATTAAACCCTTATCAGAACTTGATAAAAAAGTGGCGTACATAAATCAATTTTCACATTGATTTTGCATATTCTGTGATGGTTTATGTACATCTAACATACTAAGTTGGACTTACTATGAATGGTTTTTAATTGACATAGAAAGTTTAAACTTTCTATATTGCCTGTATTTATGTCGGTTATAGAACCATCACAAAAAGTCATGTATAATTGTCATAAAAAGCGTTGTCTATAGTAGTTTGGAACTCCCCTCGAACACCATTAACAACTCAACTATAAACCCTTAGAGGTATAAACTTGGTTTCCTAGAAATACCAATTTTTCTACCTTGAAGAGTTACTCTCTTTTCCAGTAAGAATATTTGGTACCCATCGTGAAACTTAGGTAAAACTTTTGCCAAACCACAAAATTTTATGGTTCTTATTAAAATTTGAACTATCATCTTGGCTTCATCCAATCTTGAGATGGACCCATAATTTGTTAATACCTTCAAAATACACAAAAAAATCCTTTCCAAAAGAACGAGGAAACTCTCCAACACACAATAGTTGGCATGCAAAAAGTGAAGGAAAATTCCTTGGTTTTATGATCACTTTGCAAAGTATAGTACAACTTGAAGATATATTATAGTTGATTCAAATAATTGTAATGGAATGATGTACTCTTTTTCTTAGCTTGATTTCTGTCCTTCAAATGAGTTTTTCTCAAACAAGGTTTTAATGAGGCACATTCTTGAAATAAATTACAAAATTTTAAGAATATCTTCAAGTTACCATGTTGCATTAATGATACCCAACTTCTACAGTTTAGTCGCTCAAAGTAAGCATCCTAACTTCAAATCAAAAGACACTCAATGGATTAAATTCGGTTGTTCAAAGTAAACTACTAGAACATTTAATCAAAGTTATGCAATGTATACAATTAAGTCGTTTAAAGTAAATGACTAAAGCATTGAATTAAAGTTATTCGATGTATAATTAATTGTTCAAAGTAAATGACTAAAAATCACATCAAATTTATTTGATGTATATAATTAAGTTGTTAAAAGTAAAATTTATTTAATGTATATAATTATGAAGTTCAAAGTAAACGACTAAAACATAATATCAAAGTTATTTGGTGTATAAAGTAAACGACTAAAATATCAGATAAAAGTTATTCGATGTATATAATAAGTCGTTCAAAGGAAATGACAAAAATATCCGATCAAAGTTATTTGATGTATATAATTAAGTTATTTAAAGTAAATGACTAAAACATCATATCAAACTTATTTGGTGTATATAACTAAGTCATTCAAAATAAATGACTAAAACATCGGATCAAATATATTTGGTACATTCAACTAAATTCGTTCTTAGATAAAAGATATTTGATGTAGATAAATGATTGAGATATCATGTAATGTATAACATGTATTTCAAAAAAAGAACCATCACGAAGGAAGGGCGATGTGACTAGGGATTGCAGTACAACAACGCGACTATCTTTGCGATGTGACTACCTCTTTAAAGTGTTGGACGGGTGCATGCGGCGGCGCTGGTGTTCGAAGGCTGTTGTTGCAGTGTGGCGGCAAGGAAGAGTGTTGCGACGTTGTCCTTGGTTGTAGTGCGGTGGCATTAGGGTGGAGCGACAGTGTGCAAGGTGATTGGCAGTAGGGGATGTTTTAGTTTTCGGAGCTATCCTTGGTGATGCTGCTACAGTAGTGGATCTTTTATTGTTCAAAGATGGCGGAGGCCTCTGCCAGCTTCTTGATACCTTGATTGAAAGTGCAAGAAGTGGTTCCCATTAAGAACGCAGTTTCTACACAATGACACATGAAAACCTTTGCTCAAGCCTTGGGGAATACCTATGATATCCTTTTGTCCCAGCTACCTGCACCTTGTATCAAGGGAGACATGGTGGTGGTCCGGGTTGAAGGGGAAGATTACTTGGCGGGTCTTGAGGATTGTAAGAATCATCTCTATGGGAGGATTATTTTATCTAAGGGGGATACACTCCTCACACATATGGATTTAACCAAAAAATTGCAGCTGGTGTGGAAAGCGCTCGGACCATGGAAAGTTATACCTCTTGGCATGGGCTTCTATGAGTTTGAGTTTTCTTCTTTATAAGACATGAGGTGGGTTCTTGGGGTTTTCTCCTAGCAGTTATCTCTAGGATTTCTAAAACTGTTTTCCTAGACAAAGGATTTTGTTCCACCTACTATGAAAAACACTAAAACCTAGGTCTGGATTAGAATTTACCATTTGCCTTTAGAATATTGGAGACCATGGGCTATATTTTCTATTACTAGAGGCATTGGTACCCCTTTGTATTTGGATGATCATACTATGAAGAAAATAGGGTTTTTTTTTTCTCGGGTGCTTGTGGATATTGATCTTTTATCCCCTCTTCCTAATCAGCTATTGGTTGAACATTCAGGATTTACATTTATAGCAGATGTGGAATATGAGTGGCTCCCTCCTTTTTGGTCTCACTGTAAAATGATTTTGCATGATCTTGCTCAGTGTCGTGTGTTTAATGTTCAGAGTCAGGTTGTTGGTCCTCAACATCAGTCCTTTCAGACCAAGAAAATTCCTAAAAATGACAGAGAATCGAGGAAGGTTGTGGGGGATGCAGTGGTTCCTAAACAACATAAAGAGTATAAGAAGGAAAATCCTATCGCAGTGAAGTTTCGTAGCATAAGCTCTTTGATGGCTCTGTTGGTAATTTGACATCTGACGTCTTTGGTGGTACTAAGGTTGGGATACAACTGGATCAACTTGCTTCCGATAAAACAAATGGAGGTATAGATGTTTTTGCAGATATGCCTCCCTTGGAGGATGCATTAGATCATGATAGGTCCTAACCCCGGCAGAATTTGTCAAGCCCTATTTCTAACCAAGTTAAGGTTTTAGAATAAGCAATTGCAGTAGATACAAATGTCTTTACGCAAATTAAGGCTTTAGAATCACAAATTATAGTAGATTCGCAGGTAGTTATTGTTGGGTTTAATAGTGCCAAAGTTCAAGAGGGGGGGGGGGGGGGTGAATTGACATTTTAAAAGTTTCTCGCAGAACCAGTATTTATCACAAATTACAGAAAATAAATCGATTTATTTGTAATTGAACAGATTTATTTTGGCACTGTTTATGTTTGAAAAACGATTATATCAGCCCAGTTATTTTCAAGGTTATACAGATTAATTTGGAAGTCACACACACACACTGATATTAGAAAGAAAACAGTGAATCACAAAACAACAAGCTTCAATTTTAAACAAGTGATTAAGGTTCAATTGATAGCTTGAAACTTAATTGAGTAACCTATTACAATCAACCTGTTCCAGTGGCTTTTAACAGATTATAGATGTTCTTTTTAGAATCAAACAGTTTTTCCAGAAATTAAGAACAGTATGAACCGAGCCCAGAAAGAACAGATTTATTATTGATTGAACATATTTATTTCTTGATAGTTTAACAAATATGCAGAAATTTAAGTGCAGAGATTAAGGGAGAATGAACACAAGGCAATTATACTGGTTCACTCAACTGAGCTACATCCAGTCTTCACCTAAACCAAGGTGAAATTCACTAAATCACAATTCAAACAAACACAAATCCCACTGTTCTTGAAACCTACAAGAACTTAGGTACACTTGCTGAAAAACCCTATTTCAGCACACACACTCTTCAAGAAACCCTATCAAGAAGAGTGTACAACCAAACTTTTACAAGAAAAGAAATGTGAAACGACTACACCTGATTGAGAATGCAAAAATCTGCCTTAAACCAGTAGAACAGATTGCTAGAACAGTAGCAGTACCTCTCACCAAGCTTTTGGAACCAAACAAGAACAAACACTTTTTTATTTTCGAAATCTTTTAAGAAAAAATGCTAATTCCTTGTAAATCCTCAATTCTCTGATGCAAAACTTGTTTTTACTATTGTATGATCGATGTTTAAACTCAGAAATAAGTTTTCATTTTATAGAACACCAACTTATAACAGATTTTTGAAAAACAGTTAAAGGTGTTATAAAATGAACAGATTGAAAATAAAATGACAGATTTATTTTCAAAAACAGTTAGAGAATTTGTTATGTGATGAGACTTAGTCAGCCATTCTGATGCTGAGACAAAACTGAAAACCGTTTAAGATAGACATGGCACCAGAGTAAAAAAGAATCTATTCATTTACAAATGAACAAATTTAATTTTCAAAACGATAAGAGAAAAAGCTTACCAATTAGAACACAGTCGTTTTGAAAGGTAGAAGACTTAGTCAAAATACTTGATGCACAAAATCTAATTTTCACAAGACTTAGTGATGTGATTCCAATAGCAAGATATAGATGATTCTTTGACATTTTATGGAATCAACTTGAGTTGGAGATAGCTTAGGCACTTTTAATAGAATTGGATCAATGTTCTAAGTTTCAAGAACTCACCAAAACTTGCACCAAACACCAAACTCACATGGAAGACCCATTTCTTGCCAATTGACCCATTAAAAGATGTAAAAATGCAAATGAACCGATTAAATTGCTTAACAAATGAAATGAACCGATTAAAATGCTTCAAAACTGAAATGCACCGAACAAATCCAAGGAGAAAGAAGATGAACCGATTGAAACATGAAAATAAGCAAGAACACCAAATAGAAAGCAAGAAAGGAACCTAAGACATGTTTAGGAATTCAAATAGGCACGAAAATGGAATGAGAAGATGGAGAAGAAAGATGACTTATGTGGTTGTAGTTCTTGGTTGATGAACACGCCACTTGAAGTGTGAATGCTCCAAGATAAGTGTGCAATGCCGCCACTTGAGAGAACCAAGGCACTCAAGATGGGACTAGGAAGAGGAGAAATCAAATCTCACTCACTCAATCACCAAATTGGGAGAGTTTCTTTACTACAAATTCCAAAATCTGAATTGTGAATGACCTAAGCCCTCCTTTTATAGGAGCAAGGGCTGGTCATGAAGCTTACAAAACAAGCTAACCAAAAGTCCCTTGCATGCTACTCACTTCTAGCACCTAAAGTGAAGCATGAAGAGTCACCTTCTAGAAAATTCTAAACTAATGCCTAAAGATGCTTTTACAAAAGAGGTATCTAAGGTTTCCCTCTAAGCACCTTTCCTAAAAACTATGTTTTTAAAAATTCTATATTATTTACAAATTTATAAAAGAAACTATAAAGAGAGATATTTAAATGAAGCCTATTCTTGAAAACTTGTAGACTTATTTGGCTTTATGGCTTGATCCTCTCTTTATTTTATGTCTTCTTTTTAATTTTGAAAAGACTAGAAGGAAGAACTTCAAATGTGTAGGTGAATGACCTCTCCCTTCATTAATAAAAGCCTCCTTTATTTGATTCTCATCACTTAGCCAAGGCATCAGTTTAAAAAATGAATTTGTTTTATTTGGAAAAGAACAGATTTATTTTTATGCAGTAAACGTGTTTTTTGTAAAACATGTGAAAAAAAGTTTAAGAAATTTTGTGCTTGCTCTTATCACATGGTCAGTGGTTAGGAGATGAGTTACCCAGCAAAAAGCCTACTCTTAAACAACCTCTAAACACTACCTAAGACATTCTTAAAGCAAAAGGAAATATACAACAATTGTACATAAAAGTCTTCATCAAACACGTGTCTTGAAATGGGTAGCAACCATCTTCAACAATCTCCCCCTGTTTGATGGAGACAAATCCCCACAACTCTGTTGCTTTAAGAACCTGTACTGCACCAAATACTAAACCAGAAAAACAGAACATTTCATAACATGTAAAATGGTTTTAAGGTGCAGAATTTAACTTCCTGTTTCAGCTAGCTTCACCTAGCATGGTGAGCTATTTTTCTCCCCCTTTGGATTCATTAAACATCATTTAAGCATAAGGGAAGATAAACAAGAAACATAACCATAATAGTCCAAAAAATAAAGACAAATTGTTCAGCATTACAGAATTTAAAAACTGATAGATGAAAGCATCAAGATACTTCTAATCCTTGTAGTATAGCTCTGCAAGCTGTGCTTGAACTCCTTCAATTTGATTATCAAGTTGCTGAAACCTTGCTTGAGTAGTCTCAAAGTATGCCCTCTGTTCTGCTTTCATGACATCAAGGTGATACAGAACTTGCCTTTCAAACATGGACAATGGTTCACCTCGGTATTCTGGAGTTTGATAGGCAACAATGACATTCTGATGAGTTGCAACAGCTTCTTCATGCACAGATTAGGGAGCAGGTGAGTCTCCTCTGACTTCTATAGATGGAGAACTTATCCTTTGATTTCTAGCATGTTTAACAGATTGTTCTGCTGCTTGAACTGTGTCATCCTTCATGGGAACAGCTTCATCCTCATCCTCATTGTTGAGGTTTGAGGCTCCATGTTCTGTTTGAGGGTTCTTGCCTTTGAAAACCACCCAATTGTCCTCTTCTTTGTGAAATCCCATCTTTGTGAGAGTTGAATTGTCAATCTCACTTACAGCCTTGATGGGGTCGTTTCTCTCATTTGAAGTATCAACACCAAAGAAATCAATCAATTTTGAAACAAGTATAGCATAAGGAAAGCGATAATCAGCCAACTTTTTGGATTTCAGCATGTGTTCATTGATAATGAAAACCCAGTTTACCTTAATCTGGTTCATGATGCAATATAGAAGGATTAAATTCCCTTCATGTAAAACAGCATGATTTGTACCTCTTGGGATGAGCTGCCATGCTATAATGTAGGCTACAAGACGTGGTGTTGGGTTCAAATGTCCTGCATGGAACCTGCTTATGCTGTGTGTAGGGTTCCTCACACAGCTCTTGTAATATTGCAGTTTATTGAATTCTTGAATCCCACCAGTATTTCCTTTTCCTACTTTCAGTCCAGCATACTTGATTCCAGCCACATAATTCCAAACATCACTTGTGATATTCATTTTGATCCCTTTCACATAAGAGACAATGCTCTTTCCATCCAAGGTTAGATTAGTGTAAAACACCTTAACTAAATCAGGATATACATTACCCGTTAATTCCAACAGCTTTTTCAGTTTTTGATGCTTCAATACAACCCTTGTTTCTGTCAATTTTTCTGATTTCAGCCAGTTGAAATACAACACCTTGGGTATATTAATCTGCTTTCTGCTTGTCTCGTGGATGTAGGAATTGATACCTTCTTCATTTCCAGCGAACCAACCTTCTAGCACACCTTGAAAGGTGCTTTGCTTGCCCTTATTTTTCTGTTTCTGTCTTGAAGAAGAAGCCATGGTTGAACCAGAATTTTCTCTTGTTTCAAATGGTGATAACCGAAAATAGGTAGCCAATGTGGGTAACAGATTTTCACACAGATTTATATTGAGAAATGAATAGGTTGATATGGCAGTTATGAGTGGATATGCATGAAGATTTTATGCTCTGAATTTGTGCAGAGAATCTTTGAAAATATGCAGCAAATATTTGGGGTCATGATGCACACAATTCATACCTTTATTAAGCACCCAAACCATCAAATCGGTTACATAACCATGACCAAAACCGTCAAAGGTACAGAGGTTAATGCCCACTCAGTCAGTCAAGCAGTCAAAGATCAGAATTTCTCTTTCCTAGTCTTCAATGCATATCAGTACCAAAAATAAACACATTCAATTACGAATAAACAGATTTAATTTTTCACTGCTAGGCACAATTGACATTTATAATACCCAATTCATTAAGCAGAAAATTAAACCTATCTTTGGCCAATGGTATAGTGAACAAATCAGCAAGCTGTAAATCTGTACCAATGAATTTAATATGACATGTTCCATTTGAAATGTGTTCCCTTAGGAAATGATGCCTAATTTCAATGTGTTTGGTTCTAGAATGCATGACAGGATTTTTGGTTAAGTTGATTGCACTTGTGTTATCACACAGCAGAGGTATATGGTTAAGTAAGATACCAAAATCATTCAATTGTTGTCTTAGCCATATGGTGTGAGCACAACAACTCCCTACTGCAATGTACTCTGCTTCAGCCGTGGAGAGAGCTACACAAGCCTGCTTTTTGAATTGCCATGAAATCAAGCTTGATCCAAGCAAGTGACAGGTTCTACTGGTGCTCTTCCTATCAATTTTGCAACCTGCAAAATCTGAATCAGAATATTCAGTTAAACTTAATGAGATGTTACCTGGATACCACAAGCCAACTTCTTTAGTTCCTTGCAAATACTTCAAAATCCTTTTGACAGCATTGTAGTGTGATTCTTTAGGAGCAGATTGAAACCGAGCACACATGCACACTGCAAACATTATGTCAGGCCTGCTGGCAGTGAGATACAGTAGTGATCCTATGAGTCCTCTATATTTGGTTTCATCAACAACAATTCCAGCTTCATCATGATCCAAGTGACAGCTTGTTGAGAAGGGTGTGCTGATTGGTTTGCACTTGTCCATTTCAAATTTCCTTAGCAGATCTTTGCAGTACTTAGCTTGATTCAAGAAAATGCCATCCTTGAGTTGTTTGACCTGCAAGCCAAGAAAATAGTTCAACTCATCCATCATTGACATTTCAAACTCGCTCTTCATGACTTTCACAAAAGTTTCACACAATTCTCCATTGTTTGATCCAAAAATGATGTCATGCACATAAACTTGTACTAGAATTTTGTCATCTCCTTTTCTTCTTAATGAACAAGGTCTTATCAGATGTGCCTCTGTCATAGCCTTGTGAGGTCAGGAAATCACTTAGCCTCTCATACCATTGCCTAGGAGCTTGCTTGAGCCCATAGACAGCCTTTTTGAGTTTGAACACGTATTCTGGATGCTGATGGTCTTCAAAACCTGGTGGCTGTGAAACAAATACCTCTTCATTTATATAACCATTCGAGAAGGCACTCTTCACATCCATTTGAAATAGCTTGAACCCTTTGATGCAGGAGAAGGCAAGTAGCAATCTGACTGCTTCTAGCCGAGCCACTGGTGCATATGTCTCATCATAGTCTATTCCTTTTTCTTGATTATACCCTTTAGCCACTAGCCTAGCCTTATTTCTGGTAATCACCCCGTGCTCATCCATTTTGTTTATGAATACCCATTTTGTTCCAATTATATTCATCTCAGGAATTCTAGGAACAAGAGTCCAAACCTCATTAAGAGAAAATTGATTCAGTTCCTCTTGCATGGCTAAAATCCAGTTGCTGTCCTTGAGAGCTTCATTCAGATTCTTGGGTTCCACTTGAGATACAAAGGCCATTGCTTCACAGAAGTTGTTCAAGGATTTTCTAGTTGATACTCCTTTCTCAATGTTCCTAATGACATTATCAAGGGTTAGGTCTCTAGGGGTTTTCCACTCTTTTGGCAAACCTGCATGCACAGTAGATTCTTGCATAGCATGTGTATCAGCAGTATCAAAATGAATCGATTCATTTTGATTTAAAACAGATTTAAATTCATTACTGTCAAGGTCATCAACAGTAGTTTTAGATATGCTATGATCAGTTTCATCAAATACAACATGCATTGATTCTTCTACTATGAGCAACCTTTTATTGAAGACTCTATATGCATGACCATTCAAAGCATAACCAATGTGCACACCTTCATCAGATTTAGCATCAAACTTACGAAGATTTTCTTTGCCATTATTCAATACAAAGCATTTACACCCAAAAACTCTAAGGTGGCTCACACTAGGTTTTCTGCCCTTATACAATTCATATTGAGTTTTCTTAAGAATTGGTCTAATTCAGGTTCTATTTAACACATAAGCTGCAGTATAGACTGCATCTGCCCAAAAATACTTAGGGAGCTTAGATTCATTTAACATTGTTCTAGCTAGTTCCTCTAATGATCTGTTTTTCCTTTCAACTACACCATTTTGTTGGGGTGTCCTAGGGGCTAAAAAGGTGTGTGATATCCCATGCTTCTCACAGAACCTCTCAAATCTAGCATTCTGAAACTCTCCCCCATGATCACTTCGAATTGATTTTATGCAGCAACCATTTTCATTTTGCAGAATCTTTGCTAATTTCTTAAAAGCAATGTACGCATCATTTTTATGTGCAAGAAACAAAGTCCATGTAAATCTAGAGTAATCATCCACAACAACTACCAGCCAAGCTAGCAACTCTAGATGGTCCAAATAAGTCCATATGTAACACATCGAATGGATTTTTTTGTAGAAACAATATCTTTTGAATTGAAAGAGGATCTGATTTGTTTACCTTTCACACAAGCATCACACAGCCTGTTATCCTGAAACTTAATGTTAGGTAAACCAAAAACTAAATCTTTAGATTTCAGTTTATTTAAGTGATTAGTGTGTATGTGAGCTAACCTCCTGTGCCACAGCCAAGACTCATCACTTATAGACAGCAAACACTCATTTGAAGAGTTAGTTTCCATGATATTCAACAGGTATATGTTATTCACTCTCTTACCAGTAAACAACACTTTACCAGATGAATCACTTGAGATTGTGCAGCCATTTGACTTAAAATTCACCTTGTATCCTTTGTCACAAAGCTGACTTATGCTGAGAAAGCTATGCTTGAGTCCTTCTACATAAAGAACATTCTCAATAGTGGTTGAGTTCCCTGTTCCAACAGTGCCTCTGCCTAAAATTCTTCCTTGGTTATTATCACCATAGGTTACATGTCCCTCTGCTTTGAGCTTCAAGCTAGTGAATTTTGTAAGATCTCCAGTCATATGCTTGGAGCAGCCACTGTCCAAGTACCACTGATTTTTCTTGTTGCTCATCTGCAAAATAGAGTAAAAATGATACAAATGGTACCCTTTTCAGTATAGGGTCCAGCACAGATTAAAACCTCCTCTTTGGTAGCCATTTTGCTAAATTCTTAGGAACAAGATGCTTTCTAGCAATGCAAGACCTAGAGATATGACCAAATTTCATGCAGTAAAAACAGGTTACATGAGATGCCTTTTTGCCACTGTTAAAAGCTGAAAAACCTGATTTTGCTGGAACAAAAAAACTTGAAAGCTTTTTGACATTGGTTACATTTCCAGGGGTATAACCAAGTCCATTTTTATTGAAAACAGCATTCTGTGAGCCAAGAAGAGACTCAAGGTTCTTTATTCCCTTGGTGAAATTGGAAAGGGTTTTTAGCACATACTCCACTTGTTTTTCCAATTTTTTGCAGTTTTCATAGGTTTTAATAGAGGCATGCAAGCATGTTAGTTCAAGGCTTACCAAATCTGTTTTGGCCTTATGCAATTCTTCCTCAAGTGTTTTTACTTTAGGTGCAAGCACATTATTTACTTTTTGCAACTTATTGCATATTACAGCTAGCCTATTTGCTTCATCATGTGTTTCCTTGAAAGCAGCAAGCAACTGATCATAGTTATCAGAATCCACAGAAAATTCACTTACTGAATCAGAGATTGACTCCTCATCCTTCATCATGAAGCACAAATTGTTTTCCTCATTCTCAGTTGAAGAGCTGTTGGTTGAAGATACTTCATTTTCTTCCCATGAGATGTAAGCTCTTCTTCCCTTGCTCATTTCAACTCTCTTGCTGGCAGATTTATCCTTTGATTGATTGTTTGGACAATCCGTTTTGATGTGCCCTGTTTTGCCACAGCCAAAGCAAGTAAAGGTAGAGGAATTTGAATCATTAGGTTTAGGATACCTTCTTTTCTGCTGGTTCCTATCTCTGCTTTTCTTCTTCAGGAATTTGCTGAATCTTTTTGTAAGAAGACTAATTGTTTCATCATCTTCAGCATCTTCTTTTTCCTCCTTGATCCCATTCTGTTCACTTGCTTTCAGTGCAAGACCTTTGGGTTTTCTCTCTGCTGTTTCCTGCTCTTTGAGTCTCTTGAGCTCTAGCTCGTGCTCCATTAGCTTTCCAAAGAGTGCAGCAGTTCCCAACTTTGACAGATCACGACTTTCAGATATGGCAGTCACCTTTTGATGGAGATCAAGTTCAAGACCAAATGGAGGCCAATACTCAAGGACAAGAAGAGGAAGAGGCTCAAGTGCTAGACGCTCAAGGAGTTGGTAGCCCACCTCAAAGGCTTACAAGAAGTCAATTCAAAGCATTAGGAAATAATGGAAGGTTGTTTTCTCTTTTTGTAATATCTTTGTTAGAATGTGCTTAGAGGGAAACATAAGAAACCTCTTTTGTAAAAGCATCTTTAGGTCTTTAGTTTAGGAAAATTAGTAGGAAGCTTAGGGGGTGTGAGCTTAGTAGAGGGGTGTAGGCGTAATATGGAGGTGCCAAACTAAGAGAGGAAGTCACACCTTCCTCATGCTCTAGGATTGGCGCCACTTTTATGTCATTTGGGGGGAATTTTGAATTTAATTAGCTTCTCATTTCAGCACCTCTTAGGCTATATATAATGGTGCTTGCCTTTGTAAAATTCAGATTGAAAATTAGCAATAGAGAAACTCTACTCAATTTGAGAGAGAATTTGTGAGAACTTGTCTTCTCCTTCACCTTGTCTTATCTTGAGTGCATTTGGTTCTCTCAAGTGGAGGCACTAGCTCACTCATCTTGGAGCCTTCATCCTCTAAGTGGCGAGATCATCAAACCAAAGCATCCATCTCCATAAGTTCTTCTTTCTTTCATCTCCAATATCATATGAAGCATAAACATGTCTTAGTTTCTTTTGTTCGGTTCATCTTCCTTTTCTTGCACTTATGTTCAGCTGTTTTCAATTGTTTCTGTTTTGATTCGGTTCTGTAGCTTCTTTTCATATTCTGTTCGGTTCATTTGCTTTCTTAAGAGTTTCAATCGGTTCATTTGCCTTTTTACACAATTTAATCGGTTCAATTGGCAATAAATGGATCTTCCATATGAGTTTGGTGTTTGGTGCAAGTTTTGATGAGTTCTTGAAACATAGAACCTTGATCCAATTCTATTAAAAGTGCCTAAGCTATCTCCAACTCAAGTTGATTCCATAGAATGCCAAAGAATCATTCATATCTATCTAGTGGAATCATATCACCTTTGGTTGCCAGCTTCTGTCGAGGCACTTCAATATCTTTATGTTGAGTTCCTCTCTATCAAATTCTTTTCCCAAACCAGTAAGGTGATTCACAATATGAGTGAACCTTTTCTGCACATCAGCAATGCTCTCCTCGGGTTGCATTTTAAACAATTCATATTCTTGGATGAGAGAATGTTTTCTTGACCTCTTCACATCTTCAGTACCCTCATGAGTGACTTCTAAGACTTCCCACATCTCCTTAGCTGACTTACATTGGGATATCCTGAAGACCTCATTCATTGTTAATGCAGAGATTATGATGTTCTTGGCCACAAGATCATGTTGAGCCTTCCTCCTTTCGGTCTCATTCCATTCCGATCTTGGCTTTACCACTTCTTCATCCTTGACAACCTGCATTGGCACATAGGGTCCATGGACCACAGCTTCCCAAATTAATGCATCAATAGATTCCATGAAAATTCGCATTCTAATTTTCCAAAAAGCATAATTCATTCCATTGAACATAGGTGGCCTATTAACAGCAGATCCCTCAGCAAAAAGCACTTTAAACTCAGACATTATTGCAAACAAACTTGATTAACATACAAGTCCTAGCTCTTGATACCAATTGTTGGGTTTAATAGTGCCAAAGTTCAAGAGGGGGGGTGAATTGACCTTTTAAAAGTTTCTCGCAGAACCAGTATTTATCACAGATTACTGAAAATAAATCGATTTATTTGTAATTGAACATATTTATTTTGGCATTGTTTATGTTTGAAAAACGATTATATCAGCCCAGTTATTTTCAAGGTTATACAGATTAATTTGGAAGTCACACACACACTGATATTAGAAAGAAAACAGTGAATCACAAAACAACAAGCTTCAATTTTAAACAAGTGATTAAGGTTCCATTGATAGTTTGACACTTAATTGAGTAACCTATTACAATCAATCTGTTCCAGTGGCTTTTAACAGATTATAGATGTTCTTTTCAGAATCAAACAGTTTTTCCAGAAATTAAGAACAGTATGAACCGAGCCCAGAAAGAACAAATTTATTATTGATTGAACAGATTTATTTCTTGACAGTTTAACAAATATGCAGAAATTTAAGTGCAGAGATTAAGGGAGAATGAACACAAGGCAATTATACTGGTTCACTCAACTGAGCTACATCCAGTCTTCACCTAAACCAAGGTGAAATTCACTAAATCACAATTCAAACAAACACAAATCCCACTATTCTTGAAACCTACAAGAACTTAGGTACACTTGCTGAAAAACCCTATTTCAGCACACACACTCTTCAAGAAACCCTATCAAGAAGAGTGTACAACCAAACTTTTACAAGAAAATAAATGTGAAACGACTACACCTGCTTGAGGATGCAGAAATTTGCCTTAAACCAGTAGAACAGATTGCTAGAACAGTAGCAGCACCTCTCACCAAGCTTTTGGAACCAAACAAGAACAAACACTTTTTTATTTTCGAAATCTTTTAAGAACAAATGCTAATTCCTTGTAAATCCTCAATTCTCTTATGCAAAACTTGTTTTTACTATTGTATGATCGAAGTTTAAACTCATAAATAAGTTTTCATTTTATAGAACACCAACTTATAACAGATTTTTGAAAACAGATAAAGTTGTTATAAAATGAACAGATTGAAAATAAAATGACAGATTTATTTTCAAAAACAGTTAGAGAATTTGTTATGTGAGGAGACTTAGTCAGCCATTCTGGTGTTGAGACAAAACTGAAAACCGTTTAAGATAGACATGGCACCAGAGTAAAAAAGAATCTATTCATTTACAGATGAACAGATTTATTTTTCAAAACGATAACAGAAAAAGCTTACCAATTAGAACACAGTCGTTTTGAAAGGTAGAATACTTAGTCAAAATACTTGATGCACAAAATCTAATTTTCACAAGACTTAGCCAAGGCATCAGTTTAAAAAATGAATTTGTTTATTTGGAAAAGAACAGATTTATTTTTATGCAGTAAATGTGTTTTTTTGTAAAACATGTGAAAAACAGTTTAAGAAATTTTGTGCTTGCTCTTATCACATGGTTAGTTGATAGGAGGTGAGTTACCCAATAAAAAGCCTACTCTTAAACAACCTCTAAACACTACCTAAGACATTCTTAAAGCAAAAGGAAATATACAAGAATTGTACATAAAAGTCTTCATCAAACACATGTCTTGAAAGGGGCAGCAACCATCTTCAACAGTTACGACTCCTATTGATGCTAATCATGTGCTGGTATGTTCTGATGCTGTTGTTTAGTCTCCACCAAGGGAGAGTTCCCCTATGATGACACATTCACTTGCGTTGGCTCTAGAAAATCATTTTCATCCCTGGATGGTTTGGAAACAGCAGATGAGGCAGGTGGTCGTAATACTGGTAAGCCAATTGTTTCGACTCCAGTTGTTGACTTTAATAATGAGCATATATATGTTAAAAAAAATGTGGTATCTAAATTTTGGGTGGATCATAGTGAGACATAGGAAAATGCTAGTGATATTAGTGATAGGTGTCAAATTTCAGTGATATTTCATATTAAAATATAGGCACTTGTGAGTATTAATTGATAAAATAAGTATAAAATAAGCTCTAATTTATGAATTTATATCTTTTTACATATTTCATGATTTTTATTTGAATAAGAACGATTTATTCCCAAATTTTTTGTTAATTTCAGGATATTAGGGGAGAATGGAGATGATTGGGAAAAAGGAGAATAATATAAGCTAAAAAGGGAAAGCTGGAATGCCCTGACATGCACCAAGCTCACACAAGCCCACCTCAGGGCATCTCGCTCAAGCGAGCTCATTCTCGCTTAAGCGAGATTGCTCCAGTAGTGTTGGGTGTTCAACATTTTACTCGCTCAAGTGAGCTCTATCTCGCTTGAACGAGAATCCACTTAACCCAAGTCATTTAGGTTAAATAGGGGCTAGAGGCACAACCCTATGTGTGCAAGATTGAGAGGAAAACACCATTGAGTGAATTGTAACCCAATTGGTGGAATAAGAGGTGTGAGAAACACTAAGGAGGTAGCCGTTAAGGAGAAACATCTTGGATCATCTTTTCTTGCTCTCCCTCCTTGTAACAATCATCATGTGTGGCTAATTTTACTCTTTGGGATTGAGTATACACCACATACATTGGAAGGCCCAACAAAGAAGAGACAACAAAAGAAGTGCAAATAGAAAAATCAACAAAAGGGAGTTCATCTAATTTCTTTTGAACTTAAATCTTGTTAATTACTTGTTTAATTACGTAATTAGACGGTGAGTGTGTCTTCAAGGGCTCCAAGTGTCCAAGAAGCCTCACCTAGGACTGACTAGTTTAGAACTATCTAGCTTAGCAATTGTTAATTGTTTTAATTGCATATTTTTACCTTTAATTAGCTACGCTTATCAAACTGTTTTGTCTTGTTTAAGCTTTGTTAATTTTGCTTGGTTGATTAGATAGTTTGCATTGTTTTCTTGCATTAAAAATTTGATTTCTCCAACTTAATTGTGTTTTAAGTGGTTTACCAAGAGAAAGATTTGTGTGAACACATTGAGGGATAGTTTTTGGCTAAGGCATGACTTGGTATTTAAGTAGTCCATTGTGACTCACCTCTCTTACCTGGAAAACTACCTTCTTTAACTTCCCTTATTTTTCTGAAAGTAAAACATTTCTAGACACAAAGCTCTAGTCATGTCTTCTCATTCTTCAAAGTCTATGGAAAGTGATATGAAATCCATCAAATCCCTTTTGAAACAACTTTCCAAAGATATTCAATCAATTTCATCTAAACAATTGGAGAATGAGACCAAAACTAATAAATTGACTAAAGCAAAGGATGAGAAGTCTCAAATTTCAAAGAAATTACATTCTCATGCATATAACTCTCAAGTTTATGATTCCTTTGAGGAAGAAAGTCTTGGGATAAATGAACCACCCCCTAGGAGAGCTAGAAAAGAGAGACAAGAAAACCTAAAGGAGGTTAAGGTAGAGCTACCTCATTTCTATGGAAAAGAAGATGTAGAAACATATCTATATTGGGAGATGAGGGTAGTGCAATTGTTTGCTTACAACCATGTGAGTGAAGAAAAGAAAGTACCCTTAGCTACCTTAAGTTTTCAATGTGATGCTATGTATTGGTGGAATGCCTTAAAAAGAGAGAGACATCTCCACAAGGACCCTCCCATTACATCTTGGAATGACCTTAGGGGAGCCTTGAGATGTCGCCATATTCCCTCACATTACAATAGGAAGTTGATGGACAAGCTCCAAAGACTTCATCAAAAAGATATGAGTGTAGAAGAATATTGGCAAAAGATGATATCATATATTGAGAGGGAAAGGATTAACGAAGACAACCATACCACCATAGCTAGGTTTCTAAGTGGTCTCAAACTTGAGATAAGAAACAAAGTTGAACTTTTACCTTATAGAGATTTAAATGACTTGATTCAACTTAGCATTAAAGTTGAAAAACAAATTTTGAGAAAACAATCAAGTCAAAAACAAAGTTCATACTATGTATCTTATGACAAGGATGAGTTTCATAGAGGGGAAGAACATATACAAGAAACATCTCTAGAAATTTCCCAAAACCCAACCAAGCATATCTCTCACACTCAAGCTAGAGAAATTCCATGTTTAGAATACCTTGGCAATGATCAATTAGCATCTCAATGTTCCAATGAAAGATCTATGATCTTAAGGGACAAAGATGAGAATAGTAGCCAAGAAAAAGAAGCTAGTGAGAATGATGAAAATGTAAAAATAGAAAAGCAAGAGAACCTTGTGAAACAAAAGGCGTGGGAGAAGAGTGTTCCTTCCCACGAGGTCATTCAACAAGGCAAGCACATTGAAAATACCCTTGAAAACATGCTTCTTGTTGAACAACCTAGCCTTACCTCTTGTAAAGGAACACTTGCAAGCATAAGCAAAAAAGAAGAGTCCTTAAAAGAAACTTGCATAGATAAAGATAAAGTAGATTATTTCTCATATGTGATAGGATATCACCAATTGAATGTCAAGTTATCTATAAGCATCTACAAAAACAAATTTTTATGTGAGGTAGTGCCTAAAGAAACTTGTCATGTCTTATTGAGACAACCATTGCCAAGTGTACAAATTCTCATAAACAATGATTGTAACAATGAGACTATCTTTACACATAAGAGAGAAAGTCTTCATGAAGGAGAACTCATGGGTCAAATTAGAGTTGATAAAACTCTAGCGCTTTTAAAAGGAAAACTTTTGTCCCCCATGAGAAAAGAGGTTCAAAGACATTACCTTAGGTACAATTCTTGTTTTCAAACTACACCTAAGGCAATGTCTCAAGAACTCTATACTCCTTCACCTTTTGCAAATAATCCTTGGGAAGACACAAATTTCATATTAGAGCTTCCTAGGACAACAAAAGGTTTTGATTCCATTTTCATGGATATGGATAAACTCTTCTCTAGAGAAGTGATACATCCTCATGGTTTATCTTCAAGCATAGTGTTGGATAGAGCTCCAAATTTCGCAAACCATGATTTGAGGATTCTCTTGGGAAAGCTTGCAACTAAGTTGTACACTTTAAATTCTTATCATCCTCAAAAGCATGGTCAAAATACATTTGAAAATCTAGCTCTTTCTACTATGCCTAGAATAATCATAAAGGACAAACACAACTCTAGAGATGAGCATACATACCATAGCGTAGTTCACAAAACTACCAATATTTTCCCATTTGAAGATGTATATGGACTTAATCCTCTTTCTCCTTTAGATTTATTACCCCTTCCTAATCCACATACCTTTGTGCATAAGGAAGGAGTTACAAAAGATGATTTTGTTAAGAAAATGCATGAGAGGATTCAAGAACAAATACAACAACAAATAGAGAAATATTATGAGAAGTTGCCAAAAACAATAGAAAAACAGAAGGAATGGCAACTTCCTAAAATTAATGTTTACACAACTGCTCAAACTAACACATTTGATTTGTTTGATGACTCACAGAGATGGACATTTGATCCTGGAGGACGAGCCTAGTTTTCAAAATATGAATGAGGTTGTTGTTTGAGATCAAACCTGTAGATCTGAGGACAGATCCTCTCAAGAAGGAGGGGATGATGGAAACCATCCAGCCACATACATCCACATAATGATGATGAAGAAAAAGCATTGGATTTGAGGACAAATCCTTTTAAAGAGGGAGGGGATGATGGAAGAGGCCCAAGCCCATGATAGAAAAATCCCAAGCCCAAGCCCAAATACAAGTTCAAGCTTCAACTCAAGCCCAACAAATAGAAGATATGGGCAAACTAAGCATCATTGGATGTCTTTCTTTTGTAATTACTTTTTAGTATTTTTAGTAGAACATAAAGGGAGGTGTAGATATAAATATAAGAGGTGCAAATGTATAAAGCTAAGTCACACCTTCCATGTGACACAAAAGAAGAAGGTGTAGGTATAGATTTAGGAGGTGTCAAAAATAGAAACCAAGTCACACTTCCCTTGTGACTAGGAATTGGCTCCAAATTCAAATGCTTCTCATTTGAATTTCCCTACACTTTCTTTTGAATTTCCAGCCCTCTAAACACTATAAATAAGAGGGATTGGCTCATGTATTTGGAAGATTAATTGAATAGTGAAATGCTGCCAAAATTGTGCCATTCTCACTCCTTGCCTAAACTCTCTTAGGAATAGGCTTTTAATCTTCAAACCTTTCACCACCTTCAAAGGGGCTGGCCGAACCTCCCTATTTCCACACTCTTCATGCACCTTCAAGGTCACCACACCTCTTAGGAGGACCTTGTTCATCTCTTCCATTAAGCTTCCGCAAACATCCAAGAAGAGCTCATAGGAAATCCATCATTGACTCTCTTACCTACCAACATTACCTCTTTGGTGTTGGGTAGACAGATTTCACATGTGTTTGACTTGAACATCACTTGATATCCTTTGTCACATAGTTGGCTAATGCTCAACAGATTGTGCTTTAGACCTTCTACATAGAGCACATAATGGATTACCAAGATGTCTTTGTCTCCTATGGATCCTCTCCCAAGAATCCTTCCCTTGTTGTTGTCCCCATAGGTGACATGCCCTTCTTGCTTAAAGGAGATGCTCAGGAACTTTGATTTGTACCCTGTCATGTGCTTGGAGCATCCACTGTCCAAGTACCATTGTTGCTTGCTCTCCTCCAAGATTTCCTACAAAGAAGATTTTCAAGTACAAAGATTTGGTCCCCTTATGAATGTGGGTCCATTTAGTTTACATTCATCAATTGAACCTTTACTGCACTTAGGAATCCACTTCATAAAGCCCCTAGGAACAACATATTTTCTGATTTTACAGAACCTCATAGAATGGCCTCTTTTCATGCAGTAGAAGCATGTAACAATCGATTGTTTCGATGGTCCAATCGGTTGTTTTTCTGGCATTTTCGAAAATGACTTTGAAAATCTATCTTGTTTGTTTTGTGGGTTAAAACCCAATCCAGCTTTTCCAAAAACACAGTTTTGAGATGCTAAGACATTCTCAAAGTTGGATTGACCTTTAGAAAGCTTATCCACAGTTTTAACAAAATAGTGGACCTTCTTTTCAAGATTTTCGCAATTTTCACAAACAAGAGTATCACACTTGCAAGAGGAGTTTTTGTAAACAATTTCAAGGTTTTCAAAATCTGTTTTTGAGTTTTCTAATTCCTCTTCCATTGATTTGACTCTGTTTTCAAGCCAGCTATTCATTCCCTTTAACCGATTGTTCAAGAGGGCCAATCGGTTGGCTTCTTCATGCGTTTCTTTAAAGGCTTGAAGCAATTGACCATAATTTTCAGAGTTTGAGGAGTTAGATGAACTTACACTACTTGAGTCATTTTCCTTTCTGGCCATGAAGCAGAGGTTGAGGCTTTTCTTATTTTGCCTTCTTTTCCTTCTTGTTTGACTCTTTGACCTTGCCTCCTTTGGTTCATTGTTTCCATGAGCAGCCTTGAGTGTGTCCCACATCTCCTTAGCAGTTTTGCATTTTGATACCCTGAAAAACTCATTAGTATCTAGTGCAAAAGCTATTATGTTTTGAGCAGTACAATCAAGCTTGGCCATTTTACATTCATCATTGGTCCATTGAGACCAAGGTTTTGCAATATAAGAACCATTCTTTTTAAACTTTGGAATGTAAGGACCATTCTCAATTGAATCCCAAATTCCTTGATCAATAGATTCGACAAAGATTTTCATTATGGTCTCCCAATACTTGTAGTTCAATCCACAGAATAAAGGTGGTTTGTAGATTGAAACACCTTCCTCAAAAGATTGTTTTCCAGCCATACAAGGATTACACTTGTTACAGAAGCAAATCTGAAATCAATACAAGTAGAAAATCCTATCTCTCACTCTTTGATCAATCTCAATTTCTAAGCAATCTCAACTTTTTCTCTTAAGCAAAATCAGTGAAAAACTCAAATCTGTTTTCTGTATATATTCAAAGATGTTGTTTGTTATCAAATCTTAACAAACTATTAATTGCATTTAAAGATTGGTCAAAGCATTAAAAACTGGAGCGTAAACAGTTAGAAAATCATTTAAAGCTCAGTCAAAGCACAAACCATTTTTTTGTTATGGTACCAAAAAAAACAATCGGTTGTTTCCACAAATCAATCGGTTGTTTCCACAAATCAATCGGTTGTTTCCACGAATCAATCAGTTGTTTTGGTTTTGACAGCAAGTCAACCACAAAAATAGTTTTCAACCTTTTCTAAAAACACCTAAGTATAAAACAATCGGTTGTTTCCACAAAACAACAGGTTTTTTTTCACTTAGTTTGAAAAACACTTTTCTTTTAAAAAGATTGAGAATGCCCATGCTTTGGATTCAATCAAGAGTGGATTACAAACACAATCTACCCCAGATCCTATCTAAGACAGCTTAGCAACAACAAGCACAGCCTAGCCTTTCAGCATCCTTCAAAGGGTTTTGGATTCTTCAAAGCTTGAACACCACTTGGTTCAACACTATTCACCATTTATTTTTTGAATGTCCTAATGCTATGCATATTTGGAGTTGGGTTCGAAAAAAATTTCTTATTTCTCATTTCTCTAATGTGGATGATCTCCTTTCTTTTATTAAAAGTGATGGCAGTCCTTTTATTAATTTGATTAAACTTGGTGTGATAACTTTTTCTATTTGGATGATATGGCTATGAGGAATTATGCTAGATTTCAGGTTAAAATTGATGTTTCTATGGTCATTTCGTTCATTAAAGATCTCACGTGTCTAGTGGGTAATTAGTCTAAAAGTTCTATGTGGAGTGATATGTTTGATTTCAAGGTGCTTACGTTTTTTGGTATAAATACTCGTAGTGGTAAAGTTTTATCTCCTCTTTTTGTTCCTATTAGATAGGAGTTCCCTTCTCCAGGTTGGGTTAAAATAAACACTGATGGCTACTAGGGATTCTCTTGGGCTTGCTACTTATGGTGGTATTTTTCGTGGGAGTATGAAGGATTTTATTGGTGGTTTCTATGCTTTCCTTGATGTTCAGACTGCTTTGATTGCTAAGTTTTATTGAGTTATATATGCTATTGAACAAGCTCAAAAGATTAGTCTTATTAGTTTATGTCTTGAATGTGATTCTGCCTTGGTTTTTGCTACATTTACTGCTAGGATTATTGTTCCATGGATGTTTTGTAATAGGTGGAACACTTGTCTTAACTACTGTGGGAAAATCAGGTTTAGTGTTTCTCACATTTTTCGTGAAGGGAATGCATGTACTGATAAGCTTGCTAACTTAGACTTTATTCATAGAGAGTATTTTCATTGGTATAATAGGCTTCCATCTAGTCTTTTCTTAGAGTTATTCATTAATAAGTATAGATTACCTATATACCATTTTTTTTAATATATGGGTTTTGGTCTAGTTCCCCCATATTTTCTTGTATTTACTTTTTTCTTCTTTTAATAATATTTTTTCATGTGGTGGCAGATGATTGTTGTTACTTGAGGTGTCAGCCTAGTTGAGATGTCAAGTTTCATAGTGATGCCTAACATGAGAGCTTTTATAAAAAAATATAAATGATTGAAAAAAAAAATGATCGAAAGTCATCAACTATAATTAGTCTATCTATAATCAACCGATACAATAAAAGTTGTTCATCTTGCAAATTAAATCATATGCGTAATCACATCTATGTATAAGTTTGGAGGACTTATGTACCTAATCATATTTAACATATATAGAGATATATGTCATCATAATAATATAAAATCCAACCAAATCAAATGCGCCAAAGTAACTTGGATATATATATATATATTATTTTTTTTTTTGATTGAATGATAAAATATTCAGTAATGAATCATATATTTTATTTTAAATATTTTTTGGAATATTTCAGCATAAGTCTAAGAGCCTATCACTAAAAAATAATTAAATAACAACTAATTTAGAGAAAAAAAATAATTAGTCATTATATTAATTTAGATACTATTTTATAAATTAAAAAATTATTGATAATCTAAAGTAATTTCTATCATTAATAAAAATTTATAAAGTAGTTTCCAAATGTGTTTCTAATATTATCTACTTACTAACTACTTTAGATTCTAAATTGGTATATAATTAAATTAGTGACTAATTTATAATCTAAAGTAATTAGTAGCTAAAACCTTGGTAACTAACGTTAGATACAACTCTAAAAAACTACTTTATAAATTTTTATTACTCATAAAAATTAATTTAGATACCAATACTTTTTTATTTTATAAAATAGTATATGTACTGGTCAGATGTGTTCGGGTCCTTGGCCCAAGCACTTAAGTGAAGTAAATTCAGTTAGATAAGGTTGTACCCAACTCGATTTGGGGCAAGTATGGGCCCAATGACACATTATGAAATCGGCCTCGATGTTTGACAGTTTATGCGAAAAAGATAATTAAAAGTACCAGAAGGAATAACTGAATTAGTTATAATGTATATATCTAATAAATGCAAATAAAAGTTGTTGGGAATGATGTGGCATAGCACCCAAAAAATAAAGGTGCTTGTGAATAGAATGTTTAATTGTTGAAATTACATTCTCTCTGTTGAAATTATATTCTTTCCGTTCAAATCATGTTATGTTTGTTGAGATTATATTCGCATTGGTGAAAGTTGTTGAAGGAATGTCTATAAAAAGAGTTTGAAACCCGGAGTAAAGGTACGCTTTCTCTAGACTGAAACAATTTTATAGTTTGAATGTTCTCCCTGACTTGATCGTCGAAGTGTGATCAACAAATAGAGTCACATTTCTCCCAGTGGAGCGACATTTCGGAGCACCAAGTGGAGACAAGTTAGAAGTGGAGCTCGCTCATTCAATCCAACCGAGATCAATCGACGAGAACAATATATAATTTAATCAATATAATGACTAATTATTTTTTTATCTAAATTATAATTGTTATTTAATGTTTTTATTTTAGTAAACACAAATCAATCTCATACTATTCACTTAATTCTCTTATCCAATATTATAATCATATATTCTACCATTTCTCTCCATAACTTACTAACTTAGTGTTAGAGAATCTACACAACTGAAATTCTCATCAAATATTATCAACAACTCGACAAAATAATCGAATGTATAAATTGGAGTTCTAAAAGTACTTTTTTTTGCATCTTAAAAAAGAGTTACCCTCCTTTATGATAATAAATAAATGTGACTTTATAGTGGGTGTCATGTTTTTATTTTTTTGAAGTTAGAGAAAGAATAAAAACGTAAATTAAATATTTTTAAAAAAAATTATCCTTATTTAGTCCTTTTTAAGATAGAGTTTAGGGTTTAGTTTCAAATTGATATTGTCTAATTAATTTAAGTAACTCAAATATTTTTTAAAAAATTATAGTAAAGGTATTTAAAATTGTATATCAAAGTATAAATATATTAAATATATTAGATACAATTGAAACATAAAGGTGTTAATTTAAAAAGTTATTTTGTTCTTAAAAAACCTGAGTAACGTTCTAGTTATATAATTATTTAATTTATATTTTTTTTTTTAAATATTTTTTTTACTTTTATGTCACTCTTTTTGTCAAACTAATTCACATTTTATTTTATTTTATTTTATCTCTTATATTTCATATAAAAATTCCTTTAATTGTGAAATAAATAATTACGTGCTACTACACGATTTTTAAGATCACCGTTTTGATCACCGTATTTTTTAAATTTACAATTTTAGCTTCTTCGTTGCATAGATACTTAATTTTCAAATTACGACAATAATTATTGAAATATTGACGTTGACCTCACATGACAAACTTTAAGTAATGATTTTTTTATTAGAAAATACTAGTTACAGCGATTAACATAAAAGTCAATACTAATATTTTCGATATCAAAGTCTTAATTTGGCCAGCTAAATTAATAACTTGTTTTAAAACAATTAATTTTTTTTAATAATTCAATATCTTTAGTTAATAATATTATATTTTACTTTAATTAATTATGTATATATACCTCTTATACAATTTTACTCTTTTATATATTTCACCATAACTTTAAAATATTCACGAGTTCAAAAGAAAAATGTAGAAAGGAAAATTGTTCCTCTGTTTTCAAATCTTAAAAGAAAAACCCTATATCATGTCTTTAAAATACAGTGTATATTTATTTATTTGAAATTAAATAGGCTAATTGGTTTCACATTTTGTTGAACCAAACTTGGTAATTTGTTCGCGGAAGGTGCAACAACGAATTTGTTTTTCTTTGTATCTTGTTTATTAATGTCTTGCTTGTCCTTATATGATGGAAACCTACCTAGATAACGATTTCTAAGTTTGTCACAACTATGACGTGTTTAAGCTTTCAATTTTCCAAGTTACTCTATTAATTATTATTTTATAAAAAAATATTAATATATTGACAATTATACATAATTATAATAAAAATTTTAGTGACAATAATTCGTGTTACCAATCAATATGGGTCATTATCAAGTTGACTTGAATAGGTTGAAAACAAGTTGAGTTGAAAAGGTTGAAAACAAGATATTTTATAGAGCATTTAAGGAGTTATGGCCAAGATTACATAGAGATTTTCATTTGAGTAGGTTAGTATCACATAAAATTTAATATTTTTATAGGAATAAAAATATTTTTACGAAAATATTAACAATCAAATAGAATATTAGTTAATGTACGAGTCTTATAAAATTATTTCAATAGAATAAAAATTGGAAGCAAATATTAAAAGTAATATGATGCATGAAGACAAAAAAAAATTAAAACATCATAATGACTTTTGCAATAAAAATAACTTTTAATTAACCGTGAGATAAATATAAAAATTACAATTTAATGCTTTAATAGCATAATAATTTATGACTCATCTATTCTTTAATAGAAGTCTTTTAAAGTTATTTGATTGGAATTATAACATATATTCATTCTTGTAGTTGTAATAAAATAGTTATATATTTTAATATTTTACTCATTTTCTCTTTTCATTGAACATGTAAATTATTATACAGGTTAAAGATATAATAAAAAATGTGTCATTGAAATTCTAAAGAGAGATATTTTTTTAATATAAAATTAAGACAAATAAAAAAAAAAGAATAGAGACCAATTTCTGAGCTATATTATTTGTTCCCATTTAAAATAAAATAAAATTTATATTTAGTGAGAGTATTCTAAATTTTATCATAAGATACTCTTATTGTTACATTGTACTAACTAGAAATGTAATGTAGAACATATGAAAGTTACATTGTGCTAACCATTTCTTTTTATCCTTCTCTTTATTATCTTGTTGTGAGCATTCTACTATGAAGTGACTCGGTTTCCTGCAATCATAGCAGATGACCTTCTCTTTACTTTCTTTTTCATACCTAGGCTTGAACTTCTTGTTCCTACCAAAGTTTCCATGTTTCTTCAAAGTTCTCTTAAACTTGTTTGTAAAAAAGGAAAGCTTTTCATCATCTTTGGACTCTGACTTGTCTAAAGCATCGTCTGTAACAACTTCATTGGCTTTCATAAGAATAATCTTGAATGAAGCATTCTTATGGAAGCACAACATTTACAAAATTCTTTAAAACTTTTTCCAAATCTCTTAGAAAGAAACTTGAAACTTGAGGTTCCTCTCCCGAGAAAGGTTTTTTTATTGAAGACCTAAGAGAATACTCCAATTTTTAAGACTTGGAAAGGATAAGAAAAATGCATTCAATTAGAATTTCAATTCTCATTCAATTTCAAAGTGAGACAAAGGACGAGAGGGACAAGGGTTCTTATTTGTAGATGCATAACCCCTTACTATCATCAAGGGGACAAAAAATGCATCTACAAAAGGGAATGGGTTCAGTGCACACACATGGAGTCCCAGATAAAGCAAATCAAGGCATTTTCAGGTGTTTATAATTGCCAGCCTCCATTTACATGCATATTTGTTGGCCCTTTCAAAGGTTTTAAGGTTTTGACTCTCCCATTAAAGCCTAATTGGGGATGACAAGTTTTACTTTGGGAATTAGGATTTTGACTACCAATAGCCTAACTAGAGACCCTTTTATGCTTCTACTTTTTAGAAGAGGAAAACTAATATTCCAATATAAAATTTTTACTCCCACTTTTTTATACAAGGTTAAGGAAATGAAAAATAAGTTTTAATAATTCACACTACATAAAAGAAGAGCTTTCAAAGGTAATTTTTTCTTTTCCATTCTCCTAGCCATGGTCTTGGTCAAAGGCCGAATGTATGGACTTTTATAACTCTCATTTTTTTAGTATTCATTTGCATTTTTTATAGAAAATTAGAGTTGTAATAAATATGGTTTAAAAATTGTATTTTTTTTCAGTTAAAATTTTGCATAAACTGTCTGATTTGTTGCTTATGATTTTTGTAGAAACATTTTCGAGTTGATTTTTGTCTTATGGAACTTTAATGAAGATATTTGGATCATAACGATTGAAAAGAAAGGAACTTTAAGGATTAAAACCACCGAATATGCTGATAAAAAGTATTAGACGATCAAAGAGCTGAAGAAACATTAGACGACCTAAGAACTCAAGACAATTTAATATATGATAATGTTGTATTAGATTTTTTATGGGCCCAATTTTTTTTTAGATAAGACCCATCCATTTGTAAAGATTCAGAACTTCTTTATAAAGAAGAAATAGGTGAAGAGAAACATATGCTTTTCAGTAGTTTTAGTAATCACTTTTACATTTTAGTTTTAAAGCTTTTAGTTTTCTCCGTTTTCAGTTTATTTCAGTTTACAACTTTGTCTATTCAAGTTCTTCTTTTCCTCTCACAATTCCTCTTCTTCTTTTTATGCTTTAATTTCCTTATTGCTTTACACTATGCCAATTTACCTTTGAAGTTGATTGAATTATGAAAATATGTAACAATGAATACAAAATATGTTAGATGATGCTCTCTTCAAGTTATGAGTTATGTTCTTCTTTGAAATCATTTTGGAATTTTGTTTTTTTTATAGTAAATCATTTTCTTTGGAACACATAAATAGATTGGTTTTGTATTTTCATCATTAACAAGGAATCAATATTTTGGTTTCTTTCATTCGAAGTTGAAGACAACTTCACTATTGGTTTTTTTTTCTTTGTTTCACTTTTTTGGAATTGAAATTTTCTTTTCTTTACTACAATTCATTTTAATTCTTATTTGTTTACAATTATGTATTTTACATTTGTAGTTTATGCACTCAATTCAATCAGTTTCATTTCATTTTTATTGCACTTTTAATTCCAATCATACTCTATTTTTCGTTTCTCATGTTTACATTTCTACACTTATCAATTTTTGTCATTTACATATTTGTCACTTACATTTCCACAAGTTACATTTCTATCATTTGTAATTCTCCAATTTACATTTCTATTGTTCATGATTCTATTCGACGCTCCATTTTTCTTTAGTAGAACTATTAGACAGTCTGGTAGACGATTGTCAACTAGATGGCTTAAAAGTGTACTTAGCTTTCGTTTTGCACAAATTTATTTGGGCTTTAATTTTTTCTTTAGAGATAGATTGTAGCTTTAATTGGCACCACATTAATGTATTCATTGAATCATTTAGAGAGCTTTTCCTTTAAACGTCTAATGCATACTTCATTTTTTGGTTCTTCACTACAATTTTAGTTTTTGTCCATTTGATTCTAGTTTTTAGTTTACATTTCAAGTTTATGTTTAATTTTCTTGCACCCTTTTAGATTTCAAGTTTATATTTCAGATTCTACATTTTAATTGTTAGTAAACGGTCTATTAGACTATTATCTTTAGACAATTTACTTCACTTTAAATTTTTGTATGTTTTTAATTCTAATTTCAATTCAAATCCATCCATTTTAATTTATGAAAGAAAGAATATCAAACAATGGATTCCAGAAACATATGTGTTCTCAATATTCAACCTAGATTGCCCTATATTACATTAGGTGAAAAATAGATTTATTTTGTAAACCATGCAAAGCTAAATGGTTCAACAAATTGGGCCCGTTGTTGGGAACACATGGCATAGAGTTTTATTGTTTGATAATCTTTCCTTCTTTTATATGTATATTTTTATTTTATTTTCTTTCAATGTTACACACTATGGATTGTTGTGCGTTAATTGAAATTGTTGCTCGAGTTAGTATTCATTAGATGGTCTAGAGAAGGTGTATGGCTAGGAACAATTCAAACTTATTATACCCTTTGGACCTCAAAATTAAAAGGACATACATAAGACTACGTAGAGGGATTAAAGAGAATCATATAATTCTTGGTACAACTTCATCCAATTCTGAAATTGAATACATTGAGACTAAAGAAATGGCACTGACCAAAGAATTTTTTTTGAATGGGTTGGCTATATATTGTTAGAATTAGAGGCATTAAACAAGAGGAGGGGTGGATTTTTTTTTTTGAAATATTTTCGCAAGTATTGATGGTAGGGTGAAAGACAATGAGAAATCAATAAATTAGAAAACCGTTCAGCTAATTAGATAACTGTTTTTAGTTTGATTCCAGAAAATCAAACCATTTGTTTTTTTCGAAACAACCGATTGTTTATACCAGCAGTTTAGAAAATCAAAGCTAAAGTAGTTTAATGAGTGTAAGGATAGAGACATTCACACATAATGTTTATATTGGTTCACTCTTAACAAAGAGCTACATCCAGTCCTTAACTAACCACTGCAAATTTACTAAGTAATCAAACCTTGAATAACAAACCAAAGTGAGGATCTTGAACCTTTCAAGAACACACACCACCTTTGGCAACAACACAATTTTCAGAACAACCCTCTGAAATTGCACAACACCAAGTCACACAGAAATACAGTGATTAAGGAAGAAAGGAATAGAATACACCTGGATACAATCAAAGATTAAAGTATAGTGAATACAGAGAATCCTATTCCACACTTGAGAATGATCCAAAAGCACTTTGGAATCTTGAAAATTGATTTTGATTAAAACTCTCTTTCTTAGTTAATGACCAGGAGCGTAAAACAACATTTTTATACTCCAATTTAAAACAGATTGTTACAACTTAACATAATTTTGTTAAGGTTTTCAAAAAAACAACCAGTTGAATTCTCAAAACAACTGGTTGAATTGGCTTGACAGCAAAAGGAAACGTCAATTTGTCTGACACTCCGGGCATGTCGATGAGTTCTTTGCAAGATACCCAGAATCTAGGTCTGATTAATGTTTCCTCCCTGTCCTTTACCTTAGGTTCATCCTTCTTAGCGAGATACGGGACGTACATCTGGTCCGCTCTTTTCTCGATGGATACTTCACTACTCATGACTGAACGATCTTGGATGTTCTCCTTGTACTTGGGTTGTTTCAAACGTGAGCTACCATTTTTCCTAAGCACAACCTCCCTGACCTCAATATGAGCGGTAGCTCGTTCACGCATCGGCTAATGTCTCTGTCGGATTCCTCATTAATGAATCACTGAACGCGCTGGCTGCCATTCCTTGCACGAAAGCAGTGACCACCATCTCTTCATCCTGAGTTTGAAGTCTTACTGAGACTGCACAAAATTTATTCAAGTATTATTTAAGCAATTCCCCTTCCCTCTGTTTGACATTGAAATATCATACAATCGTGGAAGGTTAACCTTATTAGTCGAGAACTACTCCTTAAACATTCTAGAGAATTGAAGGAAAGAGGTGATCTGACCATCCGGGATTCCACTAAACCATTGCAGAGTTATTCCCATGAAGGTACCCATGAGCATCTTACATCGGATTGCATCGACCCACCAAAGATGATCATTTGAGCCTTGAACGCCTTTAGATGATTCTCGATGTCCTTTATCCCAGAGAAAAAATAGATATTGGGTGTGATATAATGGGGCGACACAGGCTCTTCCATGATTTGCTGAGAGAACGACTTGGGATCATCTCTTGATGACAAGTCTGGGGAACGTTCCTAGGTGGGACGTCGACCCTGTCAATGCAAGCTCCTTCGTAGCTCCTCGTTGGTCTTGCGCAACTTCTCATTAGCTTGTGCGTGCTCCTCCATAGTTATTGGAGAGGCCTTAATCTTTACCATAAGGCAGGCCTGGCTCAATCGCGTTTCCTCTCGAAGGCGCTCTTGGTTGACTCGGGCTTCTGCTCGTAGCCGTTCTTGCTCGGACTTGGCTTCTTCTCGAATTCGCTCTTGCTCATGTCGATATTCTTCGTTTGCCTCCTGGAGAGCCCTCATGGTCTCCATAATTTTCTGCAAGGCAGGGACCTCGCTTCCTTCAGATCCCAACGGTCATTGTCTCATGTTTCTCATTACGTAGAATGCTTAGTTGCAAATGTGGCTGGGATCAAGTTTTATCGAACTCCACGGTGGGCACCAAATGTTCTCGCTGGCTAACTTTGTGCGGTCTTTGAGATGAGCTCTACTTTGACTTGTCTCTATGTGCTGCTCCGAGATGATGATATTTTGGGACAAAAAAGGGGGTTCTACCTGCTGATCACACTCCGAAGATCAAGTCAGTGAGACCATTCAAACTTTCAATTTGTATCAATGTAGGGTTCACAAAAACTTACCTTCAATCGAGGTCTTAAACCCCTTTTGTAGACATTCTTTCAACAATTTTCATAAACCAGAATATTATTTCAACAACAAGAATATAATCTCAACAACAAGAATATAATCTCAACAACAAGAATATAATCTCAACAACAAGAATATAATTTCAACAGTAGGAACATTCTGTTAACGTGCACCTTTATTTTCGTGTGCAATGTCACATCATTCCTAACAACCTTTTTTTGTATTTAAAAGATATATATACTTTTACTAATTCAGATGCTCCTTTTGTTAACTTTACTTTAATTATCTTTTTTGTATAGATTACTCAACATTTGGACTGACCTCGAAATGTGTCATTGGACCCGTACCTGCTCCAAGTTGGGTATTTCGCACATAACCTATCCAACCAAGCTTACTACATTTAAGTGCTTAGATTGAGGACCCGAACACGTCCGACCAATACACATTTTAGTTTCAGCACATGAACACAACAATATATGTGAAAAAAGACAACAATTAAGAGTTGAAAACAAGGACAAACAATTAGGAACAAGTGGAGGAACTTAAGGAATCATCATTGAAGTACAAAGTCTTCTAATAGATGAATCAAACTCAAGATTGAGTGTCATTTCACAATGAACTGAAACAACACAAGGAATTGGCGATACAAATACATAATCAAATTAAGCTACAAGTACATAATTGAAAGTAGAACACACGATGAACAAGAATAATCGGTGGAAATTAAAGAACAACACCTAAAAAGACAAACTACCGATTGGAATTGCTAAAAACATGGAAATGAAGATGGAAGAAAGAAGGAACTTAATTGGATGAAGACTTGAAGGAGATGGACACGCCACTTTGGAGATGATGATCCAAGATGAGTGCTAGTTGCCGCCACTTGAAGCCCTCCAAAGCTCACAAGATAAGACTTAGTGAATGAGATCAAATCTCTCACAATTCTCTCTCAATTTGAGTAGAGTTTCCTTTCTTCAATTTCTAAATTATGAATTTACAAAAGCATGGTCTCTCCATTTATAGTAGAAGAGGGTTGAAAATGAAAAGACACAATTCAAAAACTAGACTATTCAAAACTGGAGCCAAAACAAGTCACATGAGAAGTGTGACTTGCTTTCCTACTTTGGCACCTCCTAAAACTATATCTACACCTACTCTTTTATATCACATGGAAGGTGTAACTTTGTTTTGTACATTAGCACCCCTTATTTAATATCTACACCTTCCTTTTAAAGTTCTACTAAAAACTACACAAAAGTAATTACAAAAAGAGACATTCATTGATGCTCATTTATTAATACTTGGCCTTGCTCCTCGTGGGTTGGGCTTGGACTTCTTGGTTTTGACCTTCTTGGGCTTGGGCCTTATCTTTTGACATATGTTTTGGCTTTTGTCCATTCCTCCTATTAATAGCATCTTTTTTATTCTCATCAACGTCCGACCAATACACATTTTAGTTTATGGTATTATATAAAAATTCTAAAAGAAATCATATTAAATATTTATTATTATTTAATTTTTAATTTCCCAATTCCTTCTATTTTTTTCAAAACTTTTCAAAAAAACATAAAAAAGTAAAATTAGAATTGGTTGTTCAGAAAGTACAATTCCCAATGATTTTTTTTAACATAATTGACTCTATTAATAGATTAAAATATACGTTATAGTTTAGCTTCTTTGTTCTGGTCATAAATATTAAACATAACAGGTATATTTAGGTAATTAAAGTGTGATGGGGTTTATTTCAATAATTTAAAAAAAAAAGTGTATATCGGGAAAACAAATTATGAGTCATACGTTATCTTTGAAATAATCTTTGAAAGAAGACAAGAATGGAAAAAGGTTTATGAAGATGAAGTACTAAGTAGTTTGACCTGAACTCATCGTAACGTGTGCCAACGTTTGCTTTGAATGTTCAGTATATTTCAAATATTATTATTATTTAGATTTGGGCTATATAAATGCATGTGGATCTTCCATGAGATCCATCACTATCGAAAGCTAAACACTGTCAAACCAAATAAAGAAAATGAAAACCTCTTTTTTCTCACTCCTTGTGCTTGTTCTCCTCATTTCTTCTGGTAAGCACTAATTTAAGTTTTAATGTTTTGTGTGTGATGAAGGAATTTTGAGAAGATTAATTATGTTTTGTATGTAATTGGTGATTGGTGATGTGGTTGTGTAGGAAATGAAGTTGAATCAGTGGTGGAACCTAATTGTGTAGTACAAGGCATTTCTCAACACTGTGAACCTTTCAACAATCCTTGTGGCTGGGTTTGCAGATCACATTTCAAATCAGAGAAAGCGGTGGGAGTTTGTAGCGATCAGTACCATACATGTGTTTGCTATCTATGTTAAATTCACTTTTAGCTTCTTATACTTTTACACTTATTATTCAATCTATGTGTAATGTGTAAGAGGATGAAGTGAATTTATACATAAAAGATGAATAAAAACATACCATTTTGTTCTATTAAGTGTAGCCTAATACACTTCCTCACACCGAGACTGACAGTTCGTGTGTGGGACAATATATTATGGGTGGTCCGATAACGGTGCAATAGTCACGATAAATCCAATAAATACTCGTTAGGATAAACTTTAAATGACTCTAATGTCATATTACAAAGTGGACTTTAATCCTAACTCAACTCCATAAAATCGTTGAGATTTCTAGCCACTTATATACAAAGAAATATTCTCATCTCTACTCCATGTGGGATTAGGATAACATTTTCTTTCTGTCATCCATACATTTTCCAAATAAAAAAATATATGAAGTTTGATTTAATGCTCTATAAAATAGGACTAATCAAATTTCATGTTTTTTAGCATATAAAAAGAATGGAAGTAAGCAGGTAAAAAAAATATATAACTGAGAAACAAAATTGAAATCGATATTTTGATTAAAAATGTAAAAGAAAACTTGCATAAAAGTAAAACATAAATAAAAAATAGTAATATATAATGAACTAATTAGTTATATATATATATAATTTATTATATGTACAGTTTTTATTTATTTTTATAAAAAACGTTCACAGTTCCAACATTTATTATCTTTCTTCCTTCTTTCTCTGTATCGTCATATTTTTAAAAATTGTATTTTATTTACAACCGTCTTTTTACCTAATTTATATATATATATATATATATATATATATATATATATATATATATATATATATATATATATAAATAGCTCAGGTAAACACATATTTTATTAAAATCAACAAAAGATATCATATTTTCTTATTTTTTGAGAAAAACCTTTAATCGCGGAATTATACTAAATTTTATGATATAGCATGTTGCCCTTGCTTTCTTAGTTTATAAGCTCTGGTTTTGTAAGCTCATACAATAATGGTTTGATATTATTTTTCCATGATAATATAATAAAAATAACATATTTTTAAAATCCAGACAAAAAAAATGAATATTTATTTGTGAAAATAGGTCAAAATATAAGGGAAAACTGAATTATATTTTACCATTTATCAAATATGAGTATTGAAACAAAAATTAAAGCAAGTTGAATAATGAACATTTAACAAAATACAACTACAATATCAATTGGAAAGGAAAAAAAAATTCACTCAAAGATGTTATACACACAAATCAAGTATTCAACTAGAAAAGCAAGCATAAGACTTTAAGAGTATGGATTAAAGTGTGAATTTTCCTAATCTTTTTCTCTAGCTTTTATATGTTTCAGCCTTTAGTATGTACTTTTTTTCTCATAATTTTCTTGCTATTTTCAAATCAAAAGGCTTTGAATTTCACTTTTTATACTCAATTTTGCAAACTATTTAAAACTTAGGTTCAAATTCTATTCCAAATAAGCTAGCAATTGTACTAGTCATGTGCAATAAAAATATTCAACTTAAAAATTGAAGGAAATGTACAAAAACGTCTTGGACTACACCTAAAAACTAAGAAAATTGTACAAGTCGTGTTCAGAACTTTGCTTATGAACTAAAAGCAAAGGAGGGTTCAAATCAAGAAGAAAACAACAAAACAATTATGTTTTATTTATGAACAAGTATTTGGAATAAATAAGACTTAAAAAACTTTAAATAATTCATAAATATAAAGCTAAAAACATGTAATAGAGATTCTTAGAACATGGCATTGGTTCATGAAAAATGGAACTAGTATTAAAATCAATTAAAAATGAAATTTGACATGGATTACAAAAAGGAAATTAACTAACTTAAATACAAAGATCTAAGAACAAGACGAGAAAAAAACACAAGGAAATAAAATGGAGGATTAATCTCATGTAGACCTCCAGGCCTGACTTTTATTACCAAAATGATGGAAGCATCTTCAAGCGATAGTGGAAGACGAGAAAATTCTTAAAATTATCAAGTTTCTTGTAAGAAACCTGGTATTCCTCTCTTCAAGGAAGGATTCTTGAAGGATAAGAGGGGAAGATTACTCTCATGTTGACTCTCAAAGAACAAGAAGAATGCAAAATGCTCATCTACTAAGTTCAAAGTTGAGTAGTACAAGGGGACAAGTGTGTTAGAATATATGGCCTTAAACGAGAGGGGGGGTGAATTGTTTAAGAAATATTTTCGCAGACTTTTAACCTTAGAATGAAAATACTTTGAAAGAACCTTGATTAAGGATTCAGTTTTTTCAAAAAAAACAACAAAAGCACAAAGCTGGAAAAACAATCGGTTGTTTTAGCGAAACAATCGGTTGTTTATACCAGTTCCAAAATAACAAAACTGAATTAAAGAGATAGGGATAGAGAAATTGTACACAGTTGTTTATACTGGTTCACTCCAAACAAGAGCTACATCCGGTCTTCTCAGAAACCCTGAGGATATCCACTAAGCAATCACCACTTGATCACTTACACCACAACCAAGAGAATGACCTTGAAAACCTCAAGACACACACTCTCCTTGGCCAACACTAAGATTGCTGATCTTGAACACCTCAAGAACACACAGCCAATCTCAGCAACACACACAGACGAATTGTTCAGCAGTTTACAAAGATTACACTTGTTACAGATGAATATCTGAAATCAATACAAGTAAAATCCTATTCAGCACCTTGATCAATCTCTTAACTCTTTAGCAATCTCAGAACTCTTTGAAAAACTCTTAGATCAAAACTTTGTTTCAAGATCCTTAAAAACATTAAAACAGTTTTTCAGAATATATCTAAGAATATAGTTTGTTATCAAATCTTAACAAACTCTTAATTGCATTTAAAATTGATTGGTCAAAGCATTTAATGACTGGAGCGTATTCAGTTAAAGCATTTAAAGCTCAGTCAAAGAAAACAGTTTTTCTGTTATGGTTTTAAAACAAACAATCGATTGTTTCCTCGAATCAATCGGTTGTTTTGTTACTTAACAAAATACACCATTCAAAAACAGTTTTCAAACTTTCTCAAAACATCTAAGTGTAAACAATCGGTTGTTTCGACAAAACAATCGGTTGTTTCAACTTAGTTTGAAAAACATTTTGCTTTGATAAAAATGAAATGCTAATTGCTTTGAGATTTAATCTAAGGGTTGATTACAACATAGAACTACCCCAGAACAAAGCTTAAACCAGCACAGCAGCATCAAGCAAAGCAGAGGCTTCATCATCCTTCAAAGGATTTGGATTCTTCAAAACATTGAACACCACTTGGTTCAACAAAGTGGTCTTATTTATAGATGAATAAGCCCCTTACTTTATATCCTTGGGAACGTGGGACTAAAAAAAGGAAAAAATGAGATTGCATAAGAGCAATTTGGACCACATATCTTCTCCATTCATGAGCGCCCAAAATTAGCCTATTTTAGGCTTATTCCGTGGAATTAGAGACTTTCTAGCTCCTAAGCTCTATCCTTCTCTTGGTAAAATTTTGATTATGCTTCTTAGGGTTTTTAGTTTACTTTTCAAGCTCAAACCACTGGTGCAGAAAAGGTGAGAAATGGTGATCATTTTAGCCGTAAAACGACAGCTTTATGATCGATGTTGTTCAGTGCATAGTCTTTTCTCCTCAAGCAAAGAAGGTGGTTATTTAGCCACCGTGTTAGATTCAAACAAAGAAGGCGACTATGGTAAAAGTCTTTGTTTTATACCTTTCCATAACTTGTATATATAATACATGCATGAGGTGTAAAGACCCTGAACAGCCTGCCCCATATTACCATCCCTAGATGCATACAAACACATAAGAAGAAAGCACAAAAAGGAAAGAAAACTTAGCAGCGTTCCATGTCCGAGGGATGGGTCTTCCCTCCAAGGTTTCTAACTTGTATGCACCATTCCCAAGCACTTCAACTATACAAAACGGTCATGTCCACTTTGGAGACAACTTATTCTCCAACTGGTAAGGATGAGCTTTCCGCATTACAAAGTCAGCGACCTGGAACTGCCGAGGTCTGACCTTGGTTTTTTGTTTCAACTTGACTCTTCTTTTCAACGCTTCAGACTTAATACGTTCTTGCTCACGGACTTCATCTAGTAAGTCCTGATTTACTTTCCTCCCCTTGTTGGATTCTTCAACAACGAAATTATGAAACCAGGAAGAGCTCTCCTGAATCTTTACGGGGATCATAGCATTTGTCCCATACACCAAACTGAACGGTGTTTCTTTGGTGGTGGACTGGGGCGTGGTGTGATAAGCTCATAGAACTCGGGGAACCTCCTTTGCCCAGGTTCCCTTGACTTCTCTAACCTTCTCTTCAAGCCTCTGAGTAAGACCCTGTTGGCTGATTCTACTTAGCCATTCGTTTGGGGGTGCTCCACTGAGGCGAATATTTGTTTTATTTTGAGCTCCGAGCATAGTTTTCCTAACTGCTGACTGGCGAATTATGTTCCATTATCTGATATTAGATGTCTGGGAACCCCAAAGTGGCATACTATGTACTTCCATACAAAATGTTGTACCTTGTGGGCGGTGATTTAGGCAATGGGCTCGACTTCAATCCACTTGGTGCAGTACTCAATAGCTACCACAAGGTACTTCATCTGACGTACGACTAAGGGGAAAGAACCTAGGATGTCTATTCGCCAGGTATGGAATGACCATGGACTGTAAATTGACTGCAGCTCCTTTACTGGTGCATGATGCCAATCAACGTGTTTCTAGCACTGCTCACATCGCTGAGTGTACCTTCCACAGTCTTCTTTCATCGTCGGCCATTAGTATCCAGCTCAGATGACCTTCAACAATAGTGCTCGGCCTCCAACATGACTCCTACAGATGCCTTCGTGCAACTCGATCATTACACGGGTGCACTAGTCCTCACTAATGCAAATGAGAGGGTGAGCATACCCATGACGAAACAGCTTGCCATCAATTAACGTGTACTTTCCCGAATTTCTTTTTATCGTTTTTGCTTTTGCGGGCTCACTAAGAAGTAATCCATCAGCTAGATAACACTGGTAAGGAGTAATCCAGGTATCATTCGTGCTGCCTTGGGAGATAGTCATCACCTCCTCGTCCAGCGCCTCGCATGTCACTACCCAGGGAACTTTCAGTGTTTCCCAGGTCAACGATCGGTGACTCCTTCCTCCCTGGGCACCTACCACCAAGACCTCCCTAGGCAGGTTCTCTTCCGCCATTCTAGGGACCTTCAAGGTTTCCTAGATCACCGACCTTTGACGATTTCCTTTCCCGAGCTGGCCAGTTTGGCCAAGAGGTCGGCTCGGGAATTCTACTCTCCTGGCACGTGCACGAGCTCAAACTCAATGAAGGCTTCTTTCAGCAACATTGCGTACTTGAGGTATGCAGCCAATTGCGGATCCTTGGCTTGATATATGCCTGTTACCTGCTCGATAACAAGTAACGAGTCACTTTTCACCAACAGGTTCTGAGCTCCTAACTCTTGGGGTAACAGCATCCCAGCTATCAACACTTCATATTCGGCCTAATTGTTGATAGCTTTAAATGTGAACTTCAAAGACTGTTCGATCAGCAGACCACTAGGCCCTTCTAGGATAACCCCAGATCCACTGCCTTGCTGATTGGAAGAACCATCTACTGACAGTATCCACCGAAAACCACTGGGATTTGGGTGAGGGCCCCCAGACATCAACTCAACCATAAAATCAGCATATACTTGTCCTTTAATCGGCCCTCTTGGCACGTAATGGATGTCAAACTCTGATAGCTCGACCGACCACCGCACCATACGCCCTGCAATGTCAGGTTTTTGTAAAACCTTGCGGATAGGCAGATCAGTCATCACTATCACGGCGAAGTTGTGAAAGTAGTGTCGTAGCGTCCTAGTTGTGAACACTACTGCCAGTGCAGCTTTCTCGATCGCCTGGTAACGCTCCTCAGGCCCCTGTAGCACCTTGTTGACGAAGTAAATTGGCTTTTGAACCTGGTCGTGGTCCTGCATTATCACTGAGTTAATCGCCCGATCTGTGATGGAAAATATAGGCGGAGGGGGACGCCTGCCAATGGCTTACCCAGAACAGGAGGACTAGCCAATTACTCCTTCAACTGGACGAAGGCCTCCTCACAGTTGGAGGTCCACACAAAGAGATTACTGTTCTTTAATCACTGGAAATACGGGTAATCCTTGTCTCCACTAGCCCGATAGGAAACGAGACAAAGCTGTCATCCGTCCAGTCAGCTGTTGGACTTCCTTGATAGTGGCAGGGCTCTTCATTTCGATGATGGCGGCACACTTACCAGGATTGGCTTCTATGCCTCTCTTAGTTAGCACGAACCCAAGGAACTTACCTACCTCTACCCTGAACACACATTTTTCAGGGTTTAACTTCAGGTTATACTTGCCTATGGTCGCAAACAGTTCCTCAAGGTTTGTCACATCCTTCTTTTCTCCTTGGATGTAACAACCATCTTGTCTACCTGTACATTTCGCCCAAGCATGGGGCGAGAATCCTGTCCATCAGACGCTGGTAAGTGGCACCAGCGTTTTTGAAGCCAAAGGGCATGACCTTGTAACAATAGTTGGCGAGCTCCGTCATGAAAGCAGTCTTACTTTCATCTTTAGGGTGCATCCGAATCTGATTGTACCCCGAGAATGCATCCAGGAATCTCAGTAGTCGACACCTTGAGGCGCTGTCCACCAAGGAGTCAATGCTCGACAACGGGTATGAATCTTTTGGACATGCTTTGTTCAGGTTTGTGCAGTCGACGCACATTCTCCACTTGTCATTGTCCTTCTGAATCAGTACCACGTTCGCCAACCATTCAGGGTACTGGATCTCCCTGATATGGTCGGCGTTCAGCAGCTTCTGAGTCTCCGTTTTGATGATTAGGCGCCTTTCTTCATTAAATTTCCTCCTCTTCTGAACCACTGGTCGGACCCTGTTGTCCATAGTGAGCCTGTGACATAGGAAATTAGGATTTATCCTAGGCATGTCAGCAGAGGACCACGCGAACGCGTCCAGGTGCCTGGCTATCACCCTAACTATCTGGTCTTATAACTCCTGGCCTAGCGAGGCACCGAGCTTGAACAACTTCCCTTTGATTTCCCGTTCTCAGACATCACCAACTGGTCTCGGTCGTTGTCTATGGCCTAACTCAGTTTCCAAGACCTCGGCCACTTTTCCCTCATGAGAAATAGTGGTAGAGTTGTAACTCTTTATGTTCTTTAAGCTGCTCTCATAACACTTCTGAGCATCTTTCTAGTTGGACCTTATTGTAATCACATTTCCCTCAACAGATGGTAACTTCATTCTCATATGCTTCGTAGAAGTTACCGCTCCTAACTTGTTTAGCGAGGGTCTCCCTAACAACGGGTTATAAGCAGAGGGAGTATTAACCACAATATACCTGATGACGATAATCATGGCAGCTTCCTCATCTGAAAAAGTCATCCTTAAATCAATGTAGCCTCGAACCTCCATTTAGTCCCTTGCAAAACCAACTAGGCATCCGTCATGCGGCCTCATTTGATCGGGGGATAGCCGCAAGTTGAAAAATGTGGACCAGAACAGTACATCAGTCGAACTCCCTTGGTCAATAAGAGCCCGATGCACCGTTTTCCCTACCATAACAACAGATATCACTATTAGATCGTTGTCGTGAGGAACCACACCTACCAAGTCTGCCTTCGTGAAATAAAGGTCTGGATCTGGCATGTCATCGTGACATTTTGCCTCTAGTGACATCACTGTGCTTGTGTATCTTTTGTGTTTGGTAGTCGTGCTACCTACTCCAGAAAACCCACCCGAGATCGTATTTAACTCGGTATGCACGGGGACCTTGTGCGCCTGGTCCCTTAAAACAACTTCCTCATGTGGTTCTCCTTGGTCGACTTCGAGATACTCTTTCAAGAAACCTTCCTTCAAAAGCTCGATCAACTGGTAGCCTAAAGCCATGCCCCTCTCAATACCATGCCTGAATCCCTTGTGGAATTTGCACCAGATATCCTTTCTTCCTCCCAAATTTCTGTCAGCCTTTTGGGGCAATCTCAGCTTTTCAGCAACCAGAGGTATACCTATCAGCTCCTTGTACGATATGCGGAACTTGGGACGGACTTCCTCCTCTTTGCCTCTTTCCTTGAATTCCCCTTTCCTGTAAGGGTGATGTCTGGCTTTTTCCTTCTTGCCTGTAGAGGTCTCATTAACCCTCATAGGCCGAGACGCTTTGCTGACTTCCTTCGGTTTAGCCAGCGGGGAATGCGAACCGTTGTTTGAAGCTACTACTGCTTCTTCGGCATTAATGTGGGTGATCGCTCCTCGTCTGATTTCGGAAAAAGATTATGCAGGGCTTCTGATAAGGGAATTGCAAAACGGTTCTAGAGCGACCCCTTTGCTCAAAGGCGGACACTATAACGTTCTCATCATGAGTTCGGAGTTTCACAGTGAGGGCCCAAAATCGGTTCAGATAATCCTTCTATGTCTCCCCTTCCCTCTGGCGCACATTGAAGAGATCGTATAAGAATGGGAGCTTGACCCGGTTGGCATAAAACTGCTCTCATAACAATTTGGTGAATTGTGCAAAAGAGGTAATGTGGCCATCTGGGAGTCCACTGAACGATTGTATTGTCGTGCCTGTGAAGGTGTCCATGAACATCTTGCACCGTATTGCATCTGAACCACCCGAGATAATCATCTAGGTATTAAACACAGTGAGGTGACTTTAAGGGTCTTCTACCCTTGTGAAAGTAATCTTGGGTGCCACCTGGCTCATCCATAATAACTCGTGCGAAAGGCTCGAGGCAGTCTCTTTCTGGCGAATTTGACTCTCGTTCTCTCGGGATACGTCGGTCTCTACGCAAATCCTCGTTGGTTTTGCGTAATTCGTCTCGTAATCTCTCTTGCTCCTGTCTGGACTGCTCGTTGGCTTCTTGGAGATTCCTGATAGTCTCCATAAGCTGCTGCAATGTGGGAGTCTCACCTTCTTCTTGTCCCAATGGCACTTGCCTCGTATTCCTCATCTTCGTCTGTAAACTCGAACCAAAATGTGGATGGGATCAAGTTTTAGCAGGCCCCATAGTGGGTGCCAAATGTTCTGGCCGGTTGGCTAGGTTGCCGGTTGACTTTAGGTTGAATACCCCCTTTTGTATCTACCTCTTCTGAAAACCGAGTGCGTGCCTCCTTGTCGTACCAGAATAAGACTTTGTTGAGACAGAGGGCGCCCTACCTGTTGATTACACTCCGACGATCAAGTCAGCTAGGGCTCACCAAAAGTAACCAGTTAAGAAAGTATCTCAAAAACAGCGTACCTTTACCTAAAGACTTACTCTCCTTTTATTGTTGCACATGCAACATGCAACCATTCTCCTTGGAGATAAGCAAATCTTAACTGAAAATGTACTAAGCACTTTAATCTTTTATCTCTAACAGAAAAACCATCTGTCACGGGCACCAATGATCTCCAGGTGCTATCCGCAGGCCCACTTCTGTTACCAATGCATCTCCCTATCATATTAGGGATAGCAACAACTAACCATGTGCAACAGATATGCAACAGAAACATGCAACAGAAAAAATACTACCACATACTAACAACAACAAATATACACAATAACAACAATATTATATTCATCGTCCCCAAACATATCTATAAGCAGGTGTATATATAAAATTACTTTGCGTAATCGACCCTATCACGTGTTTTGGGCCTAGCCTGAAAAAATGGCCATCTGCACCGGTCTTACCCTGACCCAACAATTGAGCTGACCTCCCACAGTACAAAAGAACCAAACATCCAAACGTTCTACCGAGAACTGAGTACTGGTCAATACATATTAATATTTTCAATTTTAATCCTATAATCATTATTAATATTTTCAATTTTTATCAACAATTTTATAATATCAAATATATTTTTTAATAATAATTCCAATCAATCTTATTGTTTCAATATATTATTAAACATATTAAAAATTCCTCTGAAATATTTTTGAACATAAAAAAAATAATTATTATGATCGTAGATAAAAAAAGAATTAATAAACTTTTACTTCAAATTTTTTACACCACCAAAATAATATTTATGTTATTTAAACCACTGTATTTATTTTTTTTATTCAAAAGTCCAAAATTATAGTTATATTTCCTTTTATCAAAATGTTATTTTTTATTTTTCAACAAACCACTAATAAAAAATTTAATTCAAAATTATATTATAAAACTAAAATTTATTTAACCTTAAATTTTTTTTATTTGCTTCCCTCTCTTAAAATAATTAACTTTATTCTGAATATTTTTAATTAATTATTTTCTTTTAGTTTTCTCTACTATTAATTTTTTTTGTCTCCTTACCTCATTTCAATTGGATTTCCGAGCATATGTGAATGTCACCATAGTAGAAGGTTCTATTTGAAAAAATATGATGCCACCTGTTCATTTGGGGATTTTTTAAAAACATTCCGAGAAAAAATCGTGAATTTGAAGGTTGAAAGCCTTTATTTAATTCTAAATAAAAAATTATGAACGTAAAAACATATTCAAAATTTCAGCCAAACAATCAATAATACCGATACGGGTCCCCGTCCCGCACGCTTCACTCGCGTGGTAATCCAACACTCACTGCACACACATTGAAAAAAGCCAAAGGCAAAAACCGAACAATAAATTCATGGCCACCACAATAAACAAATAAATAAACCCAACCACACCTCATTCATTTTCTTTCATAGCATTTAATAAACCACATTTTATTTCCATCAATTACTTTACTATATTTTATTTAATATTTTTACTCATTTCTCTCTCCCTTACCAATTGTACCTGCCAAGTACGCTTACCTGTACCTCCCAGACTTCTCGCATCATCACCTTTTCATTGTGTACACTCTTATTAGAATCCCCATTCCACCCTTCACCCATATATAAACACACTCTTCTATCCATCCTTAACCACTCCAACCACAACCTCAACCAACATCTTCCTCTGTTCCACCACTCACTCACACTACTCCTCTTCAACACTATTTCTACTTTTCTGATATGAAGCACTTGATCCGTCGCCTCTCGCGCGTCGCCGACTCCTCTAATTACACGCTCCTCCGCTCCGACTCCTCCGACGACGACGCCTCCTCGTCCAGGGGCTGCCGCCGGCGCCTCCGGGCGGAGTCGTTCCGCGCTTCCAAGATCCGACGCTCCTCCGCGGTGGTTCCGGAGGGGCACGTGCCGATCTACGTCGGCGACGAGATGGAGAGGTTCGTGGTGTGCGCTGAGCTCCTGAACCACCCTGTCTTCGTGAAACTGCTCAACGAATCCGCGCAGGAATACGGCTACGAACAGAAAGGCGTGCTCCGGTTACCGTGCCGCGTTTTCGACTTTGAGCGCGTACTCCACGCGCTCCGTCTTGGCCTCGACGCGCCTGACGTCTCCGAGCTCGTTAGCTTCTCGCCGGAAGAATTCTCCTGAAAAAAAAAACGAAAAAAAAAACACGTAGCTCGTGAATTGGCCGGATCTTTTGCTGGTTTTGTTGCGCTGTAAATACACATTAGGAAATTGAGGAGAAAGAGGCACCGAAATTTAGGGTTTGTAATTTTTGTTTTCTTGGGTTCGGTTTCTTCTGGTTGTTGTTGCTCTGTCACTGTAAAGGCGAAGATATTTTTAACGCTGTTGTTTGCGACCGGAGAATGAGAATCATCACTTTTTGAAATTTCCGTTACTTTCATTCTTGGTCACTTTCTAAGTAAACAGACGGAAAAAGAAAATCTGTGACTTTTTATTTTTACGGTCAGGGATGTTAACCGCTCAGTCCTTTTTGCAGCGGTTTTAATTTCTTTCTAATTAAATTAAAATGGAAATGAATTAAATTTCTCTTTTAGTTAACTGTGGTTTAAGTGGGAGTCGGATGAAAATGTTCCTTGACCGAATTAGGACCTTGATCTTCCGTTATGTTATACAGTTAGTTATTACCTGTGGGAAAATACGCATTGTCGTGTCTTTTAAATTCTTTTTTTAATAAATAATGAATAAAACTGTGGCGAATATAGGGTAAGATGAATCTCATTCTCCTTCCCCAGCTGAATAGCTGAGTTATTAAAAGGTAAATAGATTTTTTTAAAAACTAAAAGAGCAATGTGTATTTAACTTCTAATGTTTTAGAATGTACTGATTAACTTAATACACGAAACTAAATGTAACATCCAAACTAAATGTAATATCATGGCATTGTTTTTTTTCTTTAATAAAAATTTTCATGTTAGATATCACTGCAACTTAACATCTTAACTAAACTGACACCTCAAATAATAAGAATCATTTGTCATCACATGAAAAAAAAGTATTATTAAAAGAATAAAATATAAAAATATGAGGAGACTAGACAAAAACTCATATGTTAACAAAAACGATACATAGGTAGACTATATCTATTTATGAGTGACAATGCGAGTTGACCCACCCCGCATAGGCCCACAAAAAGCGGTATGGGTTGGCTCGCCCCGCATAGAATCTGCGGGCTGATTTTTGTAGCCCGCCCCGCATAAGAGTGTGCCCGCATAAGAAATATTTAAAATAATAATAATTTTGACGAGACATGCGTAGTAAGATGTTATTAAAATCTTCAGAATGTGAAATATGAGGCTACATGAAGAAAATATGGAAGTGCAAAAAAAAAAGTTCTTCATTTAAAGTTATGCGAGTTATGCGGGTCAGCCCGCACTTGGCCCTTGCGGGTTGAAATAAGCAACCCGCCCCGTGTTTTTTTCAGCGAGCCGCGGGCTGACCCGCTCCACTTTGCTACCCTTATACCTATTCATAAAGAATTCTAAGAACAAACTAGATGGAAACCTATTATATCAATGAAATGATTCTCTATATGATTCTCTATGAATAAATCCTAAATTAGTCAACTTATCAGGACAAATATGAGTAACCTTAAACATGATTTTTTCATCGTAATTAAGACAAATATTTCATCGATTACGAAGCATCAACAAAACATTAGTCATAGCAGTAAACGCAACACAAACCAAGGCAGAATCATATTCAATATGGTATTGGTTTCTTAAAGGGGTTAAATATGGTTTTGGTTCCTGTATTATAATACGAAATTGGTTTTTGATTAAAATTTTACACCGTTCAGATATTTGTAGTATGAAAATAATTAAAATGAGTATTGCAAAATTATTGTTAAATTTTTCAAAGATCATTACTTCTAATGTGTTCCAATGTGTCGATGAATTGAAAACTCAAATTGAATCAATTTTACCTATAAAATGACTTATTCTAATTATTTTAACACTAAAATACGTGAATGGTCTAAAATTTGATCCAAATAGTAAATTTAATTTCAAGTTACAAGACGAAAAATATATTTAACATCAATATATATTTTAAAATATTTAAAAATTGATACAAAAACAATTATTTAGTTTTATTAAACATAAACATAATTAAATCAGAATTACAAAAACCTCTTTCACTCCTATTATTACCTTTCACAAATTCTGCATTACCTCTTAATAACTGTAGTTGATACCATCAGACTGGGACCAAATTATTGGCAGCAGTTCATGGTCGTAATTTGTTATTATAATTAAACGTATGAATCCAAACCAGCAACGATTTTAAAAGTTAAACAAGGATCTCAGCATGATTGGATTTATTCAATTAATCAAATTGGCAGCCATTTAAAGGTGAGTCCATTTACATAAAGTTCTAATATTTTTTTTTCTGGTAATAAGTTTTCACTCGTCAATCGGATAAAGACTAATCCTTAATATTAATACATTTATGTGATTTTAAATGGTCTATATATGCTAAGATCAAACACATATTTATAAGATGAATTATTTCTAATATGTGAATACACAAATCTATTGGATTTTCTAATAGTTTAAAGAAACTTTTATTTGGAGAAAAAAATTCATACAAATTTGTAGAAGAAAAAAATTACATTTTGTATTAATTAAAAGTTTATGTTATTTTATTGCTAGTTTTAATAAACCAAAAAGTTAATGTTATTTTATTTTTGGTAATAATAATATGTCCGTAGAGTAACGGAAAACTAAGAGGAAATAAAGAGGGTTAGAAAATGGGAAGGTTTGTTTGGATGCATTAAAGTGATGATTGAAGGTGGCAGGAGTGGCAGGTCTGCAATGTAATTGCCGTGATATTCGATGGTGTTTGAGAATCCAAATCCGGTCCACTAAGATTAGGTCAATTAAGGGTGTTTTTGTCATTTGGCAGTGTGTACCCTCTCTACATAAATCAACAATGGCATGCGGTCTTCTGCTTGGAAAAAAGGGTCTGCTACATGTTCCACTCTTCACCTATTAGTCAACAAATTCAAAATAAAGCAATGATGTAGACTTAAGAGAGTTTAAGGTTTAGGTCTCTCAAAAACTGCATAAACTATATTATTTTAATAATTATTACATCTATATTTCATTTTATTTATTATTCATTATAATCATATTAGTTTTTTATTTAAATAAAGATAATCAATTTTGTTTAAATATTTAAAATATCAATTTTTACTTATAAAATACGTATGTTTATAAAAACTGAAAATAAGTTACTAAAAAACAGTTACAAATAATATTTTTTTATATCTTCAAAAGCGACTTTATTTTTTAGAATAATTTTACTATATTTCAGATAATGTCGCAAACATCTATTTTTTGTATAAATAACGTATTGTTGATAGAAAAAATAGCTGAAAAGTGAAATATTTTTTTTCTAAACCTTTATGAAACATACAAGGAAATTTTATATCATATTATAAAATTACCAAAATGAAAAATTAAGGGACATAATCCCATAAACTTGGTTAAAAAATTTATATTTATTGAAGTTTCAAAGATTTGATTTGATGACTATCTCTCCTAGAAGAATGTCTCTAGAAAATTTAATTATTTATATTATTTTTGTGTAAGGGAGGTAGTGGATTGGAAATGTTTGATTTTAATAATGCATAGTAGGGGTGACAAAGTGAATCAAGTCGTCCGACCCGTCCTAAATAATCCGTAGTTTGCGCGGATCAAGTGTGGGGTGGGGTGGGTTGGTCCACATAACCCGTATAACATTAAAAGGTATAAATGTTTTTCTGCACTCCCATATTTTCTTCATGTAGCCTCATATTTCAGATTTCGAAATTTTTAATAACATCTTACTACGCATGTCTCATGAAAATAATATTGTGAGACCATTTACCTAATGCATCTAAATGAAAACAAAAATTCAAAAAAATTTATTTAATTTTTTTTTAAAAAGAAAATATTTCTTATGCGGGATGGCCCGCAGACCCGTGGACCAAACCTTATGCGGGGCAGGCTAGAAAAACCAGCCCACAAATTCTATGCGGGGCGGGCCAACCCAACCCACTTTTAGCGGGCCAAATGCGGAGCGGGTCTATGAGAGGTAGGCCAACCCACATTACCACCCCTAATGCATAGGGATAGCAAAGCGGGTTGGCCCACCCCGCATAGGCCGCTTGCACTTGACCCATAAAATGCGGGTCGGGTAAGCCCGCCCCGCGTAATGAATGCGGGCTAGATTCTCTGCCCTACCCCGCATAAGGGTCAGCCCGCGGGTTTGCGGGTCAGCCCGCATTTGGATTTTTTTTCTTCTTTTTTTTAGAAATTCAATGGAAATGTTTTTTACCTTTTGCTCTTGAGAAATTGCCAAATTGAACCTATATATTTGTGACTATCAAACATCGATATTTTTTGTCTTCTATTTCAAACATAGTCAAACATCAATAATTCAATTAAAAGATAAAAATCAAATATCAATATTCTTCCATTTCAAAAATATTAAAAATAGTTAATTAAAAAACATTAAACATAAACATCACATCAATTAACATAGTTAATTCAAAAACGTTAATATTTTTTTTCAGTCCAAGTTATCACTGCCAAACCCAACCCAAGTCAACACACAACCTTTTTTTTTGCGGACTAACTGGCCAGCCCACCCCACTTTGTTACCCCTAACAATGCATGCTTTGAAATTAATTTAAACTGATTTTAATTGTTTTTAATGAAGGATGAATAATTTTAATAAGTTAAAAATAATATTTTAATAAACTGTTTATAAATGTGTGAAAACACATACTTAAACATTTCAATCGATTCAAATGAGATTTCAATTTGTTAAAATCTTCAAATCTTTATAAAAAAAAGTTAGCTTGTGTTTTAATCTGTTAAAACACAAATCAATCAATTGAAATTATTAATAAAAGGTGTGTTCAAGAGATATTAACATAATGTCTTTCAACTAATTGAATCTAAACCAATTAGATTATGGTTAAATACATTATTTTTTTTTAACAAAATGGAAATACAAAAATTCACAAGCTAAAAATACTTTATAATAGTTTTCTTTGTAAAAATTTCTGTAAGATCGAAATTCAAGCATCATTAAAAAACAATTCATAATAGAAATAAGCATGTTTTTTCTTATAATGGAGTTGTTGTCATAGTGGTTGTATTCAAGAGATTTTGTTCCAATATATGCTCTATAATTTGTTTTTTTTGTTGTTTTATTGATAAGGTTTGTTAAGTCGCTAGACAATCTATAACTAGCTAGACGTTTTAGTACCCACTAGAGGATCTCGTAATACAAGAGTTTATAAGTTATGTTATGATTTATAATGAAGCTCACTTATGTACAAATAATAGAATATTTCGACAAACGATTCTATAACACATGGTTAAAATAGAAGATCTTAATAAATGATTTATTGATGCACTACATACCAAATGATTAAGAAGGAAGTGTTATCTTGAAAGCATCAGACAATCTGGTCTTTATCTCAGCACAAGATGATCTTAATAAGAAAGATGAACAAAAGTCACTCTAAATAAGAAAGATGAGCGAGACTTACTAGACGATCTCATAGTAAAAGATACATTAGACAATTTAGTATAATCACACCAACAACAAAGTCTTCATCTTAGTAATGGATAATCTCTAAGTACTTATATGTTATAAAGAGAACATTCAAAGTGAAAAACTTGACCAACTAGAAAGTCAAACTTTGAAGAAACATGATAGACAGTCTCATAGTAATAGAACATTACCAAACAATCTCGTCATACAATCTCAAAACTTATATAAAGGTAGATTCTTTCAAATCATGGGAAAAGATTAACAATACAATGCTCATGGACACATTGGACGATCACTAGAGCTTGCACGTGATAGATGATCACTTCTTCTTCTATGTCTATCATATCAAGGAGTGCTTATACTTAACTTTTACATGCTTAGATTACTTTTTGCACTGTGTGATTGTGTTTCAAATCTTAATTGTTGATATTAATTCATATAAAACACAATTTTCAAATAAGATTAATGATTGAATAAGTTTAGAAAGTTTTCATAATTGGAAATATGAAATATTATGTGCTTTAATATCTTTTGAATGTAAAATGTTTTCCTCGTTGATTATAAATTATTTTGAATAAAAATGTGCCTTAATGATCAAGTTTAAGATTGTATTAAAAAGTTTTTAAACAAATAGTGTTTCAATTGGAAAGTTTTCGAAAAATAGAGTACATATATTTTCCATATTAAATGGTTTTTTAAAATATATTTTGGGAACGTATATATAGATTAAGGTGTAATTTGCTTTATAAAAAGCCCGTCTAGCTCAGTTGGTAGAGCGCAAGGCTCTTAACCTTGTGGTCGTGGGTTCGAGCCCCACGGTGGGCGTTTTTCATAATTTTTTTTTTTTTTTTTTGCAAAGTTGTTCAATAGTTTTTTAAACAAAACTAGGTTAGAGGAGGTAATGTGGCTTATAAAGTTGATATTCATAAAGCATTGGACACCCTGAGATGCAATTTCTTATTGCTAGTTTTGAAACATTTTGGATCCCATCTTTCATTTGTTAGTTGAATTAGTACAATTCTTCGATCATCCATGTTTTCTATTAGGATAAATAAAAGTTTTGTGGACATTTTTTTCCTTATAGTAGAGGTGTGAGACAAGGTGATCTTTTATCTCCCTTCCTTTTCTGTCTTGCGGAGGAGGTTCCGAACAGAGGTATTTCTAAGCTTATGAATGATAAGAGCCCGTCTAGCTCAGTTGGTAGAGCGCAAGGCTCTTAACCTTGTGGTCGTGGGTTCGAGCCCCACGGTAGGCGTTTTTCATAATTTTTTTTTTAATTTTTTTGCAAAGTTGTTCAACAACTTGTGAATGATAAGAGGATTTTGCATATGGCTAGTCCTAAAGGTTATATCACTCATTCTCACATTTTATATGTTGATGATATAATTGTTTTCTAGGATGGATAATAAGTCTCTTAAAAATTTGAGTATTTTTCTTCAAACATATGGTGATTTTTCTTCAAACATATGGTGATTTTTCTAGTTAGTATGTTAAGAATTCTAGAAGTAGCTTTTCCACCATGGATAATTCTACAAGATTCATTACAAAAATTCAACGCCATATTTCTTGCCGTCATGGCCTTTTACCTTTTAATTATTTACGGGTGCCTATCTTTGTTGGTGCTCCCAAGCTCAAGTTTCTTTAAGCTTTGACTGATAAAATCAAATTGAAGCTTGCGTCTTGGAAAGGGAAATCTATTAGCATGATGTGTCAGACCCAATTGGTTAACATTGTGGTTATTGGTTTCCTTGATTATAGTTATAATGTGTACAAATGGTCTGCTTATATTTTTAAGCAAGTTGAGCAGTGGAGCAAAAATTTTATTTGGACTGGTGATATTATGAAGAAAGGCATGTCTACAGTTAATTGGGCTATTTCTTCTCCTCTTGAAAATTGAGCGTTGAAGATTAATAACCTCCAGTACGAAAATAATGCTTACCTTCTCAAGCTTACTTGGAACTTTACTTATAGTAATAAGCCTTGGTCTCTTCTCTTGAAAGCTAGAGTTCTTAAATCTAAGTACCAGCTCAAATTGGCTTATAGATCATCTTCTATTTGTCCTGGGATTAAATAGTTTTATGACACTATTCTTGAACATACCTCTTAGACTGTTGATACAAGTACTGCTATTAATTTCTAGAATGATAAATGGTGTTCTTCTACTTGTTTATCAAACATTGTAGGGGTACCTGATGGTTCTAGAACCCTGGTGACTATAGTTTCCCAATTATTGAATGGTAGTGATTTAATTATTCCCTTGACTTTACAACAGGGGAATAGTTTTTTTAGCATATCATGACTAGGCAGGAACACGATATTCCTAATTGGATTCTAAAAGACTCTGATCATTTCACTCTCAAATCTACTAGGAAATTTTTCTTGGACCCAGGAGTTCCTTGTGGTTGGGGTAAGATCATTTGATCTCAATATATTCCTCTTTCCAAAACTATGGAACTTTGGAAAGTTTTTCGTGGGCGACTTCCTACGGATCAACACATTCTGCACAAAGGTTTGCATATATGTTCTATTTGTACATTTTGTGAAAAGCAGGAAGAATCTATTCAACATTTACTTTTAGAATGTCCTAATGCTTTGCATATTTGGAGCTGAGTTTGACAAATTTTTCTTAATTCTCATTTCTCTAATGTGGATGATCTACTTTCTTTTATTAAGAGTGATGACAGTACTTTCGTTAATTTGATTAAACTTGTTGTGATTACCTTCTCTATTTGGATGATATGGCGTATGAGAAATTATGTTAGATTTCAGATTAAAATTGATCTTTTCAGGGCCATTTTCACCATTAAGGATTTCACTTGCCTAGTGGGTAATTCGTCTTAAAGCTCTATGAGGAATGATATGTTTGACTTCAATGTGCTTAAGTTCTTTGATATTAATACTCATAGTGAAAAATCTCTTCATCCTCTTTCTGTTAGATGGGAGTTTCCTTCACTGGGTTGGGTTAAAATTAATATTGATGGTGCTGCTAAAGGTTGGTCTTGATGCTTATGGTGATATTTTCCGTGGGAGCATGGAGGAGTTTATTGGTGGTTTCTCTGCTTTCCTTGATATTCAGACTGCTTTGGTTGCTGAGTTTTATGGAGTTATACATGCCACTAAAGAAGCTAAAAAAATGGGTCTTACTAGTTTATAGCTTGAATGTGATTTTCCCTGGTTTGTGCTGCACTTACTGTTAGGACTAAAGTTACTTGGATTCTTCGTAAAAGGTGAAATACTTGCCTTGATTACTTTGGGAAAATCAGGTTTAGGATTTGTCACATTTTTCGTGAAGACAATGCATGTACTGACAAGCTTGCTAACTTAAGGTTTATTCATAGAGAATAATTTCATTGGTATAATAGGCTTCCATTTAGTATTTCTTTTAATTCTTTATTAATAGGTATAAATTACCTTTTCTTAGGTTTTTTATATGGGTTTTGGTCTAGTCCCCCCATATTTGCTTGTTTTTCCTTTCTTTCTTTATTTTTCCTTTTTTTTAATAATACTTTTTTCATGTGGTGGTAGATGATAGAAGGTATGGATAATTCAAAAATATTAGAAGATATTGTTTTAGTGATACTCATGATTTGTTATAATGATTATTTTGTTCACTAACACTTATAATGTTTCCATAAATATTTAAAGGAACATAAAGATGTGTATGAAGCTAATATATGAAGTTTCCTTGTGAGTTATGAAGTAGAAAATATCTGAAGTTTCCTTATGAGTTATGAAGTAGAAAAGCAATATTTGCACTAATGAAGATTAAAGTAATTTCAAGATATTAAGAACAAATATTTGCAAAGAGAAAGATATTTTGAAATTCAAAGAAATGGTATGATGCATTAAAGGCTTATATATGAACTTTCCTATTCGAGATTATATCATAAAGAAGATGATGAATATTATTGAAAAGAAAAAGATTCAAGTCAAGATCTATCAAAGCATCAACGTTCAAATTCATATAGATAAAGGAAGAATTTGAATATGTGTTAAAGGCGCACAAATTGCATAAAAGCAAATGTTTCTATATTGAGTGTCTACTACTTTGAAAAAGAAGAACGTGAAAACTGTAAAACTATCAAAACTAAAAAAAAAAATAGAAATTAAAACTTTTGTTAATTGTTGTGTTAAAAAATGAATTATCTAAAGCCTATTTATAAACTTTAACTCAAGCTAAGCCACAGGTAAAGGAAGCTGAACTGGCTAGGGCCCAATTAAGTAAGTGAATTTACAAAAGTACCTTAAAACAAAATTTCTACTAAACTATACTACTGCTAAAACTCTAGCTTTTACTTCCCTTGAATCCTTCACTTCTTGTGTTCAATGTAGAGATGGCTGGCCCACCCCGCATATGGCTCGCAAAATGTGGGTCGAGTTGGCCTGCCCCGCATAGAATATGCAAGCTGATTTTACTAGCCTGCCCCACAAAAGGATTGGTTTGCAGGTCTGAGGGATAGTCTGCATAAGAAATATTTTTTTTAAAATTAATAAAAAATAATTTTTTATTTAGACATTAGGTAAATGGTCTCACAGTATTATTCTCACGATACGTAATAAAAAGTGAGTAAAATTTTTGGAATGTGAAATATGAGACTGCATGAAGAAAATATGGGGGTGTAGAAAAAAAATTCTAGAGTTTTAAGTTATGCGGATCATGTCAGCAACCTGCCCCGCACTTGACCCACGCAAGCTGCTGGTTATGTGGGGTGGGCCTAAGTGGGCTAGCGGGTTGGAATAGGCAACCCGCCCCGCATTTTTCTTAGTGGACCACGGGCCGACCCACACGGCCCACCCCATTTGTCATTCGTCTTTGCCATCCCTAATTCAATGTGACACTGAAAACTCATTCTCTCTCCATCTTGAATTTTATTTTCTACAAAGCAAAAGACAACTATATTAATCTTAAAAACAAAATTTCTATCTAATGATACAAAATTAACATAGATTTTGTCAAAATGACTATTTAACAAAGAAAATACAAATCTATTAAAATTAAGAAATAAGAACAAAAGAAACCTTTAAGATATACAATTAGTTTAGAAAAGTATTAACAAATAAAGAGTTATCACACAATAGATGTAGATTTCTAATAAAAATAACAAGTACAAATACTCCAAAATTTACGTAAAATAATGTATGATTTGACATAAATTTTGCATTTTTAAAAAAAAATTATAGGTTTTAGCTTCAAACCAAAACCTGAAATGTAGAAAATTTCTAACAACAATGGAAAAGGATTTCAACTTAATAATAATAGATAAATATTTCAACTTAATAACAATAGATAAATATTTAAACTAAAAATTCTATATAAAATTATCTAATCTAACCTAAAATTTTTAGGAACAAGAATATAAAACTATATTATCTATGTTGGGGAAGGAAAATAGTTCATTGTTTTTTCAGCTTTTAGATGTCATCCTGGGATAGTGGAGATTGCTCATTGATGACCTGAAACATTTCATGCACGTGATTGTATTGTCATCATAAAGGTAAAATATAAATTATCCTATGTGTTACCTCTATTTAGGAGTCAATAATACCCATACACATAATGTCTCTCTTCTAGTACATCACGTATTAGTCAAATTCAAGAAGAAAGAAGTGATAAAAGTTAATTTTGTACAATTTGAACATAAAATAATTATTATATGTATTAAAAAATGGCTAACCTTACGGTAGATCAATTGTAGTGACCTTGCTCTACTCCTTCCACTTAAAATGTTCATGCCAACCACAACTCTAATTAAAGAAAAGACAATGTTAGTACAAATATACTTATACTTTCAATGTAATAAAAAATGTAAAATTTATCCTTGCAATAAGCTTTTCATTTTTTGGTTGAGTTTTAGGTGGACCAAAAAAAATCACACTACTATGTAATCCCTAAGAGTAATTACAATCAAATGCCAATGAGACCTATAGTGAATGACAAACAATTAATTATATAACTACCAATATTAAAAAAATACAAGTTAGAAAAGTAACCATTTAATGTATGGAGCCAAGTAAATATGTCTCTAGGACTCACTCATCCATGTTTGCATGTATTTTTTGTCCTGAACCTTTGTGTTCCAAGATTTTTGGATGGATTGAGGCTCAAGAAATCCATATATTTCTTATTTGTCTTGGTCCACACTCAATTTATCTATGAACCTAACACAATGAATTATAAGTTAAATGTTATTACTATAATATGGAAAACATATACAACATTAAATGACTTACATAGCACATAGATGTATCACTGAAATGTTTAACATGGAGGTTCTCCCAACAACCTCCAATGTGTTTGGTAAGGAAATGTATAAAGGAACAACACTAGTATCAAATTCAAATTTTTTTTTATCCCAATGTACCTGCAATGATTTCCTAAAAAACCTAGGTAATATGGTTAGAAGCTAAGATATTGGATCATCGTCAACTTCTACCATGACATCATCATCCCTAGTAGGTTCTCCATAATGTTCTTACCATGACAGATATGGTCTTAAACAAAAGCAAAATGTTAGTTCAACATTGATAGAAATTATAGCAATAATAACTAAATAGAAAATAACACAATCTAATACATATAGTTGTGTTGAGACTAGTTTGACTAGATGTGTAAGCCATGCCAAAAACGTGCCTACAACATCCCCCAACAATTAAACCTCTATAGTGAGCAGAGTACTCAAGTAGTAGCATCTCGAGATTTATCAACCACCACCCGCGTCTAATCAGATTGTAAAGGGACACCATGAATGGTTAACCCTCCCTTTATTTGTCATCAAAGTGCGACTAGATGTGGTAGATTATCTTCAACATATTACTAGCATTGGTTTTGTCCAATGTGAGTATGATTCGCTGATGGATTTGCAACAACAACTCAACTCCCTTTTGTGCTCACTCGAACAACCTCAAAAAATGGTAGGTTTTCCCTGAGTCTATTGTTAAGAATGAAGAGACTCTAACTTCTCATTATACTCTTGCTACAAGGATTGATGAATTGGATTAAGTTTCTCTTAAAAACTACATCTCTATCCTCTGCAAGGCTTCCTGGCTATTGGGGGTAGGATTGTTTAAGTCCTACTTCTTTTACTCGACAAACGAAACGAGTGAACTATAGTACAGTTGAGGGTTGTTGAATCCATAGGGAGTTGATGTTATCATATTAAAGATAGCTTTAGAACTATACTTCTTGGTGTCTGCTGTGCCAAAGGAAGTGTATTTCTTGAAGGGTTCAAGGTCACTTCTTTGGTGGTTTGTGTGTAATCTGTTTTGATTGCTTAGTGGATTGCCCAGTGGCTTCTGGGGACTGGATGTAGCTCTTAGTTTAAGAGTGAACCAGTATAAACTGTTTGTGTATCTCTTTCTTCCTTTAAACTCATTTAAATTTAGTTGTTATTGCTTTGCTGGTATAAACAACTGATTGTTTCGAAGAAACAACCGATTATTTTTCTGGTGCTTTGCTGTTTTGTGCTTTTTATCTTGGCTAACTGAATTTCTGATCGAGTTTCATACAAAGGATTTTGTTCTAGCTGAAAAAGTTTTCGAAAACCCCCTTTAAACAATTCACCCCCTCTGTCGTTTAAGGCTATATTAACACTTTGATCCAATTTTCCTTGGCCGGACCGAGCCGCTTTTTGAGTTCATTGAGAATGACTTTATTGGTGGCCTCTGCTTGACCGTTGGTTTGCGGATGTTCGACCGAACTCGCAATATGCTTGATATTGAGCTTTTCGTAGAATTTTGCTAACCCTCGGTCGGTAAACTGTCGACTGTTGTCAGTGATGATGACTTGAGGTAATCCGAATTGACAAACGATATTCTTCCATACAAAATTTTGGACATTTCGGGCTGTTATCGCTGTCAAGGGTTCGTCCTCGATCCACTTACTGAAGTAATCGATGCCGACCAATAGGAATTTACACTGTCCCTTGCCAAGTGTAAAGGGTCCAATTATATCCATTCCCCACTGTACGAATGGCCAATGAGACAAAATGTAATGTAAATTTTCAAGCTTGTGGTCAAGGTGTCATACACCTGGCATTTTAAGCATTTTCGGACGAATTTTGTGCAATCTCCCTGCACGGTCGGCCAATAGTACCCGGCCCGCAACACTTTAGCAGTCATGGTTTGTGCCCCATAATGGATTCCGCATATTCCCTCGTGCAACTCGCTCATGACGCATGTGACCTGCTCGGGAGTAAGGCACTTTAAGAGTGGATGAGAGTATCCCCGCCTATAAAGATCCTAATCAACAAGTATGAACCGAGCGGCCTGTTGTTTCATGGTTTTTTCTAAATGCGGGTCACACATTCCATCAGTCAAGTACTGCTTGATGGGAGTCATCCAATTGGGTTGGGTGTTAGTCGTCATACATTCCTCTGCACTAACGCTAGGTTTAGCCAAAGTTACATGTATAACCGACCGGTGAACTCCTTTATGCTTGGTGGTGGCCAATCGCGAAAGCGCATCCGCACGAGTATTATTTTCTCGCCAGACGTGCTAGAATGAGATCCCTTCAAACTTGGTTAAAAGGTTTCGCACAAAATGACAATATTGCTGAAGCAACGTTTCCTGAACTTCGTACTCCTCTATGGGTTGTCCTACCACTAACCCAGAATCACTTTTACAAACTAACTTTGTTACCTCTAATTCAGTCGCCAGGTGGAGACCGGCTATAATGGCTTCATATTCAGCTTGGTTGTTCGAGGTCTTGAACTCAAACTTCATGGCTTGTTCAATAACAATCTCGTCTGGTCCTTCCAATACCACCCCCGCTCTGCACGAGCGACTGTTCTAAGAGTCGTCTACATACAATGTCCATTCGGAATCCCCTTCCTCAGTTGATTGCAGAGTAAGTTCTGCCGCGAAATCGACAAGGGCTTGAGATTTGATTGCACCCTGGGTTGATATTGAATATGAAATTCTGACAACTCAATTGGCCATCCTATCATCCGTCTGGCTAAATCTGGTTTAGTCAGAATCTTCATAATGAGGTAGTTAGTCTTAACTATGACCCGATGATTCTGGAAGTACATCCGCATTCGTCGTGCGGTGATGACAAAGGCTAATCCGACCTTCTCTACCATTTGGTATCTGATTTCTGCGCCATGCAATACTCGGCTAACAAAATATACTAGTCGTTCCTCCACTTCTATTTCTTGCACCAGGACTGAACTTATTGCTTCGTTCGAAATAACAAGATAAATAATGATAGGCTCTCGTGTGTTTGGTTTTTGGATAACTGGAGGAGATGCTAGAAATGCTTTTAATTGAAGAAAGTTTCGTTCGCACTCGGCCGTCCACTCAAACCTAGACGTCTTTTTGAATTGCTGGATAATGGGTCTCATTCGTTCGGCGAGTTTAGGTACGAACCGAGACAGGGAAGTGAGTCGGCCAACTAGTTGTTGGATTTCTTTAAGGTTGTGAGGACTTCGTATTTCCGCAATGGCTTTACACTTCTCAGGATTTGCTTCTATGCCTCGATAGGTGAGCATGAAACCTAAGAACTTTCCCCCTTCCACGCCGAACGCGCACTTGTCAGGATTCAAACGCATGCGATACTTGCGTAGAGATTGAAAAACTTCCCTCAGTTCCGAAAAATGTTGCTCACATGAGTCAGATTTGCCAACGATGTCGTCAACATATACCTTGATGTTCCTTCCAATCATGTCGTTAAAGACGTAGTCCATCAAACGCTGATAAGTGGCTCCGGCATTCTTCAGGCCAAACGACATGACATCGTAATAAAAATTGTCTGAATCTGTTCTAAAAGTTGTTTTTTCTCTATCTTGTGGGTGCATCTTGATTTGGTTATAACATGAGTACACATCAAGAAAATTGAGAATTGGATGACCAGTCGCTCCGTCCACCAACCAATCAATAGTCGGTAGGGGATACGAGTCTTTCGGGCAAGCTTTGTTAAGGTCCGTATAGTCTACACATATTCGTCATTTACCACTTGACTTTTTAACCATTACAATGTTGGCTAACCATGTGGTATAGCGGTCATTCTGGATGAAACCAGCTTGCACCAACTTATCATCCAATCGTGGATCCAGATCTACAAGCGCAACTAAGTGCCTTTTGGGCCTCTTCCTTTAGACCGCCTCTCAGGTGACCGTCCTCTATTGGTCGGAGATCGGTCGTTCATCGTGGTGTACAATTGTCTAGTTGGCTCAACTTTCAAACTCGCTACATAGCATTCTCGCGCGGTCTTCTGATCAACATGCACGGTGGCGATGTCTTCATTAATGGAGGGAAACTTCATGGCCAGATGAGGGGTAGAAACAATAGCTTTTAACCTATTTATGGAAGGTCGTCCGAGTAGTATATTATAAGATGTATTGGCGTTAACCAACAGATATCGAATATTAATTGTTTTTCTGAGAGAATCGTCACCAAAGGTGGTGAATAGGTTAATGTATCCCTTGGTGTCTACTCGTTCTCCTAAAAATCCAACTATCTATTCATCGTAAGGTTGTATCTCTGCCTCCAAAATTCGCATTTTCTTAAATGTTTCCCTATGGAGGATGTCTATCGAACTACCTTGATCTACCAGAACTTTAGTGATTGCAAATTTGTCTATTTCTACTGTAATGACCATGGGTCGTCCTGAGCGGGGTCGATCGCGGTGAAGTCATCGTCGGTAAAGGTGATTGTCGGTATGTGCGGACGTTTATGCGTAGAAGCTGAATGGATGGATTGAATCGCCCTCAAATGTTTCTTCCTGGAAGAGTTAGAACATGCACCGCCCGCAAAGCCACCTACGATGTAATTAACCTCCTGAGGTGGTATGCCGAGTGAAACTGGGCCAGCAATGGTGTTAATAACTTCACGAACTCTTTGTTTGGTCCGACTTCTCCTCTCATGGCTTTCACTCCATGGTCGGGTCTGACCGGACTTTCACTTCGTTTCTACCGAGTGGTGCGACGATAACCATCACGATTCCGGTTATCCCTTCGTCCAGGGCGTTCCTTATCTCTGGGATAGTCGACCTCATGTTGGGGTGATCGTGGCACTGCGGCAGACGTTCTAATGAATTTGTGGAGATGGCTGGCTTGAACGAGTTCTTCTATTTTATCTTTTAATGCTTGGTAGCCTTCGGTCGTGTGACCTTAATTGCGGTGATATTGACAACGCTTAGCCGTATCTGCATTGGGTGGTGTTTGTGCTTGTTTGAGCGCTGGGATGAGTTCAGCTTGTAAGGCTTCATCCAGAATCTTCCCTCTAGGTACCGTTAGAGGAGTGTAGTTATGGAAACGAGGACCTCTGTTCAGACGATATCGGTCTCGTTCGGTCCCCATTGCGGGAGGATGGATACCCCTATTTTTCTCTCTTTCTTTTTCAGAAGCTTCCACCAACATTTTCCTATGCTAGTCAACGTGTTTTTCTATTTTCATGAATTTGGTTGCTCTTGTTCTTAATTCATCCGTGTTGTATGGTGGTTGTTTTATAAGGCTCTCAGTGAACCGGTCTGGCAGTATGGTCGAGACTAAATGGTGCATTGCTATGTCTGGATTCAAATTCCTAATTCCCATGCAAACCTTGTTGAATCTGTCCATAAAAGCCCTCAACGATTCTCCTTTTTCCTGTTTGACATTGAGGACGTACGATGGGGTCTACTTGTAGCATACTGGGTGGTAAATTTTGTTTCCAAAACATCAAAACTAGTTAAAGAGTTTGGCGGAAGCTCGGTAAACCATCTCAGGGGTTCTTTTCTTAGTGAAGTGGGAAAAACCTTACACCACACTGTCTGGTCTACGGTGTATAAAGTCATTTGTGTTCTAAAAATTTTCAAATGCTCGTCCGGGTCAGCGAAGCCATCATAAAGGTTCATCGTTAAGTCTCTCCATTTGTTAGGGAGGGGTACAACAATGATATCATCCGTGAAAGGATGACCCCTTGGATTTGCTACTCTGCCGGGAGCGGCGTATTTAACGCTTTGGTGTGTGTGATGCGTAAGTGAAGTGTGATGCACCAACTGAGTTTGAGGAGCTTGTGGCTTCGTCCTGGATTGATGCGTCTGCGGTGTTGATGTCGGCGTGCGGGAATGCCCTTCCCGCTCGGACTCTTCAAGTCGCTAAAGCAGTCTTTTGTTTTTCTCCTTCAATTGAGCCATCTCCTCTGCCTGCCTGCGCCGCTCTTCCTCCTGCTTATGTCGTTCCTCTTCGTGCCGTAGCTGATCTGCAACTCCCTTCTGTTGTAGCTCCTGCATCTGGGCTTGAAGGGCCTGTAGCATGACATTTGTTCTTCTGCTGTGTTGTTATTGTTCGTGTTGTTCATGGCAGATACCATCGTTGCTCGTTGAAGTCCTTAAGAATGAAGGCTAAAAATTACTCGGGACCCACAGTGGGCGCCAATTGTACCTGTGTGGATGTTAGGGCCTGAGTAATGCTGATCCACTTGATACACAGTTCGTTGTCGTGCTGGTGGTCTCTGAATTCTTCAAAGCTCTTCCTCTCCTACGCGCATGCTCCACAGGTCGGTGGGGGTACCTGCAATTGCACTCTGACGCTCAAGTCAGTGCTAGTGATTAGTTTGTTCTCTCAGGATGTCAAAAAACGTACCTTTCCCTCTTTCATAAGTCTTACTTATATGTTGACTTGGGCCTCCATCTGTGTGGGCCAGATAATTAGTTCACCCAGACATCTGTAGTGGTCTCCAGGTCGTGTGTAGTGGCTTCCTGATATCGCAGAAGTGTCTTTCGCGAGTCTTTCGCGATGTGTCATTGACTCATTCAACGTTAGTTGTAACTGCTTTCTTACCACGTATTTATCATGTGATATTATTAATTTATATCCTCAGTCGTCCAGGGTTTGACCGGTACAATCTCCAACGTAGTCCTCCTCCACATCCCCTTCTCCTTCACTCCCATCCCCTCCTCATCTCCGCCACCGCTTGTTTCACAAGAAATTACCACTTTATCTCTACCATCAATACTTCATGTATAGAATTTCTTTGTAGCTTGCAGGTTTTCATTGGCTGAAATGCAAATTCAGTTCTGATTGGAGGAATAGTATAAAGTGATGTGAATTTCAACTCATTGAGTTTTTCTTTTCTTTTCTCCATTGTGGGGGCCGTTACTTTTTTATTCCGATTTGATTATTTGATCTGCGCAGTTTTTATTATTTGCTTTCTCTGCCTTGTAACGTTTTTTGGCATTTCCATTTGTTTCCATGCATTTATGAATTTAGCTTTTATTACCTGGGCCTCTTTGCTTTTAGGCCCCCCACTGTTTGATATTCCCAACTCCACAATTTTTTTCTCTTGAAATGAATCTGGATAATATGTCGGCGACCACTTTCACTATTAGTCACTTCTTTTTCTTTGCATACACACCCCACTAGTCTTTTTTATATGCACCCATACTTTCCCCAACCTTTCTACTACATTTAACGTTTTTTACATAAACACCCCATCCATTTTTTGGCTCATTCGGCTACCCCAACGTTCTTGCTATTTGCCACTCACGGTTTCTATATACACAATACCTTCTCTAAAAGATCTAGGTCCATTCGGCTGCGCATCAGTTTTTCTCTTTGCCACTCGCACTTTTTGCATATACACCATCTCTTTTACAAAAGCCTCGGTGAACTCAGCTGGCCCAACAGTTTTCCTATTTACTACTCACGTTTTTTATATCTGCACACTTTTTACAAAAGCCTTACTCAATTAAGCTGGCACAACAGTTTTACTACTTCCCACTAGCGCTTTCTATATACGCACCATCAGTTTTGCAAGAGCCTGGATGCAGCTGGCGCAAAAGTTTTGCTATTTACAGCTCCTGTTTTCATATCCGGCCCACACCCTTTTCTATAATGCCTCGGCTCAACTCACCTGGCCCATAGGTTCCACTATTCGTCACTCCACCTTCTATATCCGCACCATCACTTTTCAAAAGCCTGCATCCACTCAGCCGGCTAAACAGTTTTGCTATTTACTACGCATTTACTGTATCTGCAGCCTGGATCCATTCATCTGGCCAAATACTTTTCTTATTTGCCACTCGCGATTTTCCTATCCGCACTACCTTTCTTACAATGGCTGGGCCCACTCGGCTGGCATAGCAGTTTTCATATTTGCCACTCGCGCTTTTTGTATATGCACCATCTTTTTTATAAAAGCCTGGATCAACTCAGCTGGCACGATACTTTTGCTATTTGCTACTCGCGCTTTTATATCTGCGCCATCATTTTACAAAAGTCTGGATCTATTCGGTCCAGCAGTTCTACTATTTGACACTCACGCTTTTTATATCGTCACTACCCATTTTGAAAAAGCATGGATGTACTTAGCGGGCTCAAACGTTTTTCTATATACCACTAGAATCTTTTGTTTCTGTACCTTATTTTAATGGCAATTTCTTCCTGCACCATATATTTTTTATATGCACCACAATGTTAATATCTGGAAGTCACATATTTGCTTATGGATATTGGTATCCGGAAGTGTCAGTTTTGCTTATGGATATTGGTATTCGAAAATGTCATGTTTACCTATGGGTATTGTCATCCGGAATTGTACTCTTTGACTACGGATATCTTTATCCATAAGGCATCATCATGCTTCCAAATATACATATCCGGAAACTAATCATCCTCAGTATTTTTTTTGGTAGTGTGATGATTTTGGTACTTTGATGTGCATAGTAGAAATCATGTTATCTCTTATAACATCCTAACCATATTAAACTCTACATGTCTTAGGTTAGAAACTTCAAATACTAATTCTGAAAATTTTAACATTAAGTATAGATAGGTTACTCGTAATATTAGGAAAAATCGTATTGTTTCCTACAATGTTTGACATGTATGGCCACCCATAATAGATATGTAGTTTCCTTGTCGTCAATTCAAGAAAACTTATACATCAGTTTTAAATTATACTCATATCTCTATGAAACCTTATCAGAAAAATTCTCACCATATAACCAAATCCCACTTGTCCTAATTCATCAATATTTTGATTAGGAGATTGAAACCTGCAGTCCAAATTAACCACTTTAATATTCATAAAAGGCTTAGGCTAGCGAAAATTGAGATAATAAAAAAAAAACTTGTGCATTTGTGTAACTATTCTTAGGTTCAACAACAAAAACAAAATGAATTTTGTAATACTAAATAATATGCCGCAGCATATTCATTTTTTATGTTAGCAATGCCTCTAACACTCGAAATTAAACCTTAAAGAGTCGTATCAAGACTTCTTTTGTATTGAACCGACTTTAGAGCTTTTTTTTTCAACACTACTTTCTGAATTTTCTCATCCGAAACCCATACAGATATCCATATCTGAAAGCAATAAATCACAAAAGACCTTATGGACATAACCATCTGAAACCCCTTGGGATATACACTTTTGGAACACAAAAAACACTTATGGATATACATATCTAGAACATAAAAAACACTTTCGGATATACTGGAACACAAAAATTTTTGCATCAATGTTGGGTGCATCTTAAAATTAACCTAATTTGTACTTCATTGATGGTAAGATAGTCAATGCACATTAACATATTGAGTGTCAATCTGAAATAATATGGTGTCAATGCATAATTTACACTATCTTGCTTACCGCATGATTTATAAAGAGTATTAAGTATAGTTGTTTGCACTATTTTATTCTCTAATTAGCATAAATTATAAAAAAAATTAAAATCTTAAAATATATAAACATTTCAAAAATTAAAAATATCAACACCAACCAAAATATCTTTGAATTTTTGAACTACGTGATTCCTAATTTTTCATTATAAATGAAAATAGATAGGAGTAAGGTAAATCCTTATGAATTTCACTTCTTAAAAAAAACAGTTTCAGAAAGTCCAGACCACATTGGCATAAACTTCATTTTATTAAAAAACATATTTGAATTTTAGAATTACGTGATCCTTTATTTTCCATTATGAAGGTAAATATGTAGGAGAAAGGTCAATTCTTATCGGGTTTACTTGTTCAAAAGCCCAGTTTCAATTGAAAAGTTCAACTCACACTAGCACAGGCTTCAAAAACATCTTTGACCTTAATACGTAGCCTTGATTTTTCATTGCGAATGAAAATACATAGGACCGATATTAATCCTTGTCGAGCCCAAATAAAATATGTCAAAAATATTTTCTTTATTTTACATGCATTTTTAATTCTATTTCGGGGAAAAATAAATATTTCAAAAAATCACATTCATTTCACATATTTAATTAAAGTATCAACTTAGAACGAGTGTTGTAGGATGCTAACACATCCCCTAAACATATACAACTCTCAGATCCTAAATTCGGTTCCACAAACCTTTCTTTTTAGTTTTTTTTTTTTGTATTTTTTGTAATAAACTATGGTGACAACTCCCTCTATTTTTTTAAAGTTTTTTTGTCGTCTTGTTGTGACCCTAATTGGAACAGGTGTATAAGGCTCTATGTAGTCAAAAGATGGTGGATGGATGGTTAGAAGATACATCACTAGTTTTTACTGGGCTAGACGCTACGTTAGACGGTTGGAGGGAAGGGGTAGATGCTTGGGTTATTGGTGGAAGGTTAGACGTTTCGTCTGTACCTACAAAGGGTTAACATTTAATAAAACAACATTAGTTTCCATGCATATGGCACATGAATCATCCTCACAAGTACACCTTTCGAAATCATTGTCAATATTGTTTTCAAGCAAAATTTTAAAAATGTCATCTTCTACTTCTATACAATTAATGATATCACAAAGAAAAGAAAATTGTTCTTTAAACATGGAATGATATTCTATTAAATGTTTCATTGCCTTAAAAATATTAAATTGAACTAAGTCATCTCCAAAGTGTAAAGATTATCTCTATAAACGTCGATCTTTATCATAGCAGACATTAAAAATGACCTTTCTAGAATTAGTGTTAACCTTTGAGTGGAGCTTCTTCCTAAATATCTAGAATGAAAAAATCAACTGGTTGACCTTCACCAAAACATCTTCAAGCACACTTAAAGGTTGAACAATGCTTCTACTTTGCAAGTTGTTCACATTGGTTGGTTTTAAGTCTCCCAGTTTGAGTGCTTTATAAATGGTTTATGGAATTACGTTGATAGATGTTTCGAGATCCAATAAAGCATTAACAATGGTTAATTCTCAAATAGTGCAAGGTATAGTGAAAGTGCCTAGATCTTCACACTTCTTAGGTATTCTAGGTTGAGACAATGAGATGGTTTGAACACTTATCTTTTTTAAATTCCTTTTAAATGTACATAGTTCTTTCATAAATTTATCTATTTCATAGCATCTAGAAGAGGTATATTGATTTCCACTTTTTGAAAAATTTCCAACAACTCTATTAGCTTCTGGTTTATTCTATGCTACTGTAGCTCTCGAAGAAAATGGTAATGTAACTTTCTAAATTGTCTACTCCTTCTAGATTGGTTGATTGGCTGAAATTGCCTCATCAGTTGAGATATTCTCATTTCTCTAGGCTAGTAGTACTCTTCTGCTTCTTAGGGTTATATCACTTACATTACTTCTCGGGTCCATCAATGGTTGAGAAGGAATAACTCTAGAATTTTTCTACTTCAATTCACTTACTATAGTAGCAATTTGTCCCACCAGAGTCTTCAAATCATTCACTATGGCATATATATGTTGTTGAAATTGTCTAGTCTATTGTTGTTATTTCTAAATCTGCAAATTGTTTTGTTTTACCATCTCTTTCAAAGAATTATTTTGTATATGTTGTTACTGCTGATTTTATTGAACCCGTTGTGACCATTTCATTTGAGGTGACATGTATTTTTGTTGAAAATTTTTGTTATGTTGGAGATGGCTAATATTTCATTTGCTATTACAAGTACTGATTCTTCTATGGCTGGGATGAAGATGGACCATATTTCAGATTGGGATGGTATGTCCACCCTGGGTCGTATGTATTGGAGTAGGATTTGTGTGGCTATTGTGATTATCCCTGAAAAATTCCAACTAGTCACTCTACAGAAGAATTAACTGTCTCTTGTAGTTTAGGAAAATAATCTGTAAAATGTTCTATGGAAGGACACATACCACAACTTTTTTTGTATCACGTTTGATTGTTGACCCAACATCATTTTTTTTCACTATTTCATCTAACTCAATGATTCTATCATCTAGCCTTTTTACCTCAGTTTCTCCAATATGACACAAAGTTAACTCGTGTACTAATCTCCTAGAATTTCTTTTATTGAATTGTTGTGAATTTTATGCCATGTTCGAGATAAGATATCTAGCTGCAGCTGGAGTTTTATACTTCAGTGCTCCTTCACTAGCCGCATCAATCATACTTCATTCCATTGGCATAAAACCTTCGTAAAATTACAGAATCAACAATTGTTCATGAATTTGATGATTGGGACATGTAGCACAACTTTATTGAACCTCTCCCAATATTCATACAACTTTCCCAATTTAATTGTCTTATTCCAGTTATCTTCTTTAGGCTGGAAAGAATTTTTCTAAGAACTTTCTTTCCTTTTTAAGTCCAAGTGGTAATTGGGTTTCATTGTAATATAGTCACTCTTTCGTTGTGCCACTTAGTGAGAATGAGAATGCCTTCATCTTTACGAAATGTTTAAGGACATCAGTTAGTCTCATGGTTGAGCATATAACATGAAATTCCATAAAATGCTTATGAGGATCTTCTCCAACCACTTCATAAAACTTATTGGTGTTTGGATGCACAATAGTTGGTATCCAATATCTGGGTTGACAAGCTCTTTCAAAGTTCTCTCTCTGTTCAACGACACTGTTTTAGGTTCTAGGTATTCAATTTCTGAACTCGAAGAAGTAGTATAATAAATCAAAATGGTTATCCTCAACCTCACTATTAAATCACCTATAAGTTCTCTCAATTTTTTGATCCAAAGTGTATAATGAATTTTGTCTATTTTTTTGTCATACACCTCTTTTGGACTGTCTAATCAGTACAAGTTATTACGAAGACATGGTAAAACAAACACCCAATAGAGTTTATGATGAAATAACAAAAATAAAAATAATCGAAGAAAAAAAGATTATGATATAATAAATTTCCTTGGCAACAATGCCAATTTGATGAACCTTTAGGCATGTCAGGTTTTCAAAATAAAACTAAATCTTCTCCTAATGTGGTTTAGGGTCAACATAGGCCAGTTCAAAGATAAATGTCATGTGAGATCATTGTATGTATTCGTTCTTTCACAAATTAACAAGGGGAGAGTTGGTATTGAAATTGGAATCTAAAACGAATTGAAAGTAAAGCCAAATGAAGACTAGATCGTTTATAGACTATTTTTAATGAATCATTTAACAACACTTGAGAATGTAAAGACTGAGATGTAAAATATATTAAAAACATGAAAGTAAATTGTAGCATAAAATAAAGACAAGGTAAATGGAACAAAAATAATGAATTACAATTGTTAGACTATCTAGTCTACAATAGCTTATTAGACCGTTTAACGATTGATATGCAAAAAGTAAAATGAGTTGGGTAGAAAGTAAAAATACTTAAGAAAAAAAAAATCTATGTACAAAAGTTAGACTATCTAATGATTCTATAAAGAGAGAACAAGAAAAAAAAAACAATAACGTTAAAAGTAAATATAAGAAAATAAATGACAAAAATTCAAATTACAAGAACTATAAATAGTTAAAATATAAAGGGCAAGAAAAGTAATGTACAATGTAAACTACAAGAAGAGTAAATGCAAGATTCTAATAACCATCCTCTCCAAAGTATATAGACACTGCTACTAATTCACCTTTCATGTTAGGCAATAGAAGTTGACTAAGGGGGATATTACATACATTTGTTCAAGATTTGGACGAAAAATTTATATTGTTGATTAGGAGAAGTCAAAGGAAACATGGTGCGAGCGTCAACTGTGAAAAACAAGAAAAATGAGATCACGATTCAAGAATTAGAAATACAATCAAGACTAGGTACAAGGAACAAGATGCGTGAGGAAAAAGAAAAAACTTAATTAGAAAATGAAAGGAAAGAAGGAGAAAATCAAAAGCTTCCAAAAAAACAGACAAAGACCTTTACCTGTCAAGAAGAAAAATACTACTATATTTATAAAAAAAATAAGTAAAAAGTGTAATAGTTAAATATATATAGTTTTGTCAGAAATGGATAAGTTACTGAGCTAATCAACTTATTAATTAATAGTTGATTTCTTTTAAATGTTAGGCAATCCAATATTAATAAAATAATACAATTAAATAATGTTAAAGAAAAATAACATTATAATTTTATAACATTAAAAGACAAGATTATTATATAATTATTAATGTTTAAGTACACATTAATTTTTAATAGTATACTTCTGTGAGAAAAGAATTTTGGTAAGACACAATAATATCAATTAATAACAAGTTTGGCTATACGTAGACTAAAAATGACGTCTTAAGCATTGTTCATTAATTAGTATTTCATTATATTTTTATTAATTTTTAGTCATTAATCAATATCACTAGGTAATTCCTTTTACCAATTTTTTGACTTTTCTTATTCAATAATTTCAGTTAGACCGACCAATCTGATTTTTAAAACGTATTTTGTATATACTATAAATATCTTGATATGAAAGTCGTAAACAAGTCACTAAAAGCATGAACGTGATGTTTTTGTTAGGCCTATGAATAAATGTTGCATCTAAATCTTTTCTTACTAGAGAAGAGGTTAAAATCAGATGCAAAAACGAGCTAGAAAACTCACACTATGCCTCCTTTTGATCGTACCAAACCAATCCAAATGGTAAAAATGTGGAAAAAACGACATAATCATCTTAAGAATATTACAACATCCTAGACTAACTCAAAAAGAAAAAGAAAAAGAAAATTATAGTGATCAATTGGAGGGAACATGGTAGTATTTTCCTTTACAAATGCATCTGTAAACAATGGGGCAAGACTCTGCAATGGAGCACTTGAAACTAACCATCACCCTTTTGCAGGGAGAGCATGGTCCACATGCATGGGAACAATCTGGTACAGTTGAGCCTGTTGGATAGAGTTCCATTCCCATATTCTCTTCCTTTACTTCTTCCTATAAGATCACAACTAATTAATCATTATTTTTTAGATACCAACTATATTTCCATGTCACAACCAACATGTCACAACTAACTCTAACTCTTTATTTTATGGAAGAGGAAACACTACAAGAAAATCATCAAATAGAAACTAATTTTTAGAGATCAAAATAATTAGTTGTAATAGTAATAAATTAGAGACCATTTTAGAAACTAAAAAAAAATGGTTTTTAAATTAGTTTCTATTATTGTGAAATAGTTTCTAAATTGGTATCTAATTAACTACCAAAGTTTTAACTACCAATTATTTAGATTCTAAATTTGGTAGCAAAAATCTTAATTGCTAATTAAATAACAATTTATAAAAAATTTAAAAAATAATAGAAACTAATTTAGAAACCAAAAATTTATTTAGTCCCTAAAATGGTCTTTAATTTAGTCACTATAACAACTAATTATTTTTTGTTTCTAAAATTGATTTCTATTTCATGATTTTCTTGTAGTGAAAATTCAAATCTCTCACTCCCCCTTTGAAGAACAATGGAGGTAGAAATTGCATCATTAAATAACAATGAAGTAATAAATAGAAAAAAAAAGGTTGCTAAAAAACATGCCATTTTGTTAATTTTTCTTATAAAAACATTTAACAATAAGAAAAAAAAGTAATATTTTTCTAATTATAATTAAAGATAGTAACTCAAAATATATAGAAAGTACTTTTACGAACTATAATAATCCTTAAGAAATTCACATTTTAGTTGACAATGAGAGAAAAACTACATCAAATCAGATTCAACATAAAGGTAAAGGAGCAATTGAATTTCTCATTACTCCTTTTAACCATTTTTTTTCTCGGTATTACTCCTTTTAAACATAAAGGAATGGTGCCAAAAAAAAACAACATTAATTATCCTCAGACAAGAATTTAACTCTCTAACCTTTTTATCTTTAATTGTTGTTTTTTCTTCTTGTAAGCTGGCCAACCCGGCTGCAAATTTGAAAAACGCAAAAAAAAATAAAAATGATTAGCCTTTTTAACCTTTCACCAGTAACTCAATTATACAAGAGAGCCAATTTTTATGAGATAACATAATCTTTGAATGGATTTTCCAACTTGAATTTCAATCTCAAAACTCTTTGGTGCTGAGATTAACCGAAAGACAACGAATTGTCATTTTCTTGAAAAGTTATATCATTCTAATTTTCTTGAATAATCTTTTCTGCAAATACTTTTTTAAAACTAATAAAAATTTGAACTGAACTTATTTTCAGCTGAAATTAATTTCTTATAAAATAATATTAATATACGAAAGTAACATCGTTTTACCTTTCTCTCTCTTGTAGGTGTGAAGAGGCTTACTTTGTTATAAATATATGTGAGAACAACTTAAAAAAAAATGTAATATAGAATCTTGTGATTTTAGAATAAAAATTAGATGTATAATACTGGATATAACATGAGATATGGCAATGTTAATAAGCTATGCTCAATATTATAATATGTGCATAAGCATAAAGCTATGAAATTAAAGAAAAAGAACATTAAAATGCATGTTACTTACAATGATTTGGAATCACCCTAAGGCTCCAAGTCATAGAAACAACAGTGAAGAAAATCAGAATGAGGAAACATTTGTGGGTTCCAAGAGATAAAGTGGTCATATTTGCATCAGTGTACAAACCTAAGTAACTTGAAGTCGGTTTTTCATTAGTAGAGGAAAAGAAGGTTTGTGAACAAAAAGGAAGAAGAAGAAGGTGTACTTTGAAGAGGTTCCTTGATGAGTCAAGAGAATCTTTATAAAAATATATAAGAAGATTGAAAGGGTGCATACTTAATGTTCAGTGTAGTACTTCTGCAGCATTTCACATGATGCACGGGCTTGTATTAAAGATTTCACAAGTTTTGGTGAGTCTGCAGAAGCAAAAATGAAAAAGCATTTATCAGATAATAAATGAAGGGGATATTTGATTATGAATTTCAGTAAATGAATTCTAACCTTTTTGATGTGTGTACTGTGACACTGGTTTACACCAAGCATATTGGAAAGTCTTCTGCCACGCACGCACGGTTTCACCTATCAGATAAAAGAGAAGAAGCTCAGAAAAATCTCTTGAAAGATGGCATTGATTAGCCATAATTCACACATGAAAAAACAGAAGGGGTAAAAACTACCAAAAGGACAGAAATCTAGATGTTCAAGTAAAAAACAGTAACCTTTTGAAATATGAATAATAATTAATGTCATCAATTCTACAAGATTTAAAAATTGATTGGGATTGTATGATATCAATGAATTTGTGTATTTTGATCACGAGAGACAACAACAAAATTCAACTAAGGGTGTTATTATTGCACAAGTTTGAAATGTAAACAGAGTTACTTTGAAACTATGCGCAGAATAAATGTAATATAGATATATTTTATTCATCTTTTTCATATTTATTAGTTGTTTGAATTTTTTAGTTGTTGAAGATCTGGTCATAATTTACCTATATTTATGTCTAGAAACTTGTGATATTATGATATGTTATTATTTTTCAACTCTGGAACTCTATTAAATGAGAAAATCAATAGAGTATAAATCATTTTCTCCAATTATATTATATATCTTCTTCTTTTAATTTATTAAGTATTATTTTAATAATAAATTTAAATTAGAGTCTTTATCTTTGAGAGATCAGTGAGTTGAGAGAAACAGCAATGGAGGGAGATATATACACAATGAGTTCATCACCAATTTTTGATGGTGAGGAATATGAGTTTATGATCAATTATTTTTGAAGCATATTTGATCTTTCGGAGGCAGTAGAAGAAAATTATGGAATTATTGAGTTGTTTGGAAATCTAATAGTAGCTCAGTTGATGTATCATAAGTGTTAGGAAAAAGAGAATGGTTTAATTAAATTAAGAGGGGTGATTTGGTTTTAATTTATTTTTCTAACAAAATTTCACTTTCTTAAGAGATTATTTTTCAAAATTCTTTTAAGACTTGAAAATAGAATATAGTTATTTTGGAAGCAAGATTTATTTAAAAATTGGTGCAGTAATACTAAAACAAGATAAACAAGAAAATAATATTTTAGATCCATCGATCATATCCTACATCCAGTCTCAACAAAGTCAACCCTAAAATTATTGGTTCCACTAACTTTCACAAATATACAAATAACCAACTCCTAAACAAATTCAAAGAGGATACATTACAACCCTTGATACGAAGAGGATATTAGTCTTTATCAACTCTTACAAATCTATAAGATGATATACATATTATGAACTCTGCATACAACAACACTAGAACACTTCAGTTACAATACAAAGAACAATGTTACCAAACTTTCTCATAGTAGAAGTAGTCTCAAGATCAATAATTTACACAACCTTTATGTAAATATTTATAGCACAAGCTGACTATTAGAAAATAGATTAAAAGCTTTGATCGTGATTTAAAATCATAATATGATTGTGTAAAAATATTGATCAAAAAGCTCTATTTTTAGAGTTTCGAAAACTCATACTAAAACTGAATCTGATACTTTTAATCGATTATATTCTGAAACTCAATTAAAAATATTCTCTAATTTAATTGATTAAAAAGTATGATAATCAATTAAACCACTAAGACAATATTTTCCAACTTTCTATTTTAATCGATTAAACATGAGATAATGAATTATATCATATTCTAAACCTCATCAGGAACAACTTAATCATTTAAACAAAAAAATGTAACTGACTATTTTGTTCTAAAAATCTTGTAAATTTTTTTCTCTTTTCAAAAACTTTTAACTCATTAAATTGATTGTGTGGTGATCTTATGTTTTCTCAAATAAGAATTACACACAAAGCCAAAACATTTTAGACACATATACGATATCTTCATCTTCTATTAACACTTTAAACGGTTCAGTACCTTCTAGACGGTCTACGACCCATTAGACAATTTTGTAATAAGGTGTGAAATATTTTCTAACAATCTTACTAAACATGCAGAATAAGGCGAAAATACATTGGATGGTCTATTAAGATTAAATCTTTTATACAATCATGTAGTATTAGAACTGTTAAAAGGTCTCTTAAAGTGAAGTTTTTTTTTATCAAAGTTTTCATGTTAGGCATCAATATGCAAATTGATATCTCAGTTAGGCTGACACCTCAAGTAATAACAATCATCTGCCATCACATGAAAAAAAATATTATTAATAAAAAAGAAAAAAAAAATGGGGGGACTAGACCAAAACCCATATGTTAACAAAAATGATACATAGGTAGACTATACTTAGTAATAAAGAATTCTAAGAGTAGACTAGATGGAAGCCTATTATACCAATGAAATGATTCTCTATGAATAAATCCTAAATTAGTCAACTTATCAGCACATGCATTCCCTTCACGAAAAATGAGTAACCCTAAACCCGATTTTCCCACGGTAATTAACACAAGTATTCCATCGATTATGAAGCATCCATAGAACATTAGTCCTAGCAGTAAACACAACACAAACCAAGGCAGAATCACATTCAAACCATACATTAGTAAGCCCCATCGTTTGAGCTTCCTTCATAGCATGTATAACTCCATAAAACTCAGTAACCAATAAACTCCCCCATACTCCCACGTAAAATACCTCCACAAGTAGCAAGGTCAGGATATCCCCTAGCAACCCCATCAGTGTTAATTTTAACCCAGCCTAGTGAAGGGAACTCTCATCTAATAGGAAGAGGATGAAGAACTTTACCAATACGAGTATTAATACCAAAAAACTTAATCACGTTGAAATCCAACATGCATTCTTCATTGAAGCTTCAGACGAATTTCCCACTAGACAAGTTAAATCTTTAATTACCGAAATAGTCCTAGAAACATCAATCTTATCCTGAAATCTAGCATAATTTCTCATACGCCATATCTTCCAAACATAAAAAGTTATCACAACAAGCTTAATCAATTTAACCAAAGGACTATCATCACTCTTAATAAAACAAAGAAGATCATCCTTATTAGAGAAATGAGAAGTAAGAAAAATCTGTCGAACTCAACTCCAAATATGCAAAGCATTAGAACATTCAAAAATAAATGTTGAATAGATTCCTATTGTTTTTCATAAAGTGTACACAGAACATATATGTAAACCTTTATTTTGAATATGTTGATCTGTAGGAAGCCGCCCGTGAAAAACTTTCCAAAGTACTACATTTTTTGAAGGCGGAATATATGAAGACCAAATGAATTTACCCCAACCACAAGGAGCTCTTGGTTCCATGAAAAAAGTCCTAGCCAATTTAAGAGTGAAACGACCAGACTCATCTAGAATCCAATTAGGAATATCCTGTTTCTTCGTAACCATGATATGATTAAAAAAATGAGGCATGTGTTGTAAAGACAAGAGAATATTCCAATCACAACCAGTCCAAAACTAAGATATTGTATCTGGAATGCTAGCACCATCAGATAACCCTGCAATATTTGCTAAAGAAGTAGTAGAACACCATTTATCATTTTAGAAATTAACAAAAGTACCTGTACCAACAATCACTGGTGCAGAAAAGCAAAACGAGTGCGGCTATTTTACATTTATAAGCGCGGCTATATAACCGCATTTGATGAGCACGCATTTGTAAATGGAAGAGATAAAAAGGCAGCTATATATATAGCCGCATTCGTAAATTCGATTTATAAATGCGGCTATTTACATAGCCGCATTTATAAATCGCATTTACGATAGGCATTTAGGGTTTCTTTTCTTTTTCGCTGTTGTTTGGGTTTCTAATCAAAGTTCTCAACTTTGATCTTTTCCGAAAAAACATGGTCATTATTTTAGCATTTCTTTTGATCTCTTGGTGCATATTATACATCTTCGTATTTCATCGCAATGGAAGTCCAAAAAACGCAAATAAAAATTCTCCAATGAAACGCAAATATATGACGGAGCAAGACGACAACAACGACGAGGAAAGCATAGCAGAAAGTGCAAACAAAAACCTTCCCAAGCATGACCTTAGCAATGGCATAAGAGAAAACATAAGAGAATCACAAAACATACAAAAATCAATGGTGAAGAAGAAGAGAGGAAGATAATGCTTACCGATGGCACGAAGGCAATGCAAAGAAGAGAGGAAGAAAAGAGGAAGCACATAAGAGAAACGAAGCGTGAGAGAAAGGAAAGTATCAAAACGTAAGTGGCGCGTTTCTGAATTAGGGTTAAAAAGGTTTTAAGAATGCGGCTATTTGTAAAGCCGCATTCATAAATCAAGCGTTTGGATTTACAAGGGCGGCTATTTGTACAACCGCTCTTGTAAATCAAAACGCTTTGAGTTACGAGGGCGGTTATACAAATAGCCACACTTCGTTTATGGGCTATATTTTAGTTCTTAATTATATAACAAATGGTGTAGTTGTATAATTTATAATTATGCTTAAATAGTTATATAATTACATTTGCTATATAATTTATGATTGTATAATTTATAGTAATAATTAAATAATTTCTCATATAAATATATAATTATATTTAGTGTATAATTAATACTTATAACTCATTATATAATTTAAAATTAAAATTTATTATTTATTCTATAAATTATAATTTATAATATAAATATAATTTATTATATAGTAATATATAAAACATAATTTGTTCTTATCGGTTGACTTTCTCGCCAGTTGACTTTAATGACAAGTTTTAGCTCCGGTCTGTCTCCTCTGGAATTTGTTCTACATCTTGTTGCATTGGAACGTGGCTCCGTTGAAACAGAGGGGATTCTACCTATTGATCACACTCCGACGATCAAGTCAATGAGAACTAACTAAAATCAAATAAGTATTCAGTTTCAGACTTAGAAACAGCGTACCTTTACGTGGGGTCTCAAGCCCCTTTTATAACTTATCTTTGTACAAAGAGGGTCTCCCCAAAAGCAAATTATAAGTTGAGAGGCATTAACTACAATGTACCTGATGTTAACCGTCCGAGTTGAGGTGCCATTTGAAAAAGTCGTCCTCAGCTCGACATATCACGTACTTCCACCTGATCTCCCAAAAAGCCAAACAAGCAACCATCGTACAACTTTAACTGGTCAGGAGACAACAACAATTTTTGAATGTCGACCAGAACATCACATCAGCTGAGCTCCCCTGGTCGATGAGAACTTGATGTACCATTCTTTCAACGGTGATGACAAATATCACCACCGGATCATCTTCGTGAGGGATCATGTCCTCCAAGTCAGAGCTTGTAAAGCAAAGGGTGAGCTCTAATGAATGGTCAGGTCTCCTCGCCTCCACTATCATCACTTCTCTCGCGTATCTCTTACGTTTGAAGGTAGTGCACCCTCCTCCCGAGAATCCTCCTGAGATGGTGTTCAGCTCTCCATGGACCGGTACCTCATGCACTTAGGTCCTAGGAGCAACCTCTTCCTTCGACCCTTCCTGGTCCCCTCAAGATATTCCTTCAAGAATCCGTCCTTCACCAAACCTGCCAATTGGTAACCCAGAGCTATACATCACTCAACGTCGTGCCCAAATTCCTTGTGGAATTCACACCAAACCTCCTTTCGTGGCCCTAGATTCCTGTCAGACTTTTGAGGGAATTTTAGCTTTTCCACGACCCCTGAGATGCTAAGAAATTCCTTGTAAGACATTCGAAACATGGGTCGAAATGCCAAATCTTCTCTTGCCTTGGGCACGTTTTTCCTGGTTGGGTATGGTGCGCACCTCGAGTTTGTCCTCTACTCGATTGTGGTTTTGTTGACCCTTAGAGATCGGGATCAACTACCCTCATTGGTCTTGGTCTGCCCTAGATACAAGTTGTTGTGCTTCACGGACACTGCCTCCTCCGCGTTGATATGGGTGACAACCCATCATCGTATTTCAGCAAATGTCTCTGCCGGATTCCTGATCAATAAGTCACTAAATGGTTCTACCATGACTTCCTGTTCGAAGGCGTTGACCATTAGGGCCTCATCATGGGTTTGGAGCTTCACTGTAAATGCCTAGAACTCGTTTAAATAGCTTTTAAGAGACTCACAGTCTCTATTTCACGTTGAAGAGGTCAAATGAAATCAGAGGTTTAGCTTGGTTGACATAGAACTGTTCCCTGAACAACTCAAAAAATTGGTCAAAGAAGGTGATGTGGCCATCAGGAAGCCCACTAAACCACTGGAGGGTTGTACCTGTGAATGTACCTATGAACATCTTGCATGGATAACATTTGTTCCCCCAAAAATAATCATTTGGGCATTGAACGTTGTAAGATGGTTTTCAGGGTCTTCTACTCCCGTGAAAACGATATTAGGCATGATGTAGTGTGACGGCATAGGCGCATCCATGATTACCTACGAAATAGCTTGAGACGAGATCTCAGGGGCGCATTTGAACCTCGCTCCCTTGTAGAGTGTTGATCAAGTTGCAGTAGATTCTTGCGCAATTCCTCGTTGGCCTTGCGCAATTCCTCACTATTTGCTCATGACGCATCTATCTCCGCCATCAGTTGACCTTGCCTAAGCACTTGCTCGGCTCGAGCTTCTGCAATAAGCTTTCTTGTCCGTCTTTAGCCTCTGCCATTAGCATTTCCTGCTCGGCTTTGGCTTCTACCATCAGCCTTTCCTGCTCGGCTTTGGCCTCTTGTTGGATCCACTCCTGTTCTCGCCTGTACTACTCGTTGGCTTCTTGGAGAGCTCTCATAGTGTCCATGAGTTGTTGTAGGGTGGGGCGTCATTCCCTTTAGATCCCAACGGTCCTTGCCTAGTGTTCCTCGTATCGCTGGAAAACTCAAACACAACTGTGGATGGGATTAAGTTTTATCGAGCCCCACGATGGGTGCCAAATGTTCTCGCTGGTTGACTTTCTCGTCGGTTGACTCTAGTGACAAGTTCTAGTTTCAGTCTGTCTCCTCTGGAATCTATTATATGTCTTGTTGCATTGGAGCATGGCTTCGTTGAAACATATGAGACTCTATTTGTTGATCACACACACCGACGATCAAGTCAGTGAGACTAAAATCAAATAAGTATTCAGTTTCAGTCTCAGAAGCAACGTACCTTTACCTGGGGTCTCAAGCCCCTTTTATAGCTTATCTCTTGTAACAACTTTCCCTCATGAGAATTTAATCTCAACCGAAAGCATACGTAACAAAAAACATTATGTTTAAGGGTACCTCCACTCAGGGTGCTACAACAAAAAATAATCTTATCTCTAATGAGAATATAAAATAACAATAGAAAAACCACCTGCTAACGGGGCACCACTTATCTTTAGCTGCTAACTGTAGGAAAACATTATGTTTACGTGGGCACTCTTACTCATAGTGCAACATTATCTTTCACTATGCATGCAACTTAACCACTATGTGCCTTAAACACTCACTTAGGTTAAAATATTTACGTGACTTAACCACTATGTGCACTAACACACACCTTTAGGTTAAGAAATATCTTTTACTAATAACCTTATATTAGCATATCAAAATATTATTTCAATTATTCTCCAACGGGCTTACTAACATAACTAAGTCAAACTCATGACCCACTTTATAAGCCCAACAGTCAAGCCGACCTACCCACACCGTGCACCAAGCTCCGACTACTGAACACTGAGCACTCTGTCCAGTACCAAATTTATAATTATATGATAAATAAGAATTTTATAATATAATATAATTTATTATTTCTTATAAAAATTTATATAGTTTATTACATAATTATAGAAATAATTAATATATGTATATATATATATAATTATGTAATTTATATGTACTTTATAATTTATAAAAAAATTAAGGTTTTTAGAATTTATATTAAATTTATTTTATAAATTATAATTATAGTAAGTTTTATAAAGTTGAGTAATTCTGTTATGAAATAATTTTTAAAGTTATATATGTTTATGATTTATTTAGTAACTTATATAATAAATTTTATAAAATCTATATCTTTAAACATAAATAAATTTATAAAATATAAATAATAAATTTATACTACATCAAATAATATTGCTTTAAAAAAACTTTAAAATATGATAATTTTGTAAGGATGATGTGCAATGATTGCATGTAATAGTAAACAATTTGACAGTTCAAAATATCCTTGTCTACTCTTAAATTATTTAAAACTTTTAGTGGTTACTAGTCAAAAGATGTTATGAGATTATTATTTTTTAGAAGATTGTTGGTTACTAATTTATATTTTTATTATATAATAAAACTACTATTAATGATGGTTTAATTAAAAAATGTATTCTATATAAATTTAAAAAAAAAATAAAAACCTAATAATATTTATGAAATTGTAGGACTTTACATAACTCAAAATTAAATAAGCTTGAAGTCTTTTAGCTTAAGTACAAAAAATGTAAAAAATAAAAATAAAAATATTGAACAAGTTGTGTGAGCTTCCAAACAAAGAGTGTATAATTGAGGATCCGATCTCCTTACTGTTTTCTCCCCGTCCCCATACAACACACAACACAAACATTGCTTACAACTTACGAACTACAAATACCCCTCTCAGAGGCACTAACCAAACAATTTCTCACTCTCATTCTCTCTCTCATTCCCCTTCTATCTCTCTCTCTCACTCCCCCTCTCTCCCCTTCCATCAACATGCAGATCTTTGTTAAGACTTTGACCGGAAAGACCATCACGCTGGAGGTCGAGAGCAGCGACACCATTGACAACGTCAAAGCCAAGATCCAGGTTCTCTCTCTATCTCACTTTCTTTCCTTGATAACAGCTTTTGATTCCTTTGGCCTAGGGTTTTACGAGTTTTATTCTTTCATTTCTCTGCGTTTCTTTTGCTCTCATTCAATTCGAGGGTTTCTAATTCCAACTTCAGTATGCGTGTGTGTGGGAGGTCTGGAGTTGAATTCTGGGTACTATTGGATTAGTTTATTCTAAAAATGGCCTAATTACTGGGTTGATTGTTATGTCTGCACAATATGTATGTTTTAGAAACCATTTGATGTAGTCCGTGTGCCATTATAAGAATGTAAATGGTTAAATTGAAAAGTGTGTGCAGGAGCACAGGTTTAAAAAGTGTCTTTATAATTAAAAAGTATGAGTGGCTAAACCTTAACACAGTTTTATGTAAGGATTGTAAGATACTTGTTGTATTTTGTCTGCAGAGATTTGAAGTTGAATGACACTATGTTTGTTGATTTCTGTTGCTATAGATATTATTTATTTAAAGGCTTGTAATAGTCTATGACTGTTACGGGTTGATATACTTGATGCTCAATTATAAGCGAACTTGCACGCTGCTAAGAATTTAGGTAGTCTGGAAAGCATGTCAGAATCACCATCACCCGGGAATGATCTCTTTTGTATCCAGATCTCAGTAAATAAGTTTTTTGATACACATTAGTAGACTTAGATATGTTTAATTCAATTTTTTGCAAGTGTTCTGCGTGTTTCCTCTATTTGTTGTTGCATTTGACAAATTTGGGTAGTATGTAACTCTCTGAATAAGGCTGGACATGTTTGGACTTGAGTTTAGTATGGAAAGCTAAACTGCTAAATGTCATGTGGTTTTTAAGACTGAATCTGATTAATTGTTGGCAAATGAGTTTTGGGTGTTCAGTAGCTGACGATGAACCAATATTGAATTAGTGAAAAACTTATCTTTTACTTGTGAATGATTTTAAAGTGTGAAAAACCCATCAAAGGGACTAATATCAGAGTTTAATTGAAGAAATAAATAATCTAAAATAATGAGACTTAATAGATTAGATGAAATGCATTTCATATTTTGCCCACAGTTTTATGAAAGTCACAAAATTTAGAAGTTTTAAGCACCTGTATCCATTTCAAACCCATTTAAAAAAAAAATTGAACCCTTAAATCTGGTTTTATTCTACATACTGGGTTTAAACCAGTTTACCACTGATATAGAACCAGTTTGTATCCTGTTATCTAGTTTTAAAGTTTGCAAGACCCTAGAGGTTGCAATTAGTCTATACCTAATCTCCAACTCTGGAAGTATATACTAGACTTTCCTTTTCTTCACTTGAACATTGCCTTTTTGAAATGTGGACAAACCAGGCCAAAGAAAGATAACATATAGAGCTATTTTTTATTGTTGACATGGTCACTGAAATAGTAACAGTATGACATAAGAAAAAATGGCATGAGTGGTTCTGAATACTATAAAATATAAATCATCTAGTAATCTGGTTTGTTGTTAAGTAACTAGGTCAGATCAGTAAGGGTCTTTTAAAACTTATTATTTCTAGTTTCTAGCTATGCAGTACCCTAAGTACACTATATATTCATATACAAACTTTCTACAACATTTTCCTATTGCATTTACTTTTGTTTCCATTATTTCAGCCGTAATTATATTCCTTACAAAAATGGCAGCACCTTATATGTACTATGTCTATTAAGTCTTTCGTTGCCATTTTGATTTCCCTGAAATGAACCAAAAAACCAATGTATAAGCATTGGAACTTTCACCAAATGAATTAGGGAAATATTTGCAATATAAATATAGATTAAAATTAATTTGACACAGTTGCATCTATCAAATTGATATATTTTAAGGATATTATCCTAAAGCAGTAGAGGAAGAATGAAAGTTAAGGGCACACTGTTGTTCCTGGCTAAAACCAGTATCAATCAACCAAGATATTGATTAAATCAATCAGTCTGAATGGTTACACAGTACTGCAGTCAAATAATATGTTGGAATTCATATCCAAATGCATGCAGCAAAATTACTTTGACTAAAGTGGTAGTTTCTGTGAACATTTACCATTAAACAATGAGTGTTACAACAGAAGCATTCTAAAAATCTAGACTGAAGAAGGATAAATAGAGTATTCTATTAATCCAGTTGGACAGCTTATTGATAAAGGCTTCATGGTATCAAATATAAGAGAATTATATTGAATCCTATGAATGCAAAAGCTATACAGTTGTTTTAATAAGTGTTGTGAAACTTGACCTGGTTGAGGGAATGGGTTAATGAGTTAGAGGTTGGACTGTTTGTCCTTAGTACAGTTTAACCGGGTTTATATTATAGAAAAGAAAAATATATATGTATCTGACATAGTTTGACTAATCTACCCCAAATTTCAAATAATATCTTACTAAGGATAATTTCATAGTCAACGTGTAAAATCACAATTCATTATTAAATAACACAACAAAAAGATTAATAATCTTCCCAAAATATATGTATGCATGATCAAATTCAAGATATGATATGCTTATAAATTATTTTTTTAATTTATTTTAATAATCATACCAAAATTTATTTATACACAATTAAGAACTTTTTTTATAGGTGGTCACATCTCATGCATTTAGATATTGGATTCTTTTAATCAAAGTTTCCAAATGGAATTATAATCATTATTTTTATCCAATGTTATCTGAAGTTTTTCATTATTAACCTAATTGAATAAATAGATTTTTTAAACGAAATTTTGCTTATATATATTGATATTGGATTTATCAACTATGACTTACCTGGAAATAGTAGTCTTTTGGGCTTGAAATATATGAGTTCCAACAAAGATTTTTGGGGGATGATTTGCCTGCAAATTTTTCTTTCTTTCAGTCATTGACTGACAGGCATGACCGTGTAATTTGTCCTTCCACTCATTACCAACAACATTAATCATTTTTTGGGCTTAATCTTTTACCCTTGCCCGTTCCATTTCCAGTGTTCTCCCTTATGTGCTGATAAACTCATCTTGACTGGACTGAAAATACTTGATAAATATGTATTGCAGATGGATAGGTCCAAATACACTTGAGCTTCTCTTCCAAGGGAGCCTTTATGTGTGAGTTATATCATCAGTTTCTAATAACTTTGGGTGGAATATGTTTTGTAGGACAAGGAAGGTATCCCTCCTGATCAGCAGAGGTTGATTTTTGCTGGTAAGCAACTGGAAGATGGTCGCACACTTGCTGATTATAACATACAAAAGGAATCAACCCTTCACTTGGTTTTGAGGCTCAGGGGAGGAACCATGATTAAAGTGAAGACTCTGACTGGAAAAGAAATTGAAATCGACATTGAGCCAACTGATACGATTGATCGGATCAAGGAACGAGTAGAAGAAAAGGAAGGAATTCCACCTGTGCAGCAGAGGTTTTCTCTCTTTCTGTATATTTATTTTTAGCTTAACTGCCTTTGGTAATTCAACAGCACATGATTGAACTCTTACATGGAAACGTGCATGTCACTTGTAAACTACAAAATGCTTATGTTTCTGATTATATTTTTGAATCATTACCTGTCAATTATTTTGATACATAAAGATAGATATTAGATCCATGCATGTAGACATCATTGATTCAATATCTTGGCGTACGTTATTTTGAGCTTCCTGTAGAAGGGTTATGATTGACAATCATATGGTCTAGTGAAATAGATTTATAAGCAATCTTGCCACCGATGAAATGAAATGATAGAAAAAGAAAAAAAATATTTGGCCTTGTTCTTTTCGGCTTTTTAATAAAATTCATTTATCACTTTGTTTATATTAATATGATTTCTGGACACCAATGTTGGTATTTTGTTTAGCTTTTTCCAGATTTTGCTTTGAAGTAGAAGCTCCTCGAATCAGCTTCTATAGAGGTCTTTGTTTTGTTCTTGGGGCTTTGTACATTGAAAATTTTAATTTAATTTTTAACAACTGTTTGCATTCAACTGTAAGGTATGGAATTCAAGTCTCACTTAGACATGGGACTCTAGTGTTGGTGTATGCCTTGGACTCTTCAACTAGACTGGCTAGCTTTTTTGTAGTAGTTTCCGAAGGTTCTTCTAAAAAATTTCTAAGATTGTATTCAGCCTGACCATTCCTTTTATAGAAAAGAGAATCCTAAACAAAAGTTGGGTTACAAACGCTAAGCCTAGGTTAGTGTATTATATAAAAAAAAAGTTGGAAATGCTTACTTATCCTTATTCATCCATAAATTTATGCCCCAGCTGAATTTGAAAGTTATTGTTAATAGTACATTGCTTGCTTCTTGTCATTGTTATATTCATAGAAGTTCCGTCAAATTGTAAAGCTTGCATACTCATTGATGACGGTGAATCTTCTGGTGAATGCCTAATTGCCAATGTCGTATATCAGTTGCATTTGATTTGCTTGATATTCTAGAGTATCAGTGAAATTAGGGTTTAGGGTACCAGTGAAATTTTATCCTCGTTCTTTTATCTGAAGTATTTGATTATATCTGAGGTTTCACTTTAACTACTATATAAATAGAGAAAGTATTTTATTGTATTGGAAACATCAGAATCTTATGAGTTGCATTTTGCTGCAGACTCATATATGCAGGTAAGCAGCTTGCTGATGACAAAACAGCTAAAGAGTACAACATTGAGGGTGGTTCAGTACTTCATTTGGTGCTTGCATTGAGGGGTGGTATTTATTAATGTAGATGCATATCAGAACCTAAAGGCTTGAAAGGAAGCTCTATACCTGTCCTTCTCCGAAGACATCACTTTTCTTTTATGCGCTTGGTTTTGTAATTGAGGCTACTATTGGTAGTCAGTAACTCGGTATCTTTCGAATTGTATGCTCTTCAAAACCCTATGTTGGCCTTTAAAATGAGTATCTGGACCAATGATTTATAACCCTAGTTTCGAACATGATTATGTTAAGCTTCTTTCTTCCTGCACCTCCATAATTTCTTCTGGCATCCTATACTTCTTAAAATACCACAAATACCCTTTATTTTATTGATTTTTTAATTTTATTTTAGAATGGGTGATTTGGAAAAAAATTATATTATAGAATCTGGAAGGTATTTTTGGTTTGGAAATGCCTTTCAACTTTTATATATTTTGGATTATAGAATTTTGAAGGTATTTTCAGGATATTTTCAGATTGCAGAATTTGAAAAGTATTTTTGAATTATAGAATTTGAAAAGTATTTTTGATTTGAGAATACTTTTCAAATTTTGTAATCTAAAATGTATTTTTTAATAGATTTTTTTTTTGGATTGTATAACTAAGAATATGCTGTTTTTGGATTGTACAATTTGGGAGGTATAAATAGGAAAATAAATATTTTTAAATTATAAAATTCAGAATGTAATTTTTAGAATGTAATTTTTAAGGACAAAATGTTTTTCTTCCTGTTCTAAAGTGTAAGGAGAAGTTACGGGGAGGTGTGGAAGAATCAGCCTTATGTTAACATCAGGGCATTTCTACCCGAGGTGCAGGTAGAAAGCACCCAACATATTAACTCGGTCCCCAATGAAATATGGGTTAGGAATGAATCCATTTTTAAATAGTATTACAAAATTAGTAAATCAAGAAAATTTAATTTTGAAACTTAATAGCTGATTATAAAAATTTTCTTTTTATGGATCTTTACAATTTTAAACAGTAACGAGTTAGAAAAAATTGTGGATTTCTTTTTTAAGACTGAACTTCAATTTAGTTCAAGAAAAAAACAATTTCTTCTTCCACCTCTATATTTTCTTCCTGCACCTCCATAAATCTTTAATTCCATACATTTCAAATTCCAAAATTTGGAATACAATTTTGTATTCTATTATCTAGAACTTGAAATACAATTTTGAACTTAGAAAATACTTTCTGAACTCTAAAATTTTGCATACAAAATTGTATTATAAATTCTAAAGTTCAAAATTTTATAATCTAGAAAAAGGGAAAGATGAGTGTCAGTGAAAAAGGACAAAGAAAAAAGCAAAATTGTCATCTCACATCTTTTATTCAGTTCTTTTATGGAGGAGTAGGAAGAAAGTATAGGAAGTGCAGGAAGAAATTTTCCAAGAAGAAAAGTGACCAAGTTGATGAGTTTACACAACTCCATGCAACTTTTGACCGGTTTGGTTGCGCAGGTTGATCGTTGAATTTTCCAATTTAACTCATAAGTGAGTTTCACGGATTAATTTGTCGGGTCCAATTTTGACATGGAAGTCTATTTTACCTGTCTCGGTGACTTAAGGAAAAGGAATGTTGATGTTTGTGGTTTCGTTTTGAAATGGTGGTAATTGGAGATTATTTTAAATTTTAGTGTTAGGAGGCTGTCTCTCATATGCATTTTTATAGTGTATTTGTTTCCATGTCTTTACACATCCACATTTTTATGTGAAAGAAGATACCTTCTGCATAATTGATGAACTTCACATCGTTAAAAGATAGATCAACTTTAAAATGGTGAATTTAACTTTCAAAATTTTATTAAAAAATAGCCTAGAATGAAGTTTTCAGAAAAATGTCTGATTAAAATATTTTTAAAATATAAAATAACACATTAAAATCCAATTACACTTTTAAAAACCAATAAAATGAATCAATTAAATTTTTCTTATCAAAATTTTAATTAATTAAAAATTCGTTCAATCAAGAAACATAAAAAAAAAAATTAGAACAAAAAAAAATTCACACTTTTTTTATACTAGTTCACTTTTCTATATAAGAACTACATCCAAATTTTTCAGTTACTTACACCACATCAAAGTTAATGGTTATCAACTAAATTTTTTTCAACAAATATCTATGGCGGCATTCTCGGATACAATTAGCATCCCACTCACCAGACCAGTGCAACAACACTATAGAAACATTTCTAAAACTTTTTTTTTTCTATTTATGTTTTGACTCTTTCTCACATTGAGGACACCATTTGACTCAAGTGTGGGGGAGGATTTTAGTTTCTATTTCATTTTTTTAGTTTTTGTTTTGGTTTCAGTCTTTTAGTTTATGTTTTCTATTTTGTAATATTTTTTATTTTGAAAACAAATATTTGTGTACTGGTTTTAGAATGATGTTTTAAGTAATCATTATAGTTGTACTGATTAGATTTTGTGCATTATCTATTTGTTCTAACCTTACTGATTTGCTAATTTGGTTCGTTTGATGTTCCAATTTTACTTAAGCTTGTCATGTTTTTCTCTATTAAGTTAGCTTTAGTTTCTGATTTACCATTTTTAATTTGTTTTTTTGAGTTTACCTACCATTTACAAATTGTTCTTACCATTTGCAAACTGTTCTTCAATTATAAGATAAGTTTATGTTGCTATTTTATAATAGCTTATTGTTTTAATTTGCTATTTTTGTCTAAATTTGGATACACAATTTTTCTTTTTCTTTTTCACTGTTTTCATTGGAAAAAAATTTGTTTTTAAACCATTTGTGAGTAGTTTTTTATTTAGCAATCATAGTTTGAAATCTTAAACCTGATTGAATTATTCATAACATAGAAGTTAACTAGCTTTTCATAAAAAAGTTAGATGTTAGGATTAATTTTTGATAGAATTAATCTTAGTGAGACTAGAGACTAGGACTTGTTTTATTATTGTGTGATTCACTCATGTTTGTAAGTTTTCTAAAACTTGATTTGACTCCTTTGAAATACTTGATCTTTATATATTCTTGAAATGATTTAAGCAATATTTGTTTTTCATTTACTTGACGAAAATGACTCACCTCTTATAATTTTCCTTTTAACATCCTTTGAGCCTCATTAACCTTTTCTTTGATGATTTTGTAAAGATACCAGACCATTTTTTACCCATCAAACTGAAAGTCTAAGAGTTTTGATGATAATAAATATTATAAGATGTGTTGTGATGTATAACCATGCTCACTCATTTACAAAACTATTAGAAACTATAGATCAGACGATGCAATGAATGCATGTGCTAGAATATATAGTGAATCCACATCAAATACTATCTAAGAAAGAATAAAGATGATTTTACACAAAGTAACAGACAATGACAAGAATGAGTACAATACTAAGTTAGAAATATCAGACGATGTTTCAATGAACTAGTCAAACGATAGTCATACTGTGAAAAAATTGTTTGAAAGGTCTCATCAAGATAGTAGACGATGTCTAGAAAAGAACTCGATGAACTATGCTATTAAGCGGTACACTTGAAAGACGAAGAGAGCATCAACAATGCACCAAACAATGATCAAGTCATGCACATGATAGACAGTGATGCGCGATTTAACAGTGAAGTTTCCAAACTTGGAATTTCTATTCTATATATTACTCAAATGATTATTATATCCTTTCTATACTTGTTTTAATATTATGAAACTATTGAAAATGTTTTTCTAATCAAAACGAATAGCTGAATCCAAAAATAAAATGTATTTGAAGAAAAGATAGAGGGCACAACTATGTTCATGAATATATTATGCTTAAATGTTTATGAAAAAAAAATTTATATATATATATATTCTGAGTGTTTACAAATTGATTTTGTATACAACTATATAATTATTGATTAGTTCAAAGGCTGTATAGGAAAGTTTTCAGAAAACAAAGTATAAAAATATATAACATGTCAAGAAGAATATAAAACGAGATTAAATCTAGTTATGTTCAAACATTTTAGTTTAAGTTTAATATGGAAAGTGTTGATAATATTTATGAATTTATATATGAGAATAGAAATATTAAGATATTGTTTTCAACAATACTTATGCTTTAATATAGAAATTATATTGATTGTTGAGTTTCAAAAATGTTTTTAAATGTATTTTAGAATATCAATTCGCACACAAGTAAATATAGAGTTTTCATACTCAAGCATCTATGAGAATTTTTGAAGCTTATTACAAGCCTTAATCCTAAAAAACCATGATAAACCTAGCCTTGGAATTTTGAGCTATTGAATTGTATTGGAAATTGGTTGAAAAGATAAGTGTAAGGGTGTTTACCTTTAACTTTATGAGATGTGGAATAAATCTGAATATGTAAAAATGGGTTCCAAAGTAGATTGAAAAAAGAGAAAAAAGATGAAAAGGAAGAAAAGAAAATAAGAATAATAGTGATATGGAAAAGAAAGAAAAGTAGAATAAAGAGGATAAAAACAGAAAATAGAAGTTAAATAAAAAGAAAAATTTTGGTATAATAGTTGATTAGACTACTACCTATCTTTGAACTTTTCCACATTGTTATTCATTTCCTTTTAAGCCTTGAATACTTTCAATTATCTCAGTTAAATTACAATTGATGAGAAAATTTTGAGCTGCATTTTTTTTTCAAGTAATGGAAATTAGAGGTTTTTCAAGCCTACGAGAATACTTGCATTCGTGATGTGTTTTTATGATAGCCACTTGAGTAGGGATGATAATGCAGGCTAGTCTGCTCCTTTAGGTCAATCTTGTATAAGATGTAGCTTGTGGGCTTGCGGACCAACCTGCATAAGGAAACTATTTTTAAAAAAAGAAATTCATTAATTATAAAAAAAAACGATTTTTCCTATTGAAAAATTAAATTTTATCCATGTTTTAATTCATTCAATTAAGATAAAAATATGAATTCAAGTATTTTTTATTTAAGTATTAGAAGACTTGATTAAAAATAATTGAAGTTTTTTTTTGCATCTATTTTTTCTTTATATGTATGTAAACGTATCAAAGTATCTTATCAAAATTTTGCTACAAAATATTTTAATGAGCATGACCAATTTTTTTAAAAATATCTTATTGAAATTTCTTATTAATTTTTTAAAGAGTATCTTATTAAAATTATTAACAAATTTTAAATAGAAGACTTTACTTAAAATAAAATAAAGGTCACATTGTAATAATGAATGAGTGAAATATGATTTTTTTTGCAGAAAAAATAAAATAATTATCTTTTTATTTATGCGGGTCAGCAGGCCAATCCACCATGTCTTACTATTGGCCCGCACGGACTGCGAGTTATGCGGAACAAGTCTAAACGGATCAACAAACTAGATTAATGAGTCTGTTTCACACTTTTTGGTAACAGATCGTGAAGCAGTCTGCATGACCCACTCTGCATTGTCATCCCTTGAGAGAATAAGTGAAACACTTACCTTAATTAAATTTTATGAATTTTGTGATGAAATCATGTTCTAGTATAAGCGTGGAAGTCCTACAAAATCCAATTCGTGGGAAGTTTAATTTCTCATAAATGATTTTTCTAATATAAAACTACTTAATATTGTCATGAGTTCGTATATGTGGGAAACTATATTATCACCCACAATTAATTTCAATACTTATCTTCCTCAATGTACTATTTAAGTTTCCTACAAATATATGCGTAAAAAAATTAAAAATATTCGTGAGAAATATGTCATGGAAAATAATTTTTGTATCCATAAAAAAAATCAACTATTATATACTACACTTTCGTCTGGGAAATTTCTGTTGATATTATTTTACAAATTAGATAAGAATTTAATAAATAGTGTATTTAGAAAGAGACACAATAAACGTCGTTCTCCAACAAACAATGTCCTCTCTTTTCAGATTCTACTTGCGCTCGACGACAATTTGGTGGATTTTGTAATTTTAATTTGTTATTTTGGATTAGGGAACAAAATTAATAAAAAATTAACTTATTTTTTAACAATTCGTATAAAAAAATCCTAAATAATAAAAAAATATTTTTAATAATTAATATGTTTTAATCTATATGTAAAATTTGTATGTAACATACTAATTTTATTACCTACCCATTTTATTTATGATATCTAGGAACCATTTTGTTGGACAAGTAGTGGTGTCACATCACATCTTATATAAATGACTATTTAGGTCCGAATATAAATGTGTACATAAATATTCAATATTCTTAATTGCAAAAGGATATATTTCTGATTGCTTCCGTAATTAGCACAAGTAAAATCAATTAAATGGTTTAGACTAAGAAACTTTGAAATCATATCTTGTTAACGGAAGTGTTAAGGAAATAGTCGCCAATGAAGCTGCGGAAGGAGATGCCGAAGTTCGCAAGCCGCTGATATTTCTTCGCACGTTTTATTTACTTTTTTACTTTTTTTATTAACCTCAACATATTCTATTATTAGCTCAACAACTAATATAATATTTTGGATTTTTTAACAGTTGTGAAATGTAACCGTTGAAACGTGTAGAATTTTAAAAAATTATTAAAATGGATAAAATTTTAAAAAATTATCGTAACGGATAAGGTGATATAATTTCAATTGAAATATGATTACATTAAAATTATACTCTTATTAACTTGATACAACCTTTTCATAACGAGGTTGTGTCACGTTAATATGACTTACCCATTTTGATAAATTTTTAAAATTTTACTCATTTTGTTAATTAGTGTGTAAAATTACATTGATAACAAATCTTCATATTTATTTATTCTTATATTCGTTATTGAATAATTCATTCCACATAACGCTCTAATATGTTATGATTTTTTATTATAGTTATCATTCAATACACACATTTAATTAAGAGTGGAAAATAAGTTAGTTCAGCTTGTTTTGGCCTAACACATCATTGGCGCACCAAAAACGAGGTGGGATAGGCTGGTTCGTCAAAATTGTGCAGGCTGGAAATAGTAATTTCCCTCGTCACAGGACAGGCTGACTCGCCACTTTTATTTTTTAATTTATTTTGTTTTAAATCTATTTACTTTGTTATAATCATTAATATTACTTTTTGGACATAAAAAATAAAATTAAATCAAATTTTAAAATTCTAATGAAAGAAAGTTTAATACCTAACAAAATGAAGTAAATATAAAAAATATTTAATGAATCAAATAATGTATAAAGAAATTAATGTAAATAAAGTTCTATATAAAACATTGACCACTACTCATCTTTATTCCAAAAGTATGAGATCTCTCTTTAAAAGTGTCAAACATAAAAAAAGGGTGAGTTGGCGGACTGGCCCGTTTCATCCCACCGAGTTGACGAGTTAGACGAATCGGACCAATACGAGTTGGTGGGTTCAAAAAGTTAGTCTGCCCCACTTAAATGATGGCGGGTCGGCAGACTGGCCCACCGGACCCGACCCGTCTAGTCATTCCTACATTTTATGGTTGTTTGATAAAATTTTCCTTTATATGCAAATAATATATTTTTTTAAGGAAATTACCCACACGACTTCTTCTGACCTCAAGTCGAGAGATAGCATCGCTAGAGTCAATCACTACATCCGAGGTATTGTCCATTTTGGAGGTTAGAGGTGTATTTAAACTGCCATTTGTCTCGACTCCTAAGCGATATGGGACTATTTGACGTTAGTGGAACAAGTCCCCAGTCGAGGTCTAAGGGGAGTGGTTTCTCCCTAGTTGAAGGGCTAAGGAACATTTTCGTTCCCACAAATGACGCTAATGTGCCGACCTCAAGTCCGAAAGATAACATCGCTAGGGTCAATCACCGCATCTGAAGTATTGTCTGCTTTGGAGGTCGGTGTTCCGTCACGGTTTTGTCCTTAAAAGGCACCTCGGTAAATTAAGGGATGAAAATGTATTTAAACTACCCTTGACCTCAACTTCTGAGCGACGTGAGACTGTATTGGCAGTACCAAAACACAACTCCATAGATACATTCCAATTATATTAATAGTTATTTTTTTTCAACGTTCTACACAAATCTATCTTTAGAAAAAAGAACATTATATTTAACTCCTCTTTCTTTTATATCGATACTATATATTAAGGTTTAAAAACATTATACTACACTTAATGAGGAAAGTCACTCGATAGTAAAAAAAAGGAAAGAAAAGTAGGAATACTTTTTTTCTACCACACTTAATGAGAAAAGTCACTCAATGAAAAAAAGAAAGAAAGAATATAAGTGTATTTTGACAAATACTGGTATATTTATTTGTATTTTTCTATCCTATATACTTAAATAAATTGAATAATTTCTCTATGTCTTCTTCGCGTTTATATCTTCTCTTGACTATATAACTAGAGTAACAAGTTGATAAAAAAAATAATAAAATATCATTAGTAGAAAATTATTAAATAAAATTAATTTTAAAAAAATAATTAATTACTATATTTAATTAAATGAAATATTATTTTTGATCCTGCCTGTTGACCGGAGCGCTGGAGAATGCCTCGTCAAAGGATCGACGTGCGCACCGCTTCCCACCTCCGTTCCTCCTCTGGATCTATCTCAAGAACCTGCAAAGAAACGATACGGCGCCGCTGCGGCCGATCGCACTCCGACGCTCAAGTCAGTGACGGTATCACCAAATACTAAGAACTGGAACCGTGCAAATCTCTCTCACAAACAGCTCTGTCACTCGCAAGCGTAAAGTGTATGAACTGAACGTGCGTACCTTAGAAAATCTGTTAGGAACTCTTATATACCTGGTGGTTCTCTCTCTCCTGGCAGTTACAGACTTGGACACGTGGCTCGTATCCAACTGTACACGTGCCATCATCTGGAGGCTCCCTGACTTGGCGCTACTTCTACTCTCATTTTGGCTAAGTTACCTATGCATGGTGCTGCCCAGTGCATAGCTAACTCAGGAGTACGATCTCTACTGAAACTGGCGAGGTAGGGCCTTCATACACCTTCCCTGTGGTCTCGCCGGCCGCCTTCATAATCTGCTTCTCCTTTAACTTCGGCGATGTGCTTGTTCTGGCGATCTCCGACTGCCTGGTCGCCTGAGTCTGCATCTGGCGACTTCGTCCTCAACCTGGCGATCGCCTATTCTGGTAAGCTGGAGATCGGAACACGCCAACTTAACTATCGGCGACTACACGTGCCTCCCGACTTCCTTCCCAACTGTCAACCTGGCGCCTTGTCAACACGCCTACACTGTAACAGGATGCCACGTCATCGCATCTGACCACCAGGGCGGTACACAAGCCCCCAGTCTTAAGCGAAGACTTGTCTAGCGAAAAGACTGAAAAAGCCTTCGTTAACACCGGTCTACGTGGCATGGGCGCAGAATTCCAAGCGGTAGTACTTTCTGCTGCTCTGACGCTCCACCAAACTCTTCGCGCATCATTCGACACGTGGCTCTCATCAACGGCCATCTTCATCTGCCGTTAGCGCTTCCCAAAACCGTTCGAAAACCCTTAAACCCCTTACGCTCCTACTGTTCCATCACTTTCTTCACACTCGCATACGCTCTCACTCCTTTCTGCGAAAGCTCTCGACGTTCATCGACGCTCTAGATCACCACCTCCCTTCAACATTCTCCCGATCATCGAAAGGTAACTACTTTCCTTCATCTGCTGGGTTTTCTTGCATTTTTACCGATTTGCATCATCCTGTAACTGTCTGGTGCATACGCTGTGGGCTATTTTTCCATTTCTCCTTCTGCGTGACTTAGGGCTTTGCCGATTGTCGCAACGAACTCACATTCGTTCGTCTTTCACCTTCCATTCATGATTGAGTCAGCCTTTGTAACCCTCCTGATTATTTTTCCTTCCTCCTTCGTTTGCAGTTGCTACCATGACTCGCACGAAGATCACCCCGAACCCCCCTCCGTCAGCGCGAAACCCCCCTTCACAAGCACACGACTCTACGCAAGTTCGTGGTGCTCCCTCTTCGCAGGCTGTGAGGCCCGCGTCTTCTCAAGCCACTCTGGCCCAGGCGACTCCACCAAACGCTGGAGGAGCCCCCACCCCACTGCCAGACTTCAAGACGTTATACTCATGGGCTAACTCAACCCTCTTAAAGGAAACGTCGTCGGTGAACACCGCGGGAGCGGTTCTGCGATTGACCAATGGGGACGAGGCCCACCAATCATTCCACAAGGAGCACGATGAGAGAATGATGGTGCTGCCTTGCCCAGCCACTCTGCCAGTGTGCGTCGATGATAAAGTGAGCGCTGACGGGCCCTTCTGCTTCGTCTACACCACTCTCTTCAAGAAGGTTAAACTCAGGTTCCCTCTCACTCGATTTGAGAGGGAACTCTTAACCGAGCTCAACATCGCTGCCGCCCAGCTTCACCCCAACAGCTGGGCGTTTGTCCGAGCTTTCGAGGTAACGTGCGCCCACCTGGGGTTGCCCGCGTCAGTGGACGTGTTTCTATTCCTGTTTGAGGCCAAGCACCCAGGAGATCGCCTGTGGGTCAGCCTGAACGCCATTGCTGGGAGATCCATTTTCACCATCTTCCAGCAGTCGTACAAGGATTGGAAGGGGAAGTTCATCCAGGTTCGTGCAAACGACAAAGACCCTTCCCTTCTCGACGGTTTCCCCTTGTATTGGGTGGACAAGGGGAAAAAGGAGTCCAAGAGCTGCTTCAGGAGGCCCAGAAGTCCTGATAGCATGGGAGCTTTGGACAGAGACCTTTGTCTCTTCTGGAAGAGGGTGGCAGATGCCCACATAACATTCTTGACCCCCACCCTGATTTCCTTCGAGTTCTTTGAGAACCAGTTGGAATTTCAAATAGGTTAGGACGCTACATCTTTGTCTTGACATTGCTTCTGATATTGTTTCTGGGCGTCTTGTGCAATACACACAAGACTTTGGTTTTATCTTTTCTGCATATGCCTGCTTTGCTGTCTTATTGTCTTGTATACTTACCCCTTTCTCCTTTGAGCTAACTTATGCACTTTCATTTCATGCAGACACCATGTTGGGTAAGAACATGCTCGCCGATTTAAAGGCGCTCGCCCGCAATCATGGGTTGGCGACCGGCTCCCAGACGGTTCCCAACTCAGCGGTCGAGAAGGCCATCATCCAGGGGCGATCACCGCCTAAGGCGCCCACCCAACGAAAGAAACTGGTCCTTAAGAGGCCAAAGCGGAAAGCCCCCCAAATTGTCCAAGAGGATGAGGAAGAGGACGACGAGGTCACAGAGGATGGCCTTGTCACGAAAAGGAAGAGGGTGGCACCATCTTCTCCACCTGCCCCGCCCCCTCTTCCAGCTTCAACACCACCGTCAACACCCGCTCCTCCTTCTTCACCACCAGCACCACAAGCCCCTTCACCACCAGTCCAAGCAGTTCCATTGGCCACTGCGCCACCTGCAACTGGGGCCCAAGAGCCAAACTTCTTAGAGGACCCCCCGAGCGCCTCTACACCACATATATCAGCAGGAGGGGGCCCTCCTTCCAACACCTCAGCTGCAGGAACCGTTCTAATCGGGGATGAGGTCGCTCACACCTCTCCAATCCTAATCACCGAGTCCCCGATTGAGTCGCCACGCCAAGAAGCAACCACCGAAAACATTGCTAAGGAAGGTGGCGACGAGAACCCCCAACAAGCCCCCCTGGCGCCTCTCCAAGCTGCAAATCTTTCCCTCGAGGTCACGAGGATGTGGGAACCTCTGACTGCTAAACTCAAAACCATTGCAGAGGATATCCCATCAATCATAACGAAAGCTGTGGAGAGCTCCACCAGGCGGCTACAGGATGACATCTACAACCTCAAGACCGAGAACAGCACAATGAAAGTCGAGGTGGAGAAGGTGTCATTCAGCCTAACGCTCGCGGAAATGGAACATTCTCGAGTGGAGGATGCCCTAAGCACCGAGCTTAGGCTTGCGCGCAAGGAAGCTGTTGACCTTCGCCGCAAAGTCCATGAACTTGCCCAAGAAAAGGTCGAACTTGAAAGCAGAATCGTGCCTCTGCGTACCAAGGCGAGCGACCTGGAGGCTCAAATTCAAGCCAATGCCGATAAGGTACAGAAGCTGGAGCAAAGGTCGATCGACCGCGAGAAGCTACTTGGGCAAGTAGAGAAAGCAAGAGACGACACCATGGCTGATCTCTCCGAGGCAAACAAAGAGAAGGTGAAGATGGCTGCCGAGTTGGCTCAAGCTCAATCAGAATCCAAGAAGGTGGCTGACGACCTTCTTCAAGCTCAAGAGACCAACAAACAACTCCGAAAACAGGTCGAAGAGCTGGAGCAGCAGAACAAGGAGCTTAAGCAGCAGGTTGAAGGATTTCAAAAGCAAATTGAAGAACTTAAGCTAAGCTCCGCTCAGATTCTGGTTGCCGGGTTTGATGCCGCTCGAGAACAGTTCGCATGCCTATTCCCTGATCTCGACCTCAGCATGGTGTCATTAAACAATGAAGTAGTAGATGGAAAGGTCGTTCCCACCGAAGGCTCAACCAATTCTACCTCATCTGCTTCTTTATGAATTCACTTGTATTTACTTTGTAAAAACCCTTGCGCACGCATTTTGAACAGCTACTTACTTCAATAGCGAAACTTGGACATTTCTTCTGACTCCTTTTGAGCGCTTTACTTTCTTTGTATGTTTAACTCTGCTGCGTTTAACTTAGCGATTTTGCAAACATGACCTTTGGCGTAACCGCTTCGAGCCGATTCGAACTTAAGCAATAATCGCTTTAAACAACTTGTACCCCTGAGGCACTAACCTGATCGAGAAAAGTTCCAAGCAATGAACTGTGATTCAATCATTGGTTCAAACAACGTCCCACTTGACCCGCTTTATCAAACAAGTCTTTCAACCTTCTCGCCGTGTTTGAACTTTTCGCGATCACCTAGACCCCTTGGCAACACCAGCTTTCCTTAGCCTCAGGCTTTGGCAGTCATTTCTTTATCTGAGGCAGAAATGCCCTTTGGGATCTTCCTTTACCTCCCTAAACCCCAGAGCTAAAGACTGGCTGGCTAGGCGTTCTCTTCGAACCTACCTTAGCCACCTTTTAAGCTTCTTCCACCCTCTTCGCCATACCTGAACTCGTTCAAGACGAGAAGGATTTTATCTTGCCTATACTCGCGCACAGGCGAGAAGGACTTTTACTCGCCTGAACTCGCTCATCGGCGAGAAGGACTTTTACTCGCCTGAACTCGCTCATCGGCGAGAAGGACTTTAAACGGCCTTAACTCGCTCAACGGCGAGAAGGACTTTGTCAGGTGCCTCAACTTGCCCAGGGTGTACATCTCCTCCCCCCTGGATGCACTGAGGACCTTTCTTTTTCACGCCTGCACTCGCTCGACGGCGAGGAGGTCTTTGATGGGCCTTGGTTCGCACAACGGCGATAAGGACTTTATCCGGTGCCTCAACTTGCCCAGGGCGTACATCTCCTCCCCCCTGGATGCACTGAGGACCTTTCTCGCCTGCGCCCGTACAACGGCGAGGAGGTCTTTAACTTGCCTCTACGTTGCCCCGGGAGTTACATCTTCTCGCTCCCAGAAACACGGAGGACTTTTTCTCTTTCTCGCCTGCACTCGCTCAACGGCGAGGAGGTCTTTTACCTTGCCTCAAAACGCGCGAGGGCGTTGAGGTCTTCCATCTGGTGCCTCCGATCGCCGAAAAACGATGAGGACTTTAAAAACTTAACTGGTGCCTCAAATCGCCGAAAAACGATGAGGACTTCAAAACTTAACTGGTGCCTCTAATCGCCGAAAAACGATGAGGACTTTAAAACTTTAGAAAACACGCGACATATCTTTTCGTGCCTTAAATCATGTACGAATGACAAGGTCTTTCTTCGAAACTTTTGGAAATAACACATATGCAATCTGAAAACACCTTATACTTCGAAAACTCTTCTTTTATTGGGTGGCCTCATTAAAAACCCTCCTTAGGGAAAAAAGAGTGCCCCCTTAAAACTGTTTTAACAGAGACATTGCAATGTAATATTTGTGTTTGTCTTTACTTACAAAGCTCTTAGCTATAGTACAACTTCAGGTGTGTGGCGTTCCAGGTACGAGGGATCGCCCCCCCCTCCAACGTCTCCAAGCGATAGGCTCCGTTCCCGAGTGCCTCGGTTATTCTGAACGGTCCAGTCCACTTGGGTGATAGCTTATTCTCCATCTCGTACTGGTGGGCCTTTCTCATCACCAGATTGCCTTCTCTAAACTGCCTTGGCATCACCTTTGAGTTGTACCTTCGCTCGACCCTTCTCTTCACCGCCTCAGCCTTCAGCCTTGCCTCCTCCCTGACTTCGTCCAACAGATCCAGGTTCAGTCTTCTCTCTTCATTCGAGTCTTCCTCTACAAAGTTCTGGAATCTCGGCGAGCTCTCCTGAATCTCGACTGGAATCATGGCATCACACCCATAGACCAAGCTAAACGGGGTCTCATGGGTTCCTGACTGCTCGGTGGTGTGGTACGCCCAAACTATTCGGGGTACCTCCTCAGCCCAACTTCCCTTGGCTTTCTCGAGCCTTCTCTTCAAACCTCTCAGCAACACCCGGTTAGCTGATTCCACCTGGCCATTAGTCTGAGGGTGCTCGACGGATGCAAACACTTGCTGAATTCCGACCCCTTCGCAAAGCTTCTTCAACAGGTGGCTCGCAAACTGAGTCCCATTATCTGATACCAGGCGCTTAGGCACTCCAAACCGGCACACAATATTCTTCCATACAAAGCCTTCGATCTTGTGCGCGGTGATCTGGGCCACTGGTTCTGCTTCAATCCACTTGGTGAAATACTCAATCGCCACCACCAAGTACTTCATCTGCCTGATCGCCAGTGGAAAAGGTCCCAGGATGTCGATTCCCCAAGTATGAAACGGCCAAGGGCTATAGATCGACTTCAACTCCTCGGGAGGTGCCTTGTGCCAATCGGCGTGCTGCTGGCATTGTTTACAGCACTGGGCGTACTTCTTGCAATCTTCTCTCATGGATGGCCAATAGTAGCCTGCACGGAGAGTCCTCGCGGCCAGAGCTCGACCCCCGACGTGACTTCCACATATTCCTTCGTGGAGCTCTGCCATAATCCTCGTGCACTTCTCGCCGTGTATACATTCCAGGAGTGGGTGAGTGAATCCAAACCTGTACAGATCGCCATCAATCAACGTATACTTGCTGGAATTTTTCTTTACCTTCCTAGCTTCTGTTGGATCTAGCGGGAGGAGGCCATCCGCCAGGCACCGCTTGTACTGTGTTATCCAAGTGTCTGGCTCATGGGTGGCGCAGAGCTGCATCACGTCCACCTTCTCTCCTCGACATGCTCTAATTCTTGGCGATCTCAGAGTTTCTTGCGTCAAAGACTTATGGCTTCTCGCTGCTCTCTCCGTCGACCTGCTTATCTGAAGGACCAGGTGATCTGCTACAAATGCCCTCGGCGTCTTCAAAGTTTCTTGAATCACTGTCCTCTGCCTACCCCCCTTGCCTGAGCTGGCGAGCTTAGCAAGCAAGTCAGCTCGGGCATTCTGTTCTCGGGGCACATGCACCACTTCAAAAGAGGCAAAGGAACTCTTCAATTCCTGCACATACGCCAAGTAAGCCGCCATTTGTGGATCTTTAGCCTGGAACTCACCTGTTACTTGCCCTGTGACTAGCAGCGAGTCACTCTTAGCCATCAGCACTCTGGCTCCCATTTCTTTAGCCAGCAGAATCCCGGTGATCAGCGCCTCATACTCTGCTTGATTGTTGCTGGCTTTGAAGGCGAATCTCAACGATTGTTCGATCAGCACGCCGTTGGGTCCTTCCAATATGACTCCAGCACCGCTACCCTGCTGGTTTGACGATCCATCCACCGAGAGTACCCAACGGAAATCATCTCCTTCAACCCGCGTCGCCTCTGAAGAGAGCTCGACTACAAAATCTGCAAAGATTTGCCCTTTGATCGGGCCTCGAGGCTCATATTTAATGTCAAACTCTGACAACTCGACTGCCCACTTCACCATTCTTCCTGCAACGTCAGGTTTCTTCAAGACCTTCTGGATGGGCAGGTTAGTCATCACCAGTATTGTGAAACTGTGGAAATAGTGGCGCAACCTCCTCGCCGAAAACACCACAGCCAATGCAGCCTTCTCCAGGGCCTGATATCTCGTTTCTGGGCCCTGCAACACTTTACTCACGAAATAAATAGGCTTCTGAGCCTGATCCTGGTCCTGGGCGAGCACCGCACTCACCGCCCTCTCAGTCACAGCGAAATACAACCTGAGAGGGATTCCCGCCAGTGGTTTGCACAGAACCGGCGGGCTCGCCAAATATTCCTTCAGCTTGACGAAAGCTTCCTCGCACTCTTTCGTCCAAGCGAACTTGTTATTGCGCCGCAGACACTGGAAATAGGGATGTCCCTTTTCTCCGCTCGCTGACACGAAGCGGGATAGGGCCGCCATCCGACCCGTCAGCTGCTGGACTTCTTTCACTGTAGTCGGGCTTCTCATCGCCAAGATGGCGGCACACTTGTCCGGGTTGGCCTCTATCCCTCTTTCAGTCAAGAGAAAACCCAAAAATTTTCCAGCCTCTACGCCGAAAATGCATTTCTCCGGGTTGAGCTTCAACTTGAACTTGGTGATCGTCGTGAACAATTCTTCCAAGTCTGCAACGTGCTTGCTTTTCTCCTGCGAGGTCACGACCATGTCATCGACGTAAGCTTGCACGTTCCTTCCCAGCATTGGTGCAAGTACTCGGTCCATCAGCCTCTGGTACGTGGCCCCCGCATTCTTCAGCCCAAACGGCATCACCTTATAGCAGTAGCCGACCTCTCCGTCATGAAGGCTGTTTTTTCTTCATCCATGGGATGCATCTTGATCTGATTATAACCCGAGAAGGCGTCCAGGAAACTCAGCAGCTTGCACCCTGCAGCACTATCAACCAGGGCATCAATGCTTGGTAAAGGATACGAATCCTTTGGGCAAGCCTTATTCAGGTCGGTGAAATCGACGCACATGCGCCATTTCCCGTTGCTCTTCTTCACCAGTACGACATTCGCCAACCACTCAGGGTACTGGACTTCCCTGATGTGGCCTGCAGCGAGGAGTTTCTGGGTCTCATCCTTGATCGCCTGCCTCCTCTCTTCATTAAATTTCCTCCTTCTTTGCCGCACCGGTCTCACCATGTTGTCCATCGCCAGATGATGGCACAAGAAGTCGGGATCGATCCCGGGCATGTCCGAAGCGGACCAGGCAAACGCGTCCAGATGCCGTTCAATCACCTTGGCGATCTGGTCCTGGAGATCGACCTCCAGAGATCTTCCGAGCTTGAAAACTTTCCCCCCGATCTCCTTCTCGAGCCACTGCTCGACGGGCTTGGGCCTTGATTCTCTGGCGATCACCGCCTTGGCGATTCCGAGTTCCCTTGCTTCCTCCGGGCGATTCCGCGCCTCTTCCTCCTCCAGGGCAGCATTCCTCTCCCCCAGCTCAGCATCTACCATCTCTACGTCCCTTCCGGCGGCCTCCTCCATTATCGGCGGTCTGGGCTTCACACCGGGCGGTGGGGTGGTTGTGACATAGCTCACTGATCTTTTATTTTTCAGGCTATTTTCATAGCACTTTTTCGCTTCCTTCTGATAAGACTTTATCGTGATTACCACCCCTTCCATGGACGGCAGCTTCACCTTCATGTGCCGAGTCGATGGAATTGCGCCTATCCTGTTAAGGGTGGGCCTTCCCAGCAGGATGTTATATGCTGAAGGGGCGTTTACGATGAGGTACTTGATTTTCTCCGTCCTCGACCCAGCCTCATCGGTAAACGTGGTTCTCAGCTCAATGTACCCCCTGACTTCCACCTGGTCGCCAGCGAACCCATACAAGCACCCTCCATAGGGCCTCAGCTGGTCAAGGGGCAATTCTAGCTGCGTGAAAGTCGGCCAGAACATCACGTCTGCCGAACTTCCTTGGTCCACCAGAACTCGGTGAACCTTCCTCCCCGCCGTGATCAACGAAATAACAATGGGATCGTTGTCGTGAGGCACAACGTCCCGAAGATCCTGCTTGGTGAACGTAATGTCCACTTCGGGCGAGTGATCTTCAAACATGTCCACCGACATCACCGATCGCGGGTACCTTTTCCTCTGCGATGCGGTGCATCCACCACCTGAGAAACCCCCTGCAATGGTGTGGATCTCCCCATGGATAGGCATCTCGTGTTGCTGGGCTTCTCCCCATGCCGGCTGGGAACTCGACGCTCCTCCGGTCCTTCTGTCCAGCAGATAGTCGTTTAGGAACCCGCTCTTAACCAGATCGTCGAGCTGGTACCCTAAAGACAAACACGAGTCCAGGTTGTGGCCAAAGCACTGGTGGAACTCGCACCAGACATCCGGCTTCGACCCTAACACCTTGTCGCCCACCTTCTCGGGCGCCTTCAACCTAGCAGATATGTTAGGGATAGCGATCAGGTCCGCTAGTCCCATGACGAATTTGTGCTTAGGCGGGCGATTGTATTCCCGGCGTGCTGGTTGTTGGCGTGCTGGCGGTTGGCGCGCTTGGCTTCTTCCCTTGTTTCTCCTATCGTAAGGATAGCGAGTCCTTTGATCCTTTCTGGCCGCCGCTGCCGTTTCCAGCACCCTCTGTGGCTGGATCCTGGTCTGGGCGCGTGGCCTGACGGGAGCCACACTGCCTCTCTTCTCGGCGACCTCACTCTCGTCGGCGATGTGAGCCACCGCAAGTCGCCTGACTTCAACAAACGTCGCTGGATGAGCCCTGATCAAGGCTTCGCAGAATGGCCCCGGCTGCACGCCCTTCTTGAAGGCATAAACCAGCATTTCTTCATCCTTGGCTGGCGATCTGACCATCTGCGCTCCGAAGCGATTAAGGTAGTCTCTGAGGGACTCCCCCTGGTACTGCCTTATATCAAACAGATCGTAGGACACTCTGGGCGGTGCCTTGTTCACAATATACTGCTCGACAAAGATTTTCGAGAATTGCTGAAAATTAGTTATGTGGCCATTAGGCAGGCTCACAAACCACTCCATCGCCGTTCCCTGGAGCGTGCTCACGAACATCTTACAATAGACAACATCCGACCCCCCTGACAGCATCATCTGTGTGTGGAACGTGGTCAGATGAGCCTCTGGATCTTCCACGCCAGTAAAAACAGCTTTAACCAGGACCACGCTCGTGGGAATTGGCGTGTCGGTAATCGCCTGAGTGAAAGGCATTGGGAAAACACGAGGCGGCGTCGACGGTGAAACCTCTTCAGCGGAAGAACGAACCTGCTGCTCCTGAAGAGCTCGACGTAGCTCCTCAGCTACCTTGCTGAGCTCCTCGTTTCTGGCGCGAGAGGCGACCAGGTCTTCATGTATCCTTGCCTGCTCGACGCGCGAAGCTTCCACAGTGGCCTGCAATGAGCGCATCATTTCTGCCATCTGCGCCATGGTCATGGCGGCGTCGCCTTCAGCTGCGACGGGAGCCACGGGACTGGAACGATTGCTTCTCATCTTTCTCATTAACTTCAGCGAACCACAGAAGTACAGCAAATAACACTTCAACCACGAACAAATCAGCGAGCGATCGGAGAAGATTCAAGAAACTGCGTAAGAACTTCAAGAACACCGCAAACCTTCGAAGAAAATCGCAGCTCCACCAAAAACCACCGTTTCCCCGCGAACCAAACAACCACTCGAAAGAACTTGAATCCACCGATCGAAAAGCCAAACGAACGGTTTAAAACACAAACTTCACCGAACGAAACTCAAAGAAACCAAGAACGACGGTTGCACCAGCACACAACCGCGCAGAAAACCTCGAAAACCTCCGCGAACTCACGCTGTGGATGGGAGCACGTTTTACACGGCCCCACGGTGGGCGCCTGATGATCCTGCCTGTTGACCGGAGCGCTGGAGAATGCCTCGTCAAAGGATCGACGTGCGCGCCGCTTCCCACCTCCGTTCCTCCTCTGGATCTATCTCAAGAACCTGCAAAGAAACGATACGGCGCTGCTGCGGCCGATCGCACTCCGACGCTCAAGTCAGTGACGGTATCACCAAATACTAAGAACTGGAACCGTGCAAATCTCTCTCACAAACAGCTCTGTCACTCGCAAGCGTAAAGTGTATGAACTGAACGTGCGTACCTTAGAAAATCTGTTAGGAACTCTTATATACCTGGTGGTTCTCTCTCTCCTGGCAGTTACAGACTTGGACACGTGGCTCGTATCCAACTGTACACGTGCCATCATCTGGAGGCTCCCTGACTTGGCGCTACTTCTACTCTCATTTTGGCTAAGTTACCTATGCATGGTGCTGCCCAGTGCATAGCTAACTCAGGAGTGCGATCTCTACTGAAACTGGCGAGGTAGGGCCTTCATACACCTTCCCTGTGGTCTCGCCGGCCGCCTTCATAATCTGCTTCTCCTTTAACTTCGGCGATGTGCTTGTTCTGGCGATCTCCGACTGCCTGGTCGCCTGAGTCTGCATCTGGCGACTTCGTCCTCAACCTGGCGATCGCCTATTCCGGTAAGCTGGAGATCGGAACACGCCAACTTAACTATCGGCGACTACACGTGCCTCCCGACTTCCTTCCCAACTGTCAACCTGGCGCCTTGTCAACACGCCTACACTGTAACAGGATGCCACGTCATCGCATCCGACCACCAGGGCGGTACAATTTTATAAAATAAAAAAATTATTAATATCTAAGTAGTTTATATTATTAAACGAAATTTATAAATTATTTTTAAATTAATATCTAATTAATTATAAAATTTTAGGTACTAACTTTAAAATTTAAAGTGATTAATATTTAATTAAATATCAACTATAAACTAATTTATAAATTTTAATTAATAATAAAAATTATTTTAAATATTTATAATTTTTTAATTTATAAAATAATATTTAATTTAGTTAATATAATAATTAATTATTTTTTATTTTTAAAATCAATTTTTGTTTAATAATATTTTTTTCTACTATGTGCTTTCTAGATACAAATTATTAAATATATGATCTACGTAGAATAAAAAGGATAAAGACTAAAACCTAACACTTGTGTCATCATAATACATAAAAAATTGTATTCCGGACCCTATTACGTGTTCCCACCTTAGTTGTGATGTCCTCTTACATTTTTTTATTTTATATAAAAAGTTACATTTAGTCAAGTGTAAGTTGACTTTGGCCAGACTTTGACTTATTTTAACAAATGAAGTCATCAAGCACTAATTCACATGTTTACTTATTTAAGAGCACTGGATATTATTTATAAATAATTGATTATTAATAAAAGTATTATTTTAATATGAGTTCTATACATATGAATTGTTTCTTATAAATTAAAGGAAAACATTTATAAAACTTTCTATATTTTATAAGTATTTTTCTTTAAAAATCACTAAATATAAATTAATTTTAGAAAAAAATAATAATTACTTACTATATTAATAAAATTAGATTCTATTTTAGAAATTAATTTTTTTTATCTAAATTAGTTTCTATTTTTAATAAATAATAATAAATAATTTATAAATTGATATCTAAATACCTACCTAAGTTTTAAATATCAATTATTTAGATTCTAAAGTTGGTATGTAAAACCTTGATATCTAATTAGATATCAATTTAGAAACCATTGATTAATAATAAAAATTAATTTAGATACCAACATTTTTTTAGTCTCTAAAATAGTATGTAATTTTGTTAATATAACAACTAATTACTTTTTATATATAAAATTAATTTTTATTTAATGATTTTCTGTCTACATTAAAATAATATTTTTATTTAAGTATTTGCTGGGGTTATACTGATATATAATTTTTCCCAAAGAAATTAAGAAATTGCTTGATATAGGTTGACTCGATGTTAACATATTTACACAAATTTTTAATCTTATACATGGAATTAAATAAATATTTATTTTATATAATAAAAAACTATAATAATAAATAATTTTAAATATATAAATTTTATTAATTCAAATTTATTAAGTTATATTTTGGATTTCGATTAAATAATTTGTATTGTAATATAATTAATTTTATTTTGAAGTATTGATAATTTCCTTTATAAAATATAAGATTGAAGTTATAACTAAATATATTGAAAGATGTAAATAATTTTAAAAAAATTACATAGCACTCATAAAAACCGTCTTGCTGAATAATGATGGTTAGGAATACTCTTATTTAAGATAAATTATTCTAATTTATTCACTCAGACTCGTGGATAAGTAAAAAACAAGAGTCTAATTTCATAGAGATTAAAATTGCTATATAAGTTCATTTAGTTTTTTTTTTTTTATATATATTACATTTTCTAAATTATCTTCAACATATTTATTAAAGATCACGGTTACGTTTAAATTAACTTAAGGGTATTTTTAAAATTATCATATTAAATAGAGTTGAATTAGTTAAAAGTGATCTTATATCCGGTCTATCAAATTTTGATCATCATTTTTCTTATATTTTCACTATAAGAAATTATTAAATATGATAATATGATTATTATATTAATTTAATTAAATATTAAAAAATTATTAATTTTTTAAATAATTGTTATTATTTATAAAAATTAAATTAATTTTTAAATTAATATCTAATTAGTTAGCAACTATTTTAGACATTTTAGATTCTAATGTTGATAACTAAAACATTGATAACTAATTAGTGAAACTAATTTATAAATTTCATTACAACCTACTTTAAATACTAATAATATTTTTAATTTTTAAAATATTATCAAATTTAGTTAATATAGTAACTAATTATTTATGATATTTAAAATTGATTTCTATTTAATAATTTTCTTGTAGGGTATATATGGAGAAAATATGTATATGAAAAAATTAATAACTTTATTTTTAAAATTTTAATTCTTCAATAATAATATTAAATAAGTTTATAGCTAATTTAATAAACCGAATATGTTAAATTTATTTGTCAATTTTTATTTTAAAATTAATCACATACATCTTTTACAAGATTAAATAAGGTTGACAAACCTTTCATTCATGATATCTACGTATTCAAGATTCAAAAAAATCATTAACAATTTCGTGCAAGTTGATTCCGCAGTGAGTGGTATAATTAAGGTTGATTATTTTATATTATCATTAACTTTGAATATTAATTTTGCATTACTTACTAATTTGTATCTCTTATACTAGAAATTCTTGTTGGTATTTATTGAAAGGAAGGAAAAATAAAAAGAAAGAGTTTGGCAGTGTTCATGCATAGATACATGTGTTATTTTTCTTTGGCCAATTGATGATTCAAAGTATAGTATTAAAGTTGCAACCATTGCTTCATGCATTGCCTTACTCTTGCCATCTTCTGCCGCAAGTTAGGTGTTGCATGCAGCACGCTGTTGAGTTATAGCAGGAATAAGCAACTTTACCTAGTTACATGTTTGAGGCTAACGTAAACCATACCTCACTAGGGTTTTTTTCATTGATGCCTCACTCATTTAGGTACTCGATTACCGTCAACTATCTCATCCTTCTTCTCTCAATCATATTAATTTCTCCATTTCTTTGAAAACTTCACAAGCATGTCGTGGCTAATTCTTTTATTTGTTCCGAAGTCAAAATTAAATAATATCTTAACATATAGGAATTGATTGAAGAATTTAGATATTGTGTGTAAATAATGTATGTGAAAGGATGTCTATACTTTAATTTATGTATACATATAAAATATACACGTATACATAGTACTCCCAAACAAATTATTTTAATTCATAGAGACACCGTCACAAATGAAAACTTCTTTTTATTATTATTGTATTATGTTAATATAATATACGAATGTTCCTAACCAAACTAACTTTAAAAAATAACTAAAAACTTATAAAAATAATAGACAATTGATTAAAGCTAATTTTTTTAATTGTTTTAATTTTTTTTATAACCAAATAGTTTGATTCTGATGAAAACACATTCAACCACAACATCCACAAAATAAAGAGGTCGAAGATTTATAGTCTTAACCAGGAGCCTACAAGTAGATTGGGCTCCACCTATCCTTTTTGGACCAAGATCATATTTGAAGAGGTCAACCCCAAGGTATGATAAATCACACAATAGATGAATGAAAGACCTTTGATCTAGAGGATAACAACTACGCTATGATTCCAAGGACTTAGGAAGATTGAATCTCAACCGACTTCAATGAGTCTAAGCTACTATCATCATGCACCTTAATATGTAAGACATTGTACATAATAGAATAGAATTTCATGGGTCTTATTTTGAGCCAAGTAATGTAGAATATTTAGGCTAAGTAGTATATGATTTTGGGCTTGTATTTTGGATCCTGTGAAAATTAAGGTTAGATTAGGGTTTCCTTAACCTAGTTAGGGCTTTAAATGAGCTTCTAAAGACCCAGGAGAAACCCTAGGTGGGTCTATGTTGATGAGAAGTGCGTGCTTCCCATGTTTTTAGCATATGTTCTAATGTGGAAATCATGATTTGACAAGTGACACTTGATCCACTCTATGTGCCACTTTTCTAGGGTTTTTGTTCTTGCCGGTTGACTTCGGTCAGACTTGGTGGTGAGCTCCGCTTTGATTCGTCTTCACGTGATGCTCCGAAATGCCGATAGTTTGTGATAAAGGAGACTCTACCTGTTGATCACACTCCGACAATCAAGTCAGTGAGAACATTCAAACTATAAATTTGTTTCAGTCTAGAGTTCTTAGAAAAAAAAACTTACCTTTACCCAGGGTCTTAAACCCTTTTATATACATTCCTTCAACAATTTTCATCAACCAGAATATTATTTCAACAACAAGAATATAATTTCAACAACAAGAATATAATCTTAACAACACGAGTATTTCGTTAATGTGTACCTTTATTTTTCGGGTACATTGCAACATTATTCCTAACAACTTTTACATTGAAAGTATATATATGCCTAACTACCTCAATTATTCACCATGTGTTTTTTTTTTAATTATCCTCTTAATATGGACTGCCAATCATCTGGGCCGATCTCGTGACGTGTCATTGGATCCATGATCGCCTCAAGTCGATCGAGGGATTTTTCATACGGGTCTGTCTAATCCGAGCTACTACACTTAAGTGCTTGGGTTGAGACCCAAGCACGTCCAACCAGTACAATTTTGAATTCAAATTATCCCACCCTTATTGCTTCTTTAAATTACCAACATGGTTCTTATAAATAGGACCTTAATGCAATGTAGTTTTTCACTTTTGATGGAGTAAATAAATGTTGGCAAAGTTAGTACTCTACTTGTTCTTTAGTGACTTTAAGAGATCTTCCTAAATCCGACTACCTTAACCTCTCATTCCTGAAAGAGTTGACCTCACCTCGCATATAGAATTCTTGTCCTACTTCCACTTCATTCCACCGAAAGTTACTTCTCTTTCCAAGCTTCCGCAAACCTCCTCCATCTACATCCATTTAAAGAGCAATGTGTGAAGAAGAAGGCTATCATTTGGTATTTAGAGTCATGGTTATTCAAAGATAAGTAGCTCATTTTTCAAGTTTTCTACATAACTTTTTGCTTGTCTGGTTTAGTTTGCATCGATTGAATTGTGTTCATATGTATTTAAATTCAGTTCAAATTACTTGTCCATCTTGAACCATCCATGCGTGCATTTTTAGGTGTTCTATTGTATAATCGAGTATGTTTTTGAATTTTTTTAATCTTGCCTCAACTTTTAATTGATTCATTTACTTTCCTTTGAAGTCATTTTGATTTTTAAGATCTATAAATGTTGTCTGGAGTTTTGTTTAGTCCTAATTGTTGTTAATTCCATTAGTTAATCGTTTGAATTTTAATTTGAAGTGTTAATTTGAATTCACAAATATCATATGCCTTTGAATGCTTTTGTGTTTCATTTATGAGTTCTTACTCGTTACTGCATCATAAGCAAGCTCTCTAGTTTTAATTTTCTATTTTGTTTCCTTACATTCATCCATAATTTTGATTTGCTTCCTTATGTTGTTATTTGACAATGTTGTGTTACTTGTTCTTTGCTTTCAAGTTCAAATATCAAGTGAATGAAAAGCGAATGAAGTGTAATTAGTGGTTGTGTATGTGCATTACAAAAGTCGATTTGAACATTAAATGAAAAGGCAATACTCCTCTTGAATGACAATAAAAGTTGAACAAAAGGAAAAGCCAAAGGAAGGAGTAGAACTTTGGACTGAAAGGACCTAAATCAATTCAGCCAAAACCTAAAACAAAAATACAAAAAGAGATTAAAATTGAACGCACTCTTGGAAGTGAACCTTCACACTTATATAATCTATCTTGGTTAAATTCGTGTCCAGTGAAAATTTTCCTTCAGGTTTTTGTTCATTTACTTTGATAAACACCAAAAATAATAAAGGACAAGTTCATCATATAATCTTAGCTTTTGTTTTAATTTTGTGATCTATTATAGTTCATTTCCTTAAGCATTTTCTTTCACTAGTGGAGTATAAATAAGTGGTTATACGCTCATTGTTATTATTGATTAACAAGATAACGCTTTCAAAACAGTTTTTCCAAGATTGTTTCAAACTTTGGATATTTTTCTAAGAGTGGAATATGATTGCATTATATTCTTTATACTTCAATATGAGATTGTACCCAGGTGTATTCATTTTCTCTCTTGACTACTGTATTTCTGTAAAGACTGGTGTTGTCTAGATTAAGAGGTTGTTATGAGATCTGTGGTCTTTTTGCCAAAGGTGGTGTGTGTTCTTGAAGGGTTCAAGATCACCACTTTGGTGGATTTGTGTAATCAAGGTGTTTGATTGCTTAGTGAATTCTCAGAGGTTTCTAAGGACTGAATGTAGCTCTTGGTAAAGAGTGAACCAGTATAAACTCTTTGTATTGATCTCTCTATCCCTACTCTCTTTTAAATCAGATTTTGCTTTTAAACACTGCTGATAAAAATAAGACTGTTTTGCAAAAACAACCGGTTGATTTTCTGCAATCACATTAAAAAAATGAGATTTGTTTCAAAGCATTTTTCAAGTTTTTTTTGAAAAACAACCTATTGAAAAGTCGAAACAACCGGTTATTTCATGTTTTGCTATATGAAGAAGGGCCACTCTGTTAGATTCTTCAGAGTTAGAAAATTTTCTGTTCTCAGGGGTGTTTTGAAATGGGTTCCTAAGAATTCTAAGGATCCTAATTAATCTGTTAATGCTCATGGACCCACATTTGTAAGGGGACCAAATCTTGCATCTTGATTTTGTTTCTTGTAGGGTTATTTGATGGAAAATCAACATATGTGGCACCTTTGGAAGTAAAGAATCATACTGATATGAAGTATGAAGCCTTAAGAGAAGTGATCTGATATGGAATCATGGGGGCAGTTCTTAATTGCACAATAAATTCTTGAAAGTCAAGTGATATCCTTGACCCATGTGTTGTGGTGTTTTAAGAGAAAAATCCTCAAAAGCTAAGAACTTTTGTATTCTTACTTCTTAATTTGTAATTTTGGTTCTCCTTGATTAAATAAAATATTAATTGATTCTTTCTCTTGAGTAAATCTGTTGTGAAAAATCTCTATTCAAAGGCTTATATGATCAACACTATGTTGTTTCATCTCGGACAAAGTTTCTTGGTTTATGAAAACGAACAATTGCTGTCACAGAAAAACAACCGATTGTTTTCACGAAACAACCGATTGTTTTACCTCTGGTAACATTGTATTAAAGCTATTTTAAAAACCTGTGCATTGTTACAACTGTTGCTTTTCATTCAAAGTTGTTATGGGTCAAAATTACATTTATTGTGGCTTTGAATACAATCTGATTGGGAGTTATTTTGGTCATAATGAAATATGTTTCTTAACTTCTTGGAAACTTAAGAGCTTTTATGAATGGTTAAATTTGGTTTGTGTTGCACTGGCTAATCTGTTAGGGGATGACGTATGTCATATTCTCTCTGCAACAGATTCTTTCTTTGTTGAAAAACAACCCACTAAATGCCAATACATGTTGATTACCTTTTCTGCTTCAATACATGTGCTAGTTCAATTGTTTTTTCTCACAGAATTAACCCATTATTTTTCCTCTGGTTGCATCTTGCATTTGCTGGATTTTCTCCCATCTCTAAAATATCACCCTTTAATCATGGACTCAACTCCTCCCTCATAAAAAAGGATGAAGGCCCGTGCTGTAAAGCGAGGAGGGCACCTTGAAAACTAGTTTTCAGGGGATGATGAAAAGATTGAGAAGTTCCTACATGAATCTAGTAGGAAGGCTATCAACAAGCCAAAACTTATCACCTTCAACTAGCTGAAAAGGAAGAATCTCACTGAAGTGAGGAATGTCTTGAAAGAGCAGCTACTAAAAAGGTTTTTGGAGTTGTTTGGAAACATTTATGTTGACCTAGTGAAGGTTTTCTATTCATGTGGTTGAAGACAATCTTTGCTCACACGTGAAAGGCATTGACATGGAGATAACTCCAGAAGTTTGGTATGATGTAGCTGGTTTGAAATATGCTGGACTAAGAATAAAGAAAGGAAACATTAGGGTTGTAGAAGAGTTTAACAAAATGCAGTACTACAGGAGCTGTCTCAAGAATCGCAATCCAAAGTGAGGAACTTTTTGGTGGGAGGCTTGAAGCAAAATGAAAGAATTATTGGTTTCATTGTATCTTGGATGCTGACTCCAAGAGGAAGCAATCATTCTGTTTTGGTTGAGGAAGATCTTGTCCTCATTTACTGCATCATGAACAAGATCAAGATTAATTGGATCCTCATTATCAAGGAACACATGAAAAAATACAAGAGGTTAAGTGATTATCACTATCCATATGCTATCCTTATCTCTAAGTTTTTGCATTATTTTGAAATTAATATCGAGGAGGAGCTAACTGAAGTGGTCAAGGCATCACATGAAGTCAACAATGGATCCTTAAGCAAGATGCGATTCACAAAAATTGGAGGAAAATGGGTTAGCAAAGATGGTGACTAAGCTGGTTCTTCAAGTGGAATTCATGTTAAAGATGATGGAGAAGAGGTTGTTGCTGCTACTAGAGTTAATGCCGATGATGGACATCAAGCTGGGCAAGGTGATGATAGTCCAAGTGTTGGAAACATGGGTGAACACTTCTATGTTACCCATTGAGAGATTGATGTTAAGCAGGATGGACAACTTTGTAGATGACCAAAGGAATGGAAAGGTTCCAGAACCTTGATGAACAAATTGAGGTTGTTCAGAATTAGCTCTTTGAGCTTCAACATGACAAAGAGGATTGAAGAATTTTAATGCTTTATTTCTTATCCTGTTTTTGTATGCTAAACAATTACTTTTAATTCTATTTTTATCACTTGTCTTACTCTATTTGTGAAGACAAATAGGGGGGAATGATGTGGTTTTTAATGTTGTATTGTTGCTGTTACATTGCTTTAAATCTGGTTTATTGTGTTGCTGCTGAATGCTCTGATCTGAACCTCATTCACACTGGTTTTCACACTGATTTTTACTAGTTTTCATGTTGGAAACCTATTGATGAACGGTTCTTGGGTACTCTTAAAACTTGAGTTATTCCGTTATCTTGTACATGCACAATTTCTATTTTGCAGGTGCTTTCAAATTCGAAAAGGACAACACAAACAAACCAGGGATTTGTCTTTATCAAATAGGGGGAGATTGTTGAACACAGGCTTTGATGTCTCCAAATCCAAGTGGATTGCTTGAAGACCCTGCTGCTGGTTGTGTATGTGTCTTATGTAGTTTGAATTTGTTAATCCAGTCAAAGTTATGATCCAATGTTGTTTGGTTCAAGTTCTTTTGAGAAAAAAATGTTTTCTAAAGAAAGTGGAAAATCAACCTGTTGAAATTTCGATTCAACCGGTTGTTTTGAACTTAGAGTATTTTGAAAAGGATTTGAAAAAGCTTGAAATTGGTTGACCTTGCTGTCAAGCCAATTCAACCGATTGTTTCGTGTTTTCAATCGATTGATTTTGTGAAAATCATAACATAATTCTGTTAAGTTGATTTGATCTGATTTAATTGATTTAAAACTGTTTTGACTCTTGCATTAAATGCTTTTAACAATTGTTTGGAGTATAGATAAGTGGTTATATGGTTCTGGTTGTTATTGTTTAAAAAGATAACACTTTCAAAATAGTTTTTCAAAGTTTGCTTCAGGTTTTGGATCTTTTTATAAGAGTGGAATATGATTGCATTGTATTCGTTTTACTTCAATATGAGATTGTATCCAAGTGTATTCATTCCTTTCTTTCTTGACTACTATATTTCTGTAAAGACTGGTGTTGTGCGGATTCAGAGGTTGTTATGAGATTTGTGGTCTTTTTGCCAAAGGTGGTGTGTGTTCTTGAAGGGTTCAAGATCACCACTTTGGTCGGTTTGTGTAATCAAGGTGTTTGATTGCTTAGTGAATTCTCAGAGGTTTCTGAGGATTGGATATAACTCTTGGTAAAAAGTGAACCAATATAAACTCTTGGTATTGATCTTTCTATCCATACTCTCTTTTAAATCTTCTTTTACTTTGTTTTTAAACACTGTGATAAAAATAACCGATTGTTTCGCAAAAACAACCAGTTGATTTTCTGGAATCACATTAAAAACAGTTTTTGAAATTGCCTGAATTGATTTCTACTTCTTTGATTCTTCATTGCCTTTCAATCTACCTTCAACGTTTACGAAAATCTTTCATAAACAATTCACCCCTCTTGTTTAAGACCTACATTTCTTACACAACTGACATAGAAAGTGTCGAGTTTTTATATTGATTCTATATCTCCATCAGAACCGTCATAAAAAAATCATGTAGAACTGTCATACAAAGTCTTTTTTGCACTAGTGCTTCTTACCTTTAATTTCTTGCTTATCGTATTTCTCGACCACTTTTTGAGTTTGTCTCATATCTACTCTCTTTTAAGTTATACTTTGTAAATTGAGCTTTTCTTGCTTTTAATTCCATTGACTACTTGAAGTGGATTACATTCTGGGAAGATGAAAAGTTCTCATAAAAATAAATTTGTAAGAGATGTGATGAGAGTAATTGATATTTAATTTTTTTAATTAATAAACCAATTAAGATTATAAATTTATCCTTATATTTAAAAATAATTAAATTAAATAATTTATTAATTCATACATTTATTTTTCTAACTATTATTAGTATATAAATTTATTTATTATTTTATAAATAACTATATTTTTTATTATATTATAGTTTTATTTTTATTAATAATAATAATAATACTAATTATTATTTATTTTTATTAATAATATTATTAAATATTCGATACAAAAAAAATTAAAATAACATTATTATTATTATTATTGATATTATTAATCAATTTAATTTTTTAATTTATATTTATTATCATTATTTTAAAAATACATTTTAATTAATATTACTATTTATAATTTTATTATTATTTTAAAATTAATTTTAAAAATTATTATTATTTTAATATTTAAAAATTATATTATCAATATTAATAATATTGTTATTATTTAAATATATAAATATATTTATTTTATTATTATATTATATTATTATAATTAATTATATCCTAAAATTTATATATAATCGGTTATATATATAGTCAATTATATATAATATATAGTCGATTATAATAATTATGTATAATATATTATTAATTATATATACATAAATGATTTATATTATAAAATTTATAATATAATATAAGATAATTAATTTTTATTTTTTCTTTTTTTAATGTATATAATATTTTTATTTTATTATAAATATATACAATATTTTTATTTTTATTATAGATATACTTGTATTTTCATTTTGTAATATAATTAATTATTTTACCTGTATAATTGATTTTATACGTATTCTTTCTTATTATTAATATAATTAAATATTTTTAAAAATAAAATTATAATTACTATTACTATTACTAAATTTATTTAATCATGATTAATTTTTTAATTTACATTTATTATTATAGTTTTAAAATTTTATTTTAATTAATATTATTATTTTATAAATTAATTTAAAATATTATTATTGTTTTATAAGATTTAATATTTATAATAATAATTGATTATGATTTTTTAGTTTTATGTGAACAATTTTTATGAAATTATAATGAAAAAATACTACATATAAAGGGTAAGAAAGTAAATTCAATCTATTCTATGTTGTTTTCTCATGAATCTCCACATGTAAGAGAGCCTATGTTGTTTTGTTCATGAATATGCAGATGTAATAGAGAAATAACAAAATCAAATTTCAACATCTTTCCTTACTTACAAATCAATGAGTTCAAATACACAGAAACTATAACCTAAAGTCGCTCACATGCGGAAACAAATATGATAATTTACTTCATACACTACATAATCCTGTTCACTGATATGAGGTCACAATAAAAGGAATTATTGTTATTAAATGGTTGGGTAAAAAAATATACTACTCGTTATTACAAATTGATGCTTTATTTCATAAATAAATTTTATAATTGAACAGTAAAATGTGGTTAATTTTCTTGACTGGTATAAAAGAAATTGTTGAGTGTGAAATCAGAACTATTTGAGTTGGACTGACTAGACACCATATTTTAGTGAGTGAGCTTAATTATTGTGTGTCCTCTATGATCTCTATTTAAGAGATATTTGTGTTTGTAATAAAATTGTAACAAAAAAAATGAAAACCTATTAGTTGCTCGTGAATGTAAATTATAAATTGACGATCGAATCACGTTAAATTCTGTACTATTTATTTTCTGCAATTGATTCGTAATTGTGGGTTAATGTTTTTTCGATATGAAAATACATACTCACCTCACCTTGATTTTCAATTTTAAAAATCCAAAAGAAAAATCCCAAAACCTGGTATGGCATAGTAGGCTGCTTGGTTTCATTATCAACAAGAAAATATGTTTATCTTAAAAAAGACAAAAAATAGAAGTGAAAACATACATGGCTTTGTTAGTTCAATGAACATCTTGTCAAACTTAAACTCTTTGCATAAAAAAAGTCCAAGCACCCTTGAATAGACCTTTGCAGGTTGTGTTCACAACCACCAAACTGATAAAAACATCAAACAGCTTCAGACATTGGAATATGGACTAATACCTTTTAACACATAAGTCACACGTCATTCATATGTAATATATATATAAGTAAAGTATCATTAATATAAACGAATAATAATTTAGTCATTTAAAAAAATATGTTTTACTCTAAAATGAAGTAAAAAGTGTGTGAATTACATTGTTTTCTACAATTATAAGACGCTTAACTTTTATCTCGTTAAAGAAAAATATTAAACTTTTCATAAATTAAAATTAGTTCGTAAATAAACTAATGTATTTTACATAATTTATGTAAACTTTTTTTTTTATAATTTGTATATAAACTAATTTTAATTTATGTATATAGATTAATTTTAATTTATGAAGAAGTTATTTATTTATTTTATTCAACTTATTTATGAATAAACTTGTACAAATACATCTTTAATATTAAATTGATATTTAAACATTACATTTTAATGAGAATATAATTTGGCAAATGATAACAATAGCATAATTGTTTATCATGTTGAGTAAACAAAATGATCATCTGTTTACATCACATATTAATTTTGTGTATTCTTTAATTTTCTTTGTTATAGTTTTTCAAATTTCTTGAATTTTCTTGTTCTGTCTCCTTGGAATTGTTAAGTTGGGTGGTCATTTAAAGTCATTAATGGTAAGTAAACCTCACTAACCCCATAAGAAATATGTCAAAATTAGGTACCAATGTTTACAAAAGCCTTGTAATGTTAGTTTCCCTAACACAGACTAAATGTTTTTTGCTATTTTTTTTTAATGTCGCGTTCTCATTGTCGTTTTCATGCAGGTAGACTAATTAGACTGAAATATAGTATTATTTCATGGCCACGGTTTTCACCTGTATTAGCACGCGCACGTACGTCTATGAAACCTTTCTATAGTAAGAAAAAAAAATTCAGTTTTGTATAAAAATATAATGAATAAATTTAGAAAGTTTCTCTTATATCGGTAGGTATTTTTTTTAAAGAATTAAATATATTTTTTGTTATTCTATCATAACACGGAATTAGTTTTTTTTCTTAATTGAAACTTTAAACCTATTAGAACTTTTAATAATTTTTTTTCCCAATAATGTTGGAGATCCCACGTCGACTAGAGATTAAAGCCTTTTATAGTATATAAGTGAGGGTAAACCTCAATCCTACAAGTCGATTTTATAGAGTTGAATTAGATCTAAAGTCTACTTTTTAATATGTATATTATTATCAATATGAAATATTTTAATATCTTAATTTTTAATGCAGTTTACTAAAAATCTATCAATAACTCATTCCACTAATAATTTTATAAAAATATCAAAGAGATTTAAAGTTTGAATCAAACCAATTTCACATACAAAGTAGAGTGAAAAAAATATATTTAACAATTCTTTAAATAACTATTTGGGTATGTGGATTAATTCATTTGTTCAAACTTTTGAAAATGAAATATTAAACTAACTAAAAAGATCAGTGAACTTATCCAATTTATTTAAAGTATAAACGTCGTAAATTGATTGGATTGGACTGATTTGTTTACCTAGTCCTTGTTATTTAACAATTGTAACAGTAATCATATTGAATTCTTTATAACAATATTCATAGTAAGGCATTAATATTAGGATTTATTATTTTTAATATAATTTGAGGGTTGATATTGACAATAAGAGTGTTCATTTGGTTTTATTATATATGAAGTAAAAATAGCACAAAAGAAAAGGAAAAAGAACACTGGCTTGTAGGAAAAGCTAAAACCATGATATCTACCAACAACAAGTGACTCAACCTATAAGATCCCATCAGCTGGGAAAAAATTGAATAAAACATAAAGTTCGCATTCATTTTAGTTAATGGATTCCCAATCCCATTGCAAGAAACTTTTAATCACCTGTTTTTCAAATAGTATTTTAGTAATTATAATTAAAATTTAAAAAAATCTTATGTATGAATAGACGACACTCTATTTTTTATTAATCATTATATTCTTTCTCAAATTATCCATATTTTTTTATGATAAAAATAATATTAAATTTTACTCAACTTAATCATGTTTATTTTAAGTAAAAGTAAAAAAATAGGCATTCATAACAAAAAAAAGTCTACCAAATATCATATATCTTTTCATAGCACAAAATAATTGGACAAAGACTCTAAACTAAGATTAAACGTTTTAGAAGATTAAACAAGGACTAGATGTGAAAAATATTGTTAAGTTTAAGAGGTTAGTTGATGGATGAACTTGTAGGTAGAAATTGAATCCATCGATTGGAGTGGAGGATGAGATGGGAGGAGGAGTGGTGGATTGGAGCTTTGTTAGAGCAAAAGTCTAACACCTTGTATAATTTTGATTAAGTGCTTAAACCAACAAGGAATGAAGTTGCGTCTGATATATGAAAATAAGATCATACAAGTGTATCGTCTATCGAGTGATAAGAGCACTAGATTCACCAACCATAGCGTATGTTAAAAATTGAAGATGAGGCGATGTCAAAGACCAACCTAACACATTCATGGAAAATATTATTGAAACTTGAGTATGTATTATAGAGAATGTCATATACTTCTGCCCTAAAAAGATTTGTGCCAAACAAACAAGTTTAAATATATCTTGAGGATAGAGCTAAAACTGCAACATTCACCAACTCTCCTGGCACAAGCAATTTTCAACTCTGGACAACCAACATGTCCTGTACGGTATGCACTTTTAACCATTGTTTGGTGTAAAAGGTTCTGCTATTAAGGAGGATAAGTACTTCCAACTATTAGAGAGATTATGTAAAGAAAAGAAGAAAAATTAATGTTGTATGTCATACATTTAATGCTTTTTAACGTAAAAGCTCATCAAACGATAACAAAAAAAGAAGAATACAATGAAGAGAGTTCAAAGCTACTCAATGACCAAAAAAATGGAATACAACGACTACATTTTCCTAGCCTGTAAGAAGACATACTTCGAAAAGAAGAAAAAATTAATGAGTCATAATTTGCATGTGCTGGAATTTTGCGAAATTTTTTTTGTCCAAAAGCTTTGCAAGAACACAATTTTTTGTTCATCCCGTGTACTACTAGATGGAGCTTAAACGTTGTATACGTCGAAAGACACTACCCTCTCTAGTTAGTTAAAATAATTATATGTGGATCATTTAACCTTTGTAATTGTCTTGAGCTAAGAGTGGCCTGTGAATGAATACTTAGTGATCATCCAAGAGTGGTTTGAGTAAAGAATAATTAGTGGTAAACCAAAAGTGGATTGAGTAAAGAATACTTGACTGAGGTTAGTCAAGAGTGGCTACGAATCCAAAGAATACTAAGTGTTAGCTAGGAGTGACTTGAGTAAAGAATACTTGATTGAGGTTAGCCAAGAGTGGCTACGAGTCCAAAAAATACTAAGGGTTAGATAAGAGTGACTTTAGTAAAGAATATTTAGTGGTCAACCAGGAATGGATTGAGTAAATAATACTTGATTGAGTTTAGCCAATAGTGACTATGAGTCCAAAGAATACTAAGTGTTAACTAGGAATGACTTGAGTAAAGAATACTTAATGGTCAATCAGAAGTGGATTGAGTAAAGAATACTTGATGGGGGGTTAGGCAAGAGTGGTTACGAGCCCAAATAATATTAAGTGTTAGCCAAGAGTGACTTGATCAAATAATATTCATTTGCACTTCGTAGTGGTAGTTTGCCTAGTGAAACTTGACTGGTTGGTCAATAACAAGATATAGTTTGTTGCAATAAACGAACCAATTTAAAAACATTGTGTAAACACTTTCCTTCTTCTCTTTGTATATTTCATTTTATTTGCATAACTAACTTAGACCGGATGAATGGTTAAAACAAAAGTTGCAAAAAAATTAGAAGTCTTTCATTTTGTTAAAATCTGAATCTATTGTCCAATTGTGACAAATCACATGATACTTGTGAAAAATAAAGAAAATTTTAAAACATAATTCAACCCTCCCTTATGTTTTTTAATTATTTTTCACAGTTGGTATCAAAGCTCAACCTCTAGAGAGTTGAGTGTCTCACAACATTAGAGGCAAAATATCCTACTACAAGCATGGTGAACTTCTCTCGCCAGACCTCCTACATTCCTTGGAGAATACTTTCCATATTGGAAAGATAGAATAAAGATGTATATAAAGTCCACACATTATCAATTATGAAAAATTATCATCAAATTGGACGTAAAGATCACATCTCCAGAGGAGAAATGGGATGAAGAAAACTACAACAAGATGCAAATTAACAACAAAGCGAGGTATACACTTATTTGTGCACTTTCCAAAATTGAATATACTTGTTTGTGCATTTTCCAAAAAATGAGGTATACACTTATTTGTGTCACTCTTACTTGTTAATATGAATCTTTTACCATGAAGGATGGAGAAAGCATGGACATCATGTTTAGAAGAATGCAAATTATTTAAACAGTTTAGAAGCCCTTGGAAAATGCTTCTCCAAAACATGCCTAAGATTCAGGAGCTAAAAAAGAACACCATTGTTGAGGCTAGAGATATTAAAAATGTTATCTGAGATGAGCTACTTGGGATTTTAAGAGTTCATGAAGTTTATCTATAGGACATAGAGTAAAAAGAAGCAGTTACATGCTTGGGAGAATTTGCACCATTTGGAACAATTGAAGGATGGTAGTGATGACTTATTTTGACAAGTGTACCAAGTCAGAAGTAATAAATTGTCCCTAAGGACGAATATCGAACCCAGAAGAAATAATTCTTTTAAAATCTCAATGTATAGTATTCACTAAATATTAAAATATGTGCAAAAGTTTGATTGAAAGGTCATTGGTTATATAAATTTACGTGAGAAATTAAATGAAAACAAAGTAAACGATTAAGATAATTCAATTGAGAAAATTGGGAATGAGATTAATTCTTCTCACTCATCTGTATTTTCAATGAATAAAAACATATATCATTCTAACTTGATTGACATTGATGCACATATAAAATTTTTAAGATTGTGTCCTAAATATTGATTCCTTACATATTTATAAAATCATTCTTATTGTTAAGAACTTATGTTATAAGGGAATTAACATTTCAAATCTATTCCTAGAATTCAAATATGTTAAGCATTATCATTTAGGTCAAATACTTAGAAGTACTTTCCAATGAAATCTATGGATCAAAATCAAGAATGAAGATTCAAGATTTAAGAATAAAATGATAATACCAATATCAATCAAGATAATATTATACATGAATATCACCTCAACACATAAAAGTTTGAAAAAATTACTCCAAATCCCAAAGGGGAGACTTAGCCAATCATGTTTGCCATTACAAGTATTGAAAGCAGGAAAAGAAGATCCAAAGTGTTTTTCCTTGACGGTTGTTTCCTTTAGGGTTTCCTATTTCTGATTATCCTTCTTTCTCCTTTTTTCCCTCTCCCTCATGCCCTTATTTAACATATTTGGATGTAGGTTAAGTGACACCTCTCAAGCGAGTTTAAAAAAAAATAAAAACCAACTTCAATAGCGCAAACTTGCTTAAACGAGCCTGAGCGAGTATGGGCAAGTCCTCGGCGAGTTTGCTCCAAAGAGAAAGTTATCATTTTAGCATAATAAGGGGGTGTAATTATCATTTTAGCTTGTTTTTGACCTAAATTCTAGAAGAAGTGGCCTAAGATGTGGTTTTGACTTAGTCAAACCTTAAAGACAACCCCCTCACACACTTACCATCCTACCCTTGCTTCTTGTTTTCCAAGACACCATCTCCTACAAATAGGTGCCTTCCTCTTTGTATTTGCATGTTGAAATTTATAAAAGAAGGAAAACTCTGCACAAATTGTGTGAGGGTTGTTTGCTCTAGCAATAGGCCTTATCTTGAGTGAGTTGAGAGCTGATACAAACCGACAGATAACTAAGGACACAAAAAGAACTTCCCAAAAGGGTCAGTCATCTCAAGATACAAAGCCAGGCCCCACCAAGCCTCGAGAAAGAATCAGCAAAAGAAGAAGAAGCTATAAACCCGAATATTAGAAGTTCATCCTTTTGGTCTTCTTAAAAAATAGAATATGTTTGTAAATAATTTGGGCTCACTTTAGGCGTCCAAATAGCAAATATAGGCTAGAATAAGGTGCCTTTAGCATAATAGGGGGTGTAGGTATCATTTTAACTTGTTCCTAGCCCTTTAGGAAGACAATTTGACCTAGTTTATCGAAGGACAAGCCCAAGGTGCAGGTTTGACTTAGTCAAACCCTAAGGCTGCCCATTTTTTTCCCTTTTCCCATCCTACCCCTCTTTCTTGTTTTCCAAGGCTCCTTCACTTATAAATAGGAGGCCTACCATTGTATTTTCCAAGTTGAAATTGAATGAAGTAAAGAAATTCTGCCAAATTGTGTGAGCTCTTAGTGAGGCTTATGTCCTCTTAGGTTTGAGGTCTTATCTTGAGTGATTTGGGAAGTTCTCAAGTGGCGGCCAACACACTCATCTTGGAGCACATCACCCTCCAAGTGGCGTGACATTTCTCACCCACCATCATAAGTTTTCTCATTCCATTTTCCTTCCCTTTCTCCATTCCATTTTATGTGTTTGTCTCTTAGTTTCTCTTCTTTGTTGCTCTTTGGTTTCGCTCATAATCATGAGTATGGTGCATCATTTGGGAGGCCAGGACAACCATTGATGTTAACCTTGTGTCCATTTTCAATTTCGCAATTGCATATCATTCTCACCATAACTTGTTTTTCATCTTTGCCTTTGTGAAGTGAACCTTCACACTTACTTAACCACTTGGTTAAGTTCGTGTCCAGTGAGAATCTTCCTTGTGTCTAGTGGGAATCTTCCTTAGGTCCTCACCTTTAATTGTTAAAATCAAAATCTTAAGTAAAAGTGAAAGAATATTCCCTGTTTTATTCAATTTGTCTTTCATCTATAGCAATGATACATATATATAACCATAGCATTAGAACCGTACAGAACCGTACATATTCTTTTTCTCACATAACATCTGTAATTAAGACTAATTATAGACCCATTAATAGTGATTATATTCCTATAATTAAGTCTAATTATAGACTCATTAATAGTGATTATATTCCTGTAATTAAGTCTAATAATGATTTTGTCCGGTAATATCCCCCCTCAAGTTGGAGCATGTAAGTCTTGAATGCCCAACTTGACCAAGATGGCTCCAAATTTTTTAGCACCGAGAGCTTTGGTGAAAAGGTCAGCTAGTTGTGTATGTGTGGGCACATAGGATGGAAGAAGGCGCTTGTGAATGATTTCATCTCGAACAAAGTGGCAGTCAACTTCAATGTGTTTGGTGCGTTCGTGGAAGACCGAGTTTTTAGCAATGTGAAGTGCTGCTTGACTATCACAATAAAGACGAATTGGGTCAGGATGAGGAACATGTAGAGAAGCGAGAATGTCTTTAATCCACTTTAATTCTCGGGTGGTCTTAGCCATTGATCGATATTCAGCCTCAGCAGAGGAGGCAGAAACCGTTTGTTGTTTCTGGGTTTTCCAAGAGATTGGGGAAGTGCCGAGTTGAATAAACCATCCGGTGAGAGATTTCCGTGTTAGTGGACTACTTGCCCAATCAGAATCACACCACCCAAAGAGTTGTAAGTTGTTCTCTCGAGGTAGGAGTATTCCTTGTCCAGGATGCCCCTTTAAATATCGAACAACACGAAGAGCAGCTTGCCAATGCTCGGAGCGTGGATTTTGCATAAATTGAGATAAAGCTTGGACACTGTAGGCAAGGTCAGGTCGAATGAAACACAGATAAATTAACCTCCCAACAAGTCTACGATAAGTAGCCGGGTCAGAAAGAAAAGAACCAGTAGCGGAGCTCAATTTGTGATTTTCTTCACATGGTGTAGTGGCGGGCTTCGCACCCAACAATCCGACTTCAGTAATGATATCTAAGGCATATTTCCTCTGACAAAGGAAGATTTCGTTGGGGGAGCGAGCAACTTCAACCCCCAGGAAGTACTTGAGGCGGCCTAAATCTTTCATATGAAAGCATTGATTTAAGTAGCCTTTAAAACATTGGATGGCAGTACCATTATTCCCTGCAATCACAAGATCATCAACGTAGACTAGCACAACCAACTGTATGTCATTATTATTGAGAGTAAACAGGGAATGATCCTTCGGGGATTGTTGGAAGCCGTAACGAGTGAGAGAAGAAGATAGTTTAGCAAACCAACACCTGGGGGCCTGTCGGAGGCCATATAGAGACTTTTGAAGCTTGCACACTGCCCCTGGTTGAGATTCTTGGAAGCCAGGAGGGAGTTTCATATAAACCTCATCATCAAGATCACCATGGAGAAACGCATTGTGAACGTCCATCTGATGAAGCTCCCAATCTTTTGCGGCTGCTACTGCTAGAGTTGTGCGAATGGTTACCGTCTTTACGACAGGAGAAAACGTCTCGTTGTAATCCAATCCCTCCACTTGATGATTGCCAAGAATTACCAATCGAGCCTTGAATCTTTCAATTGTTCCATCCGAGTTGTATTTGATTTTGTAGATCCATTTACACCCAAGTGCCTTCTTTCCAGGAGGGAGAGCGGTGAGTTTCCAGGTGCCATTGAGTTCGAGAGCATGAATCTCCTGTGCCATAGCATCACGCCACCGGGGTTCTCGGACCGCTTGAGAAAAGAACAGGAGTTCCTGCTCGGTGTGTAAAGAGGCAAGAAAACTTTGATGATGGTTAGAAAAGGAATCACAATTCACAAAATTATGTATAGGATACGAAACACCTGAGGATTCTGTTGAAGGAGGTGACAGAACAGAGGGGCTTGACGGTATCGTGGTGGCTGCGACAAAATCGCGTAACCGTACGGAAGGCAGCTTCGCGCGATGCCCTCGCCCAAGGGGAACCGCGGCCGTCAGCGGTGGTGAAGAAACCGACGGCGCCGTCTCCGTCGGACGCGGCGGTGGATCCGCGGGTAGCGTCGAGGCTTCTATACACGGATCGGAGTCGTTGATAGTGTGGTCGAAGTCATCTGTGAGGGTAGCATCCTCCTTGGCTGGGATGAGAGATGCAATGGGTTGGTTGACGATGCATTCATCTAGGTTTGAGGAGGCAACTTCATGAAGAAAATGTGGGTCCGTTCCAGTTTCTAAAGAGTTGGCAATAATTGGGTTTTGCAATGGTGGTGCAGTGTCCATCTTTTTGGCTTCAAAATATGGAAATTTATTTTCGAAAAAATGTACATCACGAGAGACAAAGAAAGTTTCTGTTTCCAAATCAAATAATTTTCATCCTTTTTGGCCATATGGATACCCGACAAACACACATTTTCGGCTACGACTATCAAATTTATCCCGCTGTCTATTTTGATTATGAGCATAACATAATGAACCAAATACTCGTAAGTGCGCGTAGCTGGGTACACATCCATGGATCACTTCATAAGGGGTTTTTCCTTTTAGAATGAAGGATGGTGTGAGATTGATTAAGTAGCCTGCAGTCAAAACGCATTCCCCCCAAAATTTAATGGGAAGATTGCCTTGAAACCGTAATGACCGAGCAACATTCAGAATATGCCGATGCTTGCGTTCGACGCGTCCATTTTGTTGCGGGGTCCCGACACAGGAAGTTTGGTGAAGGATACCTTGTTGAATGAAATAGTGGTTTAGACACATGAATTCGGTTCCATTGTCAGAGCGAACCATTTTAACACATTTGTTGTATTGCCTCTCAACGAGTGTGAAAAAAATTTTCAAAGTCACTGATACCTCTGTTTTTTCCTTTAACAAATAGATCCAAACTGCCCGTGAACAATCATCCACAATTGTCAAAAAATATGAAGCACCACAGGATGAAGGAGTTTTATAAGGACCCCATAAGTCACAATGAATTAAATAAAAAATATTCAAAGCTTGATGCGCACTTAAGAAAAACTTATCTCTCGTTTGTTTCGATTTTTCACAAACTTCACAAACTGTATTCAACTCATCACGAGTACATTTCCCACTTATATCAGGAAGCATTTGCACAATCTGAAATGACGGATGTCCTAATCTTTGGTGCCAAAGTGCTAGTTGATTTTCCATCTTGACATGACATGCTTGAGTCTTCCGTACCCCACGATACCAATAAAGCCCATCTTTCCGTTCACCTGCTCCAATCAGCGTCCTCGAAGTGCGGTCCTGTATAATACACAATTTATCAGTGAATGTTACAACACAATTTTCTTCATCCGTCAATTGAGGTACTGAAAGTAAATTGCATTTTAATTTGGGAACATAAAGGACATTTTTCAATTCAAGTCCTTCTTCAAGAGTCACTGTTCCCTGTTCGCAAGCTAGAACACGTTCACCATCGGGTAACCCTACGGGGCACCTTTGTATAGTTTCCTTTTCACTCAAATTTTCCAGTGACCCAGTCATATGGTTTGATGCCCCACTGTCAATAATCCACAAATCCTAAATGCTCTTACCAGTCATTTTCTCTGATTCATTTGATTTTTGTTTGCTGATCATATCAACCAGTACCTTCCATTGTTCATTGGTCAGACCTGCCATCTCAAGTTTCTTGTCGTCATTGTTGGCTTGACTGTTGCTTCCACTAGCGTGTGCCACATTTGCACGTGTCGGGTTACCTTTGTTTCGCATCCCTTGGCGTCCCCTGCCGTTCCATTTGCCTTCACTTTTTGGTCTGTCACCCCACCATTCGGGATATCCGATCAATTGGAAGCATCCCTTCATGTCATGACCATTTTTACCGCAATGACTGCACGTCATTAATTTTTCTACCATATCTCCACGCCCTTTTTCTTTGTAGTTGGCCTGCATCGCGAGACCCACGACCAACCCCCTTTCTTCCGTTGATTTGGCCATCATTCTCACTCTTTCTTCTGGTAACATAGCATATACGCGGTTCAGAGACGGCAATGGATCTGAGGCCAGAATGTTTGATCTTACTGTCCCGTAGCTTGCGTCATCCAACCCCATAAGGAGTTGATGAACCTTCTCCTCCTCCCTTCGTTTTTCCAACTAAGCACCAATCCCACACTTGCATCCACCACACGTACAAGATGGAATTTTGTCACTGTTAGCAAGCTCATCCCAAAGGACCTTCAATTTTCCAAAGTAAGTTGCCACCACCATTCCCTCCTGCTTGCATCTTGACAAGTCCGACCTTAGTTGTTGAATTCTAGGTCCATTCACGACCGAGAATCTTTCTTTAATGTCTTCCCACAAGTTATGTGCAGTCTCAGCATATGCTACTGTGGATCGTAAGCTTGGTTCAATGGTGTTTAGAATCCAAGATACAATCATGGACTGCACGGTCCACCAATCTTCAAGGTCGGGTGCCTCATCCTCTGGTTGGATATGTGTTCCATCAATGAAGCCCCATTTTCTCCGGGCACGAAGCGAGATCTTTACTGCTCTTGCCCATTCGTCGTAATTTTCTCCGCGCAATTGGACTTGCGTGATTATGTTTCCGGGATTGTCACTCGCGTTGAGATCATATGACGAGTAGGTCTTCTTAGCACCTCCTCCTTCGTGCTCTGCTTTGTTGGCATTATTCTTTTCTGGTGCATCTGCCATGGTTGTGCACCATTGCCTTTGCTTTGTGTTTGTCGGGTATCAGAGTTTTGTGCTCTGATACCATGAAAGAATATTCCCTGTTTTATTCAATCTGTCTTTCATCTATAGCAATGATACATATATATAACCATAGCATTAGAACCGTACAGAACCGTACAGATTCTTTTTCTCACATAACATCTGTAATTAAGACTAATTATAGACCCATTAATAGTGATTATATTCCTATAATTAAGTCTAATTATAGACTCATTAATAGTGATTATATTCCTGTAATTAAGTCTAATAATGATTTTGTCCGGTAATAAAAAGTGTCACCATAAATGAAAACATCTAAAAATCAACTCACATCAAGACCTCTCAAGTGGCGACCCTCTACACTCATTTTGGAGGAAACCATACTCCAAGTGGCGTGTCCCTTCTCAATTCACACGATAAGCTTTCTTCTTCCATTATTTTCCTTCATTTCCATTTTGCCACTTTATTCTCGTGTTCCTATACTTGTTATAATTCATTTTTCCGTTGTGTTCTTGTGTTGTTCTTCCATTTAGCATTCGGTCATGGCCATCTTAATTGTTTCCTTTCATGTATTTCAATTTCCACAATGCATCATCACTATCACCTTATCTTGATTTTCTTCTTTTCCTTTTAATATGAACCTTCACACTTACTTAACCACTTGGTTAAGTTCGTGTCTAGTGGGGATCTTCCCTAGGTCTCACCATATACTTGTTAAGAATCTCAATCATAAGGAAAGTGTCACCTCTAAAATGGAACAATCTAAAATCAACTCACATCATGTGGTATCAGAGCTTTGTTTTTTTTTAGCATATTTGCTTTGAGTTGATTTGGCACTTTACTTTTCTTGCACCTTTAAATTCTCGCCTTTACATTATAGCAAATTTAAATTCAGCCTTTACTTTATTGCTTTTTCAATTCGGCATTCTCTTATTCAATAGCTTTCAATTCACTTTTGAATGTTATTTTGTGTCCAATTTTTTGTTCTTACCTCTTTGTGTTTGAGTCATATTTTTTTTAGTGTTTCTAAGAGTCCTTATTTTGCTTCTACTTATTTTGCTTTTAATTGTGGAGGTATAAAAAGTAATTAGAAATTTGTTTGAGTGGATGTAGATTTTTGTTCCGAACATAGATTTCAAGTGTTCATTTAATTTGAATCCCAAACTTTTTTTTTTGTGAAAAATTGGAAATGAATGACAATATGCATGACAAGAATTACGGACATCTTATTTCCATAAATCATAAACAAAGATAAAAAAAAGAATAGAAAGGACAAATTGCGCAAACTTCTTTTGCAAGACCAATATTTCTAAAAAGGGAATTCATTTTATTTGGAAAATTGATTTCAACATTGTCAAATTTGATCATTTTGCTTTTACAATTTCTAGCAAGAGTAAAAATTCATTGTTAAAAGTCAAGTAAGTATCTTAGAGTCTTTTGGTGTGTCTTTTCTTGATTGTCTTTCTTTAAAAGTTTTTTCATAATCTCTTTTCCCAACTTGGTTTAACTTCTTTGTTTTGAGCTTTTCTTGTTTGTCTTTTAAAATTCTTTAGTTTTATTGTGGTTCTTTTGAGATCAAGTGTTAAAGGCTTTATCCTTTTTCATTTGAGAGCTTGAAACCCCAAGATAGACCTTTGTTGAGAGAAAATTCTTTTGGAGTGCTTGGATCTTTTCTCCTCTTTGCTACACAAAAGAGTGACACAAGTGAGGAGGGGTTATTAACTTTTTTCTTTCACTAATTTTTTGACTCTTTGTGCAATTTTATGGCTCTTCTTTCTTCAGGGGAATCATCAAAACCTCAATCTCCCCAAAAGGCTTTCTTTATGGGTGAGCTTGCGGCAATAAAGAGATCTTTAACCCAAAAAGAGGAAGAAATGTGGCATTTAGAGGAAAGACTTCAAAGACTTAAAACGACACATGAAGGAGAACCATGAGGAAGGAGGTGGGAGCAAAGGAGAGCTTCAAGGAGCTACAACCATTTCGACAGCCAAGAGGAAGATGAAAATTGGAGAATTCACCAATATGATGAAAGGCGCCACCAACACCATCCTTCTAAAATTTCTTTTCCCTGTGTAAAATTGTCTAGCTTTAGTGGGGAAAGTGACCCCAATATTTACTTAGGATGAGAGGCTAAGGTTGATCAAATTTTCAATGTGTATGAGGTCCAAGAGGACCAAAAGGTAAAACTAGCCTCCCTAGAATTTTTAGACTATGCCATGCAATGGTGGCACCAAGTTGTAATGGACATTGGGCTAAACAAAAAGCCAATCGTGATCTCTTGGTATGATTTGAAAGAATGTATGTGTGCAAGGTTTGTTCCACCTCATTATAGGAAGGAACTCTTGTTGAAGCTCCAACGACTTCAACAAGGACCTAGAAGTGTAGATGAGTACTTCAAAGATCTTGAAACTACTTTGACTAAAATTGATATGCATGAAAATGAGGAGTCAAAGATAGCTTGATTTGTAAGTGGCTTGAGAAGAGAAATTCAAGATATGGTAGAATTATATGAGTATTCCTCCTTGGAAAAATTGGTTCACCTAGCCATCAAGGTTGAATCACAATTTTTAAATAAAACTTCTTTTAAAACTACTTATAGTGATGGTTTCTACAAAACATCATGGAAGGACAAAAATCAAACTTCTTCAAAAACCTTTCCTTCCAACTTAGTAAAAGAAACCACTTATAATCCTAGAGTTTCTAAACCCTCACCCTTTACATCTAAGTTACCCACCAAAACCTCTAGTAAAAAATGTTTTAAATGTTTAGGTTTTGGGCATATAGCAACCAATTGTCCTTAAAAAAGAAACATGATGGTTAAAGGTGGGGGGGGGGGGGGGTTGTCATGAGTGACCATAGCTCCCAAAGGTCTAGGTCCCCTACCACTCTAAGAAGCCAAAGTGAGGAAGAGTGTGAGTTACCATGTGAGGGAGATTTGTTAGTGATAAGGAGCATGCTTGGTCACATTCAAAAGCCTTTTGACGCAATTCAAAGGGAAAACATTTTTCACACAAGGTGCCTTATCAACAACAAATTGTGTTCTTTAACTGTGGAAGGGGTAGCTGCACCAATGTGGCAAGCACAAGAGTGGTGGAAAAACTTGGGTTACCCACAAGAATGCTGAATATGATTTTAGAAACCATCAAGACACAAAGGAGAACAAGGACAAGTCTCCTTGTTGAAAGTCTAACAAGTATAATGAAGTTATTGCAAAGCGCATTTTATGGGAAGTCATTGGTGACATTCAAGATGTTTCACATAACTAGTAAAATAGAATCTTGAAATAGATTAAATTGAGAAGAGAACAAGTGTGAATGAGCATTAAAGACGCAAGTCAAAATTTTCCTTATTCAGTGTCTAATATAACGAAGAGTCAATACAACGTTTGAAAATAGATGATTTAAGAAGATGTGTGAAGAACAAGTATGTGACCAAGCAAATAACGTAATTTAAGCTATGAAGAACAAGATTCAAGGAACATAAGATAAATCAGATCAACATTCCCAAAAGATAAAGAAATTGAGAAAACCTATGACGCGACAAACAAAACAAATATTTCCATATTCAACATGAGTGGAGAAAACTAGGTCATATTAAACTTCATTGTCCTTTATTAGATTATAAAAGTTTTGATAATGGAAAATTAAGAAATGACATAAGAAGAAAAGGATCTACATTTCCTGGGAGGACAATGCATCATTCTCACCAAGTAGCAATAGAAAGGAGGCAAACTTGTAATTAATAACTTATCATAGTTCTGGTGCAAAATCCGTAAGTACCTATAATTCATCTCAAAGTAATAATAAAGCTCAACTTCTTGATGCATATAATGAAATGCATGAAGAAAAATAAATTTTGGCTTTCTCAAACAATAGATTAAAGAGTAAGAATAAATGACTTAAAAATAACTTGAAATAATTGGAAGCGGAAAATCTCAATTTAAAAACAAACATGGAAGGTCTTGAAATAATTTACAAAACCTCTTGCAATTTTGATGCTAAGTTGAAAGGTAAACTTTTAGACTGTGAGGACTTGTAAATTACAAAATTGGATTAGGATTTTAACTAGTTAGAAAAATAAACAATTTCAAAAAGAAGTCATTTGCATCTCAAGTATGTTGCTTCTATTGTATGAAGAAAGGACATATTGTTCATATATTTTATTTTAGAAAAGTTGTACCAAGAGAGAATTATATTTGGATTCCCAAAGGTAGAAAGTGTGCCACTAACATTAAAGTTCTTTGTCCTCTTCCTGTTAGACGGGAGTTCCTTCACTAGGCTGGGTTAAAATTAACACTGATGGGGCTGCTAGGGGATATCTTGGTCTTGCTACTTGTGGAAGTATTTTCCGTGGGAGTATGAGGGAGTTTATTAGTGCTTTCTTTGCGTTTCTTGAAGTTCAGATTGCTATGGTTGCTGAGTTTTATGGAGTTATACATGCTATGGAGGAAGCTCAAAAGATGAGGCTTACTAATGTCTGGCTTGAATGTGATTTTGCCTTGTTTGTGTTGCGCTTATTGTTAGGACTAATATTTTGTGGATTCTTCGTAATCGATGGAATACTTGTCTTAATTACTGTGGGAAAATCAGGTTTAAGGTTACTCATATTTTTCGTGAAGGGAATCCGTGTGCTGATAAGTTGGCTAATTTAGGATTTATTCATAGAGAATCATTTCATTGGTATAATAGGCTTCCATCTAGTCTGTTCTTAGAATTTTTTATGAATAGGTATAGTATGTATCATTTTTGTTAACATATGAATTTTTGTCTAGTCCCCCTGTATTTTTTATTGTATTTTCTTTTTTTTTTTCTTTTTTAATAATACTTTTTTCAGGTGATGACAAATGATTGTTATTACTTGAGGTGTCTGCCTAGCTGAGATGTCAAGTTTTATAGTAATGCCTAACATGAAAGCTTTTATAAAAAAATAAAATAAAAAAATTAGTGAGTAATTATTTATCCATATGTAATGTTAAATTTTTCTATGGATACAAATATGTGGGTAGTAATCCATATGTAATGTTGAATTTGCCCACGGATACAAGTATGTGGTTAATAATTTGTGGGTAAGTTGAATTTACATACGGATACAAATTTGTGGATAATTATGAATTTATTTACAAATACAAATCTGTGGGTAAAATCTGTGGATAATACTGAATTTACTTTAGGATACAAATTTGTAGGTAAATCTGATTTTTTTGTAGTGGATAGAAGATAAACTCTCGATTATTTGAAGTAGAATGAGAGGAGTAATTTCTAGAGGAGAAGGTCAATAAACTCTTCTAGGAAGGAGGCTAGGTGTTCTCGCCGGTTGACTCGCCTCGTCGATCGACTCCAACGACTTCTTTGGCCCTTCTATCCTTGCCTGAGAACTGTGTCGTCTCCGTCAAGGAACTTCTCACCTACAAAGACAAAGGGGCGCCCTAGCGGCCATTTGCACTCCGACACTCAAGTCAGTATTAGGGCAAAGAACACCAATTGTATAAAATAGCTTCAGTCTCAAAAATTGCGTCCCTTACTAGGGTTCTTAGCACCCTTTATATAAATTGAAACTAGGGTTTACCTCTGTTCTGTTACCACTGTCTAGGGTTCTTTGGGAAGTGTCCTTGTGCCGCTATTGTGTAATCTTAGCGTATCTGGCATATGAAATTCCTTTAACTGGAGTGCAACGAATAATCAGACTGGCCGCCTAGGTCCCAACTTGGTGCACCTAATATCAGCGCCATCTATTTCGCAGGTGCCCTAAGTATCCACGTGCCATGCATGCAACTTCCCTGGAAACCCTAATTCTATCGAGCCCTTACGCCTCCTAGGATTATCCATGATGTTGCGCCTTCATGCGTCATACATCCCACATGCATGGATCCCTCGTGCCTTAGGCTTCCCCTACATCTCTTGTCTTTAACTGTTTATCTTAATGAAACTCTAGGGCCCACCTTACGGGGCCTTTCACTTCATCCTGGCGGTCGATGTCCGATCTTATCCCTCTACTGGTGAGGTCCGATATCGATCTCCAACATCGGGCTTAGGATAGCAACCTCAAAGACTGATTGATTCCCGGGTATGTATCTGGGGCCCACTTTGCGTGGCCCCCTCCCATTACCAAGTATCGGTGCGCGATGTTTGAGGTCAACCTCTAAGTCCATTTATGAGGACTGGTCGGGACACTAGGATTTAGCCTAATTAGGTGACTATCCTAATGAAGACTTTAGAACATGTAGAAAACACATTTTGGCATCAATTTCTTACTAATTAAAAAGTGAATTTTACAATACATTAAGTTGGTTAATTTAAGATTTATTCATAGAGAATCATTTCATTGGTATAATAGACTTCCATCTAGCCTGTTCTTAGAATTCTTTATAAATAGGTATAGTTTACCTATGTATTATTTTTGTTAACATATGAGTTGTGGTCTAGTCCTTCCATATTTTTTTTGTATTTTTTTTAATAAAAACTTTTTTCATGTGATCGCAGATGATTGTTGTTACTAGAGATGTCAATCTAGCTGAGATGTCAAATTACACAATGATACCTTATATAAAAGTTTTTATAAAAAAAAGTGTGTTGCTAACATTAAAAAGGACCCAAATCTGAGTTAGGGACACCATGAGATAAATTTTTATGTTTTGCCGGAAAGAAGTTGACAAAAAATAATTATTTTTTAGTATTGTTTGGAATGGCAAGAGCAAAAGAGATAATTAGATATCATTAAAACACGATTTTAACTACAACAAAAATCCGTCGCTAAATCAAGCATTATCCACCCACTTCACTTCAGTCCACAAGTAATCCTACATTTTTTTTATTTTTTAATTATTATTATTTATAAAAATTATTCATGTTATTATAATTATTATTAATATTAATAGTAAACTATTTTTTAGGATTCAAACCTAAGTTCCTCGAATGAAAAACAAGCTTCAACCATTACACAATGTTTTATTGTCAAATTTGAATTATTATTATATTTATTATGATTATACCTATTCTTATGATTTATATATTAATATTGTTAATATTATTATTATTATTAATATAATTAATATTAATCTTAATATTAATATTAATAATATTGTTAATATTAATATTATTATTTTATTTTTATTATTCATATTATTAATAGTATGAGTATTATCAATATTATTAGTATTTTCAAATATCATTAATATTATTATGAATTTTCTTAATATTCTCAGTATTATGAATATAATTAATATTATGAATATAATAAATATTATTATTAATATTATATATTATAAATATAATCAATATTATTTAATATTAAAAATATTATTAATATTATGTATAGTACTGATATTATAAGTATTATTAATATTATCAATATTACTAATGTAACTAATATTACTAATATTATAATTTTTACAATATTATTAATATTATTTTAATTTTATTAACAATAATAATATTAAAATTATTGATAATAGTATTAATAATGTTAATATAAATAATATTATTACTATTAAAAATAATAATAGTAACAATATTAATAGTAATATTATCAATAATATTAATATTAATCATAATAATGATATTATATTGTTATTAATAGTATTAAAACCATTTTTAATATAAATATAAATAATATTACTAAAAATATTCATAATATTAAAACAAATATTAATAATATTAAAAATATATATATTAATAATAATTAAAATAATAATAATAAATCTAAGTATAATATTAATAATTTTTATAAAAATACTAATTTAAATATAAACATTAATAATACTAATATAAAAAATTATAATAATAATAATAATAATAATACTTATAAATAATAGTATGAATATAAATCATAATAATACTAGTAACCTAATACTAATTGAATATTAATTATATTAAAAATAATATTGAAAATATTACTAATTATATTAATATTATTAACTATATTGATAATAATTATAATTATATTAATAATATTATTAATTATATTCATAATAATATTAATTATATTCATAATAATATTAATTATATTCATAATAATATTAATTATATTCATAATAATATTAATTATATTCATAATAATATTAATTATATTAATAATAATATTAATTATGTTAATAATAATATTAATTAAGTTAATAATAATATTAATTAAGTAAATAATAATATTAATTATGTTAATAATAATATTAATTAAGTTAATAATAATATTAATTATGTTAATAATAATATTAATTATTAATAATATCTAAAATAATACTAGTAACAATAATAGTAGTAGTAATAGTAATAAAAATATTAAAAATATTGCTACTATTAGTAATACTAATTACAATGTTAATATTAATATTAATAATAATAATAATAATACTAATAAAATTATTAAATTATTGAAAATATCATTAATAAAAATAATAATATCATTAAATTTTTTAATCTTGCCTATGAATGTGGTCCATGATAATTATATTAATAATATTATTAATTATATTGATAATATTATTAATTATATTGATAACAATATTAATAATATTAATTATGTTAATAATAATGTTAATTATTAATAATACTAATAATAATATTAAAAAATATAAAAAATAATAGTAATACTAATAAAAATATTAGTTATATTAATAATACTAATTACAATATTAATATTAATATTATTAACACATGCGTTCTGTCTATGTGCATTCTTTATTTTTGCTTTTAATATATATTTATATTTTATTTTTATTTTTTATTTTATTATTATTATTATTATTATTATTATATATCCACATTTTTTATTTCTACGGATTTGTCTATTTATCAAATCTAGAGTAGTTTGATTTTTCAATATGTATGGTCTTTGACAATAAATAATGATATTTTTTTAGAGTTTGACTACTTGATTGATTCACTTACTTCTATTGTGTTAATATTAATTACTACATTTGACAATTCTATATGTATCTTGATGATCAAAGATATTTAGATTTTTTTGCTTATATGCCCTTTTTACTTTTATTATTATCATATATGTATAATTCATCATAAATTTATGTGCTTTTGTATTTTTTAGATATCCAACTGTATATCTATATTTTTTAGTTTTATCATTATCATATGTGTATTTGTATTTATTAAAATGATCCATAAATTCATATTGTAATATTTTAATTCATCGTAAACTTATGTGTATTTGTATTTTTAATTATTAACATGTGTATTCACATTTTTTTTATTTTTATCATTATTATATATCTGTATTTTTATTTTTATCACTCCCACATTTGTATTTTTGTTTAGTAAAAAAAACTATAATACATAATATACAATTTATTTTTATCATTTTTTTAATTCTATTTTGATTTTTTTAGTGTATTTTTTTAATGAAATGATTACCTAATATTATAACAAAAATGAATGCAACACTATATTGTGAGTAGAATTGATTATTAAAAGAGTAGAGAATGATAAAGGAGATTAAGAAGTGTATTTCTGAGGATTAACGCACAACTTTTAATAAAAAATTATATTTTTTTTAAATAAAAACTTCCACATATGATATGATTCCATTTATACCTATTTGAATATTTTTTATTTTTTATCGAATGCAACAACAATTTTAATATCTAAATGAAGCTATTCAAATAAACCTAAATTAGTGTGGTTTTTATATCGGATGTTACTTGAAACGTTTTAGAATGAAATTTTCTTTTTAAAATTTGAAATTGTTAAGAACTATTAATCTATTAAAATATTTTTATCACATTTTTCTCATAATTGTAACGATTTTTTAATTTTATATCTATTTTTCTACTTTTTTATATTGTGATATCATAAAAAAATAAAAAAGATATGTTTATCTTAATTAATATTAGATAAATCACTTGAATGAATTTTGCAACTAATTTTTTATTTATTTTAGTTTAAATAATTTATTACTTTATTTATCTTAAAAATTAGTATTTCAAACTAAAAAGGAACTTAGATCTTAATTAATACAATTTTTTTAGTGATTATAATAATATTTAACTTTTTAAATCAAGAATATAGACGATGATATATATACTCATTTTGTTAAGGTTTTAAAATAGATTGTGAAATTATGTCATAAAAATATTTTTTTAAAATATATATTGATTGAAAATTATTAAAACTCATTAAATTTAGTAAAATTATGTTTATTCTAGTTTACACAATAATTTTAAAAGATCTCCCTTTAAATTATGTTCGACAACATAAAAAAACCCAGATCTTCATAAAGAAAATTATAAACCAAAAAAAGATAATACATAAAATAAAAAATTGAAAAATTTAACCTACTAATTTTAGTGTCCAAATTTAAATTAGAGTGATGATGAAAAAACATTATTCTATGGTTGGGGAGGTGGAATTAGAGTATGAGAAGTTATCACTTTCCATTTTTTTTATAATTTAGTGTAAAGCAAAGCAAAAAAGTTAAAAAGGTTTGAATCATAATGTAATGCAATATTGAAAAAATACAGGTTCTATGTTATCAAATTACAGAGAGAGAGAAAATTCAATGAGAAAGGAGAAAACTCACTCAGAAGATTAAAAAAAAACCAAAGAATTATGATATGTAGAAGAAAATCACAACCGATATTAGTTTTAAAAACAAATAAGAAATACAAAATGATCATAGAAACAATAATTAATATGTATTTAACTTTAATGCTTTATAATTGAGATATAAAAATTTGAGGTATATGTATTAGATTTGTTGCACTTTTTTTTATACCCATTAAAACAGGATTGTTTCGCAACCAACTTTCTCTCAAAATTGCATTATCCTTCTCTCACAAAACAACTAAATGTAGTGTACATCCACATACTACAATATATATGTATATAATTCAAATTCATGGTAGATAATGAATTGCCCAAAGAATAAGAAAAGAAAAAAAAACGAAAAGGGAACAATGAAAGAATGTTTGCAAAGATAGGTTGGTAAGATCATATGTCATTGATTTGGACTTCACAGTGGTAGTTGAAAAATAAAAGTGGGAAAATTATATTACAAATACGAAGAAAGAAATTGTAGATGATGTTAAACTAATGATCAGAAAACAAACTCAATCTCGTTATGTTGGTCAGGAAGGTCTTCGACAAATTCTTCTTCTGAAGAACTTACATCAATCTCTTTTTCATTCTCGAGTATAGGCTAGACCCCTCATTAGACAAAAAAACTTTCATAATCATTAGACAACAAAACCTGCATAGTCATTAGAAAAAACCAATATTTTGTTCCTTGAAAACAAATAAGCCTCAGAGAGATGCTCCCAGAACATACCGAAAACACCATAGTTTCTCGAGATTTTCCCAATCACTGATCCAAAGCCACTGAAAAAATCCCAAAAATCCACCAACAATCAACGAAAAGTGCGTGACTAATTTTCATCCAATAGAAGATAAAAACAGATAACAGGAAAGGAAGTCTTTTGCGAAGTGAGAATTTTTCAGAAGAAACCCCAATGCCATCGAGATCTGACGTTTACGTTCCAGAATGAATTTCTATGCCCTGCTCGAACGAAATGGGGACATGTAATCCTGATAAAACAACAAATGAATGAGGATTGGAAAAATCAAAAGAGAGAAAAAAGAGCAACATGAATATAGAGAAAAGGAGCAAAACGTATAGAGTGAGAAAAGGAGAATGTTTTCAATCCAAAGTTCAATCTCCTCCACTCTCTTCAAATAAACCTCTAGCTTCTCAATCAGTTTTTTCCAAATTTAATATTAAGACTCATTTTTTTTTTTCTCAATTTTCAATTTAAGTAATATTTTTCAATTTTACCATTTCAAAATTGTTGTAACTGTTCAAGTAGTTACAAAATAATTAAATAAAATAATAAAAGAGAACCAACCAAGAACGTGATGTGCAGAAACAAAACTTACCCGATATTGATTTTTAAAAATTAAAAAATATTAATTTTAAAAAGAAAGAAAAAGTTTTCAAAATCAAATCTCATAAAAATTGTAGTATATTTAGTAATTGCTAAAAAAATGACAAATTGACTGAAATATCCAAAATAAATTAATAAAATAAATATTGAAATGAGGGTAAAATGAAGAAGTAATTTATGTAAAAAGAGAAAAAGTTAAGAGGGGAAATCCTCTTTATATATTGGTATAGATAATAATACTAATAAAAATTATTAAATTATTGAAAATATCATTAAAAATTTTAATGTTACCTATTAATGTGGATCCATGGATAATAACTACAGATTTGTATTCGTGGGTAATACCTACGGATGAGGATCCATGTATAATATCTACTTATGTGAATTCGTGGATAATACCTACGGATGTGAATTTGTGGGTAATACATGTGGATATGAATTCAGAGATAATACTTTATGTGAGTAATATTAATAATATTAGTCATAATATAATATTACTAATAATAATAATGTAAATAATATTAATAATAATATTAAAAATAATAGTAATATAAAAATACTAATATTATTAATCATAATATTATAAGTAATATTAATAAAAATATTAATATTAGTATTTATTGTTATTTATAATAATATTAAAAGTGTTAACAATATTAATAATGTTAATCATAATATTAATAATTTTAATAACAATATTAATAATATTAGTAAAAATATTAATAATATTCATCCCATGGGCTTGTCAGCCTTTTGGAATGATGGAGCTTTGCGGGTTTTCTCATCCCATGGCCTTGTTTGATGGATCGAGAAGTGTTCCCTAATAAGAAATCGTCTACTATTTCAGGCCAAAGGAAGCCATTTGCTCAGGCTTTGGGAAATACATGTGACATTCCTTTGTCCGAGCTACCTACTCCTTGTATTAAGTGAGACATGGTTGTTGTTCGGATTGTTGCGCCTGATTACTTGGCTAGTCTTGAGGATTGTAAGACCCATCTACATGGTCAGATTATTCTATCTAAGGGGGATAAACCTCTCACACACCTTGATTTAACTAAAAAGTTGCAGCCGGTGTGGAAGACTCTTGGACCGTGGAAAATAATTCCTCTTGGGAAGGGTTTCTATGAGTTTGAGTTCGCTTCTTTAGAAGACATGAGATGGGCCCTCGGGATGGGTTTATTGCAATTATATCCTGGTTTCTTGAGATTGTTTTCCTGGAAAAAAGGCTTTTTTCCATCTACTATGAAGAGTACTAAAACTCAGGCATGGGTTAGAATCTACAATTTGCCTTTGGAGTATTGACCAAGGGCGATATTTTCCAACATCAGAGGTTTTGGTACTCCTTTGTCTTTGGATGATCACACCTTGAGAAAGAATAGGGGTTTGTTTTATAGAGTGCTGTTGGATATTGATATGTTTTCCACTCTTCCCGATCACATATTGGTTGAGCGTCCAGACTTTGCTTTTGTAGCTAATGGGGAATATGAATGGCTCTCTCTATTTTGCTCTCACTATAAGATAATTGGGCATGAGCTTGCTCACTGTTGCGTGATTCATGATCCTGGACCTCAACATAAACATTCTCAAAAGACATCTCCTGATGAACGGGAACAGGGGAGGGTCGCGGTTCCTAAAGCACGTAAAAAGTATTGGAAGAAAGATCCGTAGCCGAAGCTCGTGGAAGGACCTATTGATAAATTAACAACTGATGCTCTTGGCAAGGCCAATGCACGGTGACTCTTAGGTCACCTTGCTTCTGATAAAACTGATGCAGGGGAGGATGATTTTACAGATATGCCTCCTATCGAGGATGCCTCTAATCATGGATCATGATAGGTCCTCACCCAGGCAAGGGTTGTTCACTCCCACTTCAGATATTTAAGAACTGGGGATGGTAAGGAATGCACTTGCGGTTATGCAAGCTAAGGGCTTAGAGTCACAACTTGTATCACTTACGACTCCTTTTGATGATCATCATGTGGAGGTCTTTGCTCTTGTGGTTGTACCATCTCCGTCACGTCCTACCACTCCTCAGAGGGCTAAATCACCTGGAGATACTAAAGCACCAATTAAGACTTCTATTGATGGTCATCATGTGGAGGTTTTTGCTATTGTGATTGTACCATCTCTGTAGTGTCATACCTCCCTTCGGATGGCTAAATCTCTTGGGGATGTACTCCCCGATAATGATACGTTGGTCTTGCAAAACACTTTTCATCTCTTGATGGTTTGGAAACTACAAATGTGGGAGGTGATCCTCATATTGGTTCATCAATTATTTCGATTGCCATTGTTGAATTTAATTCTGACCATGGTTGAAAATCGGGTCATCTCCAAATTTTGGGCTGATCCTAATGAGATGGAGGAGCATGCCAATGATACTTGGGAGGAAATAGTTCGCACTAAAAGAAAATCAGGGAGACCACCTAAGGGGACTGGTAAATCCAAAAAAAAACTGCTAAGGCGGTTCTCTCTACAATCCAAATCCTATGTGTTTGATGCAAGGCTGTGTTGCTGCTGTGTTTTGGGAGGGATCTGGGTAGTTTTATTTGTAATCCTCTCCTTTGTTGAATCAAAAGCTAATGTGTTTTAAATCCTTTTTGAAATAAAGTGTTTTTCCAACTAAGTGAAAAGCAACCTGTTGTTTTGTTGAATCAACCGGTTGTTTTACTCTTAGGAGTTTTTGAAAAGGTTGAAAACTATTTAAGTTTGGTTGACTTAACTGCCAAACCAACAATCAGTTGTTTCGTGGTTTCAACCGATTGTTTCTTTGAAAATCCTAACAGAATTCTGTTTTGGTGGTTGAATGTGCTTTAAATGATTTCCAACTGAATACGCTCCTTCATTAAATGCTTTGACCAATCTTTGGAAAATATAAATAGTTTGTTTATGTTTTCAAACAAGAAAGAGAAACAAATTTGAGTTTTTCAGTTGTGAAAGAGTTGATTCAAGATTTGAACATTCACATCAAAGCTTTAGGTTTTCTAAGAGAGTGGAATAGGATTGCATTTGTATTGATTTCAGATTGTTATGTAAACAAGTGTAATCTCTTCTCAACCTTCTGTATTTCTGGTGTTGTGTTACCAAGGAGTGTTGTGTGCTCTTGAGGTGGTTAAGATCAATACTTTTGGTGTGTAATTTGCCAAAGTGAGTGTGTTTCTTGAAGGGTTCAAGGTAACTACTTTGGTGGATTGTGTGTTGTAATCTGGTTTGATTACTTAGTGGATTACCCAATGGTTTTCTGGGGACTGGATGTAGCTCTTGGTTTAAGAGTGAACCAGTATAAACTGTTTGTGTATCTTTCTCTTATCCTTAAACTCATTTAAATTTTGTTTTAAGTTTTACTGGTATAAACAACCAATTGTTTCGCTGAAACAACTGATTGTTTTTTCTGTTGCTTTGCTGTTTTATTGCTTTTGCTCTTGGCTAACCTGATTTCTGTTCTGGATTCATACAAAGAATTTTGTTAAACTTTAAAAAGATTTCAAAAACCTCCCTTAAACAATTCACCCCCCTCTCGTTTAAGGCCATATATTCTAACACACAAAACCGTGGAGATGTTGATTATTTTACTTAAACTACATAAACCCCTCCTGGTTTTTCTTGATGAATCTATGATGTCGTACATTGATGCTTTCGATGTCCTTTTCAAATCTGTTAATATGCATTTGGTGGCTACGTCTCCTATTGTTAATAAATATGCTAAGCTTTGGTGTTTGTCGGTTCCTAATCTTGTCCAAAATTTCTTGGTTAATGATCAATTTATTTCTGTTACTTGCCTTATGCATGATAAATGATTTAGCTTTGCAGGTGTTTATGGTGCTAACACATACTTGGTTAGACAATTTTTGTGGAGGGATCTTAGTTTCTTCACAGGGACTCGGTGTATTCTAGGAGATTTTAATGTTGTGCTCTTGGTGAATGACTACAAAGGGGGGTGGCTCCTAATCAGGTTTCTTGTAATGAATTCCTTGATTGGATTAATATTAATGATATTTCTTGTATGCATTTTACTGCATCTTGTTATACTTGGTGTAATGGAATGAGAGAGTTGCATAGAATTCATAGAAGACTGGATAGGGCTTTATGTAATGGAGTGTGTCTGGATGAGAGTGATTCTTGTACTTATCGAGTTCTTGTTAAAAATTGTTCTGATTATTCCCCTATTCTTGATGGGAAATTATTGGGACAGATGTTTGCAACGCTGTTCAACAGTTTTTTAAACAAAATTGGGTTCTCCCTGGAATGAACAGTAATGTGGTATCTCTTATTCCTAAGATTCAGGGTGACTCCATTAAAGATTATTGTTCCTGCCGGTTGACCAAAAACACCTTCATGCGTCTACGAGAGTCTCACGCCCAAGAGTCCCTTCGTTCAGACGTGCTATCCTTTTGATTGAACACCTGAAACACAAAGACAAAGGGCGCCCTAGAGGCCGTTTGCATTCCGACGCTCAAGTCAGTCTTAGGGCTAGGAAACACCAAAACTATTTACGTAAACTGTAACTGTGTGTGTTAACCGGCGCAAAATGAATAGCGTACCTTGCTAAGTTTGTTACTTCCCTTTATATAGACTAAAACTAGGGTTTCCACTATTTCCATTACCCAAAATGGGCTTCTTGAGGGGGTGGGCCCCAGCGCCACAGTTACCCACTCTTAGGATAACCTAGCGCGTGGGGTTCCCTAACTGGAGTGCAACCTCTGATGGGGTGACCACTTGGATGCCTCCTCGTGCACCCGGTCTCTGGGGTCACCCATCTTGAGAGCGCCCTAGCTGTTCACGTGTCATGCATGCAGCTCACCCCTGGAACGTGACCCTCACGGGTCGTATCTTTCTAGTGGCTCTATACTTGTGTTACGCCTGAACGCGTCATCCACTCCACACGCATGGACACTCGTGACCTATGCTTCTCCCTTACTGATAACTGATACGTGTTAGAAAAGATGGCTTTAAACTAGAGGGGGGGTGAATTGTTTAAAGAGGTTTTCGCAAACTTTTCAAAGCTAGAATGAACTTATTTCAGAAACCAATTGATTCAGCAATTTAGTTAGCCAAAACAGCAAGCAAAACTGTAATATCAGGAAAAACAATCGGTTGTTTCTTCGAAATAATCGGTTGTTTATACCAGCAAACAACAAACAAACTAAAATTAAAGAGTTAGGGATAGAAAGATTGTACACAGATGTTTATACTGGTTCACTCCAACTAGAGCTACATCCAGTCTTCTCAGAAACCCTGGGGATATCCACTAAGCAATCACCACTTGATCACTTACACCACAACCAAGAGAATGACCTTGAACACCTCAAGAAACACACTCTCCTTGGCCAACACTAAGATTGCTGATCTTGAACACCTCAAGAACACACAGCCAATCTCAGCAACACACACAAACGAATTGTTCAGCAGTTTACAAAGATTACACTTGTTACATATGGAAATCTGAAATCAATACAAGTAGAATCCCTATTCAGCACCTTGATCAATCTCTCAACTCTTTAGCAATCTCAGAATACTTTGAAAAACTCTTAGATGAAAACTTTGTTTCAAGATTCTTAATATATCAAAACTGTTTTTCAGAATATATCTAAGAATATAGTTTGTTATCAAATCTTAACAAACTCTTAATTGCATTTAAAATAGATTGGTCAAAGCATTTAATGGCTGAAGCGTATTCAGTTAAAGCATTTAAAGCTCAGTCAAAGAAAACAGTTTTTCTGTTATGGTTTTAAAACAAACAATCGATTGTTTCCTCGAATCACTCGGTTGTTTTATTACTTAACAAAATACACCATTCAAAAACAGTTTTCAAACTTTCTCAAAACACCTAAGTGTAAACAATCGGTTGTTTCGACAAAACAATTGGTTGTTTCGACAAAACAATCGGTTGTTTCAACTTAGTTTGAAAAACATTTTGCTTTGTTAAAATTGAGATGCTAATTGCTTTGAGATTTAATCTAAGTGTTGATTACAATATTGAACTACCCCAGAACAAGACTAAAACAGCACAGCAGCATCAAGCACATCAGAGGCTTCATCATCCTTCAAAGGGTTTGGATTCTTCAGAACATTGAACACCACTTGGTTCAACAATACGTACCTGGGATCCACCTCTCGTGGCCTAACTCTGCTGTTCGGGTCCCGATGTCCGACCTCTCCACACTGCTCAGTGGTACATCGGTACATCCTGGTGGCTGGTGTTTGACCACACTTCGGTTCCTTAGCGCACGTGCTTCGCGAGATACTGGCCCACGCTGCTCGTGGGACCTCGCCTTACATGGCTCCTACATTACTAGTGGTCAACGACGCCCGAGGACTGGTCGGTACAATTACAGGCCAATTGTTGTTGCTAATTTCAAATTTAAGATTATTTCCAAGATACTGTTGGTTGGATAGGCTTGCACTTGTGGCTGCTAGAATCATTTCTCCTAATCAATATGAGTTTGTGCAGGGTAGACAAATTCAGGATTGCATTGGTATTGCTTCTGAAACTATTAACATGCTTTCCAAAAAGGTTAGAGGAGGTAATGTGATTTACAAAGTTGATATTCATAAAGCCTTTGACACTCTGAGTTGGAAGTTCTTATTATTAGTTTTGATGGAGATCAAGTTCAAGAAGAAGAAGCCGAAGATGAAGATGCTCAAAAGGATACTCGCTCATCATCCTTTTCACCTCAAAGGATTACTAGGAGTAAATTTAAGGAATTAGGAAGTAGTGGTCAATTGTTTTCTCTTTTTGTAGTATCTTTTGTATAAACTTTAAAATGCTTAAATATAGTCTTTAGGAAAGGTGCTAAGAGGGAAACCTAAAGATACCTCTTATGTAAAGCATCTTTAGATATTAGTTTTAGAACATTCTAGTAGTTGACCCTTCATCACTCACTTTAAGCGCTAGAAAGTGGGAGATTTGCAAGGGACCTTTTGGATAGCTTATTGTGTAAGCATCTTGTACTTCATGACCGGTCCTCCTCCTATATAAGGAGGGCTTGAGTCCTTCTAAATACAGAATTGATATTTTGACTACCGAAATTCTCCCAAATTGGTGAGTGCTTGAGAGACTTGTGTCTTATCTTACCTAGTATTATCTTGAGAGCAACCTTGGAGTCTCAAGTGGCGGCATCTACACTTATCTTGGAGCTTTGCATCCTTCAAGTGGCGTGTTCCTCTCCAAGGACTACAACCACATAAGTTCTCTTGTTCCTTCCATCTTATTCATCCATTTCCATGTTCACATAAACTCTAGAAACATGTCTTAGGCTTTTCTTGCACTTTTGTTCGGTTCATTTGTTCTATTTCTTGTTTTGTTCGGTTCATTTCATTTGTTAGCAATTTTAATCGGTTCATTAGCTTTCTTTCTTGCTTTTGTTCGGTTCTTTTGGTTCTTAGGTAGTTTTAATCAGTGCTTTTACATTCTTGTTCATTTCTATCGGTTCATTTGACAAGAAATGGGTTTACACATGAGTTTTGGTTTGGTGGCTTAAGATTTGGTGAGTTCTTGAATGAAAGAACATTGATCCACTTCTAGAAAAGTGCCTATTCATATTCCAACTCTAGTTGACTCCATAACATGTCTATGAAATATCTCTATCTTGTTATTGGAATCATATCAAGTTTTGACACGCTTTGGTTTTCACCACTCGTTTGTCGGTTGGATTAGTACAATTCTCCGTTCAACTATGCTTTCTATCAGAATAAATGGCAGTTTGGTGGGTTTTTTTCCTTGTAGTAGATGTGTCAGATAAGGTGATCCTTTGCCTCGTTTACATTTTTGTCTTGTAAAGGAAGTTCTTAGTAAACGTATCTCTAAGCTTATGAATGATAAGAAAATTCTACACATAGCTAGTCTGCAAGGTTATCTCATTCCCTCTCATATATTATATGCTGATGACATATTTATTTTTTGTAAGGGGGATAATAAGTCTCTTAGAATTTTGAGTATTTTTCTTAAAACATATGGTGATTTTTCTGGTCAATATGTTAATAATTATAATAGTAGTTTCTTCACCATGGATAATTCTTCCAGATTTGTCACCAAAATTCAATGTATTCTTTCTTATAGTCATGGTTGTTTGCCTTTCAGTTATTTAGGAGTGCCTATCTTTGTTGGTGCTCCAAAGTGTCGATTTCTTCAACATTTGGCTAATAAAGTCAAATTGAAGCTAGCATCTTGGAAAGGTAAATCTCTTAGCATGATGGGTCGGATTCAGTTGGCTAATACGGTGATTACTGGATTGCTAGCTTATAGCTTTAATATGTATAAATGGTCAGTTTCACTTCTTAAGCAAGTTGAGCAGTGGTGTCAAAAATTTATTTGGACGGGTGATATTCTGAAAAAAAGCATAGTTACCGTTAATTGGGATACGATTTGTTCTCCTTTTGAGAATGAAGGTTTGAAGATTATTAATCTTCGTCATGAAAATAGTGCATATCTTCTTAAGCTTGCTTAGAACTTTGCTTATAGCAACAAGCCTTGGCCTTTTCTCCTGAAAGCCCGTGTTCTTAAATCAAAATACGAGTTTAGAATGCTTTATAGATCCTCATCTCTTTGGTCTGGAATTAAGCAGTTTTATGCTATTATACTTGATTATACTTCTTGGACTGTGGCTACAAGTAGTTTTATTAATTTCTGGAATCATAAATGGTGTTCTACTACTTGTTTAGCAAATATTGCAAGGTTATCTGATGGTGCTAACATTTCAAATACAGTCTCTCAATTTTGGACAGGTTGTGATTGAAATATTCCCTTATCTTTACACTAGATGCCTCATTTTTTTAATCATATCATGGTTAGGGAGGAACAGGATATTCCTAATTGGATTCTAAATGAGTTTGGTCGTTTCACTCTTAAATCGGCTAGGACTATTTTCTTGGAATCAGGAGTTCACTGTGATTGGGGTAAATTCATTTGGTCTTCATCTATTCCGTCTTCCAAAACTCTAGTACTTTGGAAAGTTTTTCATGGGTGGCTTCCTACAGATCAACATATTCAGAATAAAGGTTTGAATACATGTTCTATGTTTACGCTTTGTGAAAAACACGAGGAATCTATTCAACATTTATTTTTTGCATGTTCTAATGCTTTGCATATTTGGAGTTGGGTTCGACATATTTTTCTTACTTCTCATTTCTCTAATAAGGATTATTTTCTTTCTTTTATTAAGAGTGATAGTAGTCCTTTGGTTAAATTGATTAAGCTTGTTGTGATAACTTTTTCTCTTTGGATGATATGGCGTATGAGGAATTATGCTAGATTTTAGGATAAAATCGATGTTTCTATGGCTATTTAGGTAATTAAAGATTAAACTTCTCTAGTGAGAAATTCGTCTAAAGCTTCAAGGAAGAATGATATGTTGGATTTCAACGTGATTAAGTTGTTTGATATTAATACTCGTACTGGTAAAGTTCTTTGTCCTCTTCCTATTAGAAGGGAGTTCCCTTCACCAAGCTGGGTTAAAATTAACACTGATAAGGCTGCTAGGGGATATCCTGGCCTTGCTACTTGTGGAGGTATTTCTCGTGGGAGTTTATTAGTGCTTTCTTTGCATTTCTTGAAGTTCAGACAATTATGGTTGTTGAGTTTTATGGAGTTATACATGCTATGGAGGAAGCTCAAAAGATGGGGCTTAAATATTTGGCTTGAATATGATTTTGCCTTGGTTTGTGTTGCGTTTACTGCTAGGACTAATGTTTCATGGATGCTTCGTAATCGATGGAATACTTGTCTTAATTACTGTGGGGAAATCAGGTTTAGGGTTACTCATATTTTTCGTGAAGGAAATGCGTGTGTTGATAAGTTGACTAATTTAGGACTTATTCATAGAGAATCATTTCATTGGTATAATAGGCTTCCATCTAGTCCGTTCTCGGAATTCTTTATGAATAGGTATAGTCTACCTATATCGTTTTTGTTAACATATGGGTTTTGGTCTAGTCCCCCCTTATTTTTTTTTTGTATTTTCTTTATTTTATTCTTTTTAATAATACTTTTTTCATGTGATGACAGATGATTGTTATTACTTGAGGTGACAGCCTAGCTGAGATATCAAGTTGCATAGTGATGTCTAACATTAAAGCTTTTATAAAAAAATAAAATAAAAAATTAGTGGGCAATTATCCATATGCAATGTTAAATTTTTCTATGGATACAAATTTGTGGGTAGTAATTCATATGTAATGTTGAAATTGCCCACAGATACAAGTATGTGTTAATAATTTGTGGGTAAGTTGAATTTACCTACAGATACAAATTTATGGGTAATTCTGAATTAATTTACGAATACAAATTTTTGGGTAATAATCCGTGGGTAATACTGAATTTACCTTAGGATACAAATTTGTAGGTAAATCTGATTTTTTTTGTAATGGATAGAATATGAACTCTCGGTTGTTTGAAGTGGAATGAGAGGAGTAATTTCTAGAGGAGAAGGTCAATCAACTCTTCTAGGAGGGATGCTAGGGTTTAGCCTAATTAGGTGACTATCCTAATGAAGACTTAAGAATATGTAGAGGCCACATTTTGTTATCAATTTCTTACTAATTAAAAAGTGAATTTTACAATACATTAAGAGTCATATTTATAACATTCTTGTCTAGTCATTTGGAGGAGAAAAGAATAGGGGAATTCAATTTTGAATCCCTTGTAAAGTGGATCAGGTGCCACTTGTTCACTCATGCTTTTCATATTTGAACATGTGCTAAAAAAACTTCTTATGCGCCTTCCCCTCTCTAAAATCGACTTAGGATTTCTCTTGGGTCATAGTGAGCCCAATTGAAACCCTAGTTAGGTTATTTAAACTCTAATCTAACCCTAGTCTACTTAAAGTCCAATTACAAGCCCAAAATCGTACATTACTTAGCCTGAAAAGTTAAGCTTAGTCACATAAATGGCTAATGAACTTTAGGTCTCAATCTGACACTATAATCTTAGGTATGTCATGAAGTTTAACCACTTTCCTAAGGAAGAGTTTTGTTATATTGCTTGCATCATCCACATTGTAGCAGGATATAAAATGTGCCATTTTGCTAATTTTGTTCACCATTACAATGATGGAGTCAAATTCCTTCTAGGTTTTAGGAAGAGCAAGGATAAATTGCATAAGGGTTTAGAGTCCATGAGGCATTGTCTTAGAGTTGGCTTGTAAACGTGAAATGCATCTATGATAGTGTCTCTCGACATCTTTTCTCATGTGGGGCCAAAAGAATTTCTCTTTAAGCAAAATTTGAGTTTTTATCAACTTTAAAGTGCCCCATGAGACCCTCCTTTATGTGTTTCCTTTACAAGGGGTTTTTGCTGTGATCCTTGGGTATATAAATCTTTCCTTCAAGTACATAGAAACCCCAATGTTGGCAACTAACAAAGGTATACATTTTAGTATTTTTTGACATTTATTAATTAAAAATATACTTAATCATATTTTTGGTTTTATTGTATATATTTAAATTATCGTTGAAAAAATAATATATATATATATATTATAAAAAATACAAATTTAAAATATAAAAAATATATGATATAAATAAGTCCACGTAATGAGTATATTGGGATCTTCTCTACTTTCTTGGACTTTCTTGGCGGTTTAGAATTCCTTATACGTTGAGATCATGGGAGTCACTTTCACGATTGAGTATCACTATAAGAAAATCATTAAATATAAACTAATTTTAGAGACCAAAATATTAGTTACTATATTGACTAAATTAGATATCATTTTATAAACTAAAAATTATTGGTTTAAAAAGTAGTTTTTATTATTAATAAAAATTTATAAAATAGTTTCTAAATGGGTATCTAACATTAGCTACCAAGATTCTAACTACTAAGTACTTTAGATTCTAAATTAGTCTCTATTAGTCTTTTAAAGACTAATTTAGAATATAAATTATTAGAAGTTGAAACCTTGGTAGCTAACTTAGACATCAATTTAGAAACTACTTTATAAATTTTTATTAATAATAGAAACCATTTTAGATATCCATAATGTTTTAGTTTCTAAAATATTATCTAACTTAATAAATATAATGATTAATTAATTTTTGTCTTTAAAATTGATTGTTATTTAATATTTTTCTTGTAGTATATCTTCGTTATGCTAGTTTTAGAAGAGTTTGGCTTGAAACCGATTCTTCTTTGTTTTCTCAAGTTTTTTCTATTCAGTATGGTGACTTGGTCTATTAAGCTAGTTGGCATAAATGATCTTTGAAGACAAGAAGTTTAAAGTTCTCACATCTTCAAGGAAGGAAATCATTGTGGTGATGAGTTGGCTACCTTTGGGATTGATAATAGGATGATTTTTTTATGGTATTCTGGTTTACCATCTTACATTAGTTTAATTTTTTTTTCATAATAGATATAAACTTCTCTCTTGTTTCATGGGTTTGGTTTGGTCCTGAGTGAGTTATACTTTTTTTTTTTTAATAATATATTAATGTGAAAACAAATGATTGGTAAGTATTAGTGTGTCAATCTAATTGAGATGGGAATATTTACATAAATGTCTATATATATATATGAAACCAAGAGTTACATATATGAAAGATCATGAAATCACTTACTTGTACGTAGATAAAAAGTTATACATCTAATCAAAATACTAATTTTGAACGACATATATTAAGGATGACAATGCAAGTTGACTCGTCCCGCATTTGGTTCACAAAATGCAGGTTGGGTTGGCTTGCTCCGCATAGAATATGCGGGTTGATTTTACTAGGTCGTCCCGTACAAGAAATACAATTTTTAAATTAATAAAAAATAATTTTTTAAATAATTTTTTTTTGAATAAATTTAATTTTTTTTTTAGATGAATTAGATAAATGATCTCAACAATATTATTCTCACGACACGAGCGTAATAATAGGTGAGTAAAATTTTTGGAATGTGAAATATGAGGTTACATAAAGAAAATATGGTAATACAAAAGAAATTTATAGATTTTTAAGTAATGAGATCATGTGGGCCAGCCCGCCCCACCCCATACTTAATCCATGTAAACTTGGAGTTATGCGAGACAAACCTAAATAAACCAATGAATTAAAATAGACAATCTGTCATGAGTTTTTACACCCACTTTGTCATCCTAACATATATGGAAAGAGGGACAAAAAGCAATTTAAAACATAATCTAGAAATCTTGGAGAGAGAATTAATGATAGTTTTGAACTTCAGAAAAAAAAAAAAAAAAAAAAATCTGCATCGAATTCATGCAAGCATTAAATTTTCTACATAAGTAGACACCCAAGTGTTACGTCATTTTATTATGCGTGCTTCATTGCTTTCAGTAAACATTCTTTATATAAACAATACTACTATATTTGTATAATTGGTAATTTAATGTCCAACACTAATTAACTAGTAGAAGTGAATTATTATAATCTGAGATAAACTTTACTGTTATAAAGACCCTACTTGAAATCTTGGAGTCATTCTCTCTATATAGTAATTTATATAGAAATTATCATAAGTACAGAAAATTGACAAAAATACGACAGACATGTTTATTGGTAATTATTTTATTATTAACATATTTGATCGCTAACTTTTTAGAAATAATCAGCCAATTTTATTTTAAAATTTAATTTTGAAAAAACTTTTTTAGAGTTCAACCATATGTTAGTTGGGTCTGTTGGAATTTAGGAGAATTTTGACATCATAAAGAAGTGAAGTGATATAAATTTACAGAAAGTTGGTGGCTCTAAATCACAATTCCATACCTATTTACAGAAAGTGATGTAAATACAATTTTAAAAAAAATTACAATTTATGGAGGTTTCATTTTAAATAGGCAACACATATTTATTTATTTATTTATTACAATTACATGCATGATAGATAAAATAGTCTTTAGACTTCATTCTATTTATTGCATAGCATCTCAGTATACTAGCTTGTGGCATGACCCTTGTGGGTTCATTTCATTGAGACCATTCCACTTTCTGCACCAGCTAGTATATATATATATATATATATAGGCAAAGGGAGACACATTAGTGATGCATAATTGAAGTGATAGTATATGAGAGAGAGAGAGAGAAGGAAAACCAGATAGCATAGGTCACTCACAGTGAAAGAGTGCATATAAATAGGACCTAAAGGTTTGTGAAAATTGTGAAAGAGATTATCATGGGGAAAGGAAGAGCACCATGCTGTGATAAAACTCAAGTGAAGAGAGGTCCTTGGAACCCTGCAGAAGACCTTAAACTCATAGCCTTCATCCAGAAATATGGCCATGAAAACTGGCGTGCCCTCCCAAAACAAGCTGGTAATTACACCCTTTATTAAATGTGTGTTTTCTATTACAGAATGCTTTGTCTTGGTAATCTTTTAATAAGAACATTAGTTTCAAGTTTCAACCTCTCTTTTGGTGTTTGATCTCATTCACTTTTGTGAACTCTAGAAATTAGAATTTTGTAATCTTTTAATAAGGAACACTACTGCATGATCATGGAAATTTTGCAACGGCATTATTGCTTCTATGGTAACCTGCTGTTTGTGATAAATCCAGTTTCTGCATTTGCATTGCTTCATCCACTGTTTGTCCCATTCAACGGCAATTCTCTGCTACCTTCTGTTAATAGGAAAACAAAGTTTGGCAGAAATTGGTGACTTTTGGTTTTCCTCATGTTAGTAAGATCATTTGAAGCATTGGTCTCTTATCACACCTACAATTGTGGGCCCTCCTTCTACCAATAATTTCAATGAAAATATGACACATTTAAATGACTAATTTCTGATTATGCACGTCCACCTACCATTAATTTTGCCCGTCCATCACCATGATTGTTTGCTATAAATGGAAAATTACCATGATTCTTGCACATAAGGGTATTGAATTCCTTCATCACAGAAAAAAAAAAAACTTATATTTCAAGTACTTAAAAAGAAAGGCACTGCGCTTCAAATTTTATGTTTCCTGCTGTGGATTAATTATGACTAATTTCCTGCATTCCTTAAAGTAGAAAAACTATTGTTTCATGCTGTTCGGGTGTTTTGGTGTCTATAATTATTTCACTTTATTCATTGGTTTCAATTAGTCTAAAATAGGAGAGGCAAGTCAAAAGTGTCATTAAATTAAAAACAGACTAATGAGCAAGAGGAATCACAACCCCAAGAAACTGTAAAAATTCAGAAGGAAATAAACAAGTACTACTGTCTTATATTGTACATATATGCACTATATGTACAATATCAATACAAATATTATTCCATATCATGTAACTTTATTTGTTTGGAAGCAGTTCTGAGTATACAAGAGTATTGGTTTAATTAAAGAATTTGCAATTTTCATGCCTCCTAAAGCATGATGTTAGAGAATTGGAAGTACAAATATTTGATCCTGTTAATACTAGTAGAGATGTTATCAAATTTTTCTTACCCTTATTTTTCGCATTTTATTAAGGACTTCTGAGATGTGGAAAAAGTTGTCGATTGAGATGGATCAATTATCTAAGACCTGATGTGAAGAGAGGCAATTTTACACCAGAGGAAGAGGAAACCATAATAAGGCTACACAAGACCATGGGAAACAAGTATGCCTCTTATGTCTCAAACCAGAAAGATAATTCTTGTAATGGTATTTTTTACTTTTGTTTTCTCATTAGATTATCTAATTATGGTTTCTACACAAACTGGTTTCAGGTGGTCAAAGATTGCATCACGTTTGCCTGGTAGGACAGACAATGAGATCAAGAATGTGTGGAACACCCACTTAAAGAAAAGGTTGGTTCCTAAAAAAAGTTCAGGATCAAGTACAGATGAATCCAAGCCAGAATCAACAATAACTTCCACCTCTTCCTCTTCATCTCAGTCATTTTTCTCAAATGAGAGGCCAAGTTCACCTAAGACCACAACACCTTATAATGAATGTTATGACCAAGCTGATCAATTATCAATGGGAGAAAAAATTGAGCAGGATTCAGAAAAACAAGTGTCCAGTGAACTAATTGCCATGACTGAGGATCCAAAAGAGTCATCAGCTTCATTATCTTGTGAGACAAATATTATAAATTCGAGCCTGAATGCTGCACAAAAACCAGAACAACAATTGGCTTCTCCTTTATCAGTTTCAATGTATTCTGTTGAGACTGATGTTGTAAATTCAGGCCACATAGTAGCACACAAAGCAGAACAACAATTGGCTTCTCCATTATCCTACCTAGGACCTTGTGACGTTGGCCGTATTTTAGAAGAGGTGGATAAACCAAACCACCTGATTGAAATTCCATGGGAACCAGATTATGAGTTTTGGAAGTTGTTAGATGATGATAGCCTTGGATCTTTTCAATCAAACCAAGTCCAATTAGGTGAGTTCCCAGCCAACCAAAACATGATTCTTGAAGAGGGTGTTGAAGATGCTGAGGCCAGGAAGTGGTCCCATGATTTTGAGAATGAGTTTGGAGTAGTAGGTGAGGTAAAGGAGTCAAACAAGGATGATTTCCTACCAAAGAACTATGCAGTTGAGCCACAAATGGACCACCACACTCATGCATTTGATTTCGATGATATGACACGAGCAGAATCCGAATTGGACTTTGATAATATCCAATTATGGCCCTTTTGGCCTCAAAATACTAGTCTCTAGTTTCATACAAACCAGTAGTTGGAAAACAAGTCCATGTAAAAATCATGAAACTGTGATTTACTTAGTAGGTATACTGACTACGATAAATTAATCAAACAGGTTAGGTCTCTTTGATGTATGATTTCATGTATCCCCTCCCAAATCAAGTTACATTGTAGATTGAAGCACAAATATGCAGTATATTGAATAAATTGTAGGTAAACAACAAAAATATCATATACACGATGAAAGTGGGTAGGTGATATTCTCCACTTACTGCCACTAGTATGACATTTTTTCTTCACGTCCCCACAACTTTGAACAATTCAAATAAAACAACCTTGCAAGTATACAAGACTATAACTGTAGCACGCAGGTTAGCCACAAATGTTGTATTTTACCAAGTCAATTTCCCATTGATATCCGACTTTGAGTCAACTTTAAGTACATAACTTTCTCTCAATATTACTTTTTAATTTTCAATTTACAAACTTCTATACTTATTTCAGCTAAATAACTCCATTAATTGAAGTAAAAATTATTAACATTTACTCAAGTTACATTTTTGTTTGAACAAAAATGTGATAAAATGAGAGACACACTAAATATTAACACAATGTTAATCAAGAATTTTGTTAATATGATATAATTTTATCCCAAAAAATTATTAACATAATAATCGTGTCAAGGTGACTATTTCAATCACAACTTATTAATTTTAATAATTTTTTAAAATTTACCTATTTTAATAATTAAGAGATAAAATTATACTACATTAATACACATTTTAATATTAATTACTTAAGAAATATGAAGTAGTGAGTTGGACACGCACCCTCCATAGTCTCTATGAAATAAATCAAATACAAATATATATATATATATATGCATTAGAAAACTCTATTTTCGAACATTAAATGTAGTTGTAGAAGTCAATACCACTAATTAAACTAGACCAGCCTCACACCATTTAATCCTCGTGCTAGTCTCTAACACTACTGTCATAATAAAAATAGTTAATTTATATTACGTTACAAATATTAAAACTTGAAATAATTTAAAATATTCTAATATTATCCAAAATATAAAATCAAAATGTGATTGAATATCATGGGACTTAAGATAAATAACCAAAGTTCTGTATTTTATATATTAGTCGTGTCCTCTTGTATATCTTATTCTAGGCTACTTATAACGTATCCGATTAATCATTATTTTATAACTAATTACATTTCAAAACTTCAAAAAATTGATTGAATAGAATTTCTTTTTATTAAAGAAAAAGTATTATTAAAAAAATACAAAAATATGGGAACTAGACCAAAACTCATATGTTAACAAAAACGATACATAAGCAGACTATACCTATTAATAAAGAATTATAAGAACAGACTAGATGGAAGCCTATTATACTAATGAAATGATTCTATATGAATAAATCCGAAATTAGTCAACTTATCAGCACACGCATTCCCTACATGAAAAATATGAGTAGCCCTAAACCTGATTTTTACACAGTAATTAAGACAAGTATTTCATCGATTACAAAGCATCCAAACAACATTTTTCCTAACAGTAAACACAACACAAACCAATGAAGAGTCACATTCCAGCCAGACATTAGTAAATCCCAACTTTTGAGTTTTCTCAAAAACATATATAACTTCATAAAATTCAAAAACCAAAATAGTCTAAAAAATAATTGGATAGAGCTAATTTACAAAGAATACTTTTATAAAAAAAATGTAGTAATTTGGAATAAAACGTACAAATAAGAAGCAAATGAGAGAAAATTAGAAAAGTAAAAGGAAAAATTGAAAGGCAGCAATTGAAAGGATAAAAAGAAGTGAATTGGTGGTTGTAATGAAGAGGAGGAAGTAATGATTAGGACAAGATCTTACCAAACTAGAGGTAACTAGTGGGTGTGGTCATGATTCGGTGCTTGGTCATTACAGTAAATCTACCAAATGGCAATGGGAGTTGGAATTGAGGTTGAGTATTGTAATGAATGATGAGGTTGAGCAGTGAACTTCAGTGAGTGTACAGTGCAGTTGACGTGCCTTTACAAATCTTAGAAGTAAAGCGTTGATCTGATCAAAGGTTGATTTGATGGAGTCTAAGTATGTGTCGTTGTTGTACCGCATCCACCGACGTTGACTATGCACGAGTCCCTTAATCACACATACATGGGAAATCGTTTACTTACGACGCGGTTGAAGAACCAAATTTAGACTATACTTTTTTAATACATTTTATGTCACAAAACATTCAAGATAAATCAAAGAATAAAGATAATATCATATTACCTTCCAAATGATGTTGTTTAAGAATGGTTTAGTCACTTCTATTTTTTTAAAAGAATTAAAAAGCATAAAGTTATTTTTTAAAATAATAGGTAAACCAAGTAGTAGGATTACATTAATAGAGCTAACTTAATCAATTTTAATTCTAAACTAATTATTTTTTAATTTTTTTAATAAGTGAAAATATTTGTGTTATTGTCCAATTAATATCAACCTGTTAATTGAAATAAATATTAAAAATAAATAAGGTTAGTGTTATATGTTAAATATATTTATTTTTAACATTTATATTTATTTAAATTAATGTTAATTTTTTTATTATTTATATAAATTGACATTCATATAATATATCTTTAATATTTATATAAGTTAGTATTTACTTTGTCGATGCCAATTTTATTTATTTATATGGTATGAATTCTTATGTCTTTATGACATAGAATATGAACTGTACATTATTCTTAATTCAAAGATCCAAATTTAAAGATGAAAAAAAATGTGGTAATATGTATATTTAATCAATCAAAACATATAATTTTTCTCTCGTTTATTTTTCTGTAATCTCATCACACTCATCTCCTTCATCCATTCTTACCTCCTTTATCCACACATATGTCCTTCATCCATACTCACCTCCCACTATAAGAAAATCATTAAATAAAAATCTACTTTAGAGACAAAAAAATAATTTTAGATACTATTTTAGAGATTAAAAAAAATTATTGGTATCTAAATTCTTTTAGTCTCTAAATTAGATAATTCACCCTCATTTCTTCATGAAAGTCTTTTGATTCATGAGATTTTTGTGTCTAGTGTTTTGTTTCTATGTTTTATTTTTGTCGATGATTATAATGGATACGTAATACAAGATTCCTTTTTTTTAAGTCATTGTCATTAGAGTCAATTGCACGGTCATAAATTAAATTAATATTAAAAGTATATCTCATTTAGTGTCGACTTAACCAATGTCAAATTAGATATATTTTAAAATTAAAAAAACATTTGTGTTGACTTGACCGAGACTAAATTGCTTTAATTAGAAAATTAATTTAAAAATTAGTGAAAATTAGCATCGGCTTAGCCGACATTATTTAGAGTCGAACCTCAAAAGTCAAATTTAATGAATTAACATGGCTTTTAGAATATGATACATTTTCTATGTAAATCTGATGCTAATGATTAATTAGCATTAACTTTTATTTGTTAGCATCAACTTTTAACCGACACTAAATGAACTTTTTTTTTGTAGTCTTTGGATGCTAAAAAATTTGTAGTCTATGGATGCTAAATAACGTTAAAAAGAAAAAAAAAAGAGAAAGAGAGAATGAAACGAAGAGAATTCAATTAGAAATAAAAAAAAAATTGTTTGAATAAGTTAAAATTATAAGAATATAAAATAATTTTTTTAATTATTAATAATTTATTTATTATAACTATATCAACCATAATTATGTTAGCATATGTTATCATGAACCAATAAAGACGGTCACATTTGGTATGTATTATTAGTTAGTGTCAAGGAAAAAGTTCAATATTGCAAGATCTTATTTAGTTCTTCAAAACAACTTAAGTATAAAACATGATCATACTTGATATATTAGAAAATAGTGCTATAAAAATAATAAATCATGTAAGACGCAAGTGTTTCGTCTAACCGACAACACAACACAGTGCAATCTTTTCTCAAATTCTAATAAGACGCGCAACACATGAAACACACATAAAACATCATACGATACACATAGATTAAGCAAACCTCACACCTAAAATAAATATCCATGTGTTTAATCTATGTTTGCAGGGAATGTCCGTCTACTAAAGAGATTCATTCAAAATTAAATATCAAAGATTTCTTAAGATGTGAGTTAAAGTTATTTTTTTTTTCATTAACTTCCTAACACAAAAATATTCAACTCTTGTCCTGTATAGAGTGCACACCAATTATGAATTTATCGAAAAAGTTATACTATCTAGGGATATAAGTGTTGTCAACTATTAAGGACATTATGAAAAAATGAGCAAAGATTGAGGCTACATGAAATAAGACAATTATGTTAAAGCTTGCCAAATACATTATGGACATACATAGAAGCTAAAAAGGCTCAACAAATATAAATGATCGCCTAATAGTTACCTTATTCAAGTCTATAAAAAGAATTCCATCTAAAAGAAGAAGACATAAAGGAGAGGCTATATGATGCTAGAATGTTGCTCAAACTAAGAGCACTCCTCTAAGCCACAAGAGCAGAGGTTGTCCTCTTATAAAATGTTGATAAGATGATAGAGAACACCTTATAGCTTCATTAAAGAATCCTCAATCAAAAGTTAAAGTACTAAGATCCAGAGATGTAATTCACTTCCAGACTCATATAAGTTAAAAGTAAGAAAAGCTAAATTTGGGTTTCAAGTACAACTGAAAGAGAGAAAAGATGAGATAAACTCAAAGCAAATATTTTATTTATATATATATATATATATATTAAAAGAATGAAATTCACATTATAATGAGACTCCAAAAACGATTGAACCCACACCTAACAATACAAACATATCCATCAATAACAACAATAATATCAGTTTATCACTTAAACAAAAAAAATACTCCCACAAACTTGAACTAAATAAAACTTTAGACTTTAAACATCAAGTTAAGAAACTAAAAAAAAAACTTTAAAATATTATTTAGTCTCTAATATTACTAAAATATAATTTTTTTTTAAAAAATTTAGAGAATAAAATCAAATTTATCATAATTTGTAAACATTAAAATCATAACTAAAACCTATAATTTGTAATATAAAAAATAAAAAATAGCACTTGAGTAAAAATTAAAGATTAAAATGATCAAAGATGTGGGAATAAATTGAAATGATTCATTATGAATAGATAAACATTGATATATATTATCACAAATAAACTTTATCGATTCAATCTAAACCCTATAGCATCTCTCCATGCCTTTTTGTGATTCCTTCTGTTAATCCCTGTGAACATCCATCTTGTGGCATTCTTTAAAGCAAATACAATGAAAGTTGGACGTTATGCATTTTCCAGTATCATAATGAGATAGTTGGCACATTCGAACACAAGTTGAATCTTGGGTGCACCCAGTTAAGAATGTTTCAGTTTTGGGCACACATTCTTCAGTTGCAGCCTGTGCTGATATTTCTTCTACAATTGCAAAATCATACCAAAAGTAAGTTTTATTTGCTCAAAAATTGTGATGCAAATTCTTAAAAAATGTATGCAAGCGGAGAAGAGAATGATGAACATAATAGAAGAGAGACTTACGAGCAAAGAAGAGAATGGTGAACAGAATAAAGACATGAACTTGTTTTGCCATAGCTTTGATCGTGATAATCCCAAGGGGAGAGTTTTTGTGAATTTGTAATTGATGAGGAATCCTCATTAAATATAGAGATGGAAGGTTATAATTTCATTTAAATTCCTATATACAAAACAAAGTTTACAATTAATGTGGATGACGCGTGCATTAAATGAAAGGGCAACGAAATTGATTTTTCAAGCTTTTGTATATTTAAAGTATTTTTTTATTTGTTCAAATTTAAAAAGAGTTAACATTATTAATCGAAGTAAATAATATTTTATTAAAAAAAATTATATCAACTAAAAAAAAACAACTTATTAAATACAAATTAAATTAGAGATAAAAATAATTAATTATTATATTAACTAAGTTAAATTTATTTTTTTATTTTTTTAAATATCCCAAATCATAATTACATAATATTATTTTTATAAAAAAAATAAAACTTTTACATGTATAATAAACTTCTATTATTTGTATCATATTATATAAGTTTACATTTATATATTAATTCTATTAAATATTTGTAATACACTAGATTAATTTATCAGTTTGAAACTTCAAAATTAAAATTTATCATCTAGAAACTAATTTATAAGTTAATTTTATGAAATACATCTAATATTGTATTAATTAAGATTTTCAGCTATATCCTCGTTAATTTATGAAAATAATTTTAAACTTCATTTAATGTTTTTTAAATTAATTGATTATAGTTTATGATTATATAAAATGTAAGAGAATATTGTATTCTACTAATGTATTTTTATTAATAGGAGTTTAGTTTTGATACCGCAGAGATTTTTATTTAAAATTCGTATATAGTCAATTAATTTAAAATTACCTTAAATATAAAATTTAAATAATTATTATAATAGCCAATAATATTTTTGAATATGAGGATTTAATATTAAGTAACAGCATAAATATGTGAGTATTTGAAAAGTTATTTTCTATATCCTCAATATTGCCTCATTAACCAGCTTGATATACACTACCACTTGGAATATACTTATGTTTTTCACCTTAAGGAATAATTATTAACGAAAATAATCAATTCTGATAAATGATTTAAATTGTTTGGTTTTACAGAAATATTTATTTAAGTTGCAAAGAAAAAATTGACATTTTTATTACTACTTTTAATTATTTATTATATTAATTTGTTTATAAGAGTAGTATAATATTTAATTGAAATAAAAAAAGTTAATTTTTCAATTAATATTCTATTCATTATAAATAAATTTAAGATTATCCACCAATACGAATCCTTATCCACAAATATATCCATAAATAAATTCACTATTACATTATTACAAACGAAATTTATTCGTGGTATATGGATTACTATCCACATATCCATATTTATGAAATATTACACAATAATTAAGAATAATAATATTAAAAATAATAATAATAATAAAAGTAATAATAATATAAAATTATTAATATTGTAATTAATACTATTACAAATATCAATGTTATTAATATTGTAATTAATACTATTACAAATATCAATGTTATTAATATTGTAATTAATACTATTACAAATATTAATGTTATTAATATTGTAATTAATACTATTAAAAATATTAATGTTATTAATATTATAATTAATACTATTAAAAATATTAATGTTATTAATATTGTAATTAATACTATTAAAAATATTAATGTTATTAATATTGTAATTAATACTATTAAAAATATCAATATTATTAATACTATTAAAAATATCAATATTATTAATACTATTAAAAATATCAATATTATTAATACTATTAAAAATATCAATATTATTAATATTGTAATTAATACTAATAAAAATATTAATATTAATGTTATCTACTTATATATAGATCAGTAAGTATTATCTATATGGATGTATATTTGTAAATAATAATAATAATAATAATAATAATATTATTATTATTATTATTATTAATATTATTAAATATTAATATTATTATTAATATTTTTATTAATATTATTAATAATGTAATCAATATTATGAAAAATTTATTATTATTATTAGTACTATTAATCTATTAATAATATTATTTATAAATATTAATATTTTTATTAATATTATTTTTATGTTAATACTATTATTATTACTAATAATATCTTTAATATTATTCACGGATATAAATTCGTAGGTATATTTTACATATCAAGACTCTTAAGTATATTCTACAGATCCAGATTTGTGCAGATTAAAAAGATGAATAATATTTCTAATAGTTTTAATAATAATAATTTATTATTATTAAAATTATTATTAATTTATTAGTAATAATTTTTTGTTGTCTTTTCTTGAAAATTAGGTTTAGATGAAGAAGAATGAGAAGTGTTATGGAAGAAGAAGAAGAATAAGAAGTTTTATTATATTTTTGTTTGGTGTGACTTTTCTTTCTTATCCTTCATGTGGAATATGAAGAGTTATTTTTTGTAAGAACTTCTCATTTTAAGCTTTTTGGACTAGTTCCTCAAAAGATCTATAAGGATCATTTCACCACATCTTGAATTTCTTAATATAGACCTTTTACAAATTTGGTCATGGTTGGATCTAAGTCTTCATTTAGCTTGCTCTTTACAAAGAGTATTTTTATCTCCTTATAATACTCTTGAAGGTACAATTAGCTCTAGAAGGTTGAGAGTGGTGAATAAAACTTGAACTTAATATGAGTACCTGAAAAAAGATGTCAAAGCAAATATAATATCAAAAGATAAAAGATAGAGAGAGAAGTACACACAAAGTTCATTATGGTTCACCCAAGACTTGAGTTACGTCCAATCCTCTCAAGCAACCCACTTAAGAGCCTTTACTAACATAACTATTCTACACCTCTTCGGGTACATAAGTATTCTTCACCTCTCTAGGTAGAAGTATTATCCACCTCTCAAGGTATAGTATTCTCCACATCTCCAAGTACAGGTATTCTCCACCTCTCCAGGTACAAGTCTTATCCACCTCTCCAGGTACAAGTGTTCTCCACCTCTCTAGGTACAAGTATTTTACATCTCTCCAAATAATCAGTCATAATCTCCCCATGAGACAAAGACCTCTCAACAAGTGAGAAACACTCTCAAACTGAGAGCAACAATGAAAGTGTATAGGGTTATCTTCACACAGTGAAGAATTTGTTAGAATATATGGCCTTAAACAAGAGGGGAGTAAATTGTTTAAGAGGGGTTTTCGAAAACTTTTTCAATGTTTAACAAATTCTTTGTGTGAATCCAGAACAGAAATGAGGTTATCCAAGAACATAAGCCCTAAATCAGCAAAGCAACAGAAAAACAATCGATTGTTTCAGTTGTTTATACCAGAAAAGTTTAAAACATAATTTAAATGAGTTTAGGGTAAGAGAGAGATACACCAACAGTTTTTACTGGTTCACTCTTAAGCCAAGAGCTACATCCAGTCCCCAAGAAACTATTGGGTAATCCACTATGTAATCAAACCAGATTACAATCCACAAACCACCAAAGTAGTGACCTTGAACCCTTCAAGAAACACACTCACTTTGGCAAAACACACACCAAGAGTATTGATCTTGACCACCTCAAGAGCACACAACAGTCCTTGGCAACACAACACCAGAAATACAGAAGGTTAAGAAGGGATTACACTTGTTAATAGAACAAAACAAAATCAATACAATTGCAATCTTATTCCACTCTCTTTGAAAACCCTTGATGTGAATGTTCAAATCTTGAAATCAACTTTTTCACAAATGAAAAACTCAAATTTTTTTCTCTTCTGTTTAAAAACATAATCAAACTATTTATATTTTCCAAAGATAGGTCAAAGCAATTAATAAAGGAGCGTATTTAGTTGGAAATAATTTAAAGCACATTCAACAACCAAAACAGAATTTTATTAGGATTTTCAAAGAAACAATCGGTTGAAACCACGAAACAATCGATTGTTTGGTTTGGCAGTTAAGTCAACCAAACTAAAACAGTTTTCAACCTTTTCAAAAACTCCTAAGAGTAAAAATCACATCCGTTTTAGATTCAACAAAGGAGTGAATCACATTCTATTCTATCCAGATCCCTCCAAGTACAACATCAAACACATAGGATATGGATTCTTCAAAGCACTTGATCACTCTTGATCAACAGAATTTACAATGTATGACTCACTCCCCAATGTATAAGTGCTCTAAATAGCAAGTATGAAATACAATCACAGTAAGATTATTCACACTACAAATTTTGATTGGGTTGTATATTCGTGGTGTTGACAAGTGTTCAAATTATGACCGTTGAAGCTTTGATTTCTTCCCTTGTTCACATAGACATTAAACAATCAATTTGGAAGCTCATTAATCTTATTTAATCTTCCGGATCTTGGACTTTCGATATATTCTGAATTGTTTCTTTCTTTTTCCAAATGTGAACATTGATACTTCAATGTTATAATCTTGAGTATCTTTATCATATCCTTCGTTGTGATGCATTGTTCATCATCTTCTCATCAGATGTTGAATATGGTAACTTTTGCTTTGATAATATATTTCACGTCTTTGAGTGTCTGAATCTTTAATTATCTATGTCATGTTGTTTCTCCATGAATGTAGTAGACGATTGATAAGGAAACTTTAGCTTTGTTAATATCTGCACGTCAGTATAATCTAACATTTGCATCAATACATTTTGCATTCCTTCTATACTTGTAGTTGTTGAGATATATTTGGAAAAGTTTGAATCATGTTCTCATTTTGTTATCACATGCTCGTTCTTTCAAATAGTTCCCTTAATTAGATGAAATAGAACATTGTGCTTGATCTATTTGAATGTGAATTATCATACGTATTCCTCGGTATATTTTTCCATTCTTGTATCAAACGTTGAGATTGCAATGTTTTTATATGAGCTTTGAACACGTCTTTTCCACATGATTACTTTCAGAATAAATTCGTTTTGTGTACTTCCTCTAAGAAATGATTGGATGATGCTTTAATGCTTAATTGTACTAATCTCATTCATCAACTTCATGATTTCCTTAATCAGACGTTGAGTTTGGAAACTCTAGATATTAACTTTGTTCGCATCTTTATGTTCCTAAAACACATTTAGAAACCTTTCGTGAATATCAACAATCAATATAATATTTATATTAAAGCATGTGTATCACTGAAAAACAATATCTTCGAATTATTACATCTTTCTATTCTCATATATTAATTCAAAATATATTATTAAGTTTCCAGTTTAACTCAAATATATATAAATATTATTAATATTATTAATATTATTAATATTTTTATTAATATTATGTATATTTTTATTAATATTATTTTTATGTTAATACTATTATTATTAATAATAATATCTTTAATATTATTCACGGATATAAATTCGTAGGTATATTTTATAGATTCAGACTCTTAAGTATATTCTACATATCCAGATCTGTGCAGATTAAAAATATGAATAATATTAGTAATAGTTTTAATAATAATAATAATAATTTATTATTATTAAAATTATTATTAATTTATTAATAATAATTTTAATAAATTTTTTGTTGTCTTTTCTTAAAAATTGGGTTTAGATTAAAATATATGAGAAGTGTTATGGAATAAGAAGAATAAGAAGTTTTATTATATTTTCATTTGGTGTGACTTTTCTTTCTTATCCTTCCATGTGGAATATGAAGAGTTATTTTTGTAGGAACTTCTCATTTTAAGCTTTTTGGACAAGTTCCTCAAAAGATCTATAAGGATCATTTCACCACATCTTGAATTTCTTAATAAAGACCTTTAACAAATCTTGTCATGGTCCGATTTAAGTCTTCATTTAACTTGCTCTTCACAAAAGGTAAGAGAGAAATACACCAACAGTTTATACTGATTCACTCTTAAGTCAAGAGCTACATCCAGTCCCCAGAAAACTATTGGGTAATTGACTAAGTAATCAAACCAGATTACAATCCACATACCACCCGTGACCTTGAACCCTTCAAGAAACACACTCCCTTTGGCAAAACACACACCAAGAGTATTGATCTTGACCACCTGAAGAGCACACAACACTTCTTGCCAACACAACACCAGAAATACAGAAGGTTGAGAAGGGATTACACTTGTTTACGAAACAAAACGAAATCAATACAATTCCAATCCTATTCCACTCTCTTTGAAAACCCTAAGCTTGATGTGAATGTTCAAATCTTGAAATCAACTTTTTCACAACTAAAAAACTCAAATTTGTTTCTCTTCCTTGTTTGAAAACATAAACAAACTATTTATATTTTCCAATGATTGGTCAAAACAATTAATAAAGGAGCGTATTTAGTTGGAAATCATTTAAAGCACATTCAACAACCAAAACAGAATTCTGTTAGGATTTTCAAAGAAACAATCGGTTGAAACCACAAAACATTGAAACCACAAAACAACCGATTGTTTTGTTTGGCAGTTAAGTCAACAAAACTCAAATAGTTTTCAACCTTTTCAAAAACTCCTAAAAGTAAAACAACTGGTTGATTCGACAAAACAACAAGTTGTTTTTCACTTAGTTGTAAAAACACTTTATTTTCTAAAAGGTTTTAAATCACACCAGTTTTAGATTCAACAAAGGAGTGGATCACATTCTATTATACTCAGATCCTGTTGGGTTGGACTCACTTCCTATGGGAGGCCTAGTCCAATATTAACCTTTAGGGATTTTCAAACAGAGGGATAGCCAGCAGCAGATACAAACAGTGAGAGAAAAGAGAGAGAAAAGATTAAAGAGAGAGAAAGTTTCGCTCAGAAACTTCCGGCCACCCCCAACGCTTTGTTCACCGTTGGATCGAGCTGAAATTTTGTCAGACGATTCATACTTTGTGTGACTTTAATCTGACTGTTCGGATCTAGAAGAAGTTGTTGGAGCAGAGAGAAATTCATCTCACACTGCAGTAGCGTTTTCAGCGTTTCTTTTGAGGACGGGAATTTTCGGATTGCTACTTCTGTTTCGTCCACCGTTGAATTGGGCTGAAATTTTGTCAGCACATTCATACCTCGTGGTTCTTCAGTTGGGCCGTTCAGATTGTTCAACAGTCACTGGAACATTGAGATATAGGCCGCGTATAGTAACTGCAGTTTGTGAATTTTTCAGGTTCCTTGTTCTCTGTTTCATCTATGTTGTATTGCTATTTGGCTGGTTATTGAGCACAATTTGTGCTCTGATTTGAGACTCTCTTATAACCATAATTTTTATCATAGTGGAACCTTGATTGACTGGCTTGTGCCCGTGGTTTTTACTTCTCATATTGAGAATGTTTTCCACGTTAAAATTCTTGTGTCTTCTTGAAGTGTGTTTGTGTTGCTGCCATTATTTGCTATTGCTCACATATTCTTGCAAGTTGGGGAAATTGTTATCCGCTGCTTATTGCTCTTGTTGAGATATTATTGTTATTGTGTTGAATTTCCCATCAGAGTGGTATCAGAGCTCCTTGGTTGGGGCTATTTGACTGCTTGAATGATGGAGGCAAATACAAATAAGATGGTCTGTTTGAATGACACTAACTATCACTTATGGAAGGGAAAAATGAAGGATCTGTTATTTGTAAAGAAATTGCATCTTCCTGTGTTTGCTACTGAAAAACCAAAAGACAAGACTGATGAAGAATGGAAGTTTGAGCATCAGCAGGTTTGTGGTTTTATTCGTCAGTATGTTGAAGATAATGTTTATAATCACATTGCTAATGAGGAAGATGCAAAATCCTTGTGGAAGAAGATTGAGACTTTGTATGCTTCTAGTACAGGAAACAATAAATTATATTTGTTGAATTCCTTGATGAATTTGAGGTACAAGGAGGAGATTTCTATTTCAGATCACTTAAATGATTTTCAGGGGCTCCGAGATCAATTGTCTCAAATGGGCATCAAATTTGATGATGAAGTGTTGAGACTATGGCTACTGAATACAATGAGAAGGAAGGCTCATGGTACTTCATCTCATTCCGAGGTACTTTTCACTGAAAATAGAGGGAGAAGCCAGAAAAAGGAACCGAAAGGGAGTAAACAAAACAGCAGAAGTAAGTCCAAGTCCAGATACAAAAATGTGGAGTGCTACTATTTTCTTTGGAAAAAGGAGAACAAGGATAAGAAAGGGAAGCAGAAGGAGAAACATCATGACAATGATGGTCGTGATGGTCGTGTTACTACTGCTATTTCTGATGATGATCTTATTATTCTCCGTGACCATGATTCAGTTAATCTTGTATCAAATGAGCGCATGTGGATAATTGAAAGTGGTGCTACATTGCATGTTACACCAAGGAAGGAGTTCTTCACATCTTACACTTCTAGTGATTTTGGAGTGTTGAAGATGGGTAATGATGGTGTGTCTAAGGTAATTGGTATTGGTGATGTTTGCTTGCAAACCAATATGGGAATGCAGTTGTTGCTTAGAGGAGTCAAACATGCTCTAGATGTCCGCTTTAATGTGATGTCTGTGCAGATGCTTGATGATAGTGGTTATGAAAATCACTTTGGTTCAGGAAAGTGGAAACTCTCCAGAGGTAATCTAATTGTGGCCAAAGGGGAGAGAATTAGTAAACTGTGTGAACGCCATGGATATGGATGCTTATTTGTGGCACCAAAGGCTTAGTCATATCAGTGAGAAGGGGCTGAATTGTTTAGCTAAAAAGGATGTGCTTCCGGGATTGAAGAGTACAGAGTTGGAAAAATGTTCTCATTGCATGGCTGGTAAGCATACCAGAGTATCCTTCAAGAAGCATCCTCCCTCAAAGAAGTCAGAGTTGCTTGAATTGGTGCATTCTGATAAAGTCATTTACTGGTGCACTTTATTTTGTTACCTTTATTGATGATTGTTCCAGGAAAATTTGGGTTTATGCTTTGAAGACAAAGGACCAAGTTCTAGAGAAACTCAAATAATTTCATGTTTTGATTGAGAGACAGTCAGGCAAGAAGCTGAAATGCATTCGTACTAACAATGGTGATGAGTATTGTGGACCGTTTGATGTTTATTGCAAGCAATACGGTATTAAACATGAAAAGACTCCTCCTAAAACTCCTCAGCTGAATGGTTTAGTAGAAAGGATGAATAGAACATTGATCGAAAGAGTTAGGTGTATGCTTTCTGAAGCAAAGTTGCCTAAGTATTTTTAGGGTGAGGCATTGTACACTGCGGTGCATGTTATTAATTTGAGTCCTACAGTTGCTTTGAATGGTGAGGTGCCAGACAAGATTTGGTTTGGCAAGAATGTCAGGTATGATCATTTGCGAGTCTTCAGTTGTAAAGCATATGTGCATGTTCCAAAGGATGAGAGATCCAAGTTGGATGCGAAGACAAGGCAGTGCATCTTTATTGGTTATGGTCTAGAAGAATTTCGCCTCAAGTTCTTTGATCCTATTGAGAGGAAGTCAATTAGAAGCCGTGATGTGAAGTTCATTGAAGATCAAACCATTGAAGATATTGATAAGATAGAGAAGACGACACCTAAGATAGATAATAGATTGTCTAATGTTGATCCAGTTCGAATGCCTCTACGTGATCTGGATACTATTGAGAATAATGTTCAGAATGATGAGCAACATGATGATGTTGATGATCAGCAACTTGGAGATGATTTTGATGTTCGTATTGATGACGTTGAAGAGGAACATGGGATGTCACAAGATGAAGATCTTGGTGATGCTCCTGAACCACCTCAAGTTCAAATTCGGAGGTTTAATAGGCAGAGGGAACCATCTACCAGGTATCCTTCTGATGACTATGTTACCTTGACTGATGAAGGAGAACCTGAGTGTTATCTTGAGGCCATAGAGAGTGAAGAAAAGAAAAAGTGGTTGGATTCAATTCAAGATGAAATAAAGTCTTTGTATGATAATCACACTTTTGACTTGGTGAAATTGCCAAAAGGCAAGAAGGCTCTGGAAAACAGGTGGATTTATAGGGTAAAGCAAGAAAGCAATTCTACATCTCCAAGGTATAAAGCCAGATTGGTGGTGAAAGGTTTTAGACAGAGAAAAGGCATTGATTTCAATGAGATTTTTTTTCCTGTGGTGAAGATGTCATCCATTAGAATTGTGCTGAGTTTGGCTGCTACTCTTGATTTAGAGGTAGAGCAAATGGATGTTAAAACTGCTTTCCTTCATGGTGATTTGGAGGAAGAGATTTACATTAAGCAACCTGATGGTTTTCTTGTTGAAGGCAAGGAAGATCATGTGTGTAGGCTGAGAAAAAGTCTATATGGCTTGAAGCAGGCTTCGCGTCAATGGTACAAGAAGTTTGAGTCTGTTATGTGTGAGCATGGCTACAAGAAGACTACTTTCGATCATTGTGTCTTTGTTAAAAGGTTTGCTAATAATGATTTCATTATCCCGTTGTTGTATGTTGACGACATGCTTATTGTTGGGAAAGATATTTCCATGATCAACAGGTTGAAGAAGCAATTGAGTGAGTCATTTGCTATGAAAGACATGGGAGATGCTAAGCATATTCTTGGTATAAGAATCATGCGTGATAGGCAAGAGAAGAAGCTTTGGTTGTCACATAAGCACTGTGTTAAAAGAGTGCTACAGAGGTTCCAAATGAAAAATGCTAAGGCGGTAAGCACTCCTCTTGCTACTCATTTCAAATTGAGTGCAAAACAAAGTCCTTCTAATGAAACTGAAAAATCATATATGCAACGGGTTCCTTATGCATTTGTTGTGGGTAGTTTGATGTATGTAATGGTGTGTACAAGACCTGATATTGCACATGTTGTTGGTACTGTTAGTAGATTTTTGTCTAATCCAGGTAGAGAGCATTGGAATGTTGTGAAATGGATTTTAAGGTATCTTCGTGGTACTACTTGTTTGAAGTTGTGTTTTGGAGGTGATAAGCCTACCCTTGTGGGCTATACTGATTCTAATATGGCTGGAGACATAGATTCTAGAAGGTCTACCTCAGGCTATGTGATTAAATTTGCAGGGGGAGTTGTGGCATGGCAATCTAGATTACAAAAGTGTGTTGCGTTGTCCACTACTGAGGTAGAGTTCATTGCCATTACAGAAGCATGCAAGGAGTTGCTTTGGGTGAAGAAATTTCTGCAAGAGCTTAGTTTTGTTCAAGACAAGTACTTGCTATTTTGTGATAGTCAGAGTGCCATTCATCTTGGTAAGAATTCAACTTTTCATTTTAGGTCCAAGCATATTGGTGTGAGGTACCATTGGATACGTGATGCTTTGGAAGCTAGGTTACTGGAGTTGGCAAAAGTTCATACAAATGATAATTGTGATGATATGATGACTAAGGCGCTACTGAGAAGCAAGTTTGAAACTTGTTGTGAGATTGTCGGTTTGTCGATCTTATCCACATAGTTGTGAGGGGGAGATTTGTTGGGTTGGTCTCACTTCATATGCGGAGGCCTAGTCCAATATTAACCTTTAGGGTTTTTCAAACAGAGGGATAGCCAACAGCAAATACAGACAATGAGAGAAAAGAGAGAGGAAGTTTCGCTCAGCAACTTCCTGTCACCACCGACACTTTGTTCACCGTTGGATCGAGTGGAAATTTTGTCAGCAGGTTCATACTTTGTGTGAGTTTAATCTGACCGTTAGGATCTTGCAGACGTTGTTGGAGCATAGAGAAATTCATCTCACACTGCAGCAGCGTTTTCAGCGTTTCTTTTGAGGACGGGAATTTTCGATTTGCTTCTGCTGTATCGTCCACCGTTGGATCGGGCTGAAATTTTGTCAGCCGGTTATTACTTCATGGTTCTTCTGTTGGACCGTTCGGATTGTTCAAAAGGCACTGTAACAGTGACATATAGGCTGCGTACGGTAACTACAGTTTGTGAATTTTTCAGGTTCCTTGTTCTCGGTTGTATTGCTATTTGGCTGGTTATTGAACACAATTTGTGTTGTGATTTGAGACTCTCTTGTAACCACAATTTTGATCATAGTGGAACATTGATTGACTGGCTTGTGCCTGTGGTTTTTACTTCTCACATTGAGAATGTTTTCCACGTTAAAATTCATGTGTCTTCTTAAAGTGTGTTTGTGTTGCTGCCATTATTTGCTATTGCTCCTCATAGATTCTTGCAAGTTGGGGAAATTGTTATCCGCTGCTTATTGCTCTTGTTGAGATATTATTGTTATTGTGTTGAATTTCCCATCAGATCCCTCCCAAAACACAACAACAACATCAACCTTGCATCAAACACATAGGATATGGATTCTTCAAAGCACTTGATCACTCTTGATCAACAGAATTTACAATGTATGACTCACTCCCCAATGTATAAGTGCTCTAAATAGAAAGTATGAAATGCAATCACAGTAAGACTATTCACACTACAAATTTTGATTGTGTTGTATATTCGTGGTCTTGACAAGTGTTCAAATTATGACCGTTGAAGCTTTGATTTCTTCCCTTGTTCACATAGACATTAAACAATGAATTTGGAAGCTCATTAATCTTATTTAATCTTCAACATCTTGGACTTTAGATATATTCTGAATTGTTTCTTTCTTTTTCCAAATGTGAACATTGATACTTCAATGTTATAATCTTGAGTATCTTTATCATATCCTTCGTTGTGATGCATTGTTCATCATCTTCTCATCAGATGTTGAATATGGTAACTTTTGCTCTGATCATATATTTCACGTCTTTGAGTGTCTGAATCTTCAATTATCTATGTCATGTAGTGTCAAAGAAAAAGATCAATATTGCTAGATCTTATTTAGTTCTTCAAAACAACTTAAGTATAAAACATGATCATACTTCATATATAAGAAAATAGTGCTATAAAAATAATAAATCATGTAAGACGCAAGTGTTTCGTCTGACAAACAATACAACACAATGCAATTTTTTCTCAAATTCTAATAAGACGCGCAACACATGAAACACACATAAAACATCATACGATACACATAGATTAAGCAAACCTCGCACCTAAAATAAATATCCATGTGTTTAATCTATGTTTGCAGGGAATGTCCTTCTACTAAAGAGATTCATTCAAAATTAAATATCAAAGATCTCTTAAGGTGTGAGTTAAAGTTATTTTTTTTTCATTAACTTCCTAACACAAAAATACTCAACTCTTGTCCTGTGTAGAGTGCACACCAATTATGAATTTATCGAAAAAAGTTATACTATCTAGGGATATAAGTGTTGTCAACTATCAAGGACATTATGAAAAAATGAGTAAAGATTGAGGCTACATGAAATAAGACAATTATGTTAAAGCTTGCCAAATACATTATGGACATACATAGAAGCTAAAAAGGCTCAACAAATATAAATGATCGCCTAATAGTTACCTTATTCAAGTCTATAAAAAGAATTCCATCTAGAAGAAGAGACATAAAGGAGAGGCTATATGATGCTAGAATGTTGCTCAAACTAAGAGCACTCCTCTAAGCCACAAGAGGAGAGGTTGTACTCTTATAAAATGTTGATAAGATGATAGAGAACACCTTATAGCTTCATTAAAGAATCCTCAATCGAAAGTTAAAGTACTAAGATCCAGAGATGTAATTCACTTCCAGACTCATATACGTTAAAAGTAAGAAAAGCTAAATTTGGGTTTCAAGTACAAATGAAAGAGAGAAAAGATGAGATAAACTCAAAGCAAATATTTTATATATATATATATATTAAAAGAATGAAATTCACATTACAATGAGACTCCAAAAACGATTGAACCCACACCTAACAATACAAACATATTCTTCAATAACAACAAAAATATCAGTTTATCACTTAAACAAAAAAATACTCCCACAAACTTGAACTAAATAAAACATTAGACTTTAAACATCAAGTTAAGAAACTAAAAAAAAACTTTAAAATATTATTTAGTCTCTAATATTACGAAAATATCATTTTTTTTAAAAAAAATTAGGGAATAAAATCAAATTTATCATAATTTGTAAACATTAAAATCATAACTAAAACCTATAATTTGTAATATAAAAAATAAAAAATAGCACTTGAGTAAAAATTAAAGATTAAAATGATCAAAGATGTGGGAATAAATTGAATGATTCATTATGAATAGATAAACATTGATATATATTATCACAAATAAACTTTATCGATTCAATCTAAACCCTATAGCATCTCTCCATGCCTTCTTGTGATTCCTTCTGTTAATCCCTGTGAACATCCTCCATCTTGTGGCATTCTTTAAAGCAAATACAATGAAAGTTGGACGTTATGCATTTACCAGTATCATAATGAGATAGTTGGCACGTTCGAACACAAGTTGAATCTTGGGTGCACCCAGTTAAGAATGTTTCCGTTTTGGGCACACATTCTCTAGTTGCAGCCTGTGCTGATATTTCTTCTACAATTGCAAAATCATACCAAAAGTAAGTTTTATTTGCTCAAAAATTGTGATGCAAATTCTTAAAAAATGTATGCAAGCGGAGAAGAGAATGATGAACAGCATAAAAGAGAGACTTACGAGCAAAGAAGAGAATGGTGAACAGAATAAAGACATGAACTTGTTTTGCCATAGCTTTGATAGTGATAATCCCATTGTTTGGTTTGGCAGTTAAGTCAACCAAACTAAAACAGTTTTCAAAGAGTAAAAATCACATCAGCTTTAGATTCAACAAAGGAGTGAATCACATTCTATTCTACCCAGATCCCTCCAAGTACAACATCAAACACATAGGATATGGATTCTTCAAAGCATTTGATCACTCTTGAAATACAATCACAGTAAGATTATTCACACTACAAATTTTGATTGTGTTGTATATTCGTGGTGTTGACAAGTGTTCAAATTATGACCTTGGAAGCTTTGATTTCTTCCCTTGTTCACATAGACATTAAACAATCAATTTGGAAGCTCAATAATCTTATTTAATCTTCTGCATCTTGGACTTTAGATATATTCTGAATTGTTTCTTTCTTTTTCCAAATGTGAACATTGATACTTCAATGTTATAATCTTGAGTATCTTTATCATATCCTTCGTTGTGATGCATTGTTCATCATCTTCTCATCAGATGTTGAATATGGTAACTTTTGCTCTGATCATATATTTCACGTCTTTGAGTGTCTGAATCTTCAATTATCTATGTCATGTTGTTTCTCCATGAATGTACTTTAGCTTTGTTAATATCTGCACGTCATTATTATCTAATATTTGCATCAATACATTTTGCATTCCTTCTATACTTGTGGTTGTTGAGATATATTTGGAAAAGTTTGAATATGTTCTCATTTTGTTATCACATGCTCGTTCTTTCAAATAGTTTCCTTAATTAGATGAAATAGAACATTGTGTTTGGTCTATTTGAATGTGAATTATCATACGTATTTCTCTGTATATTTTTCCATTCTTTGTATTAAATAAAAAAATTCTCCCTCATTTCTTCATGAAACTCTTCCGATTCATGAGAATTTTGTGTCTAGTGTTTAGTTTCTATGTTTTATTTTTGTCGATGATTATAATGGACATGTTATACAAGATTTTTTTTTAAGTCATTGTCATTAGAGTCAACCACACCGTGATAAATTAAATTAATATTAAAAGTAGATCTCATTTAGTGTCCACTTAACCAATGCTAATTTAGATATATTTTAAAATTAAAAAACATTAGTGTTGGCTTGACCGAGACTAAATTGCTTTAATTAGAAAATTAATTTAAGATTAGTGCTAAATTAGCATCGGCTTAACCGACATTATTTAGAGTCAAACCTCAAAAGTCAAACTTAATGAATTAACATGGCTTTAGAATATGCTACATTTTATGTAAATCTGATGCTATTGATTAATTAACATTAACTATTATTTCTTAGCATCAACTTTTAACCGATACTAAATGAACATTCTTTTATAGTTTTTGGATGCTAAAAAACATTAAAAAGAAGAAAGAAGAGAGAGAGAGAGAATGAAACGAAGAGAATTCAATTAGAAATAAAAAATTATTTGAATAAGTTAAAAATATAATAGAATATAAAATAATTTTGTTAATTATTAATAATTTATTTATTATAACTATATCAACCATAATTATGTTAGCATATGTTATCATGAACCGATAAAGACGATCACATTTGGTACGTATTATTAGTTAGTGTCAAGGAAAAAGTTCAATATTGCAAGATCTTATTTAGTTCTTCAAAACAACTTAAGTATAAAACATGATCATACTTCATATATAAGAAAATAGAGCTATAAAAATAATAAATCATATAAGACGCAAGTGTTTCGTCTAACCGACAACAGAACACAGTGCAATCTTTTCTCAAATTCTAATAAGACGCACTACACATGAAACACACATCAAACATCACACGATACACATAGATTAAGCAAACCTCACACCTAAAATAAATATCGATGTGTTTAACCTATTTTTCCAGGGAATGTCTGTCTACTAAAGAGATTCGTTCAAAATTAAATATCAAAGATCTCTTAAGATGTGAGTTAAAGTTATTTTTTTTCGTTAACTTCCTAACACAAAAATATTCAACTCTTGTCCTGTGTAGAGTGCACACCAATTATGAATTTATCGAAAAAGTTATACTATCTAGGGATGTAAGTGTTGTCAACTATCAAGGACATTGTGAAAAAATGAGCAAAGATTGAGGCTACATGAAATAAGACAATTATGTTAAAGCTTGCCAAATACATTATGGAAATACATAGAAGCTAAAAAGGCTCAACAAATATAAATGATCGCCTAATAGTTACCTTATTCAAGTCTATAAAAAGAATTCCGTATAGAAGAAGAAGACATAAAGGAGAGGCTATATGATGCTAAAATGTTGCCCAAACTAAGAGCACTCCTCTAAGCCACAAGAGGAGAGGTTGTACTCTTATAAAATGTTGATAAGATGATAGAGAACACCTTATAGCTTCATTAAAGAATCCTCAATCGAAAGTTAAAGTACTAAGATCCAGAGATGTAATTCACTTCCAGACTCATATAAGTTAAAAGTAAGAAAAGCAAAATTTGCGTTTCAAGTACAAATGAAAGAGAGAAAAGATGAGATAAACTCAAAGCAAATATTTTATATATATATATATATATATATATATATATTAAAACAATGAAATTCACATTATAATGAGACTCCAAAAACGATTGAACCCACACCTAACAATAGAAACATATTCTTCAATAACTACAAAAATATCAATTTATCACTTAAACGAAAAAAATACTCCCACAAACTTGAACTAAATAAAACTTTAGACTTTAAACATCAAGTTAAGAAACTAAAAAAAAACTTTAAAATATTATTTAGTCTCTAATATTACGAAAATATCATTTTTTTTAAAAAAAAAAATAGGGAATAAAATCAAATTTATCATAATTTGTAAACATTAAAATCATAACTAAAACCTATAATTTGTAATATAAAAAATAAAAAATAGCACTTGAGTAAAAATTAAAGATTAAAATGATCAAAGATGTGGGAATAAATTGAATGATTCATTATGAATAGATAAACATTGATATATATTATCACAAATAAACTTTATCGATTCAATCAAAACCCTATAGCATCTCTCCATGCCATTTTGTGATTCCTTCTGTTAATCCCTGTGAACATCCTCCATCTTGTGGCATTCTTTAAAGCAAATACAATGAAAGTTGGACGTTATGCATTTACCAGTATCATAATGAGATATTTGGCACGTTCGAACACAAGTTGAATCTTGGGTGCACCCAGTTAAGAATGTTTCAGTTTTGGGCACACATTCTCCAATTGCAGCCTGTGCTGATATTTCTTCTACAATTGCAAAATCATACCAAAAGTAAGTTTTATTTGCTCAAAAATTGTGATGCAAATTCTTAAAAAATGTATGCAAGCGGAGAAGAGAATGATGAACAGCATAAAAGAGAGACTTACGAGCAAAGAAGAGAATGGTGAACAGAATAAAGACATGAACTTGTTTTGCCATAGCTTTGATAGTGATAATCCCAAGTGGAGAGTTTTTGTGAATTTGCAATTGATGAGGAATCCTCATTAAATATAGAGATGGATGGTTATAATTTCATTTAAATTTCTATATACAAAACAAAATTTACAATTAATGTGGATCACGTGTATTAAATGAAAGGGCAACGAAACTGATTTTTCAAGCTTTTGTATATTTAAAGTATTTTTTATTAGTTCAAATTTAAAAAGAGTTAACATTATTAATCGAAGTAAATAATATTTTATTACAAAAATTTATATCAACTCTAAAAAAAACTTATTAAATACAAATTAAATTAGAGGTAAAAATAATTAATTATTATATTAACTAAGTTAAATTTATTTATTTATTTTTTAAATATAACAAATCATAATTACATAATATTATTTTTATAAAAAAATACAACTTTTACATGTATAATAAACTTCTATTATTTTTATCATATTATATAAGTTTACATTTATATATTAATTCTATTAAATATTTGTAATACACTAGATTAATTTATCAGTTTGAAACTTCAAAATTAAAATTTATCATCTAGAAACTAATTTATAAGTTAATTTTATGAAATACATCTAATATTGTATTAATTAAGATTTTCAGCTATATCCTCGTTAATTTATGAAAATAATTTTAAATTTCATTTAATGTTTTTTAAATTAATTGATTATAGTTTATGATTATATAAAATGTAAGAGAATATTGTATTCTACTAATCTATTTTTATTAATAGGAGTTTAGTTTTGATACCGCAGAGATTTTTATTTAAAATTCCTATATAGTCAATTAATTTAAAATTACCTTAAATATAAAATTTAAATAATTATTATAATAGCCAATAATATTTTTGAATATGAGGATTTAATATTAAGTAACAGCATAAATATGTGAGTATTTGAAAAGTTATTTTCTATATCCTCAATATTGCCTCATTAACCAGCTTGATATACACTACCACTTGGAATATACTTATGTTTTTCACCTTAAGGAATAATTATTAACGAAAATAATCAATTCTGATAAATGATTTAAATTGTTTGGTTTTACAGAAATATTTATTTAAGTTGCAAAGAAAAAATTGACATTTTTATTACTACTTTTAATTATTTATTATATTAATTTGTTTATAAGAGTAGTATAATATTTAATTGAAATAAAAAAAGTTAATTTTTCAATTAATATTCTATTCATTATAAATAAATTTAAGATTATCCACCAATAAATTTACGAATATATCCATAAATAAATTTACTATTACATTATTACTAACGAAATTTATTCGTAGTATATGAATTACTATCCACATATTCATATTTATGAAACATTACACAATAATTAAGAATAATAATATTAATAATAATAAAAGTAATAATAATATTAAAATTATTAATATTGTAATTAATACTATTAAAAATATTAATATTCTTAATATTGTAATTAATACTATTACAAATATTAATATTATTAATATTGTAATTAATACTATTACAAATATTAATATTGTAATTAATACTATTAAAGATATTAATGTTATAAATATTATAATTAATACCTTTAAAAATATTAATGTTATTAATATTGTAATTAATACTATTAAAAATATCATGTTATTAATATTGTAATTAATTCTATTAAAAATATCAATGTTATTAATATTGTAATTAATACTATTAAAAATATCAATATTATTAATATTGTAATTAATACTATTTTAAATATCAATATTATTAATATTGTAATTAATACTATTAAAAATATTAATATTAATATTATCTACTTATATATAGATCAGTAAGTATTATCTATATATGGATGTATATTTGTAAATAATAATAATATCATTATTATTAATAATATTATTAAATACTAATATTATTATTAATATTTTTATTAATATTATTAATAATTTAATCAATATTATGAAAATTTATTATTATTATTAGAACTATTAATAATATTATTTATAAATATTAATATTATTATTAATATTATTTTTATGTTAATACTATTATTATTACTAATAATATCTTTAATTTTATTCACGGATATAAATTCGTAGGTATATTTTACATATCAAGACCCTTAAGTATATTCTCCAGATCCAGATTTGTGCAGATTAAAAAGATGAATAATATTACTAATAGTTTTAATAATAATTTATTATTATTAAAATTATTATTAATTTATTAGTAATAATTTTAATAAATTTTTGTTGTCTTTTCTTAAAAATTGGGTTTAGATGAAGAAGAATGAGAAGTGTTATGGAAGAAGAAGAAGAATAACAAGTTTTATTATATTTTTATTTGGTGTGACTTTTCTTTCTTATCCTTCATGTGGAATAGGAAGAGTTATTTTTGTAGGAACTTCTCATTTTAAGCTTTTTGGACTAGTTCCTCAAAAGATCTATAAGGATCATTTCACCACATCTTGAATTTCTTAATATAGGCCTTTTACAAATTTTGTCATGGTTGGATCTAAGTCTTCATTTAGCTTGCTCTTTACAAAGAGTATTTTTATCTCCTTATAATACTCTTGAAGGTACAATTAGCTCTAGAAGGTGGAGAGTGGTGAATAAAACTTGAACTTAATATGAGTACCTGAAAAAAGCTGTCAAAGCAAATATAATATCAAAAGATAAAAGATAGAGAGAGAAGTACACACAAAGTTCATTATGGTTCACCCAAGACTTGAGTTACGTCCAATCCTCTCAAGCAACCCACTTAAGAGCCTTTACTAACATAACTATTCTACACCTCTTCAGGTACACAAGTATTCTTCACCTCTCTAGGTAGAAGTATTATCCACCTCTCAAGGTATAGTATTCTCCACATCTCCCAGTACAGGTATTCTCCACCTCTCCAGGTACAAGTCTTCTCCACCTCTCCAGGTACAAGTCTTCTCCACCTCTTTAGGTACAAGTATTTTACATCTCTCCAAATAATCAGTTTTAATCTCCCCATGAGACAAAGACCTCTCAACAAGTGAGAAACACTCTCAAACTGAGAGCAACAATGAAAGTGTGTAGGGTTATCTTCACACAGTGAAGAATTTGTTAGAATATATGGCCTTAAACGAGAGGGGAGTAAATTGTTTAAGAGGGGTTTTCGAAAACTTTTCAATGTTTCACAAATTCTTTGTCTGAATCCAGAACAGAAATCAGCTTATCCAAGAACATAAGCACTAAATCAGCAAAGCAACATAAAAACAATCAGAGAAAAATTTAAAACAGAATTTAAATGAGTTTAGGGTAAGAGAGAGATACACCAACAGTTTTTACTGGTTCACTCTTAAGGCAAGAGCTACATTCAGTCCCCAGAAAACTATTGGGTAATCCACTAAGTAATCAAATCAGATTACAATCCACAAACCACCAAAGTAGTGACACCTCAAGAGCACACAACACTCCTTCAATCTTATTCCACTCTCTTTGAAAACCATGTGAATGTTCAAATTTTTTTCTCTTCTTTGCTTGAAAACATAAACAAACTATTTATATTTCCAAATATAGGTCAAAGCAATTAATAAAGGAGCTTATTTAGTTGGAAATAATTTAAAGCACATTCAACAACCAAAACAGAATTCTATTAGGATTTTCAAAGAAACAATCGGTTGAAACCACGAAACAATCGATTATTTGGTTTGACAGTTAAGTCAACCAAACTAAAACAGTTTTCAATCTTTTAAAAAACTCCTAAGAGTAAAAATCACATCAATTTTAGATTCAACAAAGAGTGAATCACATTCTATTCTACCCAGATCCGTCCAAGTACAACATCAAACACGTAGGATATGAATTCTTCAAAGCACTTGATCACTCTTGATCAATAGAATTTACAATGTATGACTCACTCCCCAATGTATAAGTGCTCTAAATAGCAAGTATGAAATACAATCACAATAAGATTATTCACACTACAAATTTTGATGGTGTTGTATATTCGTGGTGTTGACAAGTATTCAAATTATGACAGTTGAAGCTTTGATTTCTTCCCTTGTTCACATAGACATTAAACAATCAATTTGGAAGCTCATTAATCTGATTTAATCTTCTGGATCTTGGACTTTAGATATATTCTGAATTGTTTCTTTCTTTTTCCAAATGTGAACATTGATACTTCAATGTTATAATCTTGAGTATCTTTATCATATCCTTCGTTGTGATGCATTGTTCATCATCTTCTCATCAGATGTTGAATATGGTAACTTTTGCTTTGATCATATATTTCACGTCTTTGAGTGTCTGAATCTTTAATTATCTATGTCATGTTGTTTCTGCACGTTATTATAATCTAACATTTGCATCAATTCATTTTGCATTCCTTCTATACTTGTGGTTGTTGAGATATATTTGGAAAAGTTTGAATCATGTTCTCATTTTGTTATCACATGCTCGTTCTTTCAAATAGTTCCCTTAATTAGATGAAATAGAACATTGTGTTTGATCTATTTGAATGTGAATTACCTCTGTATATTTTTCCATTCTTGTATCAAACGTTGAGATTGAAATCTTTTTATATGAGCTTTGAACATGTCTTTTCCACATGATTACTTTCAGAATAAATTCGTTGTGTGTACTTCCTCTAAGAAATGATTGGATGATGCTTTAATGCTTAATTGTACTAATCTCATTCATCAACTTCATGATTTCCTTAATCAGACGTTGAGTTTGGAAACTTTGTTCGCATCTTTATGTTCCTAAAACACATTTAGAAACCTTTCATGAATATCAACAATCAATATAATATTTATATTAAAGCATGTGTATCACTGAAAAACAATATCTTCGAATTATTACATCTTTCTATTCTCATATCTTAATTCAAAATATATTATTAAGTTTCCTGTTTAACTCAAATTAAAACATTTAAGGGGCAATTAGATTTAATCTAGTTTATATTCTTCTAAATATATTTTTGAAAAACCATTTGATATATAATCAGTCATATGCTCTTGTTTTTCGAAACCTTTTTCGTTCAAGCACTGAGTTTACATAAACTTTACCATACAATCAAAGGTTAAATAGTTGTATTCCAAATCAGATTTTAATCACTCAAGAAATACATTTATTCCTTGAAACATTAAAACATGTGTATTTAATACTATTGAAAATATTAATGTTATTAATATTGTAATTAATACTATTGAAAATATTAATATTATTAATATTGTAATTAATACTATTGAAAATATTAATATTATTTATATTGTAATTAATACTATTAAAATATTAATATTATTAATATTGTAATTAATGATATTAAAAATATTAATATTTTAATTAATACTATTAAAATATTAATATTATCTACTTATATATAGATCAGTAAGTATTATCTATATATGGATGTATATTTGTAAATAATAATAATAATAATATTATTATTATTATTATTATTAATAATATGAATTTTAATATTATTAAATATTTTTATTAATATTATTAATAATGTAATTAATATTATGAATATTTTTTTATTATTATTATTAGTACTATTAATCTATTAATAATATTATTTATAAATATTATTAATATTTTTATTAATATTATGTATATTTTATTAATATTATTTTTTTGTTAATACTATTATTATTAATAATAATATCTTTAATATTATTCACGGATATAAATTCGTAGGTATATTTTACAGATTCAGACTCTTAAGTACATTCTACATATCAAGATATGTGCAGATTAAAAATATGAATAATATTAGTAATAATTTTAATAATAATAATAATAATAATTTATTATTATTAAAATTATTATTAATTTATTAATAATAATTTTAATAAAAAATTTTGTCTTTTCTTGAAAATTGGGTTTAGATGAAGAAGAATGAGAAGTGTTATGGAATAAGAAGAATAATAAGTTTTATTATATTTTCATTTGGTGTGACTTTTCTTTCTTATCCTTCCATGTGGAATATGAAGAGTTATTTTTGTAGGAACTTCTCATTTTAAGCTTTTTGGACAAGTTCCTCAAAAGATCTATAAGGATCATTTCACCACATCTTGAATTTCTTAATAGAGACCTTTTACAAATCTTGTCATGGTCCGATTTAAGTCTTCATTTAACTTGCTCTTCACAAAAGGTAAGAGAGAAATACACCAACAGTTTATACTTATACCGGTTCAGTCTTAAGTGAAGAGCTACATCCAGTCCCCAGAAAACTATTGGGTAATCCACTAAGTAATCAAACCAGATTACAATCCACATACCACCAGTGACCTTGAACCCTTCAAGAAACACACTCCCTTTGGCAAAACACACACCAAAAGTATTGATCTTGACCACCTCAAGAGCACACAACACTTCTTGCCAACACAACACCAGAAATACAGAAGGTTGAGAAGGGATTACACTTGTTTACAAAACAAAACGAAATCAATACAATTGCAATCCTATTCCACTCTCTTTGAAAACTCAAAGCTTGATGTGAATGTTCAAATCTTGAAATCAACATTTTCATAACTAAAAAACTCAAATTTGTTTCTCTTCCTTGTTTGAAAACATAAACAAACTATTTATATTTTCCAAAGATTGATGAGCGTATTTAGTTGAAAATCATTTAAAGCACATTCAACAACGAAAACATAATTCTTTTAGGATTTTCAAAGAAACAATCGATTGAAACCACAAAACAACTGATTGTTTAGTTTGGCAGTTAAGTCAACAAAACTCAAACAATTTTCAACCTTTTCAAAAACTCCTAAAAGTAAAACAACTGGTTGATTCGACAAAACAACAAGTTGTTTTTCACTTAGTTGTAAAAACACTTTATTTTCTAAAAGGTTTTAAATCACATCAGTTTTAGATTCAATAAAAGAGTGGATCACATTCTATTCTACTCAGATCCTGTTGGGTTGGACTCACTTCTATGGGAGGCTCAGTCAATATTAACTTTAGGGTTTTTTAAACAGAGGGAATGGCCAGCAGAGATACAGAAGTGAGAGAAAAGATTAAAGAGAGAGAAAGTTTCGCTCAGAACTTCCAGCCGCCACGACCTTTGTTCACCGTTGGATCGAGCTGAAATTTTGTCAGAGGTTCATATTTGGTGAATTGATCTGACCGTTCGGATCTTGGAAGAGTTGTTTAACAGGAGGAATTCATCTCACACTGCAGCAGCGTTCAGCGTTTCTTGAGGACGAAATTTCGGATTGTTGCTGCTGTTTCGTCCACCGTTGGATCGGCTGAAATTTTTTCAGCAGGTTCATACCTTGTTGTTTCAATTGGACCGTTCGGATTGATCAAAAGTCACCGGAACATGAATATACTCCGCGTACGGTAGCTGCAATTTTTTGAATTTTTCAGGTTCTTGTTCTCTGTTTCATCTTTGTTGTATTGCTATTTGGCTGTTATTGAGCACAATTTGTGCTGTGATTTGAGACTCTCTTATAACATAATTTGATCATAGGGGAGCTTGATTGACTGCTTGTGCCCGTGGTTTTTACTTCTCACATTGAGAAGGTTTTCCACGTTAAAATTTTTTGTCTTCTTGAAGTGTGTTTTGTGTTGCTGCATTATTTTTTATTGCTCCTCAAAGATTCTTGCAAGTTGGGGAAATTTTATCCTCTGCTTATTCTCTTGTTGAGATATTATTGTTATTGGTTGAATTTCCCATCAGAGTGGTATCAGAGCTCTGGTTGGAGCTATTTGACTGCTTGAATGATGGAGGCAAATACAAATAAGATGGTCTGTTTGAATGACACTAACTATCACTTAAGGAAGGGAAAAATGAAGGATTGTTATTTGTGAAGAAATTGCATCTTCCTGTGTTTGCTACTGAAAACCAAAACACAAGATTATGAGGAATGGAAGTTTGAGCATCAGCAAGTTTGTGGTTTTATTCGTCAGTATGTTGAAGACAATGTTTATAATCACATTGCTAATGAGGAAGATGCAAAATCCATGTGGAAGAAGATTGAGACTTTGTATGCTTCTAGTACAAGAAACAATAAATTATATTTGTTGAATTCCTTGATAAATTTTGAGGTACAAGGAGGGGATTTCTATTTCAGATCACTTAAATGATTTTTAGGGGCTCCGAGATCAATTGTCTCAAATGGGCATCAAATTTGATGATGAAGTGTTGGGATTATGGCTATTGAATACTCTACCAGACTCTTGGGAAACATTTCGGGTTTCAATTACAAACTCATCACTGATGGTGTTGTCTCCTTGGAAAATGTTAAGAGAAGTGTTCTTAATGAGGAGATGAAAAGGAAGGCTCATGGTACTTCATCTCATTCCGAGGTACTTTTCACTGAAAAATAGGAGGAGAAGTCAGAAAAAGGAACCGAAAGGGAGTAAACAGAACAACATAAGTAAGTCCAAGTATAGATACAAAAATGTGGAGTGTCATTATTGTCACAAAATAGGGCACATTCAGAGAAACTGTTTTCTTTGGAAAAAGGAGAACAAGGATAAGAAAGGAAAGCAGAAGGAGAAACATCATGATAATGATGATCGTGTTACTACAGCTATTTGTGATGATGATCTTATTATTCTCTGTGACCATGATTCAGTTAATCTTGTATCAGATGAGAGCATGTGGATAATTGATAGTGGTGCTACATTGCATGTTACACCAAGGAAGGAGTTCTTCACATCTTAAACTTCTGGTGATTTTGGGGTGTTGAAGATGGGTAACGATGGTGTCTCTAAGGTAATTGGTATTGGTGATGTTTGCTTGCAAACCAATATGGGAATGCAGTTGTTGCTTAGAGGAGTCAAACATGCTCCAGATATCCACTTTAATTTGATCTTTGTGTAGATGCTTGATGATAGTGGCTATGAAAACCACTTTGGTTCAGGAAAGTGGAAACTTTCTAGAGGTAATCTAATTGTGGCCAAAGGGGAGAAAATTAGTAAATTGTAGGACAAAAGCATGGTACTAGACATGTGAACGCCATGGATATGGATGCTTCTTTGTGGCACCGAAGGCTTAGTCATATAAGTGAGAAAGGGCTGAATTGTTTAGCTAAAATGGATGTGCTTTTGGGATTGAAGAGTGCAGAGTTGGAGAAATGTTCTCATTGCATGGCTGGTAAGAAGACCAGAGTATCCTTCAAGAAGCATCCTCCCTCAAAGAAGTCAGAGTTGCTTGAATTGGTGCATTCTGTGGATCATAAAGTCATTTACTAGTGCACTTTATTTTGTTACCTTTATTGATGATTGTTCCAGGAAGTTTGGGGTTATGCTTTGAAGACAAAGGACCAAGTTCTAGAGAAATTCAAAGAATTTCATGTTTTGGTTGAGAGACAGTAAGGCAAGAAGCTGAAATGCATTCGTACTGGCAATGGTGGTGAGTATTGTGGACCGTTTGATGTTTATTGCAAGCAATACGGTATTAAACATGAAAAAAATCCTCCTAAAACACCTCAGCTGAATGGTTTAGCAGAAAGGATGAATAGAACATTCATCAAAAGAGTTAGGTGTATGCTTTCTGAAGCAGTTGCCTAAGCATTTTTGGGGTGAGGCATTGTACACTGCGATGCATGTTATTAATTTGAGTCCTGCAGTTGCTTTGAATGGTGAGGTGCCAGACAAGATTTGGTTTGGCAAGAATGTCAGGTATGATCATTTGCGAGTCTTCGACTGTAAAGCATATGTGCATGTTCCAAAGGATGAGAGATCCAAGTTGGATGCGAAGACAAGGCAGTGCATCTTTATTGGTTATGGTCAAGACGAATTTGGCTACAAGTTCTTTGATCCTGTTGAGAGGAAGTCAATTAGAAGTCGTGATGTGAAGTTCATGGAAGATCAAACCATTGAAGATATTGACAAGATAGAGAAGACGACATCTAAGATAAATAATAGATTGTCTAATGTTGATTCAGTTTGAATGCCTCTATGTGATCTGGATACTATTGAGAATAATGTTCAGAATGATGAGCAACATGATGATGTTGATGATCAGCAACTTGGAGATGATTTTGATGTTCATATTGATGACGTTGATGAGGAACATGGGATGTCACAAGATGAAGATCTTGGTGATGCTCCTGAACCACCTCAAGTTCAAATTCGAAGGTCTAATAGGCAGAGGGAACCATCTACCAGGTATCCTTCTGATGATTATGTTACCTTGAAAAATGAAGGAGAACCTGAGTGTTATCTTGAGGCCATAGAGAGTGAAGAAAAGAAAAAGTGGTTGGATGTAATGCAAGATGAAATAAAGTCTTTGTATGATAATCACACCTTTGACTTGGTGAAATTGCCAAAAGGCAAGAAGGCTCTGGAAAACAGGTGGATTTATAGGGTAGAGCAAGAAAGCAATTCTACATCTCTAAGGTATAAAGCCAGATTGGTGGTGAAAGGTTTTACACAGAGAAAAGATATTGATTTCAATGAGATTTTTTCTCCTGTGGTGAAGATGTCATCCATTAGAATTGTGCTGAGTTTGGCTGCTACTCTTGATTTAGAGGTAGAGCAAATGGATGTTAAAACTGCTTTCCTTCATGGTGATTTGGATGAAGAGATTTACATAAAGCAACTTGATGGTTTTCTTGTTGAAGGCAAGGAAGATCATGTGTGTAGGCTGAGGAAAAGTCTATATGGCTTGAAGCAGGCTCCGTGTCAACGGTACAAAAAGTTTGAGTCTGTTATGTGTGAGCATGAATTCAAGAAGACTACTTCTGATCATTGTGTCTTTGTTAAAAGGTTTGCTAATAATGATTTTATTATCCTGTTGTTGTATGTTGATGACATGCTTATTGTTGGAAAAGATATTTCCATGATCAACAGGTTGAAGAAGCAATTGAGTGAGTCATTTGCTATGAAAGACATGGGAGCTGCTAAGCAAATTCTTGGTATAAGAATCATGCGTGATAGGCAAGAGAAGAAGTTTTGGTTGTCACAGGAGCACTATGTTAAAAGAGTGTTACATAGGTTCCAGATGGAAAATGTTAAGGTGGTAAGCAGTCCTCTTGCAACTAATTTTAAATTGAGTGCAAAACAAAGTCCTTCTAATGAAACTGAAAAATCAGATATGCAACGGGTTCCTTATGCATCTGCTGTGGGTAGTTTGATGTATGCAATGGTGTGAACAAGACTTGATATTGCACATGTTGTTGGTACTGTTAGTAGATTTTTGTCTAATCTAGGTAGAGAGCATTGGAATGTTGTGAAATGGATTTTAAGGTATCTTCGTGGTACTAATTGTTTGAAGCTTTATTTTGGAGGTGATAAGCCTACCCTTGTGGGCTATACTGATTTTGATATGGCTGGAGACATAGATTCTAGAAGGTCTACCTCAGGCTATGTGATTAAATTTGTAGGGGGAGTTGTGGCACGAAAATCTAGATTGCAGAAGTTTGTTGCATTGTCCACTACTGAGGCAGAGTTCATTGCCATTACAGAAACATGCAAGGAGTTTCTTTGGGTGAATGATGAATGTTGTTATTAATGCTTATTTGACACTAGTTGCAAATATAGGCATTATGTCTACTAGTGAATGATGAATGTTGTTATTAATGCTTATTTGACACTCTGAGCTCATTGATAAATAAAGTTTCTGAAATTTATGTTTTCTACTTTATGTATATGCATGTAAATTATGTTGTGAAAAACAAATTATGTTGTTATTGATGAAAATGACATTATGTTTGAACCTATTATGAATTTCTCATTATAAAGTCATATTAAGGAGAAAGGATGATATAATAGTACATGGAAGGAAATGTGTCGATTGAAATGACATGTAATCGCCATGACTCTTATTATTTTTGTATCGCCTAAACCAATTTATGTAAGGCCTTTTAAATGCGCATTTATGTAATTATTAAATTATGAAAGTAGTATAACTCATATGAGTCAAGTGGGAGAATGTAAGAAATTATGTAAATTAATTTCTATAAAGTGACTCACATGACTTAGAGTTTGGGCTTTGGGCCCAAATATGATTTAATAATAATAATAGAATAAAGACCCATTGGTTAACGTGAGAAATATATATCTGATGATATACCTAATGAAAACCTACATCTGATGGAGATTGGGAACTAAAGGTTATAGGGTTTTGTCTCTGGAAATAATAGTTGTCTCACTGTTAACCATCACGAAAGTGTTTGACAAGAACGAAATTGTTAAGAGATAGATTGGGACAAAGGAGATAAAGTAATTGCTGAAGTAGGATCACTCATGGATCAAGGTAAGTGCCTATTATGGGTATATGTGAAAATCATGATATGATAAGATCTGTATGAGAACATTATTGTATGCGTTCATAATGATGTTTAATCATATTTTAATATTTACATTTATTTCTCACATTGAGAAGGTTTTTCACGTTAAAATTTTTATGTCTTCTTGAATGTGTTTTGTGTTGCTGCCATTATTTGTTATTACTCCTCAAAAATTCTTGGAAGTTGGAGAAATTATTATTTGCTGCTTATTGCTGAGATATTATTGTTAGTGTTGAATTTCCCATCAGATCCCTCCCAAAACACAACAGCAACTAACCTTGCATCAACAATAGGATATGGATTCTTCAAAGCACTTGATCACTCTTGATCAACAGAATTTACAATGTATGACTCACTCCCAATGTATAAGTGCTCTAAATAGAAGTATGAAATGCAATCACAGTAAGACTTCACACTACAAATTTGATTGTTGTATATTCGTGGTCTTGACAAGTGTTCAAATTATGACCGTTGAAGCTTTGATTTCTTCCCTTGTTCACATAGACATTAAACAATGAATTTGGAAGCTCATTAATCTTATTTAATCTTCAACATCTTGGACTTTAGATATATTCTGAATTGTTTCTTTCTTTTTCCAAATGTGAACATTGATACTTCAATGTTATAATCTTGAGTATCTTTATCATCATATCCTTCGTTGTGATGCATTGTTCATCTTCTCATCAGATGTTGAATATGGTAATTTTTCTTTGATCATATATTTCACGTCTTTGAATGTCTGATCTTCAATTATATGTCATGTTGTTTCTCCATGAATGTACTTTAGCTTTGTTAATATCTGCACGTCATTATAATCTAATATTTGCATCAATACATTTTGCATTCCTTCTATACTTGTGGTTTTTGAGATATATGGAAAGTTGAATATTTTCTCATTTTGTATCACATGCTCGTTCTTTCAAATAGTTTCCTTAATTAGATGAAATGAACATGTGTTGGTCTATTTGATGTGAATTATCATACGTATTCTTGTATATTTTTCCATTCTTGTATTAATAAAAAATTCTCCCTCATTTCTTATGAAACTCTTCCGATTCATGAGAATTTTGTGTCTAGTGTTTTGTTTCTACGTTTTATTTTTGTCGATGATTATAATGGACATGTTATACAAGATTTTTTTAAGTCATTGTCATTAGAGTCAACCACACGTATAAATTAAATAATATTAAAAGTAGATCTCATTTAGTGTCCACTTAACAATGCTAATTAATATATTTTAAAATTAAAAACATTAGTGTTGGCTTGACCGAACAAATTGCTTTAATTAGAAAATAATTAAGATTAGTGAAAATTAGCATGGCGTAACCGACATTATTAGAGTCAACCTCAAAAGTCAAATTTAATGAATATTAACATGGCTTTAGAATATGCTACATTTATGTAAATCTGATGCTATTTGATTAATACATTAACTTTATTCTTAGCATCAACTTTAACCGATACTAAATGAACATTCTTTGTAAGTTTTGGATGCTAAAAAACATTAAAAAGAAAGAAGAGAAGAGAGAGAATGAAACGAAGAGAATTCAATTAGAAATAAAAATATTTGATAAGTTAAAATATAATAAATATAAAATAATTTTGTTAATTAATAATTATTTATTATAACTATATCAACCATAATATTTAGCATATGTTATCATGAACCGATAAAGACGATCACATTTTAGTGTAAAGAAAAAGATCAATATTGCAAGATCTTATTAGTTCTTCAAAACAACTTAAGTATAAAACATGATCATACTTCATATATAAGAAAATAGTGCTATAAAAATAATAAATCATGTAAGACGCAAGTGTTTCGTCTGAAAACAATACAAACACATGCAATTTTCTCAAATTCTAATAAGACGCACAACACATGAAACACACATAAACATCATACGATACACATAGATTAAGCAAACCTCGCACCTAAAATAAATATCATGTGTTTAATCTATGTTTCAGGGAATGTGTCTACTAAAGAGATTCTTCAAAATTAAATATCAAAATCTCTTAAGATGGAGTTAAAGTTATTTTTTTCATAACTCCTAACACAAAAATACTCAACTCTTGTCCTGTATAGAGTGCACACCAATTGAATTATCGAAAAAGTATACTACTAGGGATATAAGTGTTGTCAACTATCAAGGACATTTGAAAAAATGAGCAAAGATTGAGGCTACATGAAATAAGACAATTATGTAAAGCTTGCCAAATACATTATGGAAATACATAGAAGCTAAAAAGGCTCAACAAATATAAATGATCGCCTAATAGTTACCTTATTCAAGTCTATAAAAAGAATTCCATAGAAGAAGAGACATAAGGAGAGGCTATATGATGCTAAATGTTGCCCAAACTAAGAGCACTCCTCTAAGCCACAAAAGAGAGGTGTACTCTTATAAAATGTTGTAAGATGAAGAGAACACCTTATAGCTTCATTAAAGAATCCTCAATCGAAAGTTAAAGTACTAAGATCCAGAGATGTAATTCACTTCCAGACTCATATAAGTTAAAAGTAGAAAAGCAAAATTTGGTTTCAAGTACAAATGAAAGAAGAAAAGATGAGATAAACTCAAAGCAAATATTTTATATAATATATATATATATATAATATATTAAAACAATGAAATTCACATTATAATGAGACTCCAAAAACGATTGAACCCACACCAACAATAAAACATATCTTCAATAACACAAAAATATCAATTTATCACTTAAACGGAAAAAATACTCCCACAAACTTGAACTAAATAAAACTTTAGACTTAAACATCAAGTTAAGAAACTAAAAAAAACTTAAAATATTATTTAGTCTCTAATATACAAATATCATTTTTTAAAAAAAAAATAGGGAATAAAATCAAATTTATCATAATTTGTAAACATTAAAATCATAACTAAAACCTATAATTGTAATATAAAAAATAAAAAATAGCACTTGAGTAAAAATTAAAGATTAAAATGATCAAAGATGTGGGAATAAATTGAATGATTCATTATGAATAGATAAACATTGATATATATTATCACAAATAAACTTTATCGATTCAATCAAAACCCTATAGCATCTCTCCATGCCATTTTGTGATTCCTTCTGTAATCCCTGTGAACATCCTCCATCTTGTGGCATTCTTTAAAGCAAATACAATGAAAGTTGGACGTTATGCATTTACCAGTATCATAATGAGATATTGGCACGTTCGAACACAAGTTGAATCTTGGGTGCACCCAGTAAGAATGTTTCAGTTTTGGGCACACATTCTCCAATTGCAGCCTGTGCTGATATTTCTTCTACAATTGCAAAATCATACCAAAAGTAAGTTTTATTTGCTCAAAAATTGTGATGCAAATTCTTAAAAAAATGTATGCAAGCGGAGAAGAGAATGATGAACAGCATAAAGAGAGACTTACGAGCAAAGAAGAGAATGGTGAACAGAATAAAGACATGAACTTGTTTTGCCATAGCTTTGATAGTGATAATCCCAAGTGGAGAGTTTTTGTGAATTTGCAATTGATGAGGAATCCTCATTAAATATAGAGATGGATGGTTATAATTTCATTTAAATTTCTATATACAAAACAAAATTTACAATTAATGTGGATCACGTGTATTAAATGAAAGGGCAACGAAACTGATTTTTCAAGCTTTTGTATATTTAAAGTATTTTTTATTAGTTCAAATTTAAAAAGAGTTAACATTATTAATCGAAGTAAATAATATTTTATTACAAAAATTATATCAACTCTAAAAAAAACTTATTAAATACAAATTAAATTAGAGGTAAAAATAATTAATTATTATATTAACTAAGTTAAATTTATTTATTTATTTTTTAAATATAACAAATCATAATTACATAATATTATTTTTATAAAAAAATACAACTTTTACATGTATAATAAACTTCTATTATTTTTATCATATTATATAAGTTTACATTTATATATTAATTCTATTAAATATTTGTAATACACTAGATTAATTTATCAGTTTGAAACTTCAAAATTAAAATTTATCATCTAGAAACTAATTTATAAGTTAATTTTATGAAATACATCTAATATTGTATTAATTAAGATTTTCAGCTATATCCTCGTTAATTTATGAAAATAATTTTAAATTTCATTTAATGTTTTTTAAATTAATTGATTATAGTTTATGATTATATAAAATGTAAGAGAATATTGTATTCTACTAATCTATTTTTATTAATAGGAGTTTAGTTTTGATACCGCAGAGATTTTTATTTAAAATTCCTATATAGTCAATTAATTTAAAATTACCTTAAATATAAAATTTAAATAATTATTATAATAGCCAATAATATTTTTGAATATGAGGATTTAATATTAAGTAACAGCATAAATATGTGAGTATTTGAAAAGTTATTTTCTATATCCTCAATATTGCCTCATTAACCAGCTTGATATACACTACCACTTGGAATATACTTATGTTTTTCACCTTAAGGAATAATTATTAACGAAAATAATCAATTCTGATAAATGATTTAAATTGTTTGGTTTTACAGAAATATTTATTTAAGTTGCAAAGAAAAAATTGACATTTTTATTACTACTTTTAATTATTTATTATATTAATTTGTTTATAAGAGTAGTATAATATTTAATTGAAATAAAAAAAGTTAATTTTTCAATTAATATTCTATTCATTATAAATAAATTTAAGATTATCCACCAATAAATTTACGAATATATCCATAAATAAATTTACTATTACATTATTACTAACGAAATTTATTCGTAGTATATGAATTACTATCCACATATTCATATTTATGAAACATTACACAATAATTAAGAATAATAATATTAATAATAATAAAAGTAATAATAATATTAAATTATTAATATTGTAATTAATACTATTAAAAATATTAATATTCTTAATATTGTAATTAATACTATTACAAATATTAATATTATTAATATTGTAATTAATACTATTACAAATATTAATATTGTAATTAATACTATTAAAGATATTAATGTTATAAATATTATAATTAATACCTTTAAAAATATTAATGTTATTAATATTGTAATTAATACTATTAAAAATATCATGTTATTAATATTGTAATTAATTCTATTAAAAATATCAATGTTATTAATATTGTAATTAATACTATTAAAAATATCAATATTATTAATATTGTAATTAATACTATTTTAAATATCAATATTATTAATATTGTAATTAATACTATTAAAAATATTAATATTAATATTATCTACTTATATATAGATCAGTAAGTATTATCTATATATGGATGTATATTTGTAAATAATAATAATATCATTATTATTAATAATATTATTAAATACTAATATTATTATTAATATTTTTATTAATATTATTAATAATTTAATCAATATTATGAAAATTTATTATTATTATTAGAACTATTAATAATATTATTTATAAATATTAATATTATTATTAATATTATTTTTATGTTAATACTATTATTATTACTAATAATATCTTTAATTTTATTCACGGATATAAATTCGTAGGTATATTTTACATATCAAGACCCTTAAGTATATTCTCCAGATCCAGATTTGTGCAGATTAAAAAGATGAATAATATTACTAATAGTTTTAATAATAATTTATTATTATTAAAATTATTATTAATTTATTAGTAATAATTTTAATAAATTTTTGTTGTCTTTTCTTAAAAATTGGGTTTAGATGAAGAAGAATGAGAAGTGTTATGGAAGAAGAAGAAGAATAACAAGTTTTATTATATTTTTATTTGGTGTGACTTTTCTTTCTTATCCTTCATGTGGAATAGGAAGAGTTATTTTTGTAGGAACTTCTCATTTTAAGCTTTTTGGACTAGTTCCTCAAAAGATCTATAAGGATCATTTCACCACATCTTGAATTTCTTAATATAGGCCTTTTACAAATTTTGTCATGGTTGGATCTAAGTCTTCATTTAGCTTGCTCTTTACAAAGAGTATTTTTATCTCCTTATAATACTCTTGAAGGTACAATTAGCTCTAGAAGGTGGAGAGTGGTGAATAAAACTTGAACTTAATATGAGTACCTGAAAAAAGCTGTCAAAGCAAATATAATATCAAAAGATAAAAGATAGAGAGAGAAGTACACACAAAGTTCATTATGGTTCACCCAAGACTTGAGTTACGTCCAATCCTCTCAAGCAACCCACTTAAGAGCCTTTACTAACATAACTATTCTACACCTCTTCAGGTACACAAGTATTCTTCACCTCTCTAGGTAGAAGTATTATCCACCTCTCAAGGTATAGTATTCTCCACATCTCCCAGTACAGGTATTCTCCACCTCTCCAGGTACAAGTCTTCTCCACCTCTCCAGGTACAAGTCTTCTCCACCTCTTTAGGTACAAGTATTTTACATCTCTCCAAATAATCAGTTTTAATCTCCCCATGAGACAAAGACCTCTCAACAAGTGAGAAACACTCTCAAACTGAGAGCAACAATGAAAGTGTGTAGGGTTATCTTCACACAGTGAAGAATTTGTTAGAATATATGGCCTTAAACGAGAGGGGAGTAAATTGTTTAAGAGGGGTTTTCGAAAACTTTTTCAATGTTTCACAAATTCTTTGTCTGAATCCAGAACAGAAATCAGCTTATCCAAGAACATAAGCACTAAATCAGCAAAGCAACATAAAAACAATCAGAGAAAAATTTAAAACAGAATTTAAATGAGTTTAGGGTAAGAGAGAGATACACCAACAGTTTTTACTGGTTCACTCTTAAGGCAAGAGCTACATTCAGTCCCCAGAAAACTATTGGGTAATCCACTAAGTAATCAAATCAGATTACAATCCACAAACCACCAAAGTAGTGACACCTCAAGAGCACACAACACTCCTTCAATCTTATTCCACTCTCTTTGAAAACCATGTGAATGTTCAAATTTTTTTCTCTTCTTTGCTTGAAAACATAAACAAACTATTTATATTTTCCAAATATAGGTCAAAGCAATTAATAAAGGAGCTTATTTAGTTGGAAATAATTTAAAGCACATTCAACAACCAAAACAGAATTCTATTAGGATTTTCAAAGAAACAATCGGTTGAAACCACGAAACAATCGATTATTTGGTTTGACAGTTAAGTCAACCAAACTAAAACAGTTTTCAATCTTTTAAAAAACTCCTAAGAGTAAAAATCACATCAATTTTAGATTCAACAAAGAGTGAATCACATTCTATTCTACCCAGATCCGTCCAAGTACAACATCAAACACGTAGGATATGAATTCTTCAAAGCACTTGATCACTCTTGATCAATAGAATTTACAATGTATGACTCACTCCCCAATGTATAAGTGCTCTAAATAGCAAGTATGAAATACAATCACAATAAGATTATTCACACTACAAATTTTGATGGTGTTGTATATTCGTGGTGTTGACAAGTATTCAAATTATGACAGTTGAAGCTTTGATTTCTTCCCTTGTTCACATAGACATTAAACAATCAATTTGGAAGCTCATTAATCTGATTTAATCTTCTGGATCTTGGACTTTAGATATATTCTGAATTGTTTCTTTCTTTTTCCAAATGTGAACATTGATACTTCAATGTTATAATCTTGAGTATCTTTATCATATCCTTCGTTGTGATGCATTGTTCATCATCTTCTCATCAGATGTTGAATATGGTAACTTTTGCTTTGATCATATATTTCACGTCTTTGAGTGTCTGAATCTTTAATTATCTATGTCATGTTGTTTCTGCACGTTATTATAATCTAACATTTGCATCAATTCATTTTGCATTCCTTCTATACTTGTGGTTGTTGAGATATATTTGGAAAAGTTTGAATCATGTTCTCATTTTGTTATCACATGCTCGTTCTTTCAAATAGTTCCCTTAATTAGATGAAATAGAACATTGTGTTTGATCTATTTGAATGTGAATTACCTCTGTATATTTTTCCATTCTTGTATCAAACGTTGAGATTGAAATCTTTTTATATGAGCTTTGAACATGTCTTTTCCACATGATTACTTTCAGAATAAATTCGTTGTGTGTACTTCCTCTAAGAAATGATTGGATGATGCTTTAATGCTTAATTGTACTAATCTCATTCATCAACTTCATGATTTCCTTAATCAGACGTTGAGTTTGGAAACTTTGTTCGCATCTTTATGTTCCTAAAACACATTTAGAAACCTTTCATGAATATCAACAATCAATATAATATTTATATTAAAGCATGTGTATCACTGAAAAACAATATCTTCGAATTATTACATCTTTCTATTCTCATATCTTAATTCAAAATATATTATTAAGTTTCCTGTTTAACTCAAATTAAAACATTTAAGGGGCAATTAGATTTAATCTAGTTTATATTCTTCTAAATATATTTTTGAAAAACCATTTGATATATAATCAGTCATATGCTCTTGTTTTTCGAAACCTTTTTCGTTCAAGCACTGAGTTTACATAAACTTTACCATACAATCAAAGGTTAAATAGTTGTATTCCAAATCAGATTTTAATCACTCAAGAAATACATTTATTCCTTGAAACATTAAAACATGTGTATTTAATACTATTGAAAATATTAATGTTATTAATATTGTAATTAATACTATTGAAAATATTAATATTATTAATATTGTAATTAATACTATTGAAAATATTAATATTATTTATATTGTAATTAATACTATTAAAAATATTAATATTATTAATATTGTAATTAATGATATTAAAAATATTAATATTTTAATTAATACTATTAAAAATATTAATATTATCTACTTATATATAGATCAGTAAGTATTATCTATATATGGATGTATATTTGTAAATAATAATAATAATAATAATATTATTATTATTATTATTATTAATAATATGAAATTTTAATATTATTATAAATATTTTTATTAATATTATTAATAATGTAATTAATATTATGAATATTTTTTTATTATTATTATTAGTACTATTAATCTATTAATAATATTATTTATAAATATTATTAATATTTTTATTAATATTATGTATATTTTTATTAATATTATTTTTTTGTTAATACTATTATTATTAATAATAATATCTTTAATATTATTCACGGATATAAATTCGTAGGTATATTTTACAGATTCAGACTCTTAAGTACATTCTACATATCAAGATATGTGCAGATTAAAAATATGAATAATATTAGTAATAATTTTAATAATAATAATAATAATTTATTATTATTAAAATTATTATTAATTTATTAATAATAATTTTAATAAAAAAATTTTGTCTTTTCTTGAAAATTGGGTTTAGATGAAGAAGAATGAGAAGTGTTATGGAATAAGAAGAATAATAAGTTTTATTATATTTTCATTTGGTGTGACTTTTCTTTCTTATCCTTCCATGTGGAATATGAAGAGTTATTTTTGTAGGAACTTCTCATTTTAAGCTTTTTGGACAAGTTCCTCAAAAGATCTATAAGGATCATTTCACCACATCTTGAATTTCTTAATAGAGACCTTTTACAAATCTTGTCATGGTCCGATTTAAGTCTTCATTTAACTTGCTCTTCACAAAAGGTAAGAGAGAAATACACCAACAGTTTATACTTATACCGGTTCAGTCTTAAGTGAAGAGCTACATCCAGTCCCCAGAAAACTATTGGGTAATCCACTAAGTAATCAAACCAGATTACAATCCACATACCACCAGTGACCTTGAACCCTTCAAGAAACACACTCCCTTTGGCAAAACACACACCAAAAGTATTGATCTTGACCACCTCAAGAGCACACAACACTTCTTGCCAACACAACACCAGAAATACAGAAGGTTGAGAAGGGATTACACTTGTTTACAAAACAAAACGAAATCAATACAATTGCAATCCTATTCCACTCTCTTTGAAAACTCAAAGCTTGATGTGAATGTTCAAATCTTGAAATCAACATTTTCATAACTAAAAAACTCAAATTTGTTTCTCTTCCTTGTTTGAAAACATAAACAAACTATTTATATTTTCCAAAGATTGATGAGCGTATTTAGTTGAAAATCATTTAAAGCACATTCAACAACGAAAACATAATTCTTTTAGGATTTTCAAAGAAACAATCGATTGAAACCACAAAACAACTGATTGTTTAGTTTGGCAGTTAAGTCAACAAAACTCAAACAATTTTCAACCTTTTCAAAAACTCCTAAAAGTAAAACAACTGGTTGATTCGACAAAACAACAAGTTGTTTTTCACTTAGTTGTAAAAACACTTTATTTTCTAAAAGGTTTTAAATCACATCAGTTTTAGATTCAATAAAAGAGTGGATCACATTCTATTCTACTCAGATCCTGTTGGGTTGGACTCACTTCCTATGGGAGGCACAGTCCAATATTAACTTTTAGGGTTTTTCAAACAGAGGGATAGCCAGCAGCAGATACAGACAGTGAGAGAAAAGATTAAAGAGAGAGAAAGTTTCGCTCAGAAACTACCGGCCACCCCCAAACTTTGTTCACCGTTGGATCGAGCTGAAATTTTGTCAGAAGATTCATAATTTGTGTGACTTGAATCTGACCGTTCGGATATTGCAGAAGTTGTTGGAGCAGAGAGAAATTCATCTCACACTGCAGCAGCGTTTTCAGCGTTTCTTTTGAGGACGGGAATTTTCGGATTGCTACTGCTGTTTCGTCCACCGTTGGATCGGGCTGAACTTTTGTCAGCATGTTCATACCTCGTGGTTCCTCAAATGGACCGTTCGGATTGTTCAAAAGCCACTGGAACATTGAGATATAGGCCGCATACGGTAACTGCAGTTTGTGAATTTTTCAGGTTCCTTGTTCTCTGTTTCATCTCTGTTGTATTGCTATTTGGCTGGTTATTGAGCACAATTTGTGCTCTGATTTGAGACTCTCTTATAACCATAATTTTGATCATAGTGGAACCTTGATTGACTGGCTTGTGCCCGTGGTTTTTACTTCTCACATTGAGAATGTTTTCCACGTTAAAATTCTTGTGTCTTCTTGAAGTGTGTTTGTGTTGCTGCCATTATTTGCTATTGCTCACAGATTCTTGCAAGTTGGGGAAATTGTTATCCGCTGCTTATTTCTCTTGTTGATATATTATTGTTATTGAGTTGAATTTCCCATCAGAGTGGTATCAGAGCTCCTTGGTTGAGGCTATTTGACTGCTTGAATGATGGAGGCAAATACAAATAAGATGTTCTGTTTGAATGACACTAACTATCACTTATGGAAGGGAAAAATGAAGGATCTGTTATTTGTGAAGAAATTGCATCTTCCTGTGTTTGCTACTAAAAAACCAAAAGACAAGACTTATGAAGAATGGAAGTTTGAGCATCAGCAGGTTTGTGGTTTTATTCGTCAGTATGTTGAAGATAATGTTTATAATCACATTGTTAATGAGGAAGATGCAAAATCCTTGTGGAAGAAGATTGAGACTTTGTAGGCTTCTAGTACAGGAAACAATAAATTATATTTGTTGAATTCCTTGATGAATTTGAGGTACAAGGAGGAGATTTCTATTTCAGATCACTTAAATGATTTTCAGGGGCTCCGAGATCAATTGTCTCAAATGGGCATCAAATTTGATGATGAAGTGTTGAGACTATGGCTACTGAATACTCTACCAGACTCTTGGGAAACATTTCAGGTTTCAATTACAAACTCATCTCCTGATGGTGTTGTCTCCTTGGAAAATGTTAAGAGTAGTGTTCTTAATGAGGAGATGAGAAGGAAGGCTCATGGTACTTCATCTCATTCCGAGGTACTTTTCACTTAAAATAGGGGGAGAAGCCAGAAAAAGGAACCGAAAGGGAATAAACAAAACAGCAGAAGTAAGTCCAAGTCCAGATACAAAAATGTGGAGTGCTACTATTGTCTCAAAACAGGGCACATTCAGAGAAACTGTTTTCTTTGGAAAAAGGAGAATAAGGATAAGAAAGGGAAGCAGAAGAAGAAACATCATGACAATGATGATCGTGTTACTACTGCTATTTCTGATGATGATCTTATTATTCTCCGTGACCATGATTCAGTTAATCTTGTATCAAATGAGAGCATGTGGATAATTGACAGTGGTGCTACATTGCATGTTACACCAAGGAAGGAGTTCTTCACATCTTACACTTCTGGTGATTTTGGAGTGTTGAAGATGGGTAATGATGGTGTGTCTAAGGTAATTGGTATTGGTGATGTTTGCTTGCAAACCAATATGGGAATGCAGTTGTTGCTTAGAGGAGTCAAACATGCTCTAGATGTCCGCTTTAATGTGATCTCTGTGCAGATGCTTGATGATAGTGGTTATGAAAATCACTTTGGTTCAGGAAAGTGGAAACTCTCCAGAGGTAATCTAATTGTGGCCAAAAGGGAGAGAATTAGTAAACTGTGTGAACGCCATGGATATGGATGCTTCTTTGTGGCACCGAAGGCTTAGTCATATCAGTGAGAAGAGGATGAATTGTTTAGCTAAAAAGGATGTGCTTCCGGGATTGAAGAGTACAGAGTTGGAGAAATGTTCTCATTGCATGGCTGGTAAGCATACCAGAGTATCCTTCAAGAAGCATCCTCCCTCAAAGAAGTCAGAGTTGCTTGAATTGGTGCATTCTGATAAAGTCATTTACTGGTGCACTTTATTTTGTTACCTTTATTGATGATTGTTCCAGGAAAATTTGGGTTTATGCTTTGAAGACAAAGGACCAAGTTCTAGAGAAATTCAAATAATTTCATGTTTTGATTGAGAGACAGTCAGGCAAGAAGCTGAAATGCATTCGTAGTAACAATGGTGGTGAGTATTGTGGAACGTTTGATGTTTATTGCAAGCAATACGGTATTAAACATGAAAAGACTCCTCCTAAAACTCCTCAGCTGAATGGTTTAGCAGAAAGGATGAATAGAACATTGATCGAAAGAGTTAGGTGTATGCTTTCTGAAGCAAAGTTGCCTAAGTATTTTTAGGGTGAGGCATTGTACACTGCGGTGCATGTTATTAATTTGAGTCCTACAGTTGCTTTGAATGGTGAGGTGCCAGACAAGATTTGGTTTGGCAAGAATGTCAGGTATGATCATTTGCGAGTCTTCAGTTGTAAAGCATATGTGCATGTTCCAAAGGATGAGAGATCCAAGTTGGATGCGAAGACAAGGCAGTGCATCTTTATTGGTTATGGTCTAGAAGAATTTCGCCTCAAGTTCTTTGATCCTATTGAGAGGAAGTCAATTAGAAGCCGTGATGTGAAGTTCATTGAAGATCAAACCATTGAAGATATTGACAAGATAGAGAAGACGACACCTAAGATAGATAATAGATTGTCTAATGTTGATCCAGTTCGAATGCCTCTACGTGATCTGGATACTATTGAGAATAATGTTCAGAATGATGAGCAACATGATGATGTTGATGATCAGCAACTTGGAGATGATTTTGATGTTCCTATTGATGACGTTGAAGAGGAACATGGGATGTCACAAGATGAAGATCTTGGTGATGCTCCTGAACCACCTCAAGTTCAAATTCGGAGGTTTAATAGGCAGAGAGAACCATCTACCAGGTATCCTTCTGATGACTATGTTACCTTGACAGATCAAGGAGAACCTGAGTGTTATCTTGAGGCCATAGAGAGTGAAGAAAAGAAAAAGTGGTTGGATTCAATGCAAGATGAAATAAAGTCTTTGTATGATAATCACACTTTTGACTTGGTGAAATTGCCAAAAGGCAAGAAGGCTCTGGAAAACAGGTGGATTTATAGGTAAAGCAAGAAAGCAATTCTACATCTCCAAGGTATAAAGCCAGATTGGTGGTGAAAGGTTTTAGACAGAGAAAAGGCATTGATTTCAATGAGATTTTTTCTCCTGTGGTGAAGATGTCATCCATTAGAATTGTGCTGAGTTTGGCTGCTACTCTTGATTTAGAGGTAGAGCAAATGGATGTTAAAACTGCTTTCCTTAATGGTGATTTGGAGGAAGAGATTTACATTAAGCAACCTGATGGTTTTCTTGTTGAAGGCAAGGAAGATCATGTGTGTAGGCTGAGAAAAAGTCTATATGGCTTGAAGCAGGCTTCGCGTCAATGGTACAAGAAGTTTGAGTCTGTTATGTGTGAGCATGGCTACAAGAAGACTACTTCTGATCATTGTGTCTTTGTTAAAAGGTTTGCTAATAATGATTTCATTATCCTGTTGTTGTATGTTGACGACATGCTTATTGTTGGGAAAGATATTTCCATGATCAACAGGTTGAAGAAGCAATTGAGTGAGTCATTTGCTATGAAAGACATGGGAGATGCTAAGCAAATTCTTGGTATAAGAATCATGCGTGATAGGCAAGAGAAGAAGTTTTGGTTGTCACATGAGCACTGTGTTAAAAGAGTGCTACAGAGGTTCCAAATGAAAAATGCTAAGGCGGTAAGCACTCCTCTTGCTACTCATTTTAAATTGAGTTCAAAACAAAGTCCTTCTAATGAAACTGAAAAATCATATATGCTACGGGTTCCTTATGCATCTGTTGTGGGTAGTTTGATGTATGTAATGGGGTGTACAAGACCTGATATTGCACATGTTGTTGGTACTGTTAGTAGATTTTTGTCTAATCCAGGTAGAGAGCATTGGAATGTTGTGAAATGGATTCTTAGGTATCTTCGTGGTACTACTTGTTTGAAGTTGTGTTTTGGAGGTGATAAGCCTACCCTTGTGGGCTATACTGATTCTAATATGGCTGGAGACATAGATTCTAGAAGGTCTACCTCAGGTTATGTGATTAAATTTGCAGGGGGAGTTGTGGCATGGCAATCTAGATTGAAAAAGTGTGTTGCGTTGTCCACTACTGAGGCAGAGTTCATTGCCATTACAGAAGCATGCAAGGAGTTGCTTTGGGTGAAGAAATTTATGCAAGAGCTTAGTTTTGTTCAAGACAAGTACTTGCTATTTTGTGATAGTCAGAGTGCCATTCATCTTGGTAAGAATTCAACTTTTCATTTTAGGTCCAAGCATATTGATGTGAGGTACCATTGGATACGTGATGCTTTGGAAGCTAGGTTACAGGAGTTGGCAAAAGTTCATACAAATGATAATTGTGATGATATGATGACTAAGGCGCTACTGAGAAGCAAGTTTGAAACTTGTTGTGAGATTGTCGGTTTGTCGATCATATCCACATAGTTGTGACGGGGAGATTTGTTGGGTTGGTCTCACTTCATATGCGGAGGCCTAGTCCAATATTAATCTTTAGGGTTTTTCAAACAGAGGGATAGCCAACAGCAAATACAGACAATGAGAGAAAAGAGAGAGAAAGTTTCGCTCAGCAACTTCCTGTCACCACCGACACTTTGTTCACCGTTGGATCGAGCGAATATTTTGTCAGCAGGTTCATACTTTGTGTGACTTTAATCTGACCGTTAGGATCTTGCAGAAGTTGTTGGAGCATAGAGAAATTCATCTCACACTGCAGCAGCGTTTTCAACGTTTCTTTTGAGGACGGGAATTTTCGAATTGCTTCTGCTGTATCGTCCACCGTTGGATCGGGCTGAAATTTTGTCAGCCAGTTCTTACTTCATGGTTCTTCTGTTGGACCGTTCGGATTGTTCAAAAGGCAATGTAACAGTGACATATAGGCTGCGTACGGTAACTACAGTTTGTGAATTTTTCAGGTTCCTTGTTCTCTGTTGTATTGCTATTTGGCTGGTTATTGAGCACAATTTGTGTTGCGATTTGAGACTCTCTTGTAACCATAATTTTGATCATAGTGGAACCTTGATTGACTGGCTTGTGCCCGTGGTTTTTACTTCTCACATTGAGAATGTTTTCCACGTTAAAATTCCTGTGTCTTCTTGAAGTGTGTTTGTGTTGCTGCCATTATTTGCTATTGCTCCTCACAGATTCTTGCAAGTTGGGGAAATTGTTATCCGCTGCTTATTGCTCTTGTTGAGATATTATTGTTATTGTGTTGAATTTCCCATCAGATCCCTCCCAAAACACAACAGCAACATCAACCTTGCATCAAACACATAGGATATGGATTCTTCAAAGCACTTGATCACTCTTGATCAACAGAATTTACAATGTATGACTCACTCCCCAATGTATAAGTGCTCTAAATAGAAAGTATGAAATGCAATCACAGTAAGACTATTCACACTACAAATTTTGATTGTGTTGTATATTCGTGGTCTTGACAAGTGTTCAAATTATGACCGTTGAAGCTTTGATTTCTTCCCTTGTTCACATAGACATTAAACAATGAATTTGGAAGCTCATTAATCTTATTTAATCTTCAGCATCTTGGACTTTAGATATATTCTGAATTGTTTCTTTCTTTTTCCAAATGTGAACATTGATACTTCAATGTTATAATCTTGAGTATCTTTATCATCATATCCTTCGTTGTGATGCATTGTTCATCATCTTCTCATCAGATGTTGAATATGGTAACTTTTTCTTTGATCATATATTTCACGTCTTTGAATGTCTGAATCTTCAATTATATATGTCATGTTGTTTCTCCATGAATGTACTTTAGCTTTGTTAATATCTGCACGTCATTATAATCTAATATTTGCATCAATACATTTTGCATTCCTTCTATACTTGTGGTTTTTGAGATATATTTGGAAAAGTTTGAATATGTTCTCATTTTGTTATCACATGCTCGTTCTTTCAAATAGTTTCCTTAATTAGATGAAATAGAACATTGTGTTTGGTCTATTTGAATGTGAATTATCATACGTATTTCTTTGTATATTTTTCCATTCTTTGTATTAAATAAAAAAATTCTCCCTCATTTCTTCATGAAACTCTTCCGATTCATGAGAATTTTGTGTCTAGTGTTTTGTTTCTACGTTTTATTTTTGTCGATGATTATAATGGACATGTTATACAAGATTTTTTTTTAAGTCATTGTCATTAGAGTCAACCACACGGTGATAAATTAAATTAATATTAAAAGTAGATCTCATTTAGTGTCCACTTAACCAATGCTAATTTAGATATATTTTAAAATTAAAAAAACATTAGTGTTGGCTTGACCGAGACTAAATTGCTTTAATTAGAAAATTAATTTAAGATTAGTGATAAATTAGCATTGGCGTAACCGACATTATTTAGAGTCAAACCTCAAAAGTCAAATTTAATGAATTAACATGGCTTTAGAATATGCTACATTTTATGTAAATCTGATGCTATTGATTAATTAACATTAACTTTTATTTCTTAGCATCAACTTTTAACCGATACTAAATGAACATTCTTTTGTAGTTTTTGGATGCTAAAAAACATTAAAAAGAAGAAAGAAGAGAGAGAGAGAATGAAACGAAGAGAATTCAATTAGAAATAAAAAATTATTTGGATAAGTTAAAAATATAATAGAATATAAAATAATTTTGTTAATTAATAATAATTTATTTATTATAACTATATCAACCATAATTATGTTAGCATATGTTATCATGAACCGATAAAGACGATCACATTTGGTAGTGTCAAAGAAAAAGATCAATATTGCAAGATCTTATTTAGTTCTTCAAAACAACTTAAGTATAAAACATGATCATACTTCATATATAAGAAAATAGTGCTATAAAAATAATAAATCATGTAAGACGCAAGTGTTTCGTCTGACAAACAATACAACACAATGCAATTTTTTCTCAAATTCTAATAAGACGCACAACACATGAAACACACATAAAACATCATACGATACACATAGATTAAGCAAACCTCGCACCTAAAATAAATATCCATGTGTTTAATCTATGTTTGCAGGGAATGTCCGTCTACTAAAGAGATTCATTCAAAATTAAATATCAAAGATCTCTTAAGATGTGAGTTAAAGTTATTTTTTTTTTCATTAACTTCCTAACACAAAAATACTCAACTCTTGTCCTGTATAGAGTGCACACCAATTACGAATTTATCGAAAAAGTTATACTATCTAGGGATATAAGTGTTGTCAACTATCAAGGACATTATGAAAAAATGAGCAAAGATTGAGGCTACATGAAATAAGACAATTATGTTAAAGCTTGCCAAATACATTATGGACATACATAGAAGCTAAAAAGGCTCAACAAATATAAATGATCGCCTAATAGTTACCTTATTCAAGTCTATAAAAAGAATTCCATCTAGAAGAAGAGACATAAAGGAGAGGCTATATGATGCTAGAATGTTGCTCAAACTAAGAGCACTCCTCTAAGCCACAAAAGCAGAGGCTGTACTCTTATAAAATGTTGGTAAGATGATAGAGAACACCTTATAGCTTCATTAAAGAATCCTCAATCGAAAGTTAAAGTACTAAGATCCAGAGATGTAATTCACTTCCAGACTCATATAAGTTAAAAGTAAGAAAAGCTAAATTTGGGTTTCAAGTACAAATGAAAGAGAGAAAAGATGAGATAAACTCAAAGCAAATATTTTTTTATATATATATATATATATATATATATATATATATTAAAACAATGAAATTCACATTATAATGAGACTCCAAAAACGATTGAACCCACACCAAACAATACAAACATATTCTTCAATAACAACAAAAATATCAGTTTATCACTTAAACGGAAAAAATGCTCCCACAAACTTGAACTAAATAAAACTTTAGACTTTAAACATCAAGTTAAGAAACTAAAAAAAACTTTAAAATATTATTTAGTCTCTAATATTACGAAAATATCATTTTTTTTAAAAAAAATTAGGGAATAAAATCAAATTTATCATAATTTGTAAACATTAAAATCATAAATAAAACCTATAATTTGTAATATAAAAAATAAAAAATAGCACTTGAGTAAAAATTAAAGATTAAAATGATCAAAGATGTGGGAATAAATTGAATGATTCATTATGAATAGATAAACATTGATATATATTATCACAAATAAACTTTATCGATTCAATCTAAACCCTATAGCATCTCTCCATGCCTTTTTGTGATTCCTTCTCTTAATCCCTGTGAACATCCTCCATCTTGTGGCATTCTTTAAAGCAAATACAATGAAAGTTGGACGTTATGCATTTACCAGTATCATAATGAGATAGTTGGCACGTTCGAACACAAGTTGAATCTTGGGTGCACCCAGTTAAGAATGTTTCAGTTTTGGGCACACATTCTCCAGTTGCAGCCTGTGCTGATATTTCTTCTACAATTGCAAAATCATACCAAAAGTAAGTTTTATTTGCTCAAAAATTGTGATGCAAATTCTTAAAAAATGTATGCAAGCGGAGAAGAGAATGATGAACAGAATAAAAGACAGACTAACGAGCAAAGAAGAGAATGGTGAACAGAATAAAGACATGAACTTGTTTTGCCATAGCTTTGATAGCGATAATCCCAAGTGGAGAGTTTTTGTGAATTTGCAATTGATGAGGAATCCTCATTAAATATAGAGATGGATGGTTATAATTTCATTTAAATTTCTATATACAAAACAAAGTTTACAATTAATGTAGATCACGTGTATTAAATGAAAGGACAACAAAACTGATTTTTCAAGCTTTTGTATATTTAAAGTATTTTTTATTAGTTCAAATTTAAAAAGAGTTAACATTATTAATCGAAGTAAATAATATTTTATTACAAAAATTTATATCAACTCTAAAAAAAACTTATTAAATACAAATTAAATTAGAGATAAAAATAATTAATTATTATATTAACTAAGTTAAATTTATTTATTTATTTTTTAAATATCCCAAATCATAATTACATAATATTATTTTTATAAAAAAAATACAACTTTTACATGTATAATAAACTTCTATTATTTTTATCATATTATATAAGTTTACATTTATATATTCATTCTATTAAATATTTGTAATACACTAGACTAATTTATCAGTTTGAAACTTCAAAATTAAAATTTATCATCTAGAAACTAATTTATAAGTTAATTTTATGAAATACATCTAATATTGTATTAATTAAGATTTTCAGCTATATCCTCGTTAATTTATGAAAATAATTTTAAACTTCATTTAATGTTTTTTAAATTAATTGATTATAGTTTATGATTATATAAAATGTAAGAGAATATTGTATTCTACTAATGTATTTTTATTAATAGGAGTTTAGTTTTGATACCGCAGAGATTTTTATTTAAAATTCGTATATAGTCAATTAATTTAAAATTACCTTAAATATAAAATTTAAATAATTATTATAATAGCCAATAATATTTTTGAATATGAGGATTTAATATTAAGTAACAGCATAAATATGTGAGTATTTGAAAAGTTATTTTCTATATCCTCAATATTGCCTCATTAACCAGCTTGATATACACTACCACTTGGAATATACTTATGTTTTTCACCGTAAGGAATAATTATTAACGAAAATAATCAATTCTGATAAATGATTTAAATTGTTTGGTTTTACAGAAATATTTATTTAAGTTGCAAAGAAAAAATTGACATTTTTATTACTACTTTTAATTATTTATTATATTAATTTGTTTATAAGAGTAGTATAATATTTAATTGAAATAAAAAAAGTTATTTTTTCAATTAATATTCTATTCATTATAAATAAATTTAAGATTATCCACCAATACGAATCCTTATCCACGAATATATCCATAAATAAATTCACTATTACATTATTACTAACGAAATTTATTCGTGGTATATGGATTACTATCCACATATCCATATTTATGAAATATTACACAATAATTAAGAATAATAATATTAATAATAATAATAATAATAAAAGTAATAATAATATTAAAATTATTAATATTGTAATTAATACTATTAAAAATATTAATATTCTTAATATTGTAATTAATACTATTACAAATATTAATATTATTAATATTATAATTAATACTATTACAAATATTAATATTGTAATTAATACTATTAAAAATATTAATGTTATAAATATTGTAATTAATACTATTAAAAATATTAATGTTATTAATATTGTAATTAATACTATTAAATATATTAATGTTATTAATATTGTAATTAATACTATTAAAAATATACATGTTATTAATATTGTAATTAATACTATTAAAAATATCAATATTATTAATATTGTAATTAATACTATTAAAAATATCAATATTATTAATATTGTAATTAATTCTATTAAAAATATTAATATTATTATTATCTACTTATATATAGATTAGTAAGTATTATCTATATATGGATGTATATTTGTAAATAATAATATTATTATTATTATTATTAATATTATTAAATATTAATATTATTATTAATATTTTTATTAATATTATTATTAATATTTTTATTAATATTATTAATAATTTAGTCAATATTATGAAAATTTTATTATTATTATTAGTACTATTAATCTATTAATAGTATTATTTATAAATATTAATATTATTATTAATATTATTTTTATGTTAATACTATTATTATTACTAATAATATCTTTAATATTATTCACGGATATAAATTCGTAGGTATATTTTACATATCAACACCCTTAAGTATATTCTACATATCCAGATTTGTGCAAATTAAAAAGATGAATAATATTACTAATAGTTTTAATAATAATAATTTATTATTATTAAAATTATTTTTAATTTATTAGTAATAATTTTAATAAATTTTTGTTGTCTTTTCTTGAAAATTGGGTTCAGATGAAGAAGAATGAGAAGTGTTATGGAAGAAGAAGAAGAATAACAAGTTTTATTATATTTTTATTTGGTGTGACTTTTCTTTCTTATCCTTCATGTGGAATATGAAGAGTTATTTTTGTAGGAACTTCTCATTTTAAGCTTTTTGGACTAGTTCCTCAAAAGATCTATAAGGATCATTTCACCACATCTTGAATTTCTTAATATAGACCTTTTACAAATTTTGTCATGGTTGGATCTAAGTCTTCATTTAGCTTGCTCATTACAAAGAGTATTTTTATCTCCTTATAATACTCTTGAAGGTACAATTAGCTCTAGAAGGTGGAGAGTGGTGAATAAAACTTGAACTTAATATGAGTACCTGAAAAAAGCTGTCAAAGCAAATATAATATCAAAAGATAAAAGATAGAGAGAGAAGTACACACAAAGTTCATTATGGTTCACCCAAGACTTGAGTTACGTCCAATCCTCTCAAGCAACCCACTTAAGAGCCTTTACTAACATAACTATTCTACACCTCTTCAGGTACACAAGTATTCTTCACCTCTCTAGGTAGAAGTATTATCCACCTCTCAAGGTATAGTATTCTCCACATCTCCCAGTACAGGTATTCTCCACCTCTCCAGGTACAAGTCTTCTCCACCTCTCCAGGTACAAGTATTTTACATCTCTCCAAATAATCAATTTTAATCTCCCCACGAGACAAAGACCTCTCAACAAGTGAGAAACACTCTCAAACTGAGAGCAACAATGAAAGTGTATAGGGTTATCTTCACACAGTGAAAAATTTGTTAGAATATATGGCCTTAAACGAGAGGGGAAGTAAATTGTTTAAGAGGGGTTTTCGAAAACTTTTTCAATGTTTAACAAATTCTTTGTGTGAATCCAGAACAGAAATAAGGTTATCCAAGAACATAAGCACTAAATCAGCAAAGCAACAGAAAAACAATCGGTTGTTTATTCGAAACAATCAGTTGTTTATACCAGAAAAGTTTAAAAACAGAATTTAAATGAGTTTAGTGTAAGAGAGAGATACACCAACGATTTTTACTGGTTCACTCTTAAGCCAAGAGCTACATCCAGTCCCCAGAAAACTATTGGGTAATCCACTAAGTAATCAAACCAGATTACAATCCACAAACCACCAAAGTAGTGACCTTGAACCCTTCAAGAAACACACCCACTTTGGCAAAACACACACCAAGAGTATTAATCTTGACCACCTCAAGAGCACACAACACTCCTTGGCAACACAACACCAGAAATACAGAAGGTCAAGAAGGGATTGCACTTGTTTATAGAACAAAACAAAATCAATACAATTGAAATCTTATTCCACTCTCTTTGAGAACCCTTGATGTGAATGTTCAAATCTTGAAATCAACTTTTTCACAACTGAAAAACTCAAATTTTTTTCTCTTCCTAGTTTGAAAACATAAACAAACTATTTATATTTTCCAAAGATAGGTCAAAGCAATTAATAAAGGAGCGTATTTAGTTGGAAATAATTTAAAGCACATTCAACAACCAAAACAGAATTCTATTAGGATTGTCAAAGAAACAATCGGTTGAAACCACGAAACAATCGATTGTTTGGTTTGGCAGTTAAGTCAACCAAACTAAAACAGTTTTCAACCTTTTCAAAAAATCCTAAGACTAAAAATCACATCAGTTTTAGATTCAACAAAGGAGTGAATCACATTCTATTCTACCCAGATCCCTCCAAGTACAACATCAAACACATAGGATATGGATTCTTCAAAGGACTTGATCACTCTTGATCAACAGAATTTACAATGTATGACTCACTCCCCAATGTATAAGTGCTCTAAATAGCAAGTATGAAATACAATCACAGTAAGATTATTCACACTACAAATTTTGATTGTGTTGTATATTCGTGGTGTTGACAAGTGTTCAAATTATGATCGTTGAAGCTTTGATTTCTTCCCTTGTTCACATAGACATTAAACAATCAATTTGGAAGCTCATTAATCTTATTTAATCTTCTGCATCTTGGACTTTAGATATATTCTGAATTGTTTCTTTCTTTTTCCAAATGTGAACATTGATACTTCAATGTTATAATCTTGAGTATCTTTATCATATCCTTCGTTGTGATGCATTGTTCATCATCTTCTCATCAGATGTTGAATATGGTAACTTTTGCTTTGATCATATATTTCATGTCTTTGAGTGTCTGAATCTTTAATTATCTATGTCATGTTGTTTCTCCATGAATGTAGTAGACGATTGATAAGGAAACTTTAGCTTTGTTAATATTTGCAGGTCATTATAATCTAACATTTGCATCAATACATTTTGCATTCCTTCTATACTTGTGGCTGTTGAGATATATTTGGAAAAGTTTGAATCATGTTCTCATTTTGTTATCACATGCTCGTTCTTTCAAATAGTTCCCTTAATTAGATGAAATAGAACATTGTGCTTGATCTATTTGCATGTGAATTATCATACGTATTCCTTTGTATATTTTTCCATTCTTGTATCAAACGTTGAGATTGAAATGTTTTTATATGAGCTTTGAACACGTCTTTTCTACATGATTACTTTCAGAATAAATTCTTTGTGTGTACTTCCTCTAAGAAATGATTGGATGATGCTTTAATGCTTAATTGTACTAATCTCATTCATCAACTTCATGATTTCCTTAATCAGACGTTGAGTTTGGAAACTCTAGATATTAACTTTGTTCGCATCTTTATGTTCCTAAAACACATTTAGAAACCTTTCGTGAATATCAACAATCAATATAATATTTATATTAAAGCATGTGTATCACTAAAAAACAATATCTTCGAATTATTACATCTTTCTATTCTCATATATTAATTCAAAATATATTATTAAGTTTCCAGTTTAACTCAAATTAAAACATTTAAGGGGCAATTAGATTTAATCTAGTTTATATTCTTCTGAATATATTTTTGAAAAACCATTTAATATATAATCAGTCATATGCTCTTGTTTTTCTAAACCTTTTTCGTTCAAGCACTGAGTGTACATAAACTTTACCATACAATCAAAGGTTAAATAGTTGTATTCCAAATCAGATTTTAATCACTCAAGAAATACATTTATTCCTTGAAACATTAAAACATGTGTATTTTCATAATATCAGTTGTGTTTTGTATTTCAAATCAATTTTGCAAAACACTTTTTTTCTTGGTTTTACTTGTTCATTTTGATTTAATTTGTTTTCAATGAATTCTCAATATCAAAACAAGTTTAGAAAGCATTTAATAATTATCTGATCATGTAAGTAATAAATTATTGAGTATGGAAACTTCCCTGTGAAATTATTGTCCAATACGCATCATCGTCTGTCATGTATGACCTGATCTTCATTTGACGTATTTCGGAGCTTTCATCGTCTTAACCTTTAGTGTTATGTCTTTCTAACACTTATGTATTTATCTTTGCTTCATTGAGTTCTTATGTAGACATCCTCATATGCTTTATGTGAAGACAAGTTTCTATTCCATTTCAACACATAGCCAGACAAGTCTATTTGACATTCTCTGACGTTTTCAGCTATGAAGACTGTCTTTGTGTGTTATATGTTACATCGTTTGATGTGTCTCTAGTTGTTCATAACTTCTATTTAGCTCTCATGATAATTTGATATATGATTTCTAATGGTTCTGTACATGAGTAAGCTTGGTTATACATACAACACATCTTATAGTGTTTTGTTATCATCAAAACTCTTAGAATCTCAATCTAATGGGTGATAAATCATTTGTATTCTTTAAAACTCCTTCACACTTTTGTTGCCTGCCTAAAACTTTGAAGTTGAAGCATCATTTCCTTCTTATAATGTATGGGCATAAATCTTTTTATCAGGCATTCCTTTAATTATATCCAAGTTCTTATGAAAGAGGAAGGAAATATTAAAGCACTTAAACCGTTAAAATTTTGAAAATTTTATGAAAAAACCACCAAGAATTCAAAAAGTTAAAATAGAATTCGAGAAAAGTCACCAAAAGTTTATATTAAACTATATGATAAATTAACTCAAAAAATGCAAAGAAAAGCTTGAAAAAGACATTAGAAAGGAAACATTTAAGTAAAAACTTTATCCATATGAGTAGATGGATTCGGCTCTAGAGGAGGGGTTGAATGGAGTCTAAATCAAATTTTGAATGTAAAGACAATACAAAACAACGTCTAACAAGCAAAGAGGAAAAAATAGGCATAGATTTATACTTGTTCACCCGACCACTTGGGTTACGTCCAATCCCCTTAAGCAAACCACTTAAGAACATTCACTAACCTAAAACACTTTGGTTTCAACATCTCTCTAGGAACAAGTATTCTATATCTCTCTAGATAGTAGTATACTTCATCTCTCCAGGTACAAGTATTCTCCACCTTTCAAAGTATAAGTATTATGCATCTCTCTAAGTACAAGTATTTTTCACCTCTCTAGGTGCAACTATTCTCCACTTCTCTAGGTACAAGTATTTTTCATCTCTCGAGGTACAAGTATTCTCCACCTCTCTAGGTACAAGTACTTTACACCTCTCAAATACAAGTATTCTCCGCCTCTCTAGGTACAAGTATTCTCCACTTCTCTAGGTACAAGTATTCTATACCTCTCCATGTATAAGTATTCTCCACTTCTCCAAGTTCAAGTATTCTCTATCACTCCAAGTACACGTATTCTCCACCTCTCCTGCAGGTAGTATCCACTTCTCCGTGTACAGGTATTCTCCATCTCTCCAGGTACAAGCATTCATTTTCTTTCCAAGTACAAGTATTCTACACCTCTCCATGTACTAGTATTCTCCATCTCTCCAAGTATAAGTATTCTTCGTCTCTCCAAGTATTAAGTATTCTCCATCTCTCTAGGTATAAGTATTCTCCACTTCTCTAGGTACAAGTAGTCGCCATCTCTCTAACTACAAGTTTTCTCCACCTTTCTAAGTACAACTATTTTACACCTCTCCATGTACAAGTATTCTTCGTCTCTCCAAGTATAAATATTCTTTGTCTCTACAAGTATTAAGTATTCTCCACCTCTCTAGGTACAAGTATTCTCCACTTTTCCAAGTACAAGTAGTCCCCATCTCTCTAACTACAAGTATTCTCCACCCTTTCTAAGTACAAGTATTTTACACCTCTCCGAGTACAAGTATTCTCCATCTTTCCTGGTTCAAGTATTTTACACCTCTCCATGTACAAGTATTCTCCACCTTTCTAGTACGAGTATTCTACACCTCTCCGATTTCTAGAAAGTAAAACTAGGTTCTTGGAGAAAAATCATTATAAGAGCATCTGATGACTAAGTACGACAAGGCCTTACAAATGACAACTAATTAACTATGGGACAATTATACTAAGCATGAAAGACTTCTTTACCGAGAATATGAGATGAATAAGCACTTAGTGAGTTCTTTGCTAATTTATCTTGCCAAATAGAAATGGATTCATCTTCATTCAGAGTTTTAATGAACCATTGTTCCTTGTTGAATTCACAACTTTAATCCATAGGGGTTGTATTAGGAACTTCTTTAATTCTTTTGAGCGAAGAAAGAGCAGACTTCTTAAGCATCCTAAAGTTAAAAGCAAGAGGACGAGGACAAATCATGTCTAGTTGAACCTTGAACTCATTGTCCAAAGATGTTTTCATGGTTGGAGGAATAATAAACATATGATTATTCACAAATGGCTAAATCTCGATGTTACCAATCTTGCACAAATCCATAATATCTATAAAGAAATCATCTATATATGTTGAGAGTGATTTGATCATCTGGTCTATTGGCCAAAGACATAGAGTACTATCAGGCTTGCCAATCTTAATCAGTCTAGAGGTTGTAGGGTGAGGTTGGATAGGTCCAAGTAGCCAATTAAGATTTGAAGGATAAATTGTGTGTTTCCATGTAGGAGGGTCTAGTATGATAATAACATCTTTAGGTAGGTTAAGGTCGGCTCGGGGTGACTTAAAGATTTTAGATGTTTGTTGAGGCCAGGTTTGGCATGTTATGTTTCATAAGATGAGTAGGTATGGGAAGCGAGTTTGAATGAGTAACAATTTTGAGGTTTGGGTTGATAGTCTCTATTGTGTGGTATAGAGAAAAGGGGCCATGTGAATGGAGGGGAAAACTTGGATTGTCTAGACCTAGTTTTGGTAGATGTTGGTTGAGGTATAAACGGTTTAGCTATGGGAAATGATGTTTGGATGGGAGATTGATGTGTAGGTGTTGAGTGTTTATGAGAAGATAGGGGTAGATCATCTAAAGGATTACTTTTAGGAGAGTAAACACTTTGCTATGTACTTTTCTTTTCTTTTTAAGTGAGGCAAGCACAATGTCCTTTAAGTTAATGGATTTTGGCTATATGCAAGGGATACTTCTGACTTCTTTCTCTTCATCATTTCCCGAGAAGTAGAAGTTCTCTTCTTTTTAGGGCAAAGTTGTAGCAAGTCTTTAAAACAGGTTTGGTCCCAATAGTAGGTGGATCGTCTAATGATCCATAATCATTTGCAAAGGGACAAATAACATTTGATGGACTTTCTATTATGCTCTTCTCCTTTTCCTTTTCAGAAACATCATGGAAAAGTTTCTTCAGAATGTCTTCTGAGTTTAAGGTTCTCAAATGGACCTAAGTGTGGAGGCTCTAAATATTCCAACTTGTAGGAACTCCTTGTAGATATATTGATAGCAAAGCAGACAGTTCATTAAGGTTTAGGAATAGCAGGTGTGGAAGATTCAAAGGAATGCCAAAAAGATGGTAAATAAAAAACCTTCCATACTCAGTTACATGGCCTTTTGAACTATGTTTTTGAAGAAGGCTCTTGTTACACAACTATTTCCAGATTTTTCTTTGATGTAGTGTTTCTTATAGTAAACCTTTTGACCAACTAGTTTCTATGAGAATTTCTTAACATACAACTTTTGTTCTACTGTGCCACTTCCATAATAAACCTTTTCCCATTTAGGGTAAAATAGTTAAGACCCTTTCACAGTTGATTGCCTCACTGATGATAATCTGATTAATGATCACTTCTTTTTCAAGCACCATGGAGACAATGTCGTTTCCTTGTACTAATCTTGCATTTTGCCATAACATCCTGACTAGTTCAGGATAGATGATTGGTGATTCAAGAAAGAACTGATGATATCCATCCAACCACCACCATTTTGGATTGAAGATAAGGAATCATATTGGAGAGAAATGATCAATCTTGAAGAATCTCCCTTCTTCTTAGCCTTGTAAATAATTGTACAGGGTGGTTTAGGAATTTATTTTAGGCCTTGTATTTTGGACCAAGTAGAGTATAATATTATTTGGACCATGAAAAATTTAAGGTAAATAAGCAAATCCTAGGAGAGAGTGTTAACACCAAGCTAGTTGGATGTCAAGTTTGAGCTTGCTTTAAAGCTTGGGTTGCGAACTACCTTTTTAAAAAGCTTGCTCCACAAGTTAAGGTTAGGGTAAGGGTTTGAGAAGTTTGCCTTACAAGTTTCCTCTCCTATAAATAAGAGTCCTGCATGTGAAAAATAATCTTGATGAGATTAATAAATTTTGTCAAATTTGTGAGACACTTTTACTTATTAAAGTTCACTCTAAAGTTGTTTTTTTTTCCTAGGTAACTCCTAGTAGTGTTGAGTCAACCTCACTCTAGAAACTAGGTTTTGGCCTTAATAGAATTACCTCATAATTTTCATTTCCTCTTCCAAATTTGAATTCAATCTACACTTCTTGATGCTTTCGCAACTTCATCATCTTCCATAGAAGAAATCAATTAAAACATTGAAGAAGTTGAGTTACAAATACTCAGATTTATATGTGTTCTTTTGAATTTTCTTTATTTTTCTTCAAATTTTTCGGTTATTTTTTTATAATCAAGTAATTTTAATTTTATAATTATATATATATATATATATATATATATATATATATTCTAGAATCATGTTTAGTCTAAATTTATCATAACTCATTTAGTGTGCTTTGAATTTCCGAATTACAATATTTTTTAAGCTTTCCACATAGGATCCTTTCCAGTGTTTTTTATTTTCATCCAGATTAGAACTTTTAAGTGTTTTTTATTTTCATATTTGAGTTTTTAAATGGCCATTAGATCATTAGCAATTTTCTTTAGAGTTAGGTTAACATTATCATTTTGTGAAACATCAGTTCTGAGAAAGTTTCAAAACATTTCCGTGTTGCAACGAGCAATTTCAGTGGTGCAAATAGCAAAATATGTTCTATTTGCAATTTGAAATCGATTTTGAAAATCGAGATGCGCGTTCATCTTTTGCTTAGATTTTCTTAATGCGATACTTAAAACGGAATATAGAAGCGATTATGAGGATTGACGAAGAATTTGTTCAGTGCGAAATCCAATTAAAGCTGCAGTGCCTTCTCTGTTGCGTTTGTAAATTCCTCGCCCAAAAAAGATAGAGTCGTGACTAGAGTTTGTTTTACTGCTAAAACTGGCGTAAAAGATCGGTGAAATTGAGATTAAGATGAACCGGTAAAATTGTTCTCTATTCGAAATTGTTCAAGCATGTGCTACGCAACTAGAGCGGTGATTTTCGAAGAAAATCAATGCAAGTAGCTAAAAAAGTCAGTTTCAGTGGAGGGGGAAGAGATTGTGGTAGAGGAGAAGAAGCAAGGTGGAGGGGGAAGAGGGAAGAAGCCTGGAGAAGAGAGGCGGATATCAAGATAGCATCGTCGGTGAACAACTCTAGGGAAGGGATTTCCACAACTTCTTTCTTCTCCAACTTCCCTGACAGTCATGGAGAGTACGGTATGTATAGAATCTTCAGAAAATGGGCCAGAGTGAAAGAGGTGTTCCTTTCTAGGTGGCTGAATAGGTGGGGAAGAAGATATGGCTTTGTGAGATTTTACCCAGTCCCCAATGAGGCTAGACTGGAAAAGAAACTGGACCAGATTTATATTGGCCACCTGAAACTGCACGTTAACTTCCCGAAATATAGGAGAGCAGAGGTCGGAGTTCAGAAAGGAAGACCAAGCATATCTAGACATGCTGCCTTGCGAGCAAGGAGCTCTAAGGGTAAGATGAAGGAGGAGGAGAAGGAGGTCTGGCGCGGATATAGAACAGTCCGAAAGGAGGAGATCCAAAAACCTAAACAATCCTATGCTGAGATTGTGCGTAAACACTCAAAAGGTAGATGGACGGGCCCTGCTTTTGAAATAATACCTAACACACCGGCGTGGTTGGCTTCGAGTGCAGTTGGATGGATGTCCCCTTCTATGTCCTTTGATACTTTGAATGAAGAATTTTTCAAGGGGGGTATGAGCAGAATCAAGCTAAGAGTTATGGGTGATAACCTTGAGCTGCTAACGCCCAAAGACGGTGATAGATTGGAGGATATCATTAAGTTCAATAAAGAATGGTTCGTCTCCCTTTTCGATGACATTAAATCCTGGTCTGAATCTCATGTCGCAGAGCATAAAATAGTTTGGGTAAGGTGCTATGGGATCCCTTTAACCTTGTGGAGTGAACAGTGTTTCAAGAAGGTGGTTGGAGAAGTAGCATCTCTGGTACAAATTGATGAGTCTACTAGACAATGGGAAAATTTGGAGTTCGCCCGTTTGCAGGTTAGAGTACGTAAAGCATGCAAAGTGGATATGGCGAAGGAGTATAGGATCAACGGGCAGGTCTGTAATGTTGTCATTACAGAGGAGATATCTAGTAGAGAACGAGGAGAATGTTTGTGTCACGAAGACCACTACGAATCTTCCGATAGTATATCGTCTTCGGATACCGTGGTGGAGGAAACATACCACGCTGAAAGGTTGTCCGATGAAGGGGAAGAGTGCGAAGACGGTGGTCCGTGGCGGGATGAGGACCCCGAGGTGGTGGGGTTGACCCAAACCTCGATACCATCGAACCAAAATTTTTTAGAGAATAAGGCTGCCAGCGATATTGGGTGTCAGTCTAAAGGTGGGTTCTTTTTCCCCAAAATGGCAAAACGTGTGCAAGGAGGGTCTGAAGGAGGAGCAGCTTTAGCTGCTGTGAGCCAAGTCAACGACGCATGCAAGGCATTCCAGGACTCGCTGGCTAACCTAGTAGAAGGGGCCTATGGGTGCAATTTCCCAACAAATGGGCCGAAGCAAGGTCAGGCCCAATCAACAATGAGAGGTATGGTTAGTAAAGAAGGAATGCTAAGGGGCCCAATGTCAGGAAGTAACGGGGGAAAAACGGTTAGTCGAAGTGGGAAGGAAGGGCATGCTACCATGGCTGCGTCAAATTCACATCGTACGAAGGAAGAGGGGAATCATTGTGCAGAGTTGCAAACACGGGTGAATGAATCTGATATTAACCCATGCCAAGCTGTCCACTGTAGTAGCGAGAGAGAGAACTCATCTACGGGGAGTTCAGACCCCCAATCAAGCGGAAGTGTTAAGTGGTGTAAGAGGACCAACGGTGTAGAATCAAGTGCAGAACACGACGCTTTGTCTAAAGGAGAAGTTGGTTGTAAGTCATCACCGGAACTTCGTAGACTGAGGTCTACGGGAGGGATGGGAACGCAGAATGCACAACCAAAGTGGAGGTCGAATGGGGGAGTAGGAACACTCCTTCATGGGGTAAACCCTGTTTCTAGGCTTAGCCATTGTTCCTTGGCGGAATCGAGTACAAACATTCATCATTGCAACGATCGGTTGAAACTGGACGTCAAGGATGCGGAATCAGTGCGAATCTGGGAGTTGGGACGTAATCTCGGATTGGAGTGTCCAGGGGGCGAGGGGAATCTAGTTGAAGAATTGGATCGGCTAGAGGAAAGGGATAAGGATGATAAAGAGGTCTCTTGGGTGGGAAGTGTGAAGGAGTTATCATGATTATAATTAGTCTCAATATTAGAGGGTTGGGAGGGGGGACAAAAGCAAGGTATTTGAGTCACCTTGTGTCTAAGGAGGGGGTTGTTTTCCTCTGTTTGTAGGAAACGAAAACGTCCTCTTTCTCAGATGCCAGATGTTTTCTGTTGTGGAAGAGTAGTAACATTGGATGGATCCATCATGAAGGGATTAATGGGGCAGGAAGTATGTTAACTATGTGGAATAAGGAAGCTTTTGAGTATGGAAGCCACGTTATCGGGACTGGCTTTATCGCTATAGCGGGCTATCATCTTCAAAAACAAAATGTCATTGTGTGGTGGTAAATGTTTATGCAGCATGTAATTTACAGGACAAAATTCTCTTGTGGGAAGCATTAACGACTCTCAAGCAATCGTATCAAAATTTGGCTTGGTGTCTATGTGGTGATTTCAATGCTGTTAGGAGGTCTGAGGAGAGGAAAGGGATTAGAGGCCATTCAAGTCAAAGGAAGGAGATTGCAGGTTTTAACAACTTTATTCAAAATAATGGTTGGATGGACATTCCTGGTGTAGGGAAAAGGTATACATGGTTTAAAGCGAATGGCACAGCAAAGAGTAGACTGGATAGATTTCTGGTCTCTGAAGAGTGGCTCCAAATTTGGCCGGCATCCAAACAGTATGTGCAACAGAGAGTCGTCTCGGATCACTGCGCTCTAGTCTTAAAATCATGTGTTAAAGATTGGGGGCCTAAACCTTTTCGAACCCTCGATGTATGGCTGAAGGAACCAGGGTTCATTGCAATGGTAAAGGGTAAATGGGAATCATATCAGATGGAAGGTAATTGCATTTCCGCTCTGAAAGAAAAGCTGAAACTCTTAAAGGCTGATCTTAAAGAGTGGAATAGAAGGGTCTTTGGTTGTGTGGAATCGGAAAAAAGACGTATTGAGATGGAAATTGAGAATTTAGACGGGGAGGATGACATTGATGCTCTAGAGGACGAGGGAAGGCAGAGAAGGCTGGATCTGCTAAGTCAACTGGGGTTGGTTAATAGAAAGCTAGATTCCATTTATAGGCAAAAAGCAAGGGTGAATTGGCTAAAGCATGGGGACTCTAACTCCAATTTCTTCCATTCTACGATTGGATGGAGAAGGTTAAAAAATGAGGTCAAAGGAGTTGTGGTGAACTCTCAGTGGTGTGAGGAACCGGAAGTTATAAGGAGGGAAACAAAGTCTCTCTTTGAGAAGAGATTCATGGCTACGTAGGACTTTGGTGTACAATTGGGTTCGGTGGAATTCAGGTCGTTGCCCTTGGAGGTAAGCAGGAATATGGTAGTCAACTTCACTGAGGAAGAAGTGAAGAATGTCGTATGGGAATGTGGAGGCTCAAAAAGCCCGGGCCCGGACGGGTTCAACTTCAATTTCATTAAGAGTTGTTGGGAAGTGCTTAAGGCGGATGTTATGGCAGCAGTGCAACTTTTTCATACTACTGGTTCTCTCCCGAAAGGTTGTAATGCCTCCTTTATTGCGCTCATCCCCAAAGTAAGAGATCCGTCCTCGCTCGATCAATTCAGACCAATATCTCTTGTTGGTGTAATATACAAGATTATTACTAAAGTCTTGTCAAGCCGTATGAAGAATATTATGTCGTTTATCATTGATGACTGTCAGTCAACCTTTATTAGTGGAAGAGGTCTATTGGACAGCGTTGTTATGGCCAATGAGATCCTTGAGGATATAAAGAGAAATGGCAAAAGCGGGGTGTGCTTCAAGGTGGATTTTGAAAAGGCATACGACTCGGTGACATGGAGTTTTTTGTTCGATATGCTACACAGGCTAGGCTTCCATGATAAGTGGATCTCATGGGTTAAAGGATGCTTGGCGTCATCGTCAGTATCTGTGTTGGTTAATGGGAGTCCTACGGAGGAATTCAAACCTTCTAGGGGATTGAGACAGGGAGACCCAATGGCTTCATTCCTCTTCTTAGTGGTTGCTGAAGGTTTAACAGGTTTGGTCAGACAAGCACTGAGAACGAATGTCCTTAGGGGGCTCAAGGTGGGAAGAAATAATGTCGAATGTTGTCTGCTACAGTTCGCAGATGACACACTCTTTTTGTGTGAGGATTCCTTTGATAGCATTTTTACAATTAAGGCTATCCTTCGGTGTTATGAGATCGCATCGGGTCTGAAAGTCAAATTTCATAAGTCCAAGTTATTTGGTATTAAAGTGGACAGTTTTGCCATGAGCACGTATGCTAAAACTCTGAATTGTAATACGATGAAGCTTCCGTTCCAATATCTGGGGATTGAGGTGGGGGGTAACCCGAGGAAGATACAATTCTGGGATCCGGTAGTTAAAAAGGTTGAAGCCAAACTTAGTTCTTGGAAGGGGAGATTTCTTTCAATGGCAGGACGAAGGTGTTTGTTGAAATCAGTGTTCACAGCCATTCCTCTGTTCTATCTCTCCATTTTCAAAGCCCCTGTAGCAGTGTACAATAAAATCAATAGCATCCAGCGGAAGTTCCTATGGGCGTGGGGGAAGCAGACTAAGTCGATATCTTGAGTAAGCTGGGATAATGTGTGTAAGGCTCTAGAGCTAGGAGGCTTGGGGGTGAAAGATATGAAGAAATTTAATGTGGCCCTCCTGGCTAAATGGAGATGGAGGCTCATGAGTAGCGAAGGAGGTAAGTGGAAAGAGATTATATCATCTAAATACGGTACAGGAGCAGAAAATATGAACCTGAGGTCGAAGTACCAATCATGGTGGTGGAAGGATCTCACTAAAATCTGCGCTGAGGGTGTCGAAGACGGTTGGTTCCAAAAGGCCATTGGGTGGAAAGTAGGTAATGGAGCCAGAGTGAGATTCTGAGAGGACGTGTGGCTTGGGAACGAATGTCTTAGATCGGTTTACCCTAGACTCTTCTCTTTGTCTCTTGATCAAGGTAAAAGGGTGGGGGAGGTAGGAGCATGGGAAGAGACTACCTGGCAGTGGAATCTAAACTGGAGGAGGGGTAGGTTCCAATGGGAGACGGATATGGAGGAAGAACTCTTGTCCAGACTTAGTACGGGCGTTGTGTGGAAGGATTCCCTCGACCAGCTTATATGGAAGGGGGACCAGAAGGGTATGTTCTCTGTTAAGTCAGCGTACTCTATGTTGGATAATCACCAATGCTCAACTGCAAGAGAAGGTGTGTTTAGTCTCTTATGGCAAGCTAAAGCCATGCCCAAGGTGCTTACGACAGCCTGGAGAATTCTCATCGATAGAATTCCTAATAGGGTTAATTTGTTGAGAAGAGGTGTGCAGGTGACATCAACTCGTTGTGTTCTTTGCAACCTGTCGGAGGAATCCTCTCAACACCTCTTTCTAGAATGCGGTTTTGCTCAACAAGTGTGGTCTCAGTGTTATAGGTGGATAGGTATTCTAGGTGTCCAAAATAAAGATCTCATGAATCACTTTATGAATTTCCAGCTAACACATTTGTCCAGTCAACAGAATCAAGTATGGTTAGGTTTTTGGGCGGCCACTGTTAGCTATATTTGGGAGCACAGGAACATAGTGGCTTTTAGACAAGGGGTGCCTGACTCCGATGAGATTTTCCAGAACGCGCAGCTACAGTCCTGGTTGTGGCTAAAGCACAAAACATCAGCTTTCTCGTACGCCTTCTCGGACTGGCTTTTGTATCTGAACCAGTGCCTCCTCTTGGTTCGCTGAGTGGTTCAAGCATGGGCTGGAACAGGTATGGCGTAGTAAGGAAGTGAGGGAGGTTCTTTAGAAGGTATAAGGTGTTCGCGCCTCATTGAGTTCTGCTCTACCAAGCAATTTTGATGGAATGTTGCAAAGGGAGTTCTTGGAGATCGTAGGTCATGCTGGGAGCCGATATGGATGGGCATTTCCTTGGGCTGTAATAGTATACGAAAAGGAGCTGATATATCTGGACACGAACACCATGTGTGTACTGTGGGGTTCAGCTGAGAGATTTTTGCGCTTCTAGAAGTTAATGCATGGATGAAGTGGGAGAAAGCAGAAGACAAGAATTGCTATGCAGCCTTTAAAGTAGCGGGCACCGATTATGCGTGCATAGTCGGTGGTCGCCGAAGGTATGCAAAAGGCCAACATGATCGCCGGTTGATAAAGCGGTGGTCTCCATAGGTCAACATGATCGCCGATCGATGAAGCGGCGCTCCCCATATGGGTGTAGCCGGTGGTCGCCGAAGTTATACAAGGTCACATGATCGCCGGTCGGTGAAACGGTGATCTTCATGCGTGCGTAGTCGGTGGTCGTCAAAGTTGTTATGCAAAGGTCAACATGATCGCCGGTCGATGTAACGGCGATCTTTATGCGCGCGTAGTCGGTGGTCACCGAAGGTATGGAAAGGTTAACATGATCGTCGGTTGATAAAGCGGAGTTCTCCATAGGTTTACATGATCGCCAATCGATGAAGCGGCGCTCCCCATATGGGTGTAGTCGGTGGTCGCCGAAGTTATACAAGGTCACATGATCGTCAGTCAATGAAACGGTGATCATCATGCGTGCGTAGTCGGTGGTCGTCAAAGTTATGCAAAGGTCAACATGATCGTCGGTCGATGTAACGGCGATCTTTATGCGCGCGTAGCCGGTGGCCGCCGAAGGTATGGAAAGGTTAACATGATCGTCGGTTGATAAAGTGGCGTTCTCCATAGGTTTACATGATCGTCGGTCGACGAAACGGTGATTTCCATGTGTGCGTAGTCGGTGCTCGTCGAAGATATGCAAAGGTCAACAAGATCGCCGGTCGAGGAAGCGGCGTTCTCCATCTGTGTGGAGTTGGTGGTCGCCGAAATTATGCAACGTGTATGGGTAACTCGTCGCGTGGCGAGGAGAATGAGGAATGCCAACACTGGAAAGCCACTTTTGGCCACAATTCTATACTGGCGAGTCAATACAGATGAATAGCAAAAACAAGAGATTGGCTGGTGGACATTACTCAAAAAACACAAATCTCCGACTTATGCTAGGCTATGTAGTGTGAGAGGAGGAAGGAGGTGCTGTGGCATGTGGGGATGATTGTTGACGTTGTTGATTCTGTGTGTTCTTGCTTTCCTAGCGTTATTAGAGGTACGGTGTTGCTTTAGTGCTAGCGTTTGCAGCGTTTTATTGCAAACAGCTCAACCTCTTGTTTCTATGATGGTGTTTTATGTAAAAGGGTTGAGATACCCCTTTGTATCTCCTCTAATTTTAATTCCATTCTTTGTTGATAAAAAAAAAAAGTCAGTTTCAGTGAAATTTTCTTACCGAACTTGATTCTTTTGTTTTAATTGTTTGGTGCGAAGCAATGAAGTTGGTTTAGATAATTTCCACAATTGAAATTGAAACTTACACTGGTGCATTTGGTGGAGGTGCAACTGAATTGGTGTTGGAATATTGAATAAGTTTGGCTTTGGTTGAATTGCAGCTAACGTGTTTTCATAATTGTCTCTAGAACACTATGAGTGTTATAATTTTAATTTCAATTTTATTTTTCAGCTTTAGTCCTTTTAATAATCTTTAGGAATGATGATTGTTGAAGCTTGTAAATAGCAATCCATAAAGACACACAAATCTCGTTTTGCACTTCATCACTTTGGCATTAGACGCTTCAAAAGGAAATGTCTGCTATGAATATTTATTTCGTATCTTAAGTAGTTTTATGTTGATGTTGATCTACAAAATATTTTTATACTTGAGTGTTTTTGTACGTTGACTCATGAATCTCCAATACATATGATTTGAGACATTATAAGGTAACTTCTGCTATGATTATATATTGTGCGTCTTAACCAATTTAATATCAATCCATTGGACTTTGAAATCTTTCTTCACTTGTAAATATTTGATTGTTGAACTTGAATCTTATGTAATTGATGTTTGCACAAATCTTACATTGCTCTTTATTATTTTCGTGTTAGACATTCTAAGAGGAAACTTCTGATATGAAGATTGCTACACATCATGAGTGTTTATCTCCTAATGTCAATCTCCAAAATCATTATATATTTGTACATCTTTAAATCAAATGGGTAGTATCATATACATTTAATTTCAGAATCCTAATTTAAAAGACCTTTTATACTAGAAACTTTACTTGGAACATGTATTCAAAAACTTTTTAAGTTTGTATAAATTTTAAATGTTGAAGTAAATCAGACTTTAACTGAGTTTTAATTATCAAAACTTAATTTTGAAACCAGATTAAATTTGTAATAAATTATATATTTGTTTTTTCAAAATTTTCTCTTTTAGTACAACATTTTTTAAAACTTTCCAATATTGATAAAATTTTGATCTTTGAAGCATATGAGTACATAAAATAATTTATAATTATCTCAAAAGATATGTTTCATTTAAATATCATTAAAACAAAAAATATATGATTACACTTATTTAGAAAAATTAGTTCACCTAGCCATCAAGATTGAATCATAACTTTTGAAAAAATATTTTTTAAGAAAAGTACTCATAAAAATAAATTTAAAAATAAAAAATTTCCTTCCAATTTTTCAAGAGAACCCACCCCACAAAATAGGAATTCTAGAGACACTTTCTAGTTCCACTCCTAAGTCCTCTAATTCCAAGTCATCCTAAATAAAATGTTTTAAGCATTAGGCTTTGTGCATATTGCTTCTAATTGGTCTAATAAGAGAGTCATGGTCATAAAACGAGGGGGATAGTCATGAGTGATCACAATTCTCAATTGTCTAGGTTAGCTCCCCCACCTCTTCAAATTCCCTATGTGAGGATGAGTTAGAAGCACCATGTGAAGCTGACTTGTTGGTGGTAAGGCTGATGTTGGGACAAGTTCAAAAACCTTTTGACAAAACACGAAGAGAAAATATTTTCCATACCAACTGCCTTATTAACAACCAATTATGTTTCATGATCATAGATGAGGGTAGTTGTGCAAGTGTGACTAGTACAAGAGTGATGGAGAAACTTGGATTACTCACTATCTCTCATATAAAGCCCTATAAATTACAATGACTTAGTGAAAGAGGGCGAAATAGTTCTGAACAAACAAGTCTTCATAACATTTGTCATTGGAAATTATGATGATGAGGTTTTGTGTAATGTTGTGCCCATGGAAGCCACACAAGTACTTTTAGGTAGGCCTTGGAAATATGATCAAAAAACTAACATGATGTCTTTATCAACAAAATCTCTTTCAACTTCCAATGGCATAAGGTCATACCCAAACCTCTCTCTCCTAAAGAAGTTAATGAGGATCAAATAAAAATGAAAAAGAAAAGAGAAAATGAAAAGAAAAGTGAGAAGAAAAATAGTAAAGTCAAAATGGGTCTTTTCATCACACCAAGAGGAGTGAAGAAGGTAATGTTGGCTCGTCAGGAATTATTTATTCCCTACCCTTATAAGTGTTTGAAATATTCTCCCTCCCCTTCTTCACTTTTAATAGTTCTAAATGTTTGGAGTCTTTGTTAGAGGAATAAAGAGATATTTTTTTAAGATCCTCCTAAGAGTTTACCCCTCTAAAAGGCATTGAAAATCATATTGACTTTATCCCTAGAGCTTTTTTACCAAATCGGCATGTATATAGAACCAACCCAAAAGAATACAAAGAAATCCAAATACAAGTTCAGGGTTTAATACACAAAGGTTGGGTCCATGGTCCCTTCAAATATTTATGTGGCTCATGGTCACTATAAGTAATAAACTCCTTGGACACTAGATAATGTTCCTAAGTTTAAAGGGTCATTACGAGAGTTTAAAGCTCTTTGACCTAAGTGGTGTATTTGAGAGAGGTACCATGAATATTTTTACTAAAATTAGCAATAGGGTGCCTTCCTTGCAACAAAAATTACACTTGTGCCAACTCCTAATGCATTATATTCTAACTCAAAAAGTTCTGGAAAAGTCAGACCAAACTAGAACAAGTGCATTGGTGAATTGAGCCTTAAGCTTTTGAAAACTTTGCTCATGTTTTTCCTTAATATTACATCCTTATTCACTAATTGAGCAATGAAGCTAGACAAAAGAAGTTAGCAATAAATTTTTATAAATGCTTGCCAAACCATGGAAGCTTTTAAATTTTTGCACATTTTTGGAGTGAGGTGATGACTTTGATTTTCTAAAGGTCAACATCAACTCCATTTTTATTGACTACAGAACCTAAAAAGATGACACTATTTACGAAAAAGGTGTGCTTATCTACACTGACAATAGATGGTTATTTCTAAGTACTAATAAAATTTGTTTCAAATTATCTGAATGTTCATTATGACTACAACTATGCACTAAAATGTTATCAAAGTAAACAACTACAAATTTTCCTACATAATCCCTAAGAACATGATTCATAAGCCTTATGAAATGGTTGGATGGATTAGTAAGGCCAAAAGGCATTACCAACCACTCATATAGGCCAAACTTGATCTTAAAAGCGGTTTTCCATGTATCACCCCCTTTTATTTGAATTTTTTGATAACTAATCTTTGGATCAATTTTTGAAAACAATGTGGACCCATGCAAGTCATCAAGCATATCATTATACATAGGAAATCGGGTGCCTGTATTTTATTGTAATGGTGTTGATGGCTCTATAATCACATCACATTCTTCATTTTCCATCTTTTTTCAACATCAATAAGATATATACAACACAAGGTCTATGCATATTTTAAATCCAACCTTACTTGATAGAGGTTCATCCAGCCACCACCAATTTAGGCTAAGAGGAATGAAGTAGAGGAAGCATAAAAGAATAAATATAATCCTTTTAAGCCTTGTACAAAGTAGTATAGGATATTCCTGAATTTTTACAACCTTGTATTATGGGCTGAACTATTTTAAGCTTTATAGTTTGAGTTGATTATAGTAGGGTTTTGTGTTCGAGGCATAGAGGGGGCTTGCTTTAAAACCTAAACATGGGATGACAAGCAACAAACAACATGTCTTACCATAACTCTAGAAGAAGCTTGTGCACCAACCTAGGGTTAGGAGACTTGGCCTAAAAGTTAGGGTTTATAACCCTAGCTTTTCATGCAAGCTAGCATTAATAGCTTGGCTTTCAAGCTACCTTTGTGTATAAATAGGCATCTGGACTATGTAATTTTCAGACTTGATTTCAGTATTGAATTGCTGGCAAATTTTGCAGTTTTTCTCTCCAAAGTCTCACTCCTTTAGTAATACTTTTGTGAGTGAATTAGCTTAAGGAAACAACATGAATATGCTTCTGATGTGTTCTATGTTCTATAAATAGATCCATGAACTCGATGGAATGTAAAATTAAAATAAAGGTGGAAATCTTGAAGTATGTTGAGGATTTGTGGATAGAACTTTTCCAAAAGAAAGGGTTTGATCGAGGTCCATCCAACCATCACCAATTTAGGCTAAGAGGAATGAAGTACAGGGATTAGAACAACATAAATTTCTTCCTTTTAAGCCTTGTACAAAATAGTATAGGATACTCTTGTGTTTTTAGACCCTTGTATTCTAGGTTGAACTATTTAAAGCTTTGCAGTCTGAGTTGTTTAGAGTAGGGTTTTGTGTCCAAGGAATAGAGTAGAGGCTTGCTTCAAAACCTAAACCTTGGATTATAAGCAACATACCGTTAGGTTTGATGGCTATAACAAGAGGGGGTAAATTGTTTTCAAACTATTTTCACAAATGTTTTGCTTAGAATGAAGCTCTAACAAACAACTCAGAAAACCAATTCAGAAAAAAAAATTCAATAGTCAAACAGAAACTGGAAACAGAAAATCAATCGGTTAAAATTGCGATTTAACCGTTTCTTTATGACAACGGAAAATACAAACAGTTTAATGAGAGATGAGATAGAGAGAATCACACACAGAAATTATACTAGTTCACTCAATCACATAGCTACATCCATTCCTCAGTCAAACCACTGAGTTTTCACTATGCAATCAATCACAGATTTACACAAACACCACACACAAAGAGGTGACTTTGAATCCCACAAAGCCTACTCACCCTCCTTGCACACAACAACCACCTCAAGCCAGAATCCCACTGACTTTACAGGATTTTACACAGTTATACAAAATGTTATATGAACAATTACAAGAACTTGAACAGGATTAGAAAACACCTGGTAAAACACAATACACCAACACCCTATTGATCAGTTCTTTGAACCACAGCAAGGCAGAAAGCAATCTTGCTAAAACTTGGTGAAAAACCTTTTCACAAACAGTTTTGGTGATCTCTCAAATCAATCTCAACTCAGAGTCTCAAAAGTTTCTGTTTCATCAATCTAATCTCCCTTACTAAACGTTTGAATCCAAACCATATTTATAATACTTGAAATGCCAACGTTGAAGCAAATCTAAACAACCAAATCAGTCAAAACACCTTTTCAAAAAGTTGTTACAAACACTTACATTTAATCGGTTAAAACCATGATTTAATCGGTTGAATTCTCTTGTCATTTATAAAACAGTTTCAAAACCTTTTTGGCCAACTAAGTTACAAACAATCGATTATCTCGACATTTTAATCGATTGTTTTTCCCTTTTCATGGAAAAACACTTTAATCTTTAAAACTAATTGAAATGAGCTTTGTCTGAGATTCAAAACTGATCTTACAAAGATTCTAAACCCCAAACCGAAACTTAAACCTAAAACATCACACAACTTCAGGCTTCATGTGGATTTGACACATCAAAGCTTCCCATCTTCAACAATCTCCCCCTATTTGATGAAGACAAATCCCTGCGATGCTTTTCAAAAATGTTCCTTGTTTAGAATCTTTTGAATCCTGTAATTACTGAACAAACACAGAATAGTCTAATCCAAACAAATAGTATTGTATAACAAATTTCAAATATAAGCAGAACCTTCAAAAGAACAATTGGTTATAATACAGAGATAACCGATTGAAAAAATGTAAACGAGAAACCACAATTTCAAATACTTCCAGAAACTTAAAACAGTTTAATAGCAGTAATAACAATGTTCAAAAAAAAACAAAAAACACACAAGATTAAGAACATTACAACTTCTCAAACGCTTCTCCTCCTATTTGTCTTATCAAATAGACAAAAGGTAGGATTAAAAACAACATAAAAGAAATTTAAAACTTTTTAAGCTAAAACAAAGGGCTATCCTCCCTTTGAAATTGCAGTTCCAAAATCTACCTTTGTACTTCTTCAATTTGTTCATCCAGAGTAGAGAACCTTGTGTCCATGTTTGTAAACCTTGATTCGCACATCTCATGAAGGTTCCTTTGATTGTCAGCAAAGGTGTCCATTCTATTTAGCATTTGCATTTCAAAGGATGACATGCTTGACACCCTTTCCTCCATGTTGATATCATGATGCATTCCTTCTTGAGTTCCAGCAGCAGGATCATCTTGCATTGTTGCTTCTTCAGTTTCATCTCTTTCATTGGTTTCACTTGGGCCAGCATAATCACCATCTTTGCTTATCCATCTTCCACCAATCTCATCTTGCTTAGGGATCAACTATTGATTTCATTAGAGGGCTTGATAACTTCTGTTAGTTCTCCTTCTATATCCACTTCAAAATAGTGAAGGAACATAGAAATCAAAATAGCATAAGGTTGCTCCCCCTAGGTGTGAGAATCCATGAAACTATGAAGGCCACGAGCCTTTCATCAAGCTTCAACCCCCAACAGAAAAATTCCTCACTTTGGAGTGGGGATTCTTGAGACAACTTTTGTAAAACTGGATTTTGTTGAAATCTTCCACAATTTCAAGGTTTCCCCTATTGATTCTTAGTCCAGAAGACTTCAGCGCGGTCATAGCAGACCATCCTCATTTTTAATAATCATATCTACACCTTTGACATGAGAAACAAGTGAGTCACCATCAAAACTAAGGTTAATGTAGAATACCCTTATAAGATCAGGATAAATGTTCCCTGTGAGTTCCAAAAATCTTTCAACTTTTGTTCTTTGAGGACACTCCTTACAGAATCTAACTTTTGTTGTTTCATCCAAGTGAAGGAAACAACTTTTGGAGTATTCACATTCTTTCTACTAGTCTCTAGTAGGTACTTGTTGATGAGATTGGTATCTCCTGCAAACCAACCTTCAAGCTTTCCAAAGCTTTTGACACCCCTGGACTTCATTCTTTTTGCAGATGGAGGAGATCCAGCCATTGCTTAAATCAAAAATAGTTTCTGCAAAGAAAAATTTTGAAGAAAGATAGAAATAACAGTTCTAGTTTAACTGGTTATTTGTGAGTGGAAACAGTAGCTAAATGCATTGGGTTTTATAGTAGAGAATCCTTGGTCAAAGCTGATTGTATTCAACATAAAAACGAATCAAATCATAAAAATAAAGATGACATGGTCAGTCAAATCAGAAAGTACAAATTCACATGTGATATTTGACCAAGAATTTAAGACATATTTGATTTTCAAGATAGGTAGAGATCTGATCTATTAAAAGCTAATGAACCAGAGTTAAATTGTATTCAAACATCAATTAAAGCAAGTTTGACCATACACGTCACTAGGTTTAATAGAAAATCAAATCCCAAAATTAAAAATCAAAAAAAGATTCATCCAGAGCTTATCTGACAGAAATAATTGGTTGTTTCGAGGAAACAATCGTTTAAATTTCTATTCTGAAAAAAAAATATGTTTTAAACCAGAAATACATGTTGCATGTAATTATTAGGTTTTCACATATTTGCAAGCTACAAAACATATGGAGAAAAGATGGAGCACATAGAAATCATTCATAGAAACATAGAGATGCATATTGAATTGAATTTTGTACATTGATAGCTCTTTAACAAAGAATGAGAGTTTAATCCTTAGATTACTGGTTTTCTAATTACAGAAGTTCAAGGAAACCATCACAAGACTCTAATATGTTGACAAGTACAGAACATCCAGTCCTTGCTGAACCTTTCAAAAGAAATCAGAAATCTGCAAAATAGAACTATCAAATCTTAAGATTTGATCCCTTAAAGAATTTGGGACATTCAGTGTTAGATTTATCTTTTGTATTGACAATACATCTTGGAATCCACTTATAGATGCCTTTAGGTACAAGAGATTTACGAAACATGCAATACCTGACAAAATGGCCTTTCTTCGTGCAATAGAAGCATGTAACAGCCGGTTGAAACGAATTTTTAACCAATTGTTTTTCTGGGAAGTTTGAAAAAGGTTTTGCAATTTTTGTCTCTTTGTTTTGAGGATAAAATCCCAAACCTGCTTTTCCAAAAACACATTTCTGTGAGGCTAAAATATCTTCAAAGTTGAACTTTCCAGTTGTAAGCTTGTCCAAGGTTTTCAAAAGATAGCAAATCTTCTTTTCAAGAAGTTCACAATTTTCACAACTCATTTTCTCACAACTGCAAGAAGAATTCTTGTAGATTAAATCCAGATGTAATAAAACTTCATTGGTTTTGTACAACTCTTTCTCAAGATCCTTAACTTTATTTTCTAACCAGTTATTTAATCCTTTCAACCGATTGAGAGAAAGGGACAATCGGTTGGCTTCATCATGAGTTTCATAAAAAGCATTAAGCAATTGATCATAGGTGGTACCTTTACTTGTTGAAGTAGAATCCACACTACTTGTTACTGATGCTAGAAGGCAAAGATTAGATTCCTCATCATCTGAAGAGCCTGAGGATGAGACATCATTGTCATCCCATGCTATATAAGCTTTCTTTGTTTTTCTCTTTTTCTCCCTTTTGAAGTCTCCCTTTTCTTTGACTTCATTATTTGGGCATTCAGACTTAATATGTCCCTGTTCACCACAACCATAATAGGTATACTTATTAGAATTGAATTCACTAGGTTTCTTTGAATCATACATTTTAGAAGCTTGTTTCTTTCTCAAGAATTTGCTGAATTTTCTTGATAACAAACTTATGTTTTCCTCTTCGCTTTCACTGGAAACATGTTGTTGTTTGCTAGCTTTGAGTGTTATGCTCTTGTTATGCTTGTCTTCACTCTCTTGAACAACAAGCCTTTGAATCTCAATTTCATGCTCTCTTAGTTTGCCGAAAAGAGATGCCACAGTCATTGAGGTGAGATTCTTTGATTCTGAAATGGCAGTAACCTTTGGTTGCCATGTTCTATCAAGACACTTTAGTACCTTGATGTTGAGTTCCTCTTCATCAAACTTCTTACCAAGACTCATAAGGTGATTCACAATGTGAGAGAACCTCTTTTGCACATCACATATTGATTCTCCCTTCTGCATTCTAAAGATTTCATACTCCTGGATCAGAGCATGCTTCCTAGCTCTCTTTACATCATTTGTGTCTTCATGTGTGACCTCCAAGATGTCCCACATTTCTTTGGCCAAGTTGCATTGCGAAACCCTGGAAAATTCATCACTACTCAAAGCAGATGTTATAATGTTCTTAGCTATCCAATCAAATTTAGCTTTCTTAGATTCTGCCTCTGTCCATTCAGATGAAGGTTTATCAACTAAAACATCATCTTTCTTAACTTGAGGTACAAATTGACCATTTTCAATTGATTCCCAAATGCCTTTGTCAGTTGAGTGTATAAAAATCTTCATTCTAACTTTCCAAAATTGGTAATTAACTCCACAAAACAAAGGTGGCATGTTTATTGAGGCTCCTTCCCCAAAGGGCATTTTATCAGCCATCAAAAGATTTTCAAAAACCAAAAATAAAAAACTTGAGTAACTTTCAAGAACTTTGCTCTTGATGCCAATTGTTAGGTTTGATGGCTATAACAAGAGGGGGGTGAATTGTTTTCAAACTATTTTCACAAATGCTTTGCTTAGAATGAAGCTCTAACAAACAACTCAGAAAACCAATTCAATAGTCAAACAGAAACTGGAAACATAAAATCAATCGGTTAAAATTGCGATTTAACCAGTTGTTTATGACAGCGGAAAATACAAACAGTTTAATGAGAGATGAGATAGAGAGAATCACACACAGAAATTATACTAGTTCACTCAATCACATAGCTACATCCATTCCTCAGTCAAACCACTGAGTTTTCACTATGCAATCAATCACAGATTTACACAAACACCACACACAAAGAGGTGACTTTGAATCCCACAAAGCCTACTCACCCTCCTTGCACACAACAACCACCTCAAGCCAGAATCCCACTGACTTTACAGGATTTTACACAGTTATACAAAATGTTATATGAACAATTACAAGAACTTGAACAGGATTAGAAAACACCTGGTAAAACACAATACACCAACACCCTATTGATCAGTTCTTTGAACCACATCAAAGCACAAAGCAATCTTGCTAAAACTTGGTGAAAAACCTTTTCACAAACAGTTTTGGTGATCTCTCAAATCAATCTCAACTCAGAGTCAAAAGTTTATGTTTCATCAATCTAATCTCCCTTATGAAACGTTTGAATAAAAACCATATTTATAATACTTGAAATGCTAACGTTGAAGCAAATCTAAACAAGCAAATCAGTCAAAATAGATTTTCAAAAAGTTGTTACAAAGACTTACATTTAATCGGTTAAAACTACGATTTAACTGGTTGAATGCTCTTGTCAGTTATAAAATAGTTTCAAAACCTTCTTTTCCATAAGTTACAAACAACCGATTATCTTGACATTTTAATCGGTTGTTTTTCCCTTTGCATGAAAAAACTCTTTAATCTTTAAAACTAATTGAAATGAGTTTTGTCTGAGATTCAAAACTAATCTTACAAAGATTTTTAACCCCAAACCAAAACCTAAACCTAAAACATCACACAGCTTCAGGCTTCATGAGGATTTGACACATTAAAGCTTCATATCTTCAACACATACAACACGTCTTACCCTAACCCTAGGAGAAGCTTGCACTCCAAACTAGGGTTAAGAGACTTGGGCAGCAAGTTAGGGTTTCTAATCCTAATTTATAATGCAAGCTAAGGTTAGAAGCTTAGTTTGCAAACTTCCTTCCTCTATAAATATAAATAGGCAGTTGGTATATGTAATTTACATACTTGATTTTAGTATTCAATTGTTGCCAAATTTTCTTAAGCTTTTCTCTCCAAAGTCTCACTCTTTTTGCTAACACTTTTGAGAGTGAATTAGGGAAACCACATGAAGTTGACCTAAGCTCTTCAATGCATGCCTAACTCCTATTGCATCATTTACACATCCAACCTGAATATAATTCAATTCTAATGCACTTTGTCCCTATTCTCCATATTTCTACCAAAGAACAAGCAAGCATGATGTCAAGGAGTTCTCCATCATTTCTCCAACAACTCTTAAACTTGAGAATATATCTACTTAATCTTTTGAAGATTTATTCTTTAAGTTGGTCTAATGGGTAGACTAGCTTCCATAACAATATTTTGATATTTTATACCTCTAAAAGGTTAAAGTCCAACTAGACCTTCATTAAGGAATACATCACCAATATTTTTAAAAGCTTTTTAACTTGAAGAGGTAAAAACCTTAGATTCACTAGAAGTTGCATTGCATATTATAAACACCTAAACTTTAGTAGAATTTGAACATTTAAATGAGATAATCTTGTAATTTTATCATATGAACATATTTTAAATAGATACATCAGTTAACCACATTATTTATTATGATAAAAAAAAATCATATTTTAAATAGATACATCAGTTAACCACATTATTTCTTATGATAAAAAACAAAAATTCATCTAGATTGCCTTCATCTATGAATATTAAATTGTGTATATTATATACTTGATACGATCATTTAGACCAAATTGTCTTATAATTAGAAAATCAAGCATTAACATCATTTAGCATAATCGCAAGTAAGCATACTTTCTCCATATATTTTTTTTACTTTGAATTTGAATTCATTTTTATTTTAATCCCTTAATTAAAAATTTGTTGTTTTTATTCTTTCAATGTGAAGAAAGTGACTTTTAAGGGACTATTAAAAAAATATATTTTTGTTCTTTTTATTCCTTCAAATTCATTCTAAAGGACTAAAAACAACATTTTGCTAATTTGGAAGAGTTAAAAACATTAAATTGGAAGACCAGAACTAACATTACCCAGTAAATGAGTTTCATTAATTAAAAAATATGTAAATATGTGACTTAAAATGAAATTTTGTTTGTAATATATCTGTTTAAAATATTATCAAGTGAATGTAAATATATTGTGAATTGATGGTATGAAACAAAGTGGTACCTCATAATTTTATATATATTTGATTTAGTGGATGGATCATATTCCATAGAGTAAACATTTCCATGATAGTAGGAATTGCTTTTTATTTTTTTGTATGCTGAGAAATGAAAGCACATTTCCATAGAGTAAACATTTTTTACAATGTGACCCAATCCATAATTCTTTTTGCAACTAAACCCCACAATTTAGATGACCAAAACTAGCCACAATGTATATTCCATCAAAAATCTAATTTGGTTTACCAAACTGTACAAAAGAATGAACAATTTGATATGTACATATATACTCACTCAAGATGTCACAGGTTTGGAGCAATTGAGTCGAACTTGACCTTGAGGTCCTGTCAAAACATCAAGATTAGACATTTTCAACATGACCCTAGCAAAGTCCATGCGAAAGGTTGATCCATCATCTGAAGCATAAGCAGAGACCAATTTGGCAGTTCTATCCTCAGCCATCAGTTGTTGATCCGCAAAAAGTAGTCCTCTTCCTCTTAGCAAGCTTTGGAAGTAGTGCGTGTCAAATGTTGAACCTGATGAAACTGAAGATGACAATGCCTGCATGTATGACATCCCCGGTTTAGAGTGAACATCACTGCTCGTAGGCTTTGAAGTCACAAACTCATCTATATTGGTGTTCGAGTTGTTTGGACAGTTTAATCTCATCTGGCGAAGGAAATCAAGAGGTATAGTAGGATCTGGTTGTCTTGTGTTGTGAAAGTTGTATAACCTTTGCTGAATGAAATCACAACCAATTTTTCCAATGTTGTGTCCTCCTTCGTATCATCATCAATCAAATCAATCAAACTCATTATTCAAATTTCATTAATGAATGGCAATAAAGAAGCTTTGTCTTACTAACTGAAGTGAGTTATATATCGCATGGTATTAAGTGATAGTTTTGCTTACACTTTTATCCTACTAAACGCAGGTTTTCGTTTTGGATGAAATTTAAAGTCATCGAAAAGCAAAAAACATGAAAAGAAAATTAACAAATTTAACAATGAGGCTATATAAAGAAAGAAGCAAAACATTAATGAGGACTATATTACATTTTATTAAGACTGGAGAGCTAAATGAAAAACTAAGGGAAATATATATATATATATATATATATATATATATATGATGAAGCCAAATGTAGAGAACCTACCAAGAAGGCTGACAGTTTCTCTTGCATTAAATCCTCTTAGATTAAAGAGATGTAATGTGCGTGTAACATTATCATCAGGCCTGGGAATCTGATCAGTTGCTTCCTTAAAAAATGATTGATGATTGTCCCTTCTACCGGTTAAAACGGGATAGAAAGGCCCACCAGCCTGTCATGGCCATGTACATAAAACATATCATAGATGCAATGATATTGGACTTTTAACAAGTGTAGTACATGCAACAAACATGGTATTTTTAAAGACTTTACCACCTCAAATCATGATATCATTGTTAAGAAAGAAAAGATAAATTGTTCATCTTATCAGATAATATCTAAACACATGATTCACTGTGCACAAAAGTGAAACAAAGAAAGACAAAAACAAATGAATCTAAGACGCAAGAAACCAAATGATCTTAAAAATTTGTTTATAATGCAATCAGAACAACATTGAAACCCAGGATATAGTAAGCACCCAAGTGAATTGTAAAGAATGAAATATGTACCAGAAGAACGGAATCCCTTGCCGCAAGAGAAACTATGTCAGCACAAGACACAACACCAGGACACGCTTGCTCCACCTCCTCCTTTATCAAGTCAATCTTGTCAAAACCTCTCAATGTCTGATTTGGCACAGCCTGCTTCTCCACGGAACGGTTATTATTACCATCGTTCTCATCTAACAGCAACGAAGCATCACACCCCTGATTCATCAACACCCCAAATGCAACAGAGCAAATAAGAAATTGTTTGCATGTATACAAAACTATTTCAAATGCCATCCAATCATAAATTATCATAAAACAAGAATGCTAAGATTATTAACCATTGTACTAATTATTTTCAAATTCCTGTCCAACTAATTTCTAATTAACCGAGAAAACGTTTTTACACATCAAAATTAAACTGCACAGAGAAAAAGTGAAAATCAACGATCTACTATGGCACAAGATCATGATCAAAATTTAGGTTATTCATATTCCGAGTACAAACTGCAGTATTAAATGGTTGAGCACACAAACAACACAGGGTCCCAAGAACCTGTCAACTTAGCAGAAGGAATCAAGAAAAGGTACAGAAACAAAAGAAAAAAAACCTAAGCAATCAAGAAAGAGGCATTTGAATTAGCATAGCAAAGACTAAATTCAAAATCTTGGGAGCAAGAGTCACAAAAACAAAAAAACACCCAATTCGATAGAAAGTACAAAAGTTTATCAATAAAGAAGGAACGCCATAAAGAAAAGAAGGACCTGGATGAAGCAATCATGGAAGAAGAGACGAAGCAGGGCAGGAGCAACGTCCCTATGGTCGAAGTAGATGCGCGTGAGCGCTGAACGGACAATGCCCTCGGCTTGGGGACACGTGTTCCTGTAGAAATCATATTCGAGATTGGAGCCGTCTCGGATCCTCTTGTTGAAGTGCAATGAGTTGGCAAGCTTCACGGAGAAGGAAGACGAAGCGGTTTGGGTTTTGGTTTCACCTCGAGGCCTTCTGAGAGAGAGGAGGACAGGGACAACGAGAGCAACCACGATCCAGAGGTTGATGCAGCTTCGCATTTTTGGTTGTTTCTGCAAAATCTTTGGTGCAGACAAGAGAAGAAGAAGAAGAAGAAGAAGAAGCGGGAAGAAAGGGCCGGTAGGAAAGTTATTTTAGTTGCTAGCTATGTCACTCGCTTAACTGGATAAGTAGTTATTCTTGTGTTGGTGGAATAAACGGATGCTCAAAGGGCTACTTCAATCTCCACCCCATGTTTAAAATAGCACCCCCCATATATTTGAAATTTCCAAATTGACCCTTGTTAAAATAAATTAGGAGGTGTGGCATTTTGAGATGTGGTTGAATGCTTTTGGTTGGATTTCATTGTTGGTGAAAGGTGGTGGTTGGTGGCGATTGTGGTGGTGTTGTGTAGTGGTTGGCGGTGAGGCGTTTCATTTTCGTGTTATAATTTTAGTTCTAGAATGCATGATTCGGTGAACTTTTGGATTGTGTAATCAAGAACTTTATAATTTTTTGTATTTTAGATTGTGCTATTCAAAATACATATTTCTATTTCAAAATACATTTTTTTAGACCAGATTGTACAATACGAAATTCAAAGAATTTTAAAAAAAATTAACATTTATTTAAAATTTTGCTGTGTTTTTTAATATAAAATTTGATGGATTTAGGAGTGGTTGTTGAATGTGAAGATGGAATCCCAACTCTAGAGCAAAATGTCAAATGAAGTAGATAACTTATCTGACATGAATGAGTCAAACATAATAAAGTTTGTGGCGTATGAAGATGAAATGGTTGGAGGAGATCGTGTTCTGTAATTTACAACAAATGAGGTAAGTGTGTTGCATTCATTTGTGCATAAAATGTGAGATGAGATATACTTAAGTTGTAATGTATTTATGTAGGTATTTGGTACATGAGATGACTTACTTTAATGGTGTGTAAGGTGACCTTTAGACTAGATTTTGTGGTTGTTAGTTTGAGGTCTGGCAAAATAAATGGACAACGGGGAAGAAAAACATATGTGTTGTTAGGTTGTGAAAGGGGTGATAAATATAAGAAATACAAATGCAATTTGACAGTGACAGTAACTGGTACAAGAAAATGTGATTGTCCTTTTAAATTGTGGGTCAAACCAATTTCCAATGGAGAAGGTTGGGTATTGAAGGTCACCCTTATGTTGATACATTAAAATCAAATGAACATTCCATGCTTATTGACATGACTAAGAGTTTAGTGAAGCCAACAAACATTATTACTTACTTTGAAATAGCACAATGAGAAAAATGTCATGATAATAAGACAAGTGTATATATAAAAAGTCACAAAGAGGGTTTATAACTCAAATGTATTAGTTAATGATGTTGCTAGAGAGTGACAATTATATTCATTGGAGTCAGTGCAATATGTCTACACAGGTTGTTACAAATATTTTTTAAACACATCCCGATTTAGTTAGATTGTTGAATGCATTCAACATTGTGTTCTTGATGGACAACACATATAAAACCAACAAATACAATGATGGAAGACTATCTGGAAGAGAAAGTCTCAAGTGACTCCGCAAAATGGAAGAGAAAGTAAAGTACCAGTTTTTTCTCTTCCTTGTTAACCTTCTTTGTGTACCATACAAACAAAACAGTGCCCACAAATAACTAAAACCTATGAAATCTCAAAAAGTGAACAGTTCCTACTAAATAACATTCTTCGGCTATGATTCTTGATGTTGATCATTTGTTTCATCATAAGGAACATTTCCTTTATCGGATGCCTAATATATAAAAATAGTTATAATAATTAGAATTTCAATTATAATATAAAATATATATTAATTTAATAAAGATTTAAATATTACCGGTGATGCATGATAGCAAAATCATGAGGCAACTCTCCTAAATAGTTTTGCACAAAAAAAAAGTCACAATTACCTTCATTTCATTGGCTTGTGATGTCAATATAGAAACCTAGTTTAGAACACAAAATCAATAAAATTAATCAGATTGAATAATATTAAGAAAAAAATCATGCAGTAATCTCCTCCCAAATGTCACCCGCATCTATGTATTTACGAACAAAAGAAAATAAATGTAATAACACATCAACATTAAATTAACTATAACTATAAATTAACATTAACACATCAAACTTTATCACTCACCTTTTTTCCTTTTCTTATACTTCAAACAACAACTTCATCATTAAACTCAGTAGTAAATTCACATAAGTTCGTTATCATGTTAGCATGTCTATGGTGATACTGCTACGCACAGTTTCCATGCATAATAAACTAGAATGCAGGCAACTAAATTATGCCTCTCCTCTGCCTTTTTTCTTGATTAGTTTTATACACAACAAAATAAAAATACACAGCTAGATTTTATGAAATTAAAAAGCAAATGTGATCATTCCAGAGAAAATAAACTAATATGAAAGAAAACAATATCAAATAATAGCGAAACAAGAGACGAATCAAAGAGAAGTGTTGGGTCCTTGAGCTGAAACTAAAGCACCGAAACCACAAAACGAAAGAAATGCACTTAGTTATGGGAGAAAAATGACCAATTGAGAACAATTTCTTCACAAAAAACAAACAAACACACTGGAGTTAGGCAAAGAAGAGATTTAAGGCATAAGAAATGAGGGTTCGAAAATACATACCAATTGGAAGCATAGATAAATGATGTTCGAAGTAATGAGGTTTTGAAATCGACGTCACACACAATAGAGGAAGAAGATATTTTTGAAGATTGGTTATGAAGATATGGAAAAAAATTGTGTGTGACGACAACATAGAACTCTAAGGTTCGAACATTTATCTATGAGTGTAGAACATTGTTTCAATAAATGTTACGAATAGGAAAGTTCATTGATGTTCTAGACTTAAAAGTTGAATATCCAAGGACGAGTTATAACCAGACTGTTTCTTCCTGTACCTACATATCTTCTTCCGCCACCTTCATACACAACATGAAAATACATTTTTATTCTTCTTGTGTCACTCCCATAAAGTAGTTTCTGAATTATGTAATCTGGACTCATTTGAAAAAAGACTTCCGGATTATGTAATCCGGAAAGTAAGCATGCATATGAAAAAAGGCTAATGAATTATGTAATCTGGAAGCTAATTACAAATTTAAAAAATGACTTCTAGATTATGTAATCCGAAATATTATAAAATGGCATTTTTGAAAATTCGAAAATTTATGGAGGTGAGAGAAGAAGGTATGAAGTTGCAAGAAGAAATAGTCTTATAACTAATATAGAGCTTACTAAAGTCCTGTTTGCTTTTGGACGAAGAAAAACAAATGTCTATAAAATGCAAAAACCAAAGCAATAAATAATTAAAAAACACAGAAATCGAAAAGAATGATGCATTCAAAATTTTCTTTCCACAGTTGCTAAGAAAGTTGTTTATATATGTATTTATTTAATTAATTAGTTTTAATTTACTTTTTAAAATAAAATTACAATTTAAATATAAAAATATAATTACAATTATAAAAAATAATTATTATAAAATAACATAATTTATCATATTATATATATAATAAAACATAAATATAAATAATAATAATAAATATAATTTCTAATAATAAACAAATAAATTTATATTATAATTATATTAATTATAAAAAAAGTAAAGATAAAAATAATAATGTTATTTAATATAAAAATAAGTCTTTATCAAATATTTATAATTATAAATATTTAAATAATATTTTAATTACAAGTAATTATAATTATAAATAAATCAATTAAATTAATTTTTTAACAATCTTAAATATAAATATAAATTTATAAAGTTACACTTTTTATCAATTAAAAAAAATATAATTTCAATTACAAATATCATATTACTCACAAACTTTCATAAATTTTTACTCGATCGTATTTATCTTAATTCAAACATCCTAAATTTTTTTCCACTTTCTCTTCGTATCATCTCAAATTTACTTCCTTATTTCTATTCCCTAATCCAAGGGAAGCATAAGAACCGATTTATATGTCATTGGAAAAGAGTTTTGGCAGAAGCTTTTTCTTCCTTGGAAATTGCACAAAATGGTTTCACACATGATAGAAACATTTGCAAACTGGAAGGTCAAAAGCACCTAATGGCTGCTTACAAAATCACAAGAGCAATTAAATGTACAAAGCAATTGTTATTCTATACTTCATAAAAATCACAGCCAGCACACCACAGAGGGGATGTTTTCAAGGGTGTTGAAGAATTTACAAATACTTCCAATCTACTTTGAAATTTCACTTCCTTTGTTTTTAACATGTCAGGGAGAGGTAAACACACCCCCATTTCTACACAGTTTTTATGCCTAGGCTTAATTCTATTCTCTAGGCTAAATGAGAAATACTGTGGAAATTCTATCAGCTCCTTCAAATCTCTCCCCATCTCCACCACAAAGTAACTGTATTTAGGCTCCAAATTATTTTTAATACTATAACAAAACAGCTGAGGAAATCTGCGAAACATTGAAGTTGCATCCCGGCGAGAAAACCCAATATTCTCAAAGTAATCAATTCTGGGCATGAACTTTTCTTCAACACTACATGATAGCAAGTCAGTATGCTTGTTTACCTCTTCTATGCCAATACTTTGGAGGAAGTATAGGGTAGGACGAAGTCGCTTACTAACACTGCAGACAAGCAACCTGGGACGGCGATTTATAACCCGCTTAATGTCTGAACAACACACATGAACCTCACGATGAAGGAAGGTTAAGACAGGTATGATGTCTGACACATTGGTGGTCAGAATCTCAGGGCACATGCCAACAATTCGGCGAAATTCAATCGCAGTGAAATCCATGGAGGTAATGTATTCCACGGTGGATTTTATGTCTGTAAGAGAGGTAGTGATCAGCGTTGGATGATTTTCAATAAGTGAGAAAGAGTCAATACCAATGGATTCTAGATAGAGGAGTTTCTTTTGGAAACCAGTATCACAGTTGGAAGGGAGGCTTTGCTTTGGACATCTCCACTTTATTACCTGTGGTACAGCAGAAGCACAGGCATTATCAAGATGATAGTAATTTATTCAGTAATCTTAACAATTTGACATGCCAGCGAATAGTCCATTCTCTCATCGAGAAAATGAATTTAATGTGCATGTTAGAGCCTTACAGGAGAAACAAACCCAAGAAAGTGTATTAGTGCACACCAAAAGGAACCATACAGACTACAAATAGAAAATAGCATGTGTAAAAATGTGTTTATCCACTAAAATGGGTTCTCACTATATGAAAGATAGGATGAAAATAATATGCCTTTTAGAGTTCCAACCAGTGAGTAATTGTTGGTTTGACATCTGATATGCATATAATCACTGATGGGGACTCACTATATGAAAGATAAGATGAAAATAATATGTATGTATAACTCTTCCCTAGTTCATCACTATGGTAGTTGTATCACTAAGGGTTCGGAGCTACTGCAAAAATCATATTATTTTAATAATCAATTATTGTTATAAACCATTATAATCGTATTAATTTTTGTGTGAATAAACTTGCTGAAAAGTGGTTTTAAGATAATTAATTTTGTTTTGATGCAACAAAAAAGTTTATATAAGATACTAAGTATGTTTATGATGAAAAGGAAAAAAAAAACTAGAAAAATATAAGTTACAAATTTTCATATATAAAAAAAAACTATTTACCAAATTTCAGTTATTGTTCCAAACACAGCTTATCCAGCAAACAACTTTTTTTTCTTCTGAAAGATCTGAAATATTTCACATGTCCCAAACATGCTGTTAAATGTAATTTTGGACAAGCAGAAGATGGTTTGCATAATTCAACAGTCAGAGAGCAAATTTAGAACCAGTGCCCTTACTGAACCGTTGCTCAAGACTTTTATTCCCCTATAAATTTTGAGTCTATGGCCAAAACTATATTTGCTTTCTATGGTCATGCTATCAGTAAGTTCCACTTTCTATAAAAATATTAGAAAAGGAAAACATGTTAAAAATACAGTGCACATAAAAAAAAACCACCATTCCAGGGCTAAGAATACTTATAAACTTGCTTGGCAGAAAACTCAGAAGACTTGCATTAACTTGCAAGTTCAGGGGCAAGTTCATGAGTTCATATAAATGAAGGAAACAATCCTTCAAAACTCCAAAAAAACAAGAGTTCTTATGTTTTGTTTCCTTTTTGTTTTGTTCTGAAACCTAAGTCACCCAAAACCCAAGTGACCATTTCATGGAATCAACCAAGACTGCACTTGAAAGAATTTTAGGAATAAAGATGGACAGAGTTGCATGATATGCTCATGAAGATATATCATATATCATCTAATGCTATTTTCTAGATGTTGATGAAGACTTAAGCCCAATTTGAAGATAACATACGACAAGCTCAAATTCACATGACCTAGAAAAAGCATTGATGGGCTAGAGTTTAAATAGTTGTTCTAAATAATTGCTTAAGACCATTTTTCCTTCATTATTAATGTAATTTTTCTAGTTCTTTTTATTTAAATACTTCAGATGTCTTTTAAGGCTCTCTAGAACAGTTTTTAGTGTTTTTCGGCTTCCCAAACCATAATGATAGGTAATGGGATGATATGATAGTCAATTGTACTGGAAAATAAATTTTAGTCGGAATTTATTTCTAAGTGGAACCTTAAAGGGCCTTTACTACTTGTTGCCATCTAAGCTTATAAAGAACCTTTTATAAGATTTTGAGAGATATAATTGAATTAATCTGAATATTTTTCCAATTGAGAGGATTCTCTTTCTCTATCTAGGTTCTTAGGAACTACTTTTGATTCTATCCTTGAATTTCCTAATTCAAAATGATGAATCTTCCTCAGCTTATTAATCTTTAGAGATTCTGGCGTTTATATTCCCTCAATCCATATTTTTGCATTTTAATTTCTCATTTTTCTTATTAAAATTGTCCAAAGAAATTCATGTTCTGAGATGTTGAAATTTTTATCCCACAGGGTTCACACTACCAATTGTGAACCATGCTATATTTGCGTATTGCTTGGTTATCAACCATTCCTCCATGGCTGCCATCAACCACCAAGCAAAACCAGTCATTCTTCTGACCAGTGTCACCAACCATGAACCAGATCTATGACAACCTCAATAGAAAAGAACAACCATCTACAAAGCTTACAACAGGAACTCAGTAGCCAAAGAACGGAACTGGCCAGCCACAAATGGAAGCCAGCAACGGCAAAAGAACCAATTACACCCTTCTAACCTGCAAGGAACTGAAAGCTAGAGAAGATCCCTTAACTTTCTTCATACACTATTAAAACTGAAACCTTTATGTCCAAACCCAAAGGCCAGCAACCCTCCTGTCTGTTATTTTAGTTTGTATTTGCCAATTAATTAGGTTTTATTATTAAAAATAGAACTTCTGGTTATTTTTTGGCGACAAAAATGAACTGAAATTTGAGAACTTCATACCTTGGATAATTAAGAACGATTGTACTATCATTTTTACTATGGTATGCTTTATAGTGAAGTTGGAACTGGTTTGTGTACTATGATTACAAATTTTTAATATTATGTTAGTCTAAGGTAAACCTACTTGTTTAGTTTAACAACCCTCCACAAGTTTATATAAACGCAAGTTAGACAACCTTACTAAGAGCTTGATTGTTTTAGAAGCTGCTCAATCACGACATGATTTGAGCACAAAAGGATGAATAAACTTCCAATAAAAACTTTCTAAAAGCATGAAAGATGCATTGAAATTTTGACTTTTACCCTTTGTACAAGTTAAAATCTTAATCAACACACCATAGCAAATTTCAATTCATAAGAGACCATAGGTATTATTACCCTAAAGCCAAGGTTTTTGCAAGCATTTTAAAATGAGAAAGTCTTAATCAACAAATATTAAATGCCCACAAAATTAAAAAAACCCTCAATACTTCAAGTCTTTCGAAGTAAAAGAAACAATTTTGTCCAAAGCATAACCAATAACAATATAACAACTTCAAATAAAATTTCAATCAAAAGATAGCTAAATACTAACTATTACAGAACTTTCCCACTGCTGAAAACCATTCCAACTTTCATGCAACGTTACCAACAATTTCTACATAGGTGCTACACCTTGAGAAAGAACAAAAAAGGTTTTGCACAACCAAAACAAAAACAGGCCCCAACCCCACACCAATGGAAATATAAAAACACCCATTTTAATTCACGGGGAAAAGAACAAATGAACACTAAAAGGTTAACTAACACCTAAAATTCAAAAATCCTTCTCAACATCGCCAAGGACATCCAACAAGTTCATTACACAAACAAGCATGGACTCAAGGAAAAATCGAAACTTGAGCATTACCAGACAAAATTATGCAGACCCAAATAAATAATAAAAATAACAAAGAAAAACTTGACCGCATTGAAGAAGAGGGTGAGGCAGAAACACTCACAGTGGCTCTGACAAAGAAAACTGGTCTTCTGCAATGGAAGAAGGGGATGGAAGTGGGAACCCTGGAATGGAAGGGTTTGCAGAGGCCAGTGAAGGATTTGGGAATGGTTGGAGAGGGGGAGAGAGAGTGGTTGTCAGAAGGAAACATGGGGTTAGAGGAGAAGAGAGTGGTGGCACTGGCAGGGGCCATTTGGGGTCTCAAGTATGGATGACAGAAGAAGAAGCAAGGATGCAGAAGAAGGTTAGTGGTGTGGTGTGGCTATGAACATTGAAAAATGTTGAATGATTGAGAAATTAGATTGTTGGCGTGTGCTTCCAATTGGAGAAGTGGCGGATGAGAAGATAGAGAGAAATCTTGCGTGTCACCTCTCTGTGGGGTCTTAACCTTTCTCTACACTTTTTCATCCATACATTTGGAAAATCATTAGTGTCTTTTTTTCTTTAAATGTTTTATTTTTTTCCCTTCCGATGTCATTCTTCTTATTGTTTAAAAAATAACATAATAAACGTAACACTAAGTTTTTAAAATGTTTTATTTTCTTAATTACGGTTTTAATCTGATTTTTATTGATTTCCTAATTAAAAAAATTTAGACCCTAAACATAAAAAAAAAATTATTCTTTAAACACTGAATCTAAAGAATTAAAATTATTTTTTAAATGTGACTAATTTTAGTTTTAGAAATGTTTATGGTCATAATTTTAATTTTTTTAAGATGATTTTTATTAGTGATACATATTTATATATATATATAAAGATAGAGAAAATACATTCTTTTGGATATACATACTTTTGTATACTTCGAGTAATTATTACTATTATTTCCTCTCACAAATTTATTTACACTCTTAAAATTATATATATATATTTTAATAACACGCTATAATTTATCTACTATTTATTTTAATCATGACATCATCGTATCAAACATAGTATAAAAAAAAATAACATAAATATAGGAAAGTTCAAACTCATGAAAAAAAAATATAAAAGAACACTCTAAAATAATATAGACAAAAACGATACATAGATAACTTATGGAGTTTTATTTCTTGACAAGTAGATCGAGTCAACTGTAATATAGTTGAAAAGGGGTTGTTGTATCCTCATGAATTAGTGGTAAATCCAACATATATATCTTTCACTATAAAGTGTGAAAGTAATCATGTGAAGTTGTTTAAATAATGCCGGTGATTCAAACAAAAAATAAAGTTAGAAAGTTCAAAACTTGGTGTAAAAAAAAAGATGTTCTTATATTCATAAAAGTGTTGGGATTGAATAAACTTTGTAAATCTCTTATACTTGGCTAGTTATAAATAACATAAGATTCAAATTCTCTACTCCCCAATGTCAAATCAAGTTAATTCAATAATCATGGTTATTTAAAAATCAAACTATCATAATCAATTTCTTGACTTACAATAGTTTGCTTTTTGCATTATTGCTGGAGCAGTTCATGCCAAACACTCAATTTCATTCTCAGACATTGAGTTATTTGGATGATTTGACTTAGTTCAAAAGAAGAAAATATTTTTCAATATTATTCAAATTTTAAGATTAATAGTACTCATTGAAGTACATCTCTCTTGTTGAGTTTTCCTTGATCCTTCAAATATTTAAGTGACTCATGGTCACTATAAGTGACAAACTCCTTGAACACTAGATAGTGTTCCCATGTTTGAAAGGTACTCACAAGAGCATAGAGTTATTTGTCATAGGTGGGGTAATTGAGGGAGGCACCATGAAATTTTTCAATGAAATAAGTAATAGGTGTTGAGCATGGGCTTTGATGTCTCCAAATCCAAGAAAATTGCTTGAAGACTTTATTGCTTCTTGTGTGTGTAGGTTTTGTGTAGTTTGAATTTGTAAATCCACTAATAGATATGATCCAAGGTTGCTTGATTTAAGTTCTTTTGAAAAAGATATGGTTTCTAAAGGATGTGGAAAATCAATCTGTTGAATTATTGTTTCAACCGGTTGTTTTACACTTAGTATTTTTTAAAAGAATTTGAAAAAGCTTGAAATTGGTTGAACTTGTTGTCAAGCCAATTCAACCGATTGTTTCGTATTTTCAATCAGTTGATTTTTGAAAATCCTTAACAGAATTCAGTTGGACTGATTTAATCTGTTATGTTTATTTTAAAACTGATTTGGCTTTTGCATTAAATGATTTTAACAACTGATTGGAGTATATATAATTTGTTTTAAGCTCCTGGTTGTTACTGATTCATGAGAATACTTTCAAATCAAGTTTTTCCAAGATTGTTCCAAGCTTTGGATTCTTTCTAAGAGTGGAATAGGATTGCTTTGTACTTCTTCTATTCAATTTTTTATTGTAGCAGGTGTTATCATTCCTTTTCTCTCTTGACTATTGTATTTTTGTAAGAATTGTTGGTGTGCAGATCCAGAGGTTGTTCTAAGATCTGTGGTGTGTTTGCCAAAGGTGGTATGTGTTCTTGAAGGGTTTAAGATCACCACTTTGGTTTGTGTTGTGTAATCAAGGTGTTTGATTGCTTAGTGGAATACTCAGAGGTTTTCTAGGGACTGGATGTAGCTCTTGGATAATAGTGAACCAGTATAAATTTCCAGTGTGAATCTTTTTATCCCTTATCTCTTTAAATTTGTTTTTTCTTGAATTTTATAACTGCTAATATAAACAACCAATTGTTTCACACAAAAAAAACCGGTTTATTTTCTATTGTTAAGTGAAAAAATGTTTTTTAAATCAGCTGAATAGATTTCTAATTGATTGATTCTCATTGACTTTCAATCCACCTTCAATATTTGCGAAGATCTTTCATAAACTATCCACCCCCCTCTTGCTTAAGGTCTCTAATTCTAAAAATAGGGTGCCTTCCTTGCATTTGTGTCAACTCCTAATGCATCACATTCTAACTCAAAAGTTTTGGAAAAGTCAGGCAAAGCTAGAACAGGTGCATTGGTGAGTTGAGCCTTAATCTTTTGAAAAATTTGCTCATGTTTTTCCTTAATGTGACATCCTTCTTCATTAATTGAGCAATGAAGCTAGACAAAGGAAGTTAGAAATAAATATTTTATAAAAGCTCGTCAAACCATGGGAGCTTTTAACTTCTCGCACATTTTGTGGAGTGGGCCACTCTTGGATAGCTTTGATTTTTTAGGGGTCAACATGAACCCCGTTTTTATTGACTACAAAAACTAAAAAGATAACCATATTTACACAAAAGGTGCACTTACCTGAATTGGCAAATAGATGGTTATTACTAAGTACTAACAAAACTTGTTTCAAATTATTTAAATGTTCGTTATGACTACGACGATGCACGAAAATGTCATAAAGTAAACAACTACAAAATTTCTTATGCAATCCGTACGACATGATTCATAAGCCTCATGAAAGGGTTGAGTGCCTTAGTACAACCAAAAGGCGTCACTAACCACTCGATAGTCCAAACTTGGTCTTAAAAGTGGTTTTCCACTCATCACCATCTTTTATTTGAATTTAGTAATAACTACTCTTTAGATCAATTTTAGAAAACATTGTGGATTCATGCAATTCATCAAGCTTATTATGCATAGGAAATTGGATGCTTGCATTTTTATTGTAATGTTATTGATGGATCTACAGTCACAACACATTCTCCATTTTCCCTCTTTTTTTAGCACCAATAAGACAGATAGAACACATGGGTTATGAATATTTTGAATCTAACCTTTCTACAACAACTCTTGAACTTGAGATTCTATATCCTTTGTCTTTTGAAGATTTTTTCTATAAGATGGTCTATTAACTTGAGATTCTATATCCTTATAAGATGATCTCCATTTTCCATCTTTTTTTGGCATCAATAAGACAAATACAACACAAGGGTTATGAATATTTTGAATTCAACCTTTCTCCAACAACTCTTGAACTTAAGATTCTATATCTGTAGTCTTTTGAAGATTTGTTCTATAAGATGGTATGTTGATGCAATCCAAGGTGATGGATTGTAGAAGTTGAATGCAATGACAATGGAATGGAGAAGAGTTTGCACAGAGAATGAGAGGTTTTGGTGAGGAATTGGAGTACTTTTGGTGCTAGGAAGTAGAAATTTGACCAACTTTCCAAGGATTACAAGGCCTTGGAGACTCTCTAACAAAAGGAGATTTGAGAGAAAATAAATCTCAAATTCAGAGTTCTTCATTCAATATTTGCAAATCTGAATACATGAGAGTATTTTGGAGTATTTATAGATGAAGGTAGCTTGTTCTTTAAGCTACCATAACTCTAGTTAAGTAGACAACTACGATGAGTGTGGTGGCCTAAGGAGGCCGTGTGTACTCTTCTAAGGTGTTCTAGAAGCCTTTACTTGTCAGACAAGTTATGGTTTCTAGAATATCCTTGTTTCATCTATAAAATACTTTAAGAAAATTTAAAATACAAATCTTATACAAGTTTATTCTATTATTGATACAGACAATTCATTTGTCTTTTATTCTTGTGGATGGTGACTTGGATGGCCTCCATCATCTGTGGACTCATGCAATTCATCAAGCACATTATTATGCATAGGAAATTGGGTGCTTGTATTTATTGTAATGTTGTTGATGGCCATACAATCACAACACATTCTCCATTTTCCATCTTTTTTTGGCACTAATGAGATAAATACAACATAAGGGTTATCTATATTTTGAATTCAACCTTTCTCTAACAACTCTTGAACTTGAGATTTTATCTCCATAGTCTTTTGAAGATTTGTTCTATAAACGGTGTGTTGGGTAGACCTACTTCAAAAACAAGATCTATTTGATCTTTTATATTCTTAAAAGGTGAAATTTCAACTAGAACTTCATTAAGAAATACATCACCAAATTTTTTAATAGCATTTCAACTTAAAGAGGTAAAAACTTTGGATTCACTAGAAATAACAATATTATAAATATTTGAAATTTATATAGTAGTAGAATGTAAACACTTGAAGGAGACAATCTTATGTAGTTTTATCTAATGAACATATTTTAAATAAATACATTAGTTCATCACATTATTTGTTATGATAAAAAACATGAATGATCTAAATTTCATTTATCTATGTATATAGTTAATAGAATCATTTAGACCAAATTGTCTTATAATTATATAATCAATCTTTAACACATAATTTCTTCATATATTTTTTGTCCTTTGAATTTGAATTAATTTATATTTTAATCCCTTAATTTAAAAATGGTTGTTTTTATTCTCTCAAATTGAAGAAAGTGATTTTAAAGGGATTATTAAAAAAAAGTATATTTTTTTTCTTTTTATTCCTTCAAATTCATTTAAAGGACTAAAAACAACATTTTGCAAATTTGAAAGAAAAAAAAAACTAAATTGGAAGACCAAAACTAAAATTACTCCAATTAAAAATATAAAATTATAGTAAATGAGTTACATTAATTGAAAAATAAAATTGTAAAATTAAGTGACTTATAATAAAATTGTTTACAATATATAATATTGAGAATTTATGGTATGAAACAAAGTTGCTGTATATATATTTGATTTAGTGGATGAATCATATTCATGCAAAATATTACAACTAAGATAGTAAGGATTGCTTTTTCTCTTTTTGTAGGGTGGGAAATGAAAGAACATTTCCATAGAGTATACATTTTATACAATGTGACCCAATTCATAATTCCTCTTGCAACTAAACCCCACAATTTAAATGACCAAAACTAGCCCCAAATGTATATTCCACCAAAAATCTAATTTGGTTTACCAAATTGTACAAAAGAATGAACTATTTGAAATGTACATATATACTCACTCAAGAAGTCACAGGTTTGGAGCAATTAAGTCGAACTTGACCTTGAAATCCTGTCAAAACATCAAGATTAGACATTTTCGACATGACCCTGGCAAAGTCCATGCGAAAGGTTGATCCATCATCTGAAGCATAAGCAGAGACCAATTTGGCAGTTCTATCCTGAGCCATAAGTTGTTGATCAGCAAAAAGTAGTCCTCTTCCTCTTAGCAGGCTTTGGTAGTAGTGAGAGTCAAATGTTGAACCTGATGGAACTGAAGATGACAATGCTTGCATGCTCATAGGGTTTGAAGTCACAAACTCCTCTTTATTGCTATTGGTGTTCGAGTTGTTTGGACAGTTTAGCCTCATTTGATTAAGGAAATCAAGAGGTATACTAGGATCCGGTTGTTTTGTGTCCTGAAAGTTGTATAACCTTTGCTTAATGAAATCACAACCAATTTTTCCAATGTTGTGTCCTCCTTCAGATCATCATCAATCAAATCAATCAAACCCATTAGTCAAATTTCATTCATGGATGACAATAAAAAAGTTTTGTCTTACTATGTGAAGTCAGTTATATATCACATGGTATTAAGTGATAATTTTGCTTACATTTTTATCCTGCTAAACATAGGTTTTCGTTTCGGGTGATATTTTAAGTGATCGAAAAGCAATAAAAATGAACACACTGTGCACAAAATTAAACATGGCTATACAAAGAAAGAAGCAAAACATTCATATGATGACTAGATTACATCTTATTAAGAATGGAGAGCTAACTGAAAAACTAAGGGAAATATATATTTAAGATGAAACAAAATGTAAAGCACTTACCAAGAAGGCTGACAGTTTCTCTTGCACTAAATCCTCTTAGATTAAAGAGATGTAATGTGCGTGTAACATTATCATCAGGCCTGGGAATCTCATCAGTTGCTTCCTCAAAAAATGATTGATGGTTGTCTCGTCTGCCGGTTAAAACGGGATAGAAAGGCCCACCAGCCTACCATGGCCATGTATAAAAAAAACATGTACGAAAAAACATATCATATATGCAATGATATTGGGCTTTTAAAAAGTGCAGTACATGCAACAAAAGTGGTATTTTTAAAGACTTTAATTACCACCTCAAATCACGATATCATTGATTGTCAAGGAAGAAAAAGATAAATTGTTTATCTTATCAAAGATAATGTGTAGACACATGATTCACTAAGCACAAAAGTGACATGAAGAGAGACAAAACAAATGAATCTAAGACGCAAGAAACCAAATGATCTTAAAAGTTTGTATATAATGCAATCAGAATAACATTGAAACCCAGGATATATTAAGCACCCAAGTGAATTGTAAACAATGAAATGTGTACCAGAAGAACGGAATCCCTAGCCGCAAGAGAAACTATGTCAGCACAAGACACAACACCAGGACACGCTTGCTCCACCTCCTCCTTTATCAAGTCAATCTTGTCAAACCCTCTCAATGTCTGATTTGGCACAGCCTGCTTCTCCACGGAACGGTTACTATCACCATCGTTCTCATCTAACAGCAACGAAGCATCACACCCCTGATTCATCAACACCCCAAAAGCAACATAGCAAATAAGAAATTGTTTGCATGCATACAAAAACTATTTCAAGTAAAAGTATGCTAAGATTATTAACCATTGTACTAATTATTTTCAAATTCCTATCTAACTAATTTCTAATTAACCAAGAAAACGTTTTTACACATCAAAATTAAACTGCACAGAGAAAAAGTGAGAATCAACGATCTACTATGGCACAAGATCATGATCAAAATTTAGATTATTCATATTCCGAGTACAAACTGTAATATTAAATGGTTAAGCACACAAAAACACAGGGTCCCGAGACGTCCTAGAGCAACGGATTTATCTACAGCATATTGCGCAAAACCCAAGGTACAAGAACCTCTCAACTTAGCAGAAGAAATCAAGAAAAGCTACAGAAACAAAAGAAAAACCCTAAGCAATCAAGAAAGAGGCATTTGAATTAGCATAGCAAAGACTCTAAATTCAAAGTCTTGGGAGCAAGAGTCACAAAAACAAAAAAACACCCAATTCGATAGAAAGTACAAAAGTTTATCAATAAAGAAGGAACGCCATAAAGAAAAGAAGGACCTGGATGAAGCAATCATGGAAGAAGAGACGAAGCAGGGCAGGAGCAACGTCCCTATGGTCGAAGTAGATGCGCGTGAGCGCTGAACGGACAATGCCCTCGGCTTGGGGACACGTGGCCCTGTAGAAATCATATTCGAGATTGGAGCCGTCTCGGATCCTTTTGTTGAAATGGAATGTGTTGGCAAGCTTCACGGAGAAGGAAGAAGAATCAGAGAAAGAAGCAGCAGAAGAAGTGGTTCGGGGTTGGGTTTCCCCTCGAGGGCTTCTGAGAGAGAGGAGGACAGGGACAACGAGTGCGACCACGATCCAGAGATTGATGCAGCTTCGCATTTTTGGTTGTCTCTGCAAAATCTTTGGTGCAGACAAAAGAAGAAGAAGAAGAAGAAGAAGAAGAAGAAGAAGAAGAAAAAGCGGGAAGAAGTTATTTTAGTTGCTAGCTATCTCACTTGCTTAACTGGAAAAGGGGAGTTTCATTATGCACCCTTATGTTTTCAAACGTGCACCCCATATAATAGTGAAATGACAAATTTGTTTCAGAAAAAAATTATTCTGATTGCACATTCAATAACATATTTTCTGGTTCTTGAAACGCCTTTCAAAATATACACTATACAATGCATTTTTCGTTTTCTGTTTAGAAATGTACATTGAATTACAAAATAAAAAATTATTTCAAAATGTACATTAAAATATATGATATATTTTGGATTATATATTCTAAAATAAATAAATAAAATCATTCCAAAATTCAATATTTTACATTGTTGTGTTGTTATAAATGGATGTGTAGAATTATTAACGCAATTGTTTTTCACTCTTGGGTCTTCGTCAATGCCTAAATCAGAAATTGAACTTTCATTGGCTAATACTAATTTTGATTAGGCCATTTCTTTCTACATCTCATAGTTTCCATATACAACCTATGCTAATTAAAGATAAAAATATCCTTGATAATATATATATATATATATATATATTTATTTATTTTTATTTTTTTATTATTATTTTTTCTTTTTTTTTCATTCCTTTTCCACTCGTCATTACATCTCATACATTATTGTCCCGTTGTTCCTTCCTTCCGTTCTGGTGTTCCACACTCAATGTCAAGACTCATTTGTTGTTCTTAGGAACCACTTTGGCTATCCATTACCCTATCACATCGGTATTATTGTTTTAAAGGTTCGTTTGCAAAAAAAAATCATTGTTGTTGTTTAATTTCAATTTGAATTAGTTGTTCTAATAAGTTTCTAGGTTGTACAATCTGAAATTTTTTTTTCAAATGCTATAATTCAGAGGAAATTTCTAGATACATAATTGCATTTCAAATTGCACAATCTAGAATATATTTTTAAAATCTAAATACATTTTATGCACCTATTGAAGTAAGGCATCTCGCGTACCAAATACTTACAAAAATACATTACAACATAAGCATATACCACGTGTCACATTTCTTATAGAAATAATAACAAATTCGACTTATCTCATCGGCTATAAAAGGTTGAATGCAATCTCCTCCAACCAATTTATCTTTTGTTACTTTAAATTCCACAATATCAAACTCATTTATGTTCAAGGTCTCAACATTGGTTAAGTACTTAAGAAGGTTGATTATTCCTTAATGAATTAATCAATTAGGATATAGGTTAATCAACTAGTGTGTTCATGATATTATTTTAGAAAAGATGAAAAACAAGTTAACAAATTAAATGGTAATAGAATCGACTAAAATAGTTGCAACATTTCGGTAAAATGATTTTCTCTTCAAATAATCGACTACCATCTTAACATAATTGATTATTTATAGCACAATCAGTTTTAACTCAATTTTGAAAATTTTATAAATAAAACCTTTCACTAATACTTTAAGAACTTTTGAATATGTTTTAAACAAACTATTTTAATTTATTTAAGCAATCTAATTGAGCGTTTTTCAAGTTATTTCAAGAGCAAAAGCATTTCAGAATACATCTACTATAAAAAAGCATTTCAGAATACATCTACTATAAACTCTGGTATGATATTTACATTCTTTTGACTTCTAAATTCATGGGTTGATCCTATTTGTTTTCTCTTGAGTTTTCAAGGATTGAATCGTTATTTCCTTAAAGAGATTTCAAGAGTTGTTTTGATCCATTTAGTGTGATCTAATAGTTGAATTATATCCTCTTAATCGTGTTCAGGAGTTTATTTGTTGTCTACCCAACATGTATGTGATTTGAATGTGCATGGGACTTCAAATGTCGTTCTTAAAATCAAAGATTTTAATTTTTCTCTAAAATTTATAATATATAGAGCATAACCTATGTCAATTCTTAAAGGATACATGTATATTGTATTTAGTCTTTAATATTTTTCTATAAAAGTTAAGATTGGGATTGAAAAATGTAAAACACAAATTGAATAAGAATTAAAATGTAAACATAGATCAAAAACAAAAATCAAGAGAAGATAAAAGGTCAATTCATAGATTGGAGGATAAATAATTCCTCTTATTAAAGTTCTCTAAAGATTTGAATCAAAGTTTGAACAATTAACTGATTCAATTAATTAATTAAACTAATTATATTAATCAAATCAAAATATCATTCAATCTAATTTGTATAGAATTACCGAAACAAGATTCAATAGATTTCTAATTTGATTCTATAATTAGAAGCGCAATTGTAATCACATAATGCAAAACTAAGATTAAAGAAGAGAATAACAAACTTAGAGCGTTAAATGATTAGTAAAAACTTAATTTGTCTTGTTTGATCTTGATTATGTGAATTGATCATCAATAATTAGTATTCCATAAATGAAGAATGCAAAATCAAATTAAGAGAAATTGAGAGAAGAGGAAGAGTCAAATTGAAATTTGACAAAAAAGAGAGAAAAGGAGATGAAGAGACAATTCCAAAAAAAATATTAAGCAAATAAATTTTGTGTACAAGTTCAAAGAACGTATAGACTATATATATGCTCTAATTCTCTATATAAGCCCAATTACAAAAGTCTAAACTAAAACAAAGGAAGTTGAATCCAGTTGGGTTCTTTTACAAAATTTCAGAAAATCTGCCTCAACTTTTAATAATAGTAGAAAATAGAAGATAAGTCCAAATCCATCAAACCATGTGTCCATTTTGAAGCCTTGAAAATTTAAAAACTAATACGATTGAAATCAACCTAAATTAATATCTATAAAAAAGTTATATGCAAAACAATTACCAAAGGTGAAATGAGCTAAAAATATAAAGTTAAAGTAAATATGTAAAAAAAAAAATCAATTTATTACTATTAAAAGAAAATGAGTTAATAAATTAAAATAAAGCATACTGAAAATGTTTGATTTCATTTTTCAATAAAGCTATAAATATGTGTACAAAATATGTGTCATCAGTATGCTTGTAAAATCTCATAAAGATAATGGAACCCGATTGTTCTAAAGTTGAACATTAAGATTGAATGTAGGATTAGTTTGATATGAACCAATAGAAATCCTTATGTAATATTTCTTCTTACATCTTATTCTTTACACATTTATCTTGTTGTTTTTAAATAAATTGTGTAATATTTATTAATTTTGATTCCAAATTTAATTGCATTATTTTTTAATAAGTTTTGTATTCAAAAAAGTATAAAAAGAGGTAAAAAGTTTCAAGAAATTTTTTCAAAAACAATTCACTCCTCTTGATTTAACATGTCCATAAATCATTTTCCAACAAGACAACATTCTCAAACGTGTATAGTCGTAAATTGGGTTTCAAACGGTTAAGGCAAAAGTCTAACACACCAATGTTTTAATTAGTGCTTTAAAATAACTAAGTATAAAATATGATCAAACATCATCCACGAGATGATAAAAATAACAAAGCATGAAATATTTAAGTGTTTCATCTAACAAATAATACAACACCGTGCAATCTTTTCTTAGAGAGTCTGATAAGGCGCACACAAAAAATATATGAAATATGCAAACAAACATAAGAGATACACATATGCTAAGAAAATCTTGTACTTGAAATTAAATATACATGTCTTTATACTATGTTTTTAGGAATGTTCATATGTTAAAGAGATCCATTTGAATATATATTAAATATCTCCTTACACAAGTTAAAACTATTTTCTTCATCAACTTCCTAACATAAATAAATTATAAATTTTGATCTAACTATTTAAGGCACATCAATCATAACATTGTGCAAATTTTTATACTGCCTAGGGAGATAATTGTTGTTAGTCATCAATAACATCGTGAAGAAAAAGGAAAAAAGATTGAGACTGTATTAAATGCAACCATCACAATAAAGCTCATTAGACGCGTAATGGACACAAAAACTAAAAATGCTCACCGACTATAAACGATCATCTAAAATTACCTTCTTCAACAAGTGCATAAAAATGAGTTTATCAAGAAGAAAAAAGAAGACTCCTCTAAGCCAAGAGAGAATTGATTGCATCATGCAGATATGTTGATCAGATGATAACACACACCTCAAGCTTCCTAGAAAGATCATTAAGCCAAAAGAAGATTAATGTATTAGGATCCTGAGAAACCTAATGGAAAACACTTTGAGTTTTTATCCAGTTACCTCAAAGAGTGAGTCAAATCATTGTATATGTTGAAAAATGCTACCTTCCCTAGAGAGAAAAATGATCTAAACAAGGAGAGAAAGCCTAAACATTGTATTCATAGTCAAACAAAATCCTCCCTAGTTATCAAACCTAATGACCCATAGATCGTTAAACATTAGAATTTCATATTTTAGCCAAGAGTGGATTGAGTAAAAAATACTTCGTGATAGGGTTAGCCAAGAGTGGGTGATACCAGAACTAATACGCAGGGTTAGCCAGGAGTGGTTAGGTGTAAAGAACACTCAAGGTTAGCCCGAAGTGACTTGAGGAAAGAACACTAAGTTAAGCTAGTGGTAGCTCGTGTCAAGAATACTCAAGGGGTTAGTTAGGAATAGCTACGAGCAACTATGAGCCCGAAAAATACTTAATATGTACTTCACAATATTAGTCTACTTAGTTGAACTTGATTGGTTTAGTTAATAACTCCATGTAATATTTGTTGGACATCTCAAGGATCCAACTTTGTTGTTTAATGAAGTCATGTTGAAGACTTGTTGGCTTAAGTGTCTAGGTAGTTTAGTTTTTATTTTGTGTGTCTTGATTTATCTTTTGCCTTAAGAAATGATGATGAATCCAAGAACAAATACTTTTAACTAGTTAAAATGTTTTTTCAACTTGTTTTAATTTGTTTTCTGGAAATTTATAGTTTTCCAATTTGTTATCTTTTAAATCAATTGATTGAAAATACTGAAAAGTTTTTAGATTTTTCTGAAATATGTTTTATATACTGAAAACCATGTTTTAATATGTAACATAATAAATGTTTTCAGTTTGAGTACTTTCTATTGGAGAAAAATCAACTTTCATGAATATTACATTTTTTAAGTGAAATAAAAAAAATATTTTGATTTTTTAACAGGTTGATCTTACTTAACTCCACCCTTTTAATAAAAATCGTTTATGTTAAATCTCTATAAAAGATTCTACATTATTTTAAAAAGAGGTTACTCGTACAATTTACAATTTTACATTTGTGAGAGCCATTGTAATAAAAGTTTTTGAAAGAAATAGTCTTTGAAAGATCTTTGAGTTTCTTGGACTAAAACCTTCATCATCTAGGTTGAGATCAAAGATATTTCATTGTAGCTTTGAATTTGAGAGGTCCGATTGTATTTCTTGGTTCACGATCAAGGTTAATTCTTCCTTTCTATTATGTTTTTTATTTTTGTAATTGTTGGGGCCAAGATAGGGTTTCTTGATGTGTATCAGTGTTGTGACAAGGTGTTGCAGTGAGTGATTTATGTTCTTATAGTGTTCAATAAATTTTTTGTATTTCTTGTAAAGAAATTGTGTTGTTTTAGTGAAATCCACCTTAGTGCAAGGTGAGACTAGATGTAGCTTTGTTGTGAGTGAACTGGTATAAAATCTTGGTGTCTTTTATGCGTTCTTTATCATGGTTTTATAATATTTTTGCATAATAATCTATACAAACATAATCAATCGGTTGTTTTCAAAAATCAATTTGTTGTTTATGTTCTTTGATTCTCTATAATAATTGAAATTACTGTGATAAGTGATATTGGTTTTACATTGAATATTGATATATTTTGTATCAATTTGTATTAGTTACAGATTAACAAGATAAATTGAAACAATTCACAACTTAAGAAGTTTTCATTAATTCTAATATAGTTTTCTTAAAAACATTGATCGATACTTCTGAATTCTGCACTTATCATGTATTCTGTAAAAATATTTGTATTGGCCAGACCTTGGACATCGGCTGAAGAAGAGGTCGACGTTAGACGTCGACATCGAACCTCGGTGGTCCGATAGTAATAATGGACCACGTAAGCTGGACCCCACAAATAGTATGAGTTAACACCCAGATACCAAAAAGACCTAAATCACGAGAGGATCATGCATCGGGTGTATATAGTACATTTGGGTACGACACAAGCAAGTGTTCCCTGGAGGCACTAAGGCTCGTAAGGGTTAGGGTTTATAGGGAAAGACTGCATACATGACACGTGAATAATTAGGGCACCCACAAAATAGATGGCAACGCAGCGCTGGTACATGAGTTGGTACCCAGGTGACCATACAGTTAGAAAGATTGCACTCCAGAAGAGGCAAGTCTTGTGCCGCGGCTACAAGTTTGTGCAATGCGTCACAGGATGCCTCACCAGTAACCCTAATTCCACTAAAGGAAAGATCCTTGTGAGACAGGGAGTTGACCTAGACACAACCTATATAAAGGGTGGTAAGAACCCTAGAAGAGGTCGGGCACCCTCTGTTTCAACGGAGCCACTCTCAGCTACCCAAGGAGAGAGCGGAAACCACCAGGAGATAGGAGGAGCCACCATCTGCCTTCGAAGTCAATGACGGCTGAGTCAACCAACAAGAATAATATCTTTCTAGTAATTCTTGATCACAAAAACAACCAGTTAATTCCAAAAATAACTTGTTAAAATTAATTAAGATATTTGTTTCTTTTAAAACAAATTAGATTTTTTCAAATTGTATTTTTGATTTACAAGATTGTGTTCTAAGATCTGTGTATTAAAGATTTTAATCAATTATTTTTTAATAAAACATATTCATTTTCTATATTAGTGTATTTCAACTATAAAATAATTTGTTGTTTTGAAAAACAATCTGTTAAAATTCTTTCTGAATTGTTGTAAACAATTATTTGCAAACTAAGTATAATTCCCTATCCTCTTGAACTTAGTTTCCCCTTATTTCAACAATATCTTGCAACAAATGAAGCAATATAAAATATTGTGTATATCTTCTCTCTTCCTTATCTATTTTTATATTTCATGTCACAATCATCTGAAATGTTCTCTCTAAGCTAGAAGAGATGAGAATAAAATAAGTCTTTCAATATATCTGTTGATCATATTTGTTATAATTATTCTTAAAGAAAAATGTTTTAAACTTCATCCGACGAAACATGTTGAAATATATGTGTAGAAGGTTTCGTCTTAAGCCATGTTTTTGAAAGATGCACTAGATATTGTAGCTCAGACGAAATAATCATAGTCTAATTTTCTTTGTATGGGTAAATAAGAAAGTAGCACATACAAATGATTAATTTGAGTTAACCAAGTGCATATATGATAATACAACAAATGAAAGAGTTTACATAAAGTATTTTCTAAATGGAAAATGAAACCATTACTTTAAACTGCATGTCCAAATGGCCTCCACATGTGAACTTATCTTACTTATTGAATATATGTTTTGCTCACTTCCTATTAGTCTTCTTAGGTTTTCCATACCTTACAAGGTATTTAAAATATGAATTATAGAACCTGAATTAATCCATCATGTGTTTTGATTAAAATTAACCACATTAGATTCATAGCAACAAAATGGATTACCTTTCCTCTTTAGCTAATTCTTAAGTTTTTTACCGTCTTTCTTCATGTATCCTTTCTTTTTACAAAAGAAACACTTTGAATCTTTCTTTATGATTTATTGATCAGGAATATTTTCCTTTGTGATTAACTTGATTATTCTTACTCTTAATAGAGGTCGTCAAGTTCACACTATTCCCTTCTTCCATTAGTAAACTTTCCTCTTCTTGAGCACACATGGTTAATAATTCATTAATAAACCACTTATCCTTATGTGTATTGTAAGAGATTTTAAAGAGACATATGGATGAGGTAAGGTGCATAAAATATAATGTACCAGGAAAGAATCAAACATAATAACCTCCAAAGCTTTTAGTTGAGCTACAATATCCCTTATGCCCATGATACGATCACACATTCCTCTTATTTCAATGAACTTCATTGATGAAAACTGCATAATATAAGTATTATCAGAGGTAGTGAATTCTCATAAATAACATTCACAAAATTGTTGACATTATTATATTGGTCAACAGAACAACAAATTCAAGTAAAAATTTTGGTTTTTATGAACGTTACAAAGAGGCGGTATGATCTCTCCCATTTTTCATAAAGGCCAATAACATTTGGAGTATTGGTCTCACTAATTAGTAGTTATTCATCTTTCCTCATGATATAGTCAATGTTCTTCCATCTTAAATGAAGAACTCTCTTCTTTTATATCAACTTAGGAGTATCACACTATTCACGTATCACGGAATTACAAAATTCAAAATACAATCTTATCATCATAATTTGAGATTGTTGATAAAAAAAAGTCATAATTTGAAACTAAAATAAATCATTATTCACTCATGTAAATATGTCTTAATTCATGAATATAACAATATAAACTTATGAGTGAGTTAAATTCTACTCAATTAGACTTATAGTTGAACTTCAGGACAAAAATATCAAGTTGTGTGTGAATAGATTAAGAAATATAATCCAATACATTATCCTATTTTATCATACAAATATAACAAATATATTTTTATCACATTACATATAATTAATCACAGTTAATATTTTTAACATGACCATAAATAATTTTAATTATTAAAGATGTTGTGAGTATTTTGTAATTTATTAAAATTACATTATCACTAAATATTACAATTGTATAACGGACCATATATTTGGATTAACATCAAACAAAATGCATTAATCATATGTATGAAGGACTATAGACTATGCATACAATATTAAAAAAACTAGAAACAATACATGATATAACATATAATAAAAGAAAATAACTCAATTATATATCCAAAAGAAACAAAGGTGGTATGATGTTGGTTAAGTTTGAGGTATTAAGATTAAATCCTAATCAGTTTACATATGTATATTTCTTTTAAACAATTATACATGTACAACTCCAATTTTTATACAATCACATCACAACTCTAATTTTTATATAATCATATTACAACTCCCAATATTATTATTTTAATATTTTTTTATATCATCTAATTATAAATTTATTATTTAATATATATTTATTTCTAAATCTATATAAATAGATATAAGAGTTGTCAAACTCTTTCTTTTAAGAAAAGCAATTGGAACCATAAGGGTTCAAATGTGTGCCAGGTGAAGCCCACCGACTCAAAATGCCACGTTAGCATCATGATTGTCAAAATAACCTAACAAAACACTAATTTGTGAGAATCTGGTTTGTAGTGTCACTGTGAGCAATTTTGTTATCAAATTTTGCGAGAAAAAAAAAATCATGGGAAGCGATAGGAAATCGAAACGAACTTCACCCTCCCAACGCGAAGAAGGTACATGACTTCCCCTCGCTATGCATCATTCCAGCAAAATCCCAAACTAAGTTTTGGGATTGGAACTAAATTCGATTCATGGGTTCTACAAAATAGTGAGCAAGAAGAAAAAAAGTATTTAGTAGTTATTTATCTATTTTTTTGTGTTGGCCCGGTTATCGTTATTGTTGTTTGTTAATTTTGGGGTTAATTGACAGATGAGAAGAGAAGCAAGAGGCAGAGAACGGTAGAGGATGAGGAAAAGAAGGAACGAAAGAGGGAAAAGAAAGAGAAAAGGAAGGACAAGAAATCTCGCAAGCATTCCAAAGAAAAATCTGATAAGAAGGGTCAGTGGGGTTTCTATCTTTTATTTTGTAACCTTTGCTTAACTTTAGTGGATAGAGCTCTGAATGTTATAAGAAAAAAAAACGTAGAAATGAGATTGTTAAGATGAATGTATGGTGACACAAGGAAAGACAAAATACGAAATGAAAGTATCAGTATTGCTAAATGGTGGCACCTTGACATAGGGTGGAATGGTGAAGCAGATTTTTGTCAACTGCAATAGGCAATTTGGGAAGGGAGGTCTGCTATGGCAGTGGCATGGCCATAGTGACATGTTTATAATGCAGAAAATCAATTAAGATGGTTTGGGCACGAATAAAGAAGGTCATTGAAAGGACCAAAGAGTAGTAGACAGCATGGCTTCTAGTCATGTCAAAATAGGAAGGGGGGACAAAGAGGGAGTTTGGGGGACGTTGTTAAGAAGAACCTTGTGGTGAATAATGTCTTTGAGTTTGGTCTTAAACTTAGTCGAAAAGCTCATGTGATCCATGTGGTCAACCTCATCTAGTGGAACAAAGCTTTTGTTGTTGCTTAATTGTAGTGCCTGCAGGACTATATACATGCAAATTTGGGTGCTGATTATCTGGATTGGACAACCTAGATCAACCTTGGTGGGACTATTAGTTTCAAATCTTAATAAACGGGATATAATATAATAACATTAATGTTGTATTATAGAGTAAGAAACTGCTTTGAAAGTGCTTTAGGTTGTGATAGTTTATTTAAGAGATTAGGACCATATCTCCATGTTATGGAATAATTCTAATCGGAGGAACAAATAAAAAGAAGGGTTATCTGCAGTCATGGACACTAATTTTTTATATGCTGAAATCTTCAATGTTCTAGTTCAAAAGGCATGCCAATATTTATTATGTAATTGGAATGTTAAATAAATTTTAGGCGTCTTCCGTTTTTAATAGATGGGTGTATGAAATTCTCCAGTTCCATAACGTAACTCAGCAGATAGAATTTAAATGTAAGTTCATTTGGAATTGGACACTGAAAGTATTTCTCAATCATGTCTATCTATAAGTACTCTGTAATAGGGCAGAGTGTAGGCATAAGACGTGACTACCTGTTAGGAATGCAGAAAATTGGATGGAACCTAGGTGAAAAAAATAAAAGAGTGGAACTTTATTGTTTAAAACAGAACAGAAAGTGGAGAATGGAGTTCTCCCTGGGGTTTGCCCATCATAGTGGATCTTTCCCTTCACTGAATGCACACCCCCAATCTGATTTTCCTATTTATCTAACCAAACCGCTTTTACTAACTAACTAGTTTCAGTAAATAATTGATGGACTAACTGTTTAACAGCTTTCCTTATTCCGTCCTTCTCGTTATACATCCTAACAACACCTCCCCCTTGAAATTCTATATTGCCCTTAAGGTGGAAACCGGGAATGCTCATCCTAATGAGGGCTCCTGCTGATAAACTCTTAGTCTTTCATCTCTCCCCTGGATGTTCATAATCTCACTAGACCCACCTTATTGGCCCATTATTCTGCCATTGCACACCAGATTCTCTCACTTCTTTTTCCTTATCTATCTCTTTGGCAATGTTGATGATATATTTTTTATTGACTATATAGCCATAATGACGGGATATTGACAATATTATTAAGATTATGCTACGTCATATTTTGTATGCATTAAGGATATTGTAATATATGTATAGAAATTTCAATTATTAAGTTTAATATAGTTGTTTTATGTTAACTTACAAAAATAATTTATTTTCTTCTAAGCGTGCAATCATGTAATTTTCTACAAAATTTAAATTCAATTATACTGAATAAAAACTTGAATGCTTAGCTGTGTGTGTGTATATTAGTCTCACGTAATTATCCCTAATTACCTTGATTTCATTCAGTGTTTTGTAGAGGAAGTTATAAATAAAACAACTTTTCAGATTTTGATACAGAAATCTTATGCGAGTTTTGTTAAGGCAAATGCCCAACACCCCAGGGTTTTAATTAGTGCTTTAAAATGACTAAGTGTAAAATATGACCACACTTTGTGTGTTTTTCAATGTCTAGCATGATAGCTTTTAAAGAGGAACCAAATCATTTGAAAACAATGATTGAATCAATGACTAAGTCATATGGATTGCATACCCTCCCCATGAAAGGTAAGATTACATTCAATACTATTGGTCCTTTGTCTCAAGGTGTTTGGATTCTTGATTTAGGAGCAACTGATTACATGACTTCTTTTCCTAAGCTCTTCAACTCGTATGTCAAATGGTTGGTTATTTTTATTGATAATTGTACTCGTGTCACGTGAACATACCTTATGAAAAGTAAATTTGAGGTCTTTCAAATTTGTTATTTTTTTTTTCTTCCTTTTCCAAAATCAATTTTGAAAAAATATCAAAAGGATTAGATCTGATAATAGTATTTATTTTCACATATTTTTATTTTATTCTTTTCAAAGGTCTGGGTTATTACAGATAAAAATGGGTTATTACAAATAAAAATGACGAGAATGTAATTTGTGGGATTGATATCAATAAAATAATTCTTTATTTGTCAAGTGAAAGTCTGTTTGAAAATGTAACATTTAATGTTATCAATGCATTAACTGCCATGATTTCAAATAAAAACTTTGTATTTCTTGATTTCTTGACCATTGCTCTTAGGGAAATAGTTTGCAAAACTGAATTTATGATCGAAATTGTTTATTGGTTCTCCTTTTACTTTTATTCCTCTTTTCTTATTATCTCTCCCTTACTTTACTTCTTCCATATTCCTTATTATTTCAAAGCCTACCAAAGATCCTTTTTCCTGCCATGTTCTGTACGGTTTGTCCTACATTAGTATTATATGTGTTTGAGTTGAAGTTGCCAAATTGACTTTTGAGAGAAACAACTCGCGAACTGTTGGTTCAGTGGCTCTACTTATTGCTGTATGTGTATGGTACGCCATCACCTTCTCTTGAAAAATGCTTCAATTTTTAAGAAAACAAGTTTTGGCTAAAATTTGTTTCTCATAGCTTGATAATTTTCCATAAAACAATTGCTCCCTTGGTGAATGGTGAGAAAACTATAAATTTTTCTTAGAAAGATTTTCTTTCTAAACAGTTATAAATATTCTAAATAGTTCAATGCCTATTTTTTTTACATAAGTGAAGTGAAGATGTTCGTACTCTTCCTCTGTATTATGATTTTTCCACTCATTATTGCTTAATATTATGTTAGATGAGCATTAACTTTGTTTGGTGTTTGTTGTTTCTGGACTAGAGTTCTGGTTAATTTACTCTTCTTTTTCATGGAAAATTAAATCTACAATTTGTTATTATTTCAGGGAAGTCGAAAGATAGGCACAGAGACAAGAATAGAAAAGGTGATGGCCATGTGGTGAGTTGTATTGCCAATATTATTAATTGTGCTACATGCAAAATAATCATGTATTACTATAAGCTGTATCTGGGACCAGACCCTTTCTTTTTTGCATTCATGCTTTTCTGTTCACAGTTGTTTCTATTAAATTTTATTCCCTCTCATTTTACAGCATTGTTTTATCTACAAGAATTTATTGTTATGTTGTTCAAGGAAATCTTTTATTTTATTAGACAGAAAAAAAAATGTAGAAAAAAAATAAAAAATGGTTAATGCTGAACGTCTAACAGCCCAGCTGTGTTTGTTTCCCTTATTTTAATGACTTTATTTAGTTGAGCTGTATAATTATCAAATAATTGAAAACTTTTAAGATTGATCGCTGCATTCAACATTTGTCATGGCATTCCATTATTATTCATTGGTATTTATGGTTCATCTTGGCTACTTTGGATGTAGGAATTCCTACAATTGTCAAAGGATGACTATTTTGCAAAGAATAATGAGTTCGCTGCCTGGTTAAAGGAAGAGAAAAATGTGTTTTTCTCTGATCTTTTGTCCGAGTCAGCACGTGAGTTGTTTACTGATTTTGTCAAAGCTTGGAATAAAGGAAAACTTGATTCACACTACTATGAAGGCATTGCAAGCGGACCTCGCACATCCCATAACTGGAAGATCAAGAACTAGCTTTAGACATAAGAGCAGTCATTTGGATCCAATCTATGTAGAACTTTTATTTACCCTTCCTTTCTAACCACCATCTTGATACAGAAAATACAGATTTTTTTTTTTTCTGTGTAAATTCATTCTACAACAATCTACAAGAATTAGTTGTGTTGGTGGAAGACAGTTGTTCCGTGATTTTATTTCATGAAATAGTCAATTAGATGAGGATCAACGTAATTCAAGGTAATAAAATTGATAAGACAATTAGGCTAACTAACTAAGGATAATAACTACATTAAGATAAAAGATTAAAAATGTTTGCAAGAATATTTATATGTTCTATTACACCTTGCAGGTCAAAACAGAAGGTTTTTTTGTACACGAGACTGGTTCGAAAATCATCAAAGAGTATGCTGAGAAGTTATTTAGGGATAGGGTTGACAATTTGACAGGGAGAGGGAGCATGAAGGATATAAATTTGCCCAGGAGCAACTTCTTTCTTATGTACATCTAATTTAGTGTGTTTCATGTGTTGATGTTGTAGGGGTTACCAAAGATGTATATTGCATTCACAATGTCATGGTACATTAATGTAGTCTTGTAGATTGGATAATGAAGTTTTAGTAGTAAATTATGAATCCAACTGGACTCAATAAATGACATTTACTATGCTTTTATACTTGAATTTAGCATTGGACCCAAACAAAATGGACTGTCATTTAGAGGACTAGGAGATAAGATTATATTTGAGAAAAAATGCAGTTACATAAGTGGACCGTCTAGTATTAGGACATCCTTTCCAATCAAGATCTCTGTAACAAGTGAGACTTGAAATTGATTAGGTATTTAAATTTAATCTAATGTCTAGGGAGTATTGTAAAATGAAAAACTCACCTAAGAGCATGCATTTGATTTGTCTTTAGATCATGCATGTGTAAGTTGTTGCACCGTATATAATATATCAGATCTCATGTGGTAAGATATTGCAATGCTCCTGCTAAACTACAACAGTGAATTAGATCCCAGTATGAAAAATAAGAGGAGACAATAAACTTGGCTTTAATATTTACTGGTGTTATAGTAGGTTTAGAAGAGATTATGTTGACTCTACTATGTGAATAAGGTTGACGAAAAGCTTGTTGACGATAAAGAAATGGAACAAACAAAAGTAAATACAAAAAACATGACAGGAAAAATAAAGAAGAAGAAACTAAGTAGAAATTTGAAGAGAGCTTTAAAAGGGAAGATTCCAAGTTATGGAAGAAGATATAAAAAACCATGTAAACTTGTCAATTTCTTATGTTGTAGAATATTTCTTGATTTTTCTAGAATATTCTACATATCCAAAGGAATTTCAAGAGATCTTTTTTGTTCGAGTTTGATGGTTGGATTGTCACATGGTTATAAGAATTGTTACCACTTAATGTTGATGTCAGGGTTGATCAGCTCAAGAGCTGTAGGAGACCATACATAAATCTTACCATTTTTTAGTTTACTTCATCCCACTTTTTACAAGGGGCATTTCAATCTCCTTATAGTACTCATCAACACTCTTGTTGCATTATTTCAACTTTTGAAGTTGAAGGATCAATTCCTTCTTGATGTAGTGCTTGGGCACAAACCTTTGTTTCACACACTTCTTGAAATTTTCCCAAGACACTATTGAATTTATATTACCTTTTTATAATATAACTTTGGAATTGATTCCAGTAAAACAATAAATAACCTCAAATTATAAAGAAGAAAGTTTAATAATGTCCAAATCAAAAAGTCCATAAGAAAATAAGATTTATTCTACTTTCCTTCCCATTATACAAATCGAGATCATAACTTCTTGAAAATTTTAGAAATCTAATTTTATCTTTATTTAGTGTCTTCATTTTTAGCCCTTTTGTTGTGTTTTTTTTTCATGGAGGACCATCCCAATCACCTAAAATATCATGACTAAGAAAAAGAAAACATTGAATACAAATTTTTTTTCTAGAAGTTTTTTTTTTTTGAAGTTTTGTAAATTTTTTTATAGAGGGTTTAGGGTTAATTAGGAATTTCTAATTTGATCTTTAAAATTCTATATTAAATTTTGTGGGCCTTGTATTTGGCCAATTTTTGTATTAGAATAGAAGATCTTGAAAGGAAGTCTAAAAGACATATACATAAGCGCTACATGGACACCTACATGGAGTTTTTTTCCTTCCTTTTCCCAAAGTGACTAGTCTTTTTCCACATGGAGCAAGAGGCGCCTCCTATTTGCATTCTCCTCTTCCTTAATGCCACTTGTCACATCCTGGATGGACAGCTTGGAGGTGCATGGATTGTCAAATGGCAACTCACGAATGAAGAGTATTTTAGGTACCACATGTCACTCCATGATCAAAGAGTTTTTAAGTTTCACTGGTCACTTTTTATTCTATAAATAAAGAGCTTTTCTATTGTAAAAATAAAACTTGAACTAAGTAATGAATTTCTATATAAATGGTTTTCAGAATTTCTCTCAAGTCTCACTTTTCTTTTGCTCTCACTCTCTAAGTGTAGAAGCCTTAGAAAAAGATAGAAGGTTGGCCTAACCTCTTTCCTAGCTCTATTCTTCAAACCAAAAATCATTCACATTCTTACCCATTTTCAATGAAATCTTCGCTGTCATGTCTTCTCCATCATTGTCAACCATCAATAACCGAGGAATTGAGGAACTTAAGGAAAGAGAGGGATAACTTCCTCACTTTCTCTTACATCTCTTTTTTTTTATATAGGATTCTTCCATATCACTCAATTCTAGTAGAAAATGATCTTTTTCTCTCTCCTCTCATTTTTAAGATTTTAGATTTGTGAAAAATACAGAAATCACAAGAAGAGAAGATTGAATTGTGATTGAATTAATACTTAATTTCTTTTAGCAAATATCATTTGAAAATGATGTTAAAAGGATGATTTGGTTTTGTTAAACAATTAAATTAAAATTCTTTCATCTGATGTATCATCTCAAACAAAATTTGATAACTTTACCCAAGTATTTTCCCGAGATAACTTTTTATTAACTATAACTAATAATCAGACTGTAATCCCTCTATTTAATAGATTACACTTGATGCAAGTTTTGCTTAAGATGATTAGTTAAAAAAGATAGATTTAAATATATATATATATATATATATATATATATATATATATATGTATTCAGATATTTCTCAACATGTTTCATCTGATGAAGTACAAAAGGTGTATCCTTAACATCTAGCAACAAATTAATTAGATGAACATATTTGAATACTTATTTTTTTCATCAACTCTCCCAGTCTTAACAACTACATCTGACATAAATTTTACAACTCAACTGAATCACTTGACTAACATATTTTAATATTTTTTTTCTAAGTGATCAAATTATAGTTCTTACGATTGAACAAGGTTACTTTGATGATTTCTAAATCCAGCTTGAAGAATCTGTTGTTGTATGTGTGTGTAGTTAGGTAGATTTTGAGTTGTTAATTTGCACTTACTTATGATTCAAGTTCGTCTAATTTGAAATCTCTTTTGAAAATTTTGTTTTTCAAATATGTGTTAATTTTAGTTAGTTGTTTTGTGATTTAAATCATTTGAAAAAACTTTTGTTCAAAGCCTGGTGACTAGAATAAGTTTTTCAACAGGTTAATTTATCGTGACAACCCATTGAATTGCATTTAAGGTTTTTAAAAAGATTTAAAAATGATTTGTTTTCTCTTATCTTTTATGTAAAGCAAAATCAGTTAGTTATTTCGATAAATGAATTGGTCTTTTTATGTTGATTTTAACAGAAAATGAAAACAATCATTTTGTTTTAAAAATCAATTAAGTGATTTTAAAAGACTTCTATTATGATTTTCAAACTGTTTTTAAATGCTTTTAGCAAATTTCAATTAATGATTAAGCTGTTTTAACCATCTTTTGAAGTTTATATAATGACGGTTTTCTGATCATTTTTAGAAAAAGAAGAGAGTTTATTGAATTTTTTTTTCAAAAGAGAAGATCAAAGAGCTTTTAATCATTCTTGAAGTCTTGGATCATTGTTTTTGTGTGAAATAGAATTCCAGTTTAATTCTTCCACTGTTCTTTGTATAAAGTTCGGGTGTATTTTAATTCATTCTTTTAATTTTGTATTGTGAGTAAAATAGTTTCAAATAGTGTATCTGGAAATTGTATTTTTTGCGAGAGTGTTATGTGTTCTTGAAGGGTTCAAGAACAACACTCTTAGTTGTGTTGTAATATGTTTTTGATTACTTAGTGAGTTCTTACTAGTGTGCTAAGGATTGAATGTAACTCTTGTTTAAGAATGAACCAATATAAATTTCTTAGTGTGAATCTCTCTTCCCTACTCTGATAAAACTATTTTATATTTTGTTCTATATGTTCTGCATAAAACAATCAGTTGATTCGTAAAAACAATAGGTTTATATTTTTCACAGAACTATTAATCTGTTAAATAACGTTGAACAGATAAATTAATTGATTGATTTAACTGATCTTTTCAATCTAGCTCTAGTCTTTGCGAAAATCTTGCAAAAACAATTCATCCCCCCTCTTGTTTCAGCTATACATTGTAATACTTACGTTTGATAAACTAGTATAGATGCAAATCAAATACTTAGTTTTAAAGCATTAATAGTTATTGTTTCACAACCAACTTAAAAGTGATTTTAGTGTGACCGTCTAACACTGGCTAGATCATCTAAAACCAAAGAGATGATAGTATAGATAGAATTAGTTGATCTCAAGTTATCTTTCAATGAATCCAATTGTAAATTCAAGTAAAATAATAAGAAATTAGTGTTTGCAATTCATCTATGAGTAATAAAAGTAAGAAATAAAAATAAACATTAAATGGTGTTTAAGGATGTTTAGAAAAAAAGAGTAAAATAGAAGATGAAAACAATGAAAAAAGCAGGACTCAAGTTCATTCAGTAGTGAATTCATCATTAATTAACAAAACTTTATCATGCTATCAATTCTCACAGAGAGTTGAACTTAATCAATTTAATCAAATTCCATAGAATATTATCAGCAGAACAAGTGTCTACAGAAGTATTTAGTATCTTGCCTCCAAGCGTCTACTCATAAGATGTTTACATTCTACCTCTTGAATTAAGCAAACAAAAGATTGATTAGAAATAAGCAAACGAACCAAGAACTCTAGTAGATAAGAACTGAAATCTCAACAAGCAGTCTAAAACAATGGCTTGATGAATCAATTAAACTAATTAAACAAAATAATAAACATGTTCGAAACATCATGAAAATGATTTGGCAAAAGAGTAATCAATAAAAAAAAAAGCAAGAACCACATCCAAATAGAAATGGGTTTCATATCCATTCTTGAAGAACACTTACTAGGAATGTGATGATGACCTTTCTAGAATGGGTTAATCTTCTAGCTCTTGATAAGAATGTTGAAAAAGAGAAATGGAAAGTATTGGTGCAAAACGTGGAAGTTGTGGAGAAATCCAGAAAGTCATAATAGTTTTCAAGTAAAAATAAGAACAAGTAAATAAATAAAATAAAAAATAAATTTAGATAAGAAATGGAAAAAATCACGCCACCTTTAATCGAATAATCAAAGGATAAGTGCAAGAGGATTCACCACTTGATAAAGTTTCTCAAGATAAGAACCAAAAAAAATAAGAGAAGAGAAAACTAAAACTCTCACAAAAACTTACAAAAGAGATTTTTCATTCAACTCAAGATATATTGTATTTACAAATGAAGGAGATACCTATAGATAGAAGAGAATTTTGTCCTAGGAGAACTTTTTCTATTAAGAGATGACTCCACTTGCTAAGCTAAACACATGTTTAACCCCTTTGAAATTAAGGAGTGCACATGGGTAGTTATTTGAATGTAATGATTACATGTGAAAATTAATGACGGATTTTGAAGAAGTCACATGCGAGGCACCTAAATTCACTCCAATGGACACAAAAAGACTCTTAAAAGCATGAAAGGTGAAGTGGAATAGTCAAACTACCCCTATGTGCATTTTGAAAGTGACATGTGGTAGTTAGAAGCTCCAAAAGACACTTCTAACTTCAAGAATGAGTGGATTTCTCCCATGTATATGAATTAAAACATATGAAGTTCCTAATTCTATCAAGTTCATTTGAAGACCGAGAAACTACTCAAGTACAAGTCTTTTAATCTCCTCTTCCAAATCATGGAGTCTTACTATTTTCGTCTTTCGTGAAATCTTCTTCCTCTATTTAATTTTCTTATATGTCCTCTTATCTTTCTTCAACAAGTTCTTCTTTATCCTTATTTATATCATATAGATAACTTTTAACCAATATATGCCACTTTCAAGTACACATGGTTGGTTTTAACTCCTCCAGTGTCTTTTCCTTCTCCCATGTGCCAATTATGTATCTTGTAAGTGTCATCATGAGTTTTTTCTTAAATCAAGGAATTACATCATAAACTTAAGGAATTACCCATGTGTTTTTCCTAATTTCAAGAAGTTACAATGCACTAATCTAGTGTAGGAGTTAACTAAAGGGATAATAATAAGATTAAGATAAGATAGTTAACTCTAGCTTAGTGTTTCTTCTCTTTGCTATTGTCTTTTTCTTCTTCCTTGGTCAAGACTTGTGCATATATAAGGAGACCTCTCATACTTGTACTTTTGAAGATTGAATAAGGTTCTCCTTTTGTGAGTTCAACTTTGTGAATCAAAAGAGTTCTTTATTCTTGTTTTGGTTTTTATTTTGAAAATCTTTTTCAAATTCTGAATCTTTTTGGACTTATCCTCAGGGATGCATCACAAATGTGATGTATTCTTACCTTCTTGTAGTCTTTAATCCATTTTCTATGTCATTCTTTTACTTATTTTTGTTTTACTTCTTGCCTTGTTAAATGTTGCAACTCACCATTGGTAATATACATGCTTTTGCCATTGTTCTTTCTTCCATGGAGTTTGAGTTCTCCATGTTAGGTTTAAAGGTTGAGTTCAAGATGGGGCCGAATTGAATTGAACTAAGAATAATATTGTCAAATGTTTAGAATGAAAAAATTATTAAATCTTTGAATTGCAAAATTTGGTTTACAATAGGCAATGCTTCCAATGAAAAATATAGAAATTCCAAGAATAAAAGAGATATAAGGAGAAAGAGATATTAACACAATAATTTTTATACTAGTTCACACTAAATCAAGAGCTATATCCAGTTGCTTAGACAAACCAACCAAGCTCACACTATAATATTAGATATTTTCAAACACACAACCTCAACATTGAAAGTAAATATAAGAATCAAAATCTTGAATCGAACAAGACTTAACTTAATACCTAGTAACACCCTATTACCCGACACACCTAAAAACCTATCCAAATACAATACAAACACTAAAAAATGAATTAGAAACAAGAACAATATCACTTTGTAGAAAACAAGAAAAACACAAGAAGGAAGGGTTGAATTGTGTTTCAATTTTTTAAAAAAACTTTTTTTGTAAAGTATCGTCTGTTACTAGGTAGTTAGACAATAGTTTGTTTGGCAAATGATCTGTCAATGAGTTTTCAGAAATCACTTTAGCAAAAAGCTTTCCTTCTTTAATTTGCACAGGAAAAATAATATGCAATGTATGAGATTAAGTAAAGAAAAGTTACTTATGTTAAATAAGATGCTTTGATGTCTCCAAATCTGTGTGGAAATCTTGAAGACCCTACTGCTATGTGTGTGTGTTGTCTAGTAGTTTTTGACTTGTTAATTCACACCTTATATTGATCCAAGCTCACTTAACTCTTAATCTCTTTTGAAAGAAATGTTTTCTTAAAAGCTGAGAAATTTTAGTTAGTTGTTTTTCTAATCAACTAGTTGAAATAGTTGTTGCTCAAAGGTATTGAGGCTAAGACAAATTTTTCAACCTGTTGCATTGTCGAAGCAACTGGTTGTTTGACACTTAGTGGTTTTCAAAATGATTTGGAAAATCTTTGCTTTGTTTTGTCTTTGCTGTTAAACTGAAACAACCATTTATTTCGATAAAACAATTGGTTGTTTTTATGAAATCCTTAAAAGAAAATTTATTTCAATATGTTATTTAAAAAAACAATATGTTAAGGGTTTGAAACTGTTTTTAAATGATTCTAATTGCTTTTGATTTATGATCTAACAGTTTTAACCACTTGCTTAAGTTTATATAAAGGCTGTTTGATTATCTTTTCAAGAGCCTAAGAAAGAAAGATTATTACTAACGTTTTTCAAGAGATCAAAAGCCTTTAATCATCATTTTTGTGTGGAATAGGACTGAGTCTTTGTATATTTCTGTTCTGCTGCTTTGTAAAGTCTATGTGTACTCTATTTTCTTAACTTTGAACATTGTAATTTTGTGGTGTAAGGCAGTTTCAGAAAAGTGTTTCTGAAAGGAGTGGTGTATGTTATTGAGGGGTTCAAGATCATCACTCTTGGTGTGTGTTTTGTAATCTAGGTTTGATAACATAGTAAATCTTATTGGTTAGCTGAGGACTGAGCTCTTGTTTAAGAGCGAACCAGTATAAACCTCTTTGTGTGAATCTCTCTATCCCTTCTCTTTTATACTGTTTTCATCATTGTTCTTTCTCTGATGGTATAAACAACTTGTTGTTTCGAGAATACAACCGGTCAAATTCTTGTAAAAAAGATTAAAACTGAACTTTTGTCCAGTTAAAAAAAAATCAATTGGTTGATTTTTCAGAACTTTTCACTCTACTTCCAAACTTTGTGAAAATCTTGTGAAAAACAATTCACTCCCCTTCTTGTTTAGATCATCTGATAGCGAGACTACATCCAGTTCTTGACCATTAGGTAGACTACTATTATGAAGTACAAAGAGTATTATTTTGGCTCATAACCACTCTTGGCTAACCTGTCAGAGTATTATTTTGGAATATATCCACTCCTAGATAACCCGTAAGACTATTCTTTAACAAACAACCACTCTTGTATAAGACAAAGATTCTATTTGTGATAAACAAACCACATGTTTCTTTCATAAGAGAGGGGTTGTGTCTTTCGATGTTTACAAGGTTAAGCACTCTTTAATAGTTTGGTAAATGTTGAACACAAATAATGTTCTTACAAAGCTTTTAAACACAGAAAAATGGACAGAGTTTTAGCACTTGCAAATTATGGTTCTCGTTCTTTATCTTCTCTTCAAAAACATGTCTTTACATAGGCGCTTGAAAAAAGTAACCAATGAAATCTCTTTTCTAGTCATTGAGTAGTTTTGAACTCATTTTAAATATATTCTTCTTCTTCTATCATCTATTGAACTTGTTCATAGAGAAGCATTTGATGCATTTCCTACAACATTATTTATTATTCTCTTCATCTAGAAACATCCTTGATAGTTGATATTACTTATCTTCCTTACATAACCTTTTACACCAAAACATGATAAGAGTGCACACCATGCTGGGTAAATAGTTGGGTCAGAGTTGCCACATGCTTGTGTCAAGATAGTTAACAAACATATGATTTGTGGGTGTGAGCCTTGTAATTCTTCACTTTGTGAAGTTTACCCTACGAGCTTAATTTATGCTCTCTATATGCGTGTTTCATTTTTTTTGTGAGTCCTTAATCTTAAGGGGAGATTAAGAAGGTGAAACTAGGAGTGATTTGTATACTTGTATAACCAAATAGTGGATTGTGTACTTGGGATGTAATCTTCATGTTATTAGTTGAACCTCTTAAGCAATCTATTTAAGAATTGGATGTAGCATATGTGTTTGAGTGAACTAGTATAAAAATCTGTTATGTTTTTTTTTTTGTTAAACAATCTAGTCTAGTTTGATGCATAAAGAGTTTAAGATTCTATTCAACCCCCTTCTAAAGCTAGTTGTTCCAACAATTGTTTCATAAATCTTATTTAGAAAATTTTTCCTTATTTGGTTAAAAGTAGTTTAATAACATGAAGTTAGAAATGGTTAATACTGAGAAGGATTTAATTTAGATATTTTTATATTGGTTTGCAAGTTAACAAAGATTATGTCTAGCTCTTATCAACACAATCAAGTTTCACTATGCACGTATCATTGTAAGTTACAACCGAGTATTGTTTGGATCTCAGCGACTTGTGACTAAATAAATAAGTATTATTTAAACCTCAACTACTTTTTTCTTAAACAACTTTAATATTTTTTTGGAGGACAACCACTCTGACTAAACAAATAGATTACAAATATAGTAATCTAAAAGATCATATATTCTTTCACATAAAAGAATTATGTCTTAAGACGAATTATAAATAAAGTTCACAAAACAAAACGAATCACCAAGATAACCCCAACCCCAATGCACCACTGCTTCTTGCCGCACTTTGTTTGCTCTCAAACCACTGTGCACGACGTTTGCGAAGGAGGAAACAAACCGTGGTATGCTTGCTTTATGGTTTATAGAAAGACCCAAAGGTACTTTTGTAATTACACATATATGTTGGGTGTAGGAAGAAAATGTGGGGTGCAGGAAGAAAAATGTGGGGGTGCAGGAAGAAACACCCACTGATAAACAGAAAGCAGCCCAAATAAAGATTGAATGAAGGCCCAATTTTGAGACTTGCTCCCTACTCCTTCTCTCTCTTTCTCTCAGACCTTATAGCACGCACTTCAGAATCCAACATTGTTACTCCCTGCGACCTCACTTTCTCTTTCTCCTTCTCTCTTTCAGGTTTGTTCCACCTTACAAAAAATTTCCACTGTTTTCTCGCTCATTTCTCTTCCTTTCTTGTCTCCTCACAGATCGCCGTCTTTTTCTTTTGCTCACACCTTTCAATTCAATTTGTCAATTGCACACTAATTTTTGTTAGAATTACTTTTTATCTTTTCTACTAGGGCTGCTATGAAAAACCACCATTCAAGTGTTTCTAATTTTTAATTTTCAATAATAAATTAAATAAAATGATTGATTTGCATTGTGATTGTAACTTGCGAGTGATGTTTTGAGTGCAGATTCTTGCGCAGTTTATCATGGGGGATAGTCAGTATTCGTTTTCACTCACCACATTTAGGTATTTCTATTGCTGATAACTTCTAACTTAATTTGATTTTTTTTTTATAAAGAGAATGTTTTGATGTGTGTTTCTTCTACTGATTCTGTTGTGTTGTGGAACAGCCCTTCTGGAAAGCTTGTTCAGATTGAGCATGCTTTGACGGCTGTTGGGTCTGGGCAAACGTCTTTGGGAATTAAAGGTGATTTGTTATCTCTGCCTCTGGACTGGATCTGTTTATGGCACTCACTTTAGCTTTTCAATTTGAAATTGATATTTTGGGGAGCACCTTTCACTTGTGTTATTAGGGGTGGGCAAACAAATAAAGGCTTACAGTTCTTAAATAGGCCGTATAAGGGGCTTTGGCATGATGGGGTATTTCAGTTCATTTCTGGGAAAATACTGCTCTCTGATATGTCGAGTTTTTCGGGTTCAGTAGGCTTTCGAGGAGCCTAGAGTTAGATATTTCATGTTTTTTTTACTTAATCTTTTAATTTGGTGTAAAATTATTTTACATTTTGTTGTCTTCTAGATGGTTTGGATTCTGTAATATAAGCTGTATCTTTTGCTAGTTGTAAATGGGTATCTGATATTTGATTCTTGCAGCTGCAAATGGAGTTGTCATCGCTACCGAGAAGAAATTGCCATCCATTTTGGTTGATGAAGCATCAGTGAGTTTATTTCCATTATTGGATCCATTTTTGTTCATTATTCATGATTTTATTTTATAAAATTGTTCTATGCAAATATCCAACGTTTTAAAACCCTTCTCGGTGTCCCTGTTGTGTGTTTTATACATTTACACACCCATATTCTCTTAAACACTGTCACTTCCTTATCTTCTCAGTACTAGCTATAATATAGCACTGTTTTGTTTTACTCTTGAAAAATATTTGCTTAGTGTAATGGTGTTCTTTCTATATTATAGTTAAGGATGTTTCAAACTCTGGCTACTGATAAATTAATCTCTTATTTAGGTTTTGCAAGAAATGTGTCAATATAGTTTAAAAAAAGGGAAGTGACTTAATTTATGATGTATTCTGTGTATTTACACTCTGTTATATTTAATTGCAGGTCCAGAAAATTCAGTTATTAACACCGAATATTGGTGTTGTATATAGGTTTGTTTCTTTGTAAATATTTAAATAGTTTGACGTTAAATATATTTTATAACATCATTAAGTTATTGTATATTTGTAGTGGTTACAGATAATGATGGTTAACGCTTTAGCTTTGGATGGTTCTTAAACATGAGATGCTACTCAATTTACCTAGACATAACAACGTGGGAGGCATTAGGAACATGACAATTATTTTGGGGAAATGTTTTTCTTAAGGATGTATGAAATAGAAATTGAAAAGGCACACTTAAACTGATTAAAAACATACTATATGCGAAATCAAGAAAAAATGTTGTTGGTGGTAAGCAGCTAACTATTGCTTGTAATACTGATTTAAACATTCAGAAGTATACATAAAGCACAGTTGCATGTAGCAGACTATTAATCCACATTGTTTTATATATAAATTATGGTGGACTGCTTTAGGTTTTCAATAGATTCTTTAATGAAAAGAGATTTACTGGATTCAATCTGCAGGACATTTGACTATTAACCTTTATTTCAGGGAGGCATTAGGTGATTGTTGAATGTTGACTTTTTAAATCTATTTGGGGACATTTTAAAATGAAATATAGAAAACAGAAAAACTCACTTCCTGCGCACTTTCTGCACTTTCTTCACTTTCTAAGAGATACTGTTGAAATAACTAATTTTCAGATGTTTAATTTGTGTCTGAAATTTCATAAGCAGGCTTAGTCTACCTTTTTCCATTTCTGTAAAGCTTTTAGTAAATGGAAATAATTATTTGCCCTTGACTTTTCTTGCAAATAATTTATTTACCTGACCCTAAATTTGGTCTTTGTTCAGTGGCATGGGACCCGATTTTCGAGTTTTGGTTCGAAAAAGCAGGAAACAGGCTGTGCAGTATCACCGGTTATATAAAGTATGGTATACAAAACTCTATTCCTACACATTTTTCTTTCTCAGTATCGAGTTCTTGTGCTGCATATACATAGTTAAGATATAATTCAGTTATAGTGTCTGCTTCACTGTCAAACCCGGCATTTTAATGAATTATAGTCATAAGGATTGTTACTTGGTTACACATCTGCAGGTGGTTTTCATCTTTTTTCATGCAATGCATGTTTTATTTACTATGTGAATAATTCTAGAATCTTTCATTTTATGTATATGGTGAGAAGGGAAACAAAGATATAGTTGTAATAAAAGGATTTCTCAAGGAATAATATTGAATAAAATTCTCTATATGATTAAGATGGACAAACTACTACAGTCAGTGCAATGCCGTAGCTAGTTATGATGAAAGTATGTCTAGGAGGAGAAACAGAGGATGAGTTCCTTGTATAATTGTTTTGATTGTCTAAATTCATCTATTATAATTGGATTCATCAAAATTAGCCACCAATACATTAAGATAGGAGAACTATTAAATTTAGTGTTACATTCAAGCTCCAATGCAAATTTTCTTAATAATACCCATTCTTTGAAGATTTTATGTGGAATAGCAAAGGAAAATGTGTCTAGGCTTACATTTTTCCAGAAAGTGAGACTTTGTTTCTTATTTGGACAGATAAAGGATATATATTGAAAACTGCAAGTAGTTGTAAATTTGATATCTATGATAAAGTATTGGCTTTAAAAGATATATTTATGCTGACAAGGATTAATAGGGTCAAATAGAACAATCTCATTATTTCTTAAACCGAGTCTTACAATTCTGTATCATATAAGCCTGGGAATCTTGAATTATTAGTGGTGCATTACCTTCTATCAGTGAGTTTTGTAATTCTTGTTTGATGGTTGTATTGCCTGTTAATGCTGATCTTTATATAATAATTAGATTTTCCATAAAACACCTGTCTTTCTTTTGCTTGATAGTTTTGAGTACTTAGTAATAAATAAAGTTTGTCGCAACAACAAAAAAATAAGAATCATGCACTACTTATTATCTTTATGAATATTATAGACATGCTTTTCTGTCTCTTTCTGTTTGCTTTTGGTATTCTATGTTGGATCATCTGTGAATTGTGGGCTATATCTGATCATATGATCAAAATTTGCAGGAACCAATTCCTGTGACTCAACTTGTCAGGGAAGTTGCTGCGGTAATGCAGGAGTTTACTCAGTCTGGGTAATTATTTCCTTGTAAACTGTACTCTTACTACTGAATTTTTTCTTGTCAACTCAGTATAGAAGTTTATTTTATGCATATGCATAAATCATTTACAATTTGATATCTTAAATATGAGTGATTTCACAGTAAACTCTAATTTTCAGAATTCTCTATTCCTGTGTTTTGGGGGATTAATTGTTGTAAGTAAATGTGGAAGGATATGCCAAAATCACAATTGTCATTAGCTTCTGGAAGCCAGGAGCATAATTATAAATTATAACTCTGGAAATTGGAAGCTTGGCATAAGTCTAGATGTAGATGCCTAAAACAGCTTTTTCTTTACTAAAGAAACCAGCATGGATCAATATTGACAGAGCTTTTGTTTTATTTTCCTCTGGAGGCATGTGTTAGATAAATTGGTAACATTGTGATCCATATAGAAATTTCATCTCAAAATTAAACAGATTTTTATTGTGGAGCAATCATTAATTAGAAGCTTACTAAATGCACATAACTTAGTTTGATCCCTGATTGTCTCTGTATGCATTAACTACCACATTTACTTCCCATTTTTACCCTTTATCATGCTTTTAATTCTGACATTTCTGTTTTGATCCTAATAGTGGTGTTAGGCCTTTTGGAGTGTCCCTGCTAGTTGCTGGGTTTGATGATAATGGGCCACAATTATACCAGGTCTGTTGATATTCTTTTTCTGATGTAATTCTTTACGTATTTACATTTACACCCTGGTAAATTACCATCACTTGCATGTAGCAAGTCTAAACTTCAGTTCCTCTCTCGTTGGTGAAATGAATAAGGGCTCCTTAGATTCTCGGGTGATATTTAATCTATGAAAACTTTGTATTCAATTGCATAAATTCTTCACTATCTTGTTTTACTACACCTGAATTAGTGTTGCTTCAAATAATTGAAAATCGCTCACTGATTATGTATGTTCAATTTCAAATATTTCAGAGCATTGGTTGTCTATATTTCTACGCATCTGGACTTTTTCAAAATTACCATGAATTTTAAGAAAGAGTAATTCAAGGTTGTGATTTGATGTAATTTTTTTCTCTAGGTGGATCCGTCAGGTTCATATTTTTCTTGGAAAGCTTCTGCAATGGGGAAAAATGTTTCTAATGCAAAGACGTTTCTTGAGAAGAGGTAAGCTTCATCAGTAGCAATACTGTAAGCAAAAAGTGTGTTTAATGCATCTGTATTTGTTTGTGGATTGCGTAATAATTAATAACTGTAAAGATACTTAAGTCACTTAATGAGAGCTTAGAAATCCTTTAAATATGCTGAGATGTCTCAGATGGTAGCTACTGACGCATTGATGCTATAATCTTAAAAGGACTTTTAAACCATAGTAGCTAAAGTCTTTTCGTGAATGCACGCTTGAGAAATTATTTATATATCATTTCTATATCTGACTTGATTGTCCTTTTACAGGTACACAGATGATATGGAGCTTGATGATGCAGTCCACACAGCAATATTGACTCTGAAGGAAGGGTAGGAGAACATAATATTTCAAGTTTATGCACTAAATAATTAGAAAACCATTGTGAAAATGACATGTTTAATGATTACTTTTGATTAGAAGGTGCAACGGTTATTTACATTTTTGAGTCATTTTCATCTCTTTTTGGTCAAGTGTTATTCTCCTACAACGTAGTGCATAATAGCTTGTGTCTTATAAATAGTTTGGAGGAAGGAAATGTATCTAAGATTGGCTTATTGGGTTCAAATTAGAATGTTGAGGCCAATTATATATGTGAAGGGTATTTAACTAAATTGTATAGCAGTGGTCTTGACTTGACTTGACAATTACCTAAGGCACATCCCTCCAAACCATCATCATATTGTCTATCTTTATTCTTGCAAGTTATCAACCTAGTTTATTGCCTTAAAAACTTTGATAGTTTTTATTTCGTTGTCTTTGTTAAGTCTTTTGAAACGTTTCTAAATTTTTTCTTCTGCTTTCTTTTGTGGGTGTTTTCCAGGTTTGAGGGACAGATCTCAGGGAAAAACATTGAAATTGGCATAATCGGTGCTGATAAAAAGTTCAGGTGCATATGTGTTCCTAAAATTTACCGAGTTTGCTTTTGACCTTCCATATTTTATTATATAAACCTTGCTTCCTCTTGTTACTGTAATCAGTACAATTGAGTTGATTTTTGGGATTTTGGGTTGTCTCGTCTCAATTAATAAATTAGGAGTATTTCAAAGTACATGAGAAATTGCATCAAAAAACGAGACTTCCAATCCAAGTTATCTGCATCTAAACCTATCTGGACCTCAGACTTCAAATTCATCCTTGTGTGCTTCTATTATTTAACTGGTTAACTTAACACTAGTGTGTTTATGGTGCAGGGTATTGACACCAGCTGAAATTGATGACTATTTGGCTGAAGTAGAATAGTGTGCAATGAGGAAATGCTATATGTTCTTGAACTTGTTTGTTTCACTGTTGCGTTTAATTTGTAGCTTAAAACTGACTTTGTGATGACAATAGTGAATTTTCGAGCTACTGGTTGTTGTGACCAGGAACAAGCCTTCAGATAAACCTTTTTCCTACGTCGTCAACATTATCAAACATAGTTTCTCTAGACGATGCGGGAACGATTTCTTAATGAAAATTTCTAATTTATTATTTTTTCCTTTTAGAATCTTATTGATCCTTATCTCTATCATTTTATACATATTGCCGGTTAAGTTCAGTTCAATGCAATACAATTACCGGTATCCCAAATTCCTTTACTGCTTCACTTTTCCTTGCCAATGAGATCTTGTTCATTTACTTTGCAGAAATAGACATTTTTTTATACTTTGTGATTTTGTTGTTTGAAGGAGGTCCACAGGCCAGTATTTTCGAATTTTGAACTGTGTAATTGAAATTAAGAAACAAAACTACAACTACCTAACATTCAAAATGTAAATAATTTAAAGAAATTTTTATAAAATAGGAAATAAACTATATCATTCAAACAACTTTTATAAGCACATGTTCGATAGATCAAAGTAAAATGCTTTTTTTTATTTGATTTTGGTTTTTGAGCTTAAACGTATAAAACATTTATGCTGTCTCATTAGACACAAATCTTATGTATCTCGTTGATAGACGAAAGCAACTTGTTTGGTACTCTTGGTTTGATAAATTCTTGTGTGTAAAAAATGTTTGTCTCTTCATTTATTTCAAGATAATATGTCAACATCAAGATCTATTGAAGAGTGTGTTTAAAGTTAGTACATAAATAACTTTTTGTGAAAAGGTAGAATGTTAGTGTTGTGGAGTCACTTAATTACGTTAGGCCTTTAATTGAAGATGAAAGAAGTTACTCGCCTAGGTTAAATAAGTTATGTCATGCATCAGAGAAGTTGTGTAAAGAGGTCACATGCATTTTAGTGTTGCATGAAAAGTATTTAATACACCTATGTACTTAAACGTGATTAAGTAATAGTCGAAGATGAAAGACTTGTAAACATCACAACGACTTCAAAAGATTTACAACGACTTATATGTAAAGAAATTCTCTTTGAAGAAGAAGAAAGTTTGTGGATCATGCTTACAAACTCTTTTGATAAATCCTTTCAAGCTTACAAAACAATCCAAATCCATTTGTGTGTGAGGAAGAACATTGTATTCTTTACTAACTAGAAGAGTGTTATCAATCATGCAACCGTCTTAGAATGTTAATCTCTTTTATTAAGCATAACTCTATGATCTTTAAGATCACAATCTTCTTTTATCAAAGTGTTTTACTAGGAGTGGTTGGATTAAAACAATTCTCGTGCTTAGTTAAAAGTGGCTATGCTTAAAGAATACTTGTAGTTTAGCTAAAGTGGTTGTCTAAACAATACTTGCAGTTTAGTAGAAGTAGTTATATCCAAACAGTACTTGTAGTTTAACCATATGTGGTTGGGTCCAAATAAGGCAAGTATCTTGCAACAGTAGTATACGTTGGTGAAAACTTGACAAAAAACTAGATGTAGTTTGTGTGTTTCAGATAAACTAATATAAAATACTGTGTAGTTCTCTTTATCTCTTGTCCTTTTCACATTGCATGTTATTAATTTGCAACTAACTTAAGAATGCAAGTTTTGTAAAAATGTGTTCTTTAAAAGAAATTTTAAGAGTGTGTTTGTCCTATTGAAGTTGCATTTGACAAGCTTTGTAAAGTGCATCTCTCTAGAGAAACAACATTAAACATTGACTTTCGGTGTTTATAAAGGTGAATTTTTTTAAAAAAAGTTTAAAACATAATTCAATCCCTTCTTGTATTATTTTTACATATTTTCACAGTTGGTATAAGAGCTCAACCTCTGAAGGGTTGAGTGCCTTATCACAATCAGGGGGGAGATCCACATGGTTGGCATAAAAGGACATCTGATCGTTAAGGGAGTGATAGAGGACCATCGCAAGATATTGGGCCTTTAACAATGTTCATGGTTAAGAGGATAGAAGAAGATGAAGTCTCAGAAGAAAATTCTACTACTTTAAAGAGTAAAATACAAGGATTTTCTTCTTTCTTAGTCTTGTACAAATTGTATAAGTGTACATATTTCTTTGTAATTTGTAGGATTTTGTAGAAATATGTTTGGGCTAGCTATGGGCATCTAGTTGGGCCCAAATAAGACACCTAAGCCCATTGTAAAAGACGTCTTACATAGGAGAAAGAACGCATGGAGGGAAGTCTTACATAATGTAGAATAAGCCATTTTTAGGCTAATTTTGGGTGGCACTTCCTCCCATATGTGATACCTCATTTTGAAATTTTTAGTCCCACATTAATTTGGCCAAGCAAGCAAGGGGAGTGATAGTCTTCGTTTAACGATCAAATTAAAAGAAATTATAATTCAAGTGTAGAGACCGTCTAACACTAAAGAGATAATAGTATATATGTGGTTAGAATGATGTCAAGTTGTCTCCCAACGAATTCAATAGTGAATCTAGCGAAATAGAGTTCAAAACTTTTTGCAAACAATAAATGTTGGCAATAACAATAAATAAAAAGGGGGAGTTGAGATTGTATAACAAAAAATTAAGGTAGATGGTTGTAAAACAATAAAAAAAAGTAGGTTGACTTTTAAGTTCATTTAGTAGTGAATTCTTTATTGATTATCTTAAGATTATTACTCTTTCAATTGAGTCTTGTTAGGCCTTCAACAACATTACTATAAAGCATAAGCACCCAATCCCATAGGCAAGATGAAATGTTAGACAAATTTCATGGGGCAAACATCTTTTTTGAAAATATTCTTAAAAGTTGTTATCATCAAATAAGAATCAAAGAAGGAGACAAGTGGAAAACAACTTTTAATACCAAATTTAGCTTGTATGATGGTTAGCCATGCCTTTTGGCTTAACCAATGCCCCTAGCACATTCATGAAACTAATGAATGATGTACTTAGAGATTACATAGGCCGATTTGTAGTTTATTTTGATTATATTTTAATCTATAGTAGGACTCTAGATGAGCACATTGGCCATCTTAGATAAATATTAATTATTCTTAAGGACCATCATCTCTTTACCAACCTTGACAAGTGTACTTAATGCAAAGAACATGTCATTTTCCTTGGATTCATAGTGGAAAGATAGTGTTCACATGGACCCATAGAGTGACCTACCCCCAAAATAGTTGGAGAAGCCCAATGATTTCATGGTTTAACTAGCTTTTACAAGATATTTGTTCAGGACTTTTCTACTATAGTTTTTCCTCTTAACGAACTCGTAAAAATTATATGTCTTTTATATGTGTGAAAAATAAGAAAAATATTTTAAAACTTTAAAAGATAAATTAACCCACGCATTGTTCCATATCATTCTAAAACTTTTTGAACTAGAATGTGAAGCCTTTGGATTAACATAGGTGTTGTATTAATTCAAGGTGGACATCCTATTGCATATTTAAGTGAAAAACTTAGAGTAGCCACCTTGAACAATCCCACCTATGACAAAGAGCTTTATGCGCTCATTTGTACCCTTAAAACTAGGGAACATTACTTAATGACTAAATAAATCATCATACATATTGATCATGAGTCACTAAAGTACATAAGGGGGTAGGGAAAGTTAAATAAAAGACATGCTAAGTGGGTGGAATACTTATACAATTACCTTATGTTATCAAAGTAAATTTTACCGGCCACTCATGATAGTAGACATCCAAAGGCACTATTCGGAATGCATAGCACGCTTGCAAGCTAAGACAACAATAATATCTCATGGACTATATACACCCCTCATTATAGCTAGCGCCCTTTGGGAAGATATGTGTGTGGATTTTTTTTTAGGTCTCCCAAGAATGCAAGGGGCCATGATTATATCTTTGTGATGGTGGATAATTTTAGCAAGATGACTTATTTTATATCCTACCAAAAATTAGATGTTGTTCTCTAAATCTCTAGACTATGTAGGCACAATTGGCTCCAAAAATGGGGGGTTGAGTGGAGCCTGAACTCAATTTGTCTTTCTATCAATTTGGATGAATCACTGATTATAAGAGTTTAAAGATAGAGAAAAGTATACACATAGATTTATAATGGTTCACCCCCAAACTCTAGGGCTACGTCCAGTCCCCTTAATGATATGAGTTAATTTTGGACTGTCACATTTTAGAGGTTTCACTTTTGTTTAAGCTTTTTTATATTAGCAATTATGGTGAGAAACCCAAAGAAGATTCCCACTAGACACAAACTTAACCAAGTGGTTAAGTAAGTGTGGAGGTTCACTTCTAGATGGCAAAGAGAAAAACACAATATGGTGAATAGGATAATGAAGGTGCGAAATTAAAGTACATGAAAAGAAGCATAAGATGATGAAGAAAGTCAAACATAAATGGATAAAAGTATGGAAGAATGTCGCAAGGAAAAGGAAAGAAAAACAAAAGGATTAAGAGATTAAAATATTCTTATGAAATAAGGAATTACGCCACTTGGAGGGGGAGGAGACTCCAAGATGAGTGGTGAAGCACTGCCATTTGAAGTGCTCACACACTCAAGATAAGACCCACTATGAGAACTCTCAAGTCTCAAAAAAACACTCATGCAGAGTTTCTTTACTATATTCAAACTCAATGTGTAAATACATGAGGCAAGACACTCTTTTTATAGGAGAGAGTGTCTTGGAGAATAAGATAGAGGGGCAGGGATGTCATTTGTGAGAAGCCTTCTAGAAGGTAGGTCAGAGAAACCCTAAACCTAGAAGCACATGTCATGAAAGGTGAGCTTGACACAAGCCTAAATTACTAAGCACACCCTACTCTAGTTTATTCTTCTTTTTGGAACCCCAAATTGAGCTTAATTTATTTACATAACTTCTCTTGTGGAAAGACAAGAAGAAAGAACTTTTGATGTTCTGGTTTATATCTGGTTCTTCTTCTGTTCATACTCTCTTGAGGTTTGGTGGGGTCTAGCTTTGTATACTGAGATGACTGACCTATTTGTGAAGTGCTTGTTGTGTCCTTAGTCATCTGCTGATTGATGTGGTTTGTATCACTTAAGCTCCTCGCTTAAGAGTCTTAAGTATTATACTCCTATTCAGGTAACAAGTATCTAATTTAGTCAATATACTAACTAATTATTTGCGGTCTCTAAAATTAGTTTATATTTAATGATTTTCTTGTAGTGCTCTCCTTTTGAGATTGTGTACGATTTTAATTCTTTCACACCTCTTGACTTACTACCACTTCCGAACACAATTTCTTTAATTCATAAGGAATGAGTGTCTTAACGTAGTTTGTCAAGAGGTTTCATGAAAAGGTTAAAGACAAAATTGAAAAATAAACTAAAAATTAAGTTGAATACAACAACCAGGGGAGAAAAAAATAACTTTTGAGGATTGGAATTGATAACTCTTGATTTTCTCATATTTTTAGACTAATTCTATCTCCTAGAGGTTTCTTTTATTCTTATTTTCTGTTCTTAGTTTATATTTTTTTTTTAGAAAATTGGAGTTTTAAAAAAGATAGAATAAACACTCTTTTTCAAGCTCGTGACTCGTGGTAGAAATTTTCTCTTGATAGTAGAGAGGGAAAAGAGGTTGTTCCACTTGAAGAGAATTATTTTCTTTTTGGTTTTACAAAACATTATGTGGAAAAACTTCATTGGAGGAGACACAGGGATTTAATCTCATTCCCTTCTCTTCCTCTATTTTAATAGTCATGGACACTATTCTCTCATGGTCTACTTGGTGGTACTTAAAGATTTGCTCCACCTTCATCTCTCAATCTAAATACTCATTTGCATTTTATTTTTCATAGAAAAGGGAAAGGTCTACCTTTGGGAAAGGTTTGATTTCTAAGCCTATGATGAGTGTGGGGTAGTTGATAGTAGTCAATATTGTGATAACTACTAAAAACCCATTGACTATGGGAATAAGGTCATCATGACATTTTGTTTTCCTACTAGACTTCTCTCCATTGATTTCTCATGAAATGAATAAACATGTCTCTAAGTTCTTTTACTCTTTTTTTAATATTTTGGAGTTCATCTCTCATATGTTCCCCCTCTTGATAATCCTTAAAACTACCATGCACGCTAGAATGATGTGTATGATTACTCATTTTTTATCTAATAATATTTTCACAAAGAGTTTCTAAAAAGATTTTCAAAAAATGAGTGATAAAAATTTTCACAAATGCTTTTTATTTTTAAGAGGCATTTTACAAAGAAAAAGTGTTAAAAGTTCACTAAGGAAACTCCCAGGAAAGAGAGGTGGGTCGGGAATGAACACTTTTAAGTATCAAGTAATTCCTAGCCATATTATTCCCTAGATTACTTTCATATAGTTTATTAGTAAAAAACTTCAAAGAAAGGTTTTCCCAAGTGTATGTGTATACATGGCCTCTTAAAAACCAAAAGAAGGTAAACTACAACTTTGATTGAAAGACTAAACCCTAATTTTTCACAAAGACCTAAAAAAAATTAAAATAAAATTCAACTAATGATATCTCAAAGAAATCAATAAAACTCTAAATGAATTTCCTAAAAGTGCAAGTGATACTTGGAAACCTTGACACACTTTCGCTAGACTAAGTGTTTTTTTCTATTACAAAGTTTAGCTATGGAGATGCGGGCAGTTTCCAAAGACACACAAGCAAAGAATGAAAAAATACACATAAAAAATCAATTACAAAATGCAACACAAAATTTCTTAAAAAAATGGATTAATTTCATGATAACAACAGATTGTAGTGACAAATTTGTGGTTTTTTATGGAAAATTCCATCACTAACTTAGTTTTAAGGATGTTCTTGCTTTTTATTTTACTTTTTTGTAGTTCGTCTCCCTCTCAAAAGTGTTTGGCAATCATAATATGCTTCTTTTCCTTTAAAGTGACCTTTCAATGCATGTTTTGTTCTAGCTCGTCCTCCAATATCTAACATGCTATAAATTAGCATAATTTTATTCACACTTGGAACATTTAATCATAGCTTTCAGAGACCGTAATTGTGAATAAGTTCACTACTTTAAATAAGATTCATCAAATTGGATCTATTTGGGTCTTAATTGCTATTATTGTTAAATCTTGGATTTTTAGTCACCATAGACAACCTAATCCCTCTTACAAAAAATGGTCTAATTGTTATATGAACCAAGGTCGATCAATTCATCTACTAATAATTAATTGAAGAAAACACCTATGTGACATCAAGTTTGATGAAAACGAAGGTGTAGAAAGAGTATTATATAAACATTTTGGGCTAGAGGATCTAATAAAAGTGCTTGATGTAATGATGCACAAATTTTAAGGAAGTGTTTATTGTTGTGACTGGGTGTAATTAGTCAAAGTCTAAGTTGCTTATCTGAATTCTAAACAATAAATGAAATTTGAGTAAAAGAATTAGAGAATAAAATCTACAATATCTCATAAACTGATTTGGAAGCAATTAATCTAGAAAGATAAGAAGAAACAAAAGTTGCAAAGGAATGGAAAAAATATCTCAGAATTCTAGAAAAGGCATCGAGCTCCATCATAAACACGTTCATAAATAGAGCATCATAGTTTTCTTGTTTTCTTCTTTGTTATTCTTCTATTTTTACACTGCATTGAAGGCTAAATTCTACTAGATTGTTTGTCTTGTGATTTCACAATGAATTATGAGGTTATGTGGCATGTCCTGATTTCATTATGTTATTTAATTGGAATTACTATTACCTTGCATTGTTTTAAACAATATCTTATTTGCTTAATTAAATAGGCAAAAGACTAAAATCTTATGAGTAAACACATGCAGAAAAATAAGACACTGAATGAATTAGTGGATGCATGTTTTATTAATTAGATTCTATTGAATTAATTGATGAAAGTTTGGTCAATTTGATCCTATTTGAAGATTGAATATATATATATATATATATATATATATATATATATATATATATATATAAATTCACTACTGAATAAACTTTGAGACAACTTGTTTTTTATATTCTTACTCTTGTCTTTTAATTTTATGTTCAAATTGTTGTTTAAAAGTCAGTCAAGTTCAAATAGGGGGTGAATTGATATTTAAATATTTTCGCAAATGTTATCTTTTCTCAAGAGACATAATTATTTCAACCGATTGTTTATTAAAAACAAAAGATTAAAATTTTAATAAAAAATCCTACTAGAAATATAAATCGATTGCTTCTGAAAAACAAGTGATTCAAATTTTGATAGAATCTATTAGAGTAAAAAGTACTTGATTCTTTATGAAAGCAATTGATTAAAATCAAAGCGCTTTTAACATAAAGCAGTAAGCACAGAAACAAAGAACACGTATATTTCTATACTGGTTCACTCTTTTTCAAGAGCTACATTCAGTTATCACTTCACACATAAATTGTTTTCACTGATCACACAAAATCTTGTACAAAGAACAACCATGAATAACAATCTTGAATCCTACAATATTAGTTTTATCCCTATAACATCTTGTTACATATTAGAACACCCAAAAATCCCTATTTAGCATAATAATTTAATCAAATACAAATAAATAAATAAAGATGGACCGAAACCACCCAACAGCAAACCAGAGAAACTCAAACTAGGTTTATGGTTATCCAACACAACCTTTAATCCTTCATAGAACAAGATGATGAAACAAGATCTCCAAGAATTCAGAAAAACTTCACAAGATTTATGTAAAACCACACAAGAATGTTTTCTCAAATTCAGATTCAAAAAAACTGTTTTTTTAATGTTCTAGAAACTTATTTATTGATTTTGACAAACAACTCATAAGATGCGGTCAAATTCACTCTTAATAAACTAACAATTGCATGCATTAAGTTCAAGCAAGTAATTCAAATTAAGAATTTAGGAAAATTTACTAAAAGCTCTCGCCACACATGTAACACTCAAAAGGATTTTTTTTTTAAACTTTGCTTAAGAACTAACCAGGAAAGAAGAACTTATGATTCTTCAGAGCAGTCTAGCACAATTTGACTTTGTTCAAATTAAAATTGTAATCAGCAGAGAGCTATAACAGAATCAGATTATTTTGATTTTATGAGTATGAAGAATACAGCTATGCCAAGAAATCAATCAACTTCATTCAACACAAGGTTTTAATGAGAATGAATCTTCCTCAGGTTTTAATGAATAGACAATGTGTTTTTCAAATCAATTAAAACAGCATATACAACTGCCTAGTTTGAGATTAGAAAGCTTTAACAAATCAGGAAGAACAGTTCTTATTTAAACCCAGAATTAACAGATTCAATTTCAAAAGAACAGATTTAGTTCTTGACAAAATTAAGCAAAACCAGAAATGAGTGCAGGGATGAGAAGAAAAGGCACACAAGTTTTTATACTGGTTCACTCATACAGAGCTACATCTAGTCTCACCTTACCCCAAGGTGGAATCCACTAAAAACAATACCAATTACTTACAAACTCAGCAGTTCTTGAACACTACAAGAACAACACCAACAATGCTGAAAAACCCTATTTCAGCACACCTTGCACTCCAAGAAACCCTATCAAGGAGTGACTAACACTTACACCTTTACAAAACAGAATAAAGGAAAGATTACACCTGAAAAGAAGATGCAAGAACTCAAAACCAGTAGTTCAATTTGCTGCAGAACTGCACCAGCACCTTCACCAAGATCAAAGGTTTCCTAGAACAAGCACACTCTAAAATCTCTTTGGAAAACCTTTCAAAAATCTTTCAATCCTTCTTCTCACATGGAAAATGTTTGATCTCTGTCAAAAACGTAATTGCTCAACTCTCTCTCATGTGAGATAGACTTTTCTTTATATAGAAAACAATTTCTAACTTCTTTTCAAAAAATAGTTGAAAAGCAGTTATGAAGACAACAGATTCATTTTTGAACTTAACAGATTTATTTTGTGAAAACCGCCAACTCAGCTAACTGAAATAACTGTCTGAGTTGTACTTTTGGTGTCCTAACTAACTTGTGAAAAACCTTTCAACTGATCAAAGGGCAAACCGATTCTTTCACAGTGAAACAGATTAAATGAAGGCAAATAGGCCAGCTCAACTTTAACTGAAATAACGAACTAAGCTTTGCCTGTGGTCTCTAACAGAACTTTTAGAAAAGCCTTTTAACAGAGAAGAAATAAACAGATTCTTTCTCCATAAAACAGATTTATTTGTGTACTGATTTAAAACTTTTAAAAACATTTTAAAAAGCTTTTCAAAACCCATTTAACCACATCATGTGCTTGATCTAGACTTGGTTAGGCACCTAGGATAGGTCACATAGCAAAAGGCAATCATACACAATTACAAGCCTAATTACAAATGAATCTAAAAACCTATTACAATCTTCAAAGCACTCAAGCCATTTTCTTCATCAAACACACACCAAGCCTTGGTAGGGAAGAAGCTTCCTCCAGCTTCAACAATCTCCCCCTGTTTGATGGAGACAAATTCCCTTTGCTTTGCACAGCTTTGAAGAAAGATCATGACCAAACCTGTACAGAACTATATACAAAAAAAAAAAACACAGGTGTCAAGGCAGAACAAACAGATTTAGAATTGATGTACCTGCAGATTTAACATCTGAATCATATCAGCAACCTCTGTGAATATCATCTGCAGAACCTGTACCAGGCTATTCTTCTCCCCCTTTGGATTCATCAAACAGAATGGGAGCATAGGATACCAAAGAACAATAATAGCCATACATAACAGTTCAAATAAAACCAACATAGAGGTTCATTACAAACCACAAAACAGCTAAAAACCAGTGCAAAATAAAAAAACAATACAGCTTAATCCCAAATTGTTCAACAACATATAAAAGATAAAGACTTAGAAATAGGATCACTTGTTGTTGTAGTAGAGCTCAGCTAGCTGCACTTGAACTCCTTCAAGTTGGTCATCCAAGTGTTGAAACCTGGCGTAAGTCATCTCATAGTGTGCCTTCTGCTCATCTGTGAGTATGTCCAGCCTGCTTAGCACCTGTCTTTCAAACATAGACAGAGGTTCACCTCTGTACTCAGGTGCCTCATATGCAACTATTGCATTCTGACTCGTAGCAGCAACATCTTCATGTTCAGCAGAATGTACTGGTGATTCATCCATGTGTTGCACACCATCAACATTTGCTTCTTCTTCATTTCCTTGAGGAGCAGCTTCTTGCTCAGCCCTCTGTCCAGCATTTCTTCTAAAAACCCAGCCATCTTCATCCTTATAGAATCCCATTTTCATGAGTGTGGAGTTATCTATTTCACTTGCAGCTTTAATAGAGTCATTCCTTTCATTGGTAGTGTCCACTTTAAAATGATCAATTAGTTTTGACACAAATATTGCATAGGGAAGACGATAATCAGGTAGCCTTGCAGATTTCAGCATATGTTCAACCATAGTACTTACCCAATTTACCTTAAGCTGGTTCATGATGCAGTACAACAGTATCAAATCTTCCTCATGAAGTACAACATGATTACTTCCTCTACGGGTAAGCTGCCAAACAATTATATGAGCTAAGAGTCTAGGAATTAGAGTTAGGCTACCTGCGTGATACCTAGCTACTGGTGCAGTGGGATTCCACACACAGCTTCTATAAAATTGCAATTTGTTGAATCCTTGAATTCCAGCAGTGTTCCCTTTGCTCACTTTCAGTCCTGAATATTTGATTCCACCCACACTGCTCCAGATTTCCCTAGTGATCTTCAGCTTCACTCCTTTCACATGAGAAACCAGATTTTTACCATCTTGTTCAAGGTTGCAGTAAAACACCTTCACAAGATCTGGATAAACATTTCCATTCATCTCCAGAAATCCTTTCAGCTTTTGATGCTTGAGTAAGTCTTTGGCTTCTATCAGATTCTCCTCTCTCAGCCATGAGAACTCAAGCAGCTTGGGTACATTGATTTGCTTTCTGTCAGTCTCATGTATGAACCTTGTCATTGCCTCTGAATCTCCAGCAAACCAATTTTCCAGGATGCCTTGGTTGCTTTGAGATTGCTCCTTGGATTTCTTCTTTCTATGTGAAGAGGATGCCATGCTTAATCTGTTTTTCCCTGCACCAGTATATTAACATACAATTCTAGAAAAAAAACATTACAGATTATTACTCAAAACAGAAGCAAAACCTGTGGTGAAGCAATGTGCACCTGGACAGCTTATAGTACAAGTGAGAAGGTGTGAAAGACGAGCTAAATTGTGCTAGGTTTATATAGGATTATTAAACCAAAATTGAAAAACACAAATTTTAATTCAGGGCAATGTGATCAGATTTTGGAAATAAAGAATTTTGAAGAGAAATCAAATCCCACAGATATGCTACAGATTTTATTCCAATGGTGCAGCAGGTTCAGGTGTGGATTCACGTAAGAATATCTTGGAACCTGATTTTGGTACATCAAATCTGTTGCATCTACACAAAATCCAATTAGTTAGGATACCCACACATTAATTTGCATGGATCTGCTGGTCAATAACCGTAAAAGCAGTCAACAATAAAGTGAGAGAGAGAAAAAATAAATCTTTCTCTTTCCTAGTCACAGCTGTGATTTCTGAAACAGGGAACGCAACATGTTAAAACATAAAACAACAGATTGAAATTTTCACTGCAGAGGACAATTTAAGCTAATAATACCCAATTCATTTAGAAGAAAGTGAAACATGTCATTAGCAAGTGGTTTAGTGAATAGATCAGTCAGTTGAAATTCAGTACCAATGAATTGTATATCACATGTTCCATTAGCTATATGTTCTCTTAGAAAGTGATGTCTAATTTCAATGTGTTTAGTCCTTGAGTGCATGACAGGATTCTTAGATAGATTTATGGCACTAGTATTATCACAATTTATAGGTATGTTATTTAACAGAATTCCAAAATCACTTAGCTGCTGCCTTAGCCATAAGGTTTGAGCACAACAACTTCCAGCAGCTATGTATTCTGCTTCTGCTGTGGAGAGAGCAACACAAGCTTGCTTCTTGCAATGCCAAGAGATTAGACTTGATCCAAGCATGTGACAAGTCCCACTTGTGCTCTTCCTATCAACTTTGCAGCCTGCAAAATCAGAATCTGAAAAACCAATCAAATTTAAAGATACCTTGTTAGGATACCACAATCCAACATCCTTAGATCCTTGCAAATATTTCAGAATTCTCTTTGTTGCATTGTAGTGTGATTCCTTTGGATCAGATTGATATCTAGCACATAAGCATACAGCAAACATAATATCAGGCCTGCTAGCAGTTAGATATAATAAGGAACCAATTAATCCCCTATACTTCGTTTGATCCACTGATTTTCCTGCAGCATCTTGATCCAGCTGACAACTTGTTGAAATAGGAGTGTTGATTGCTTTGCATTACAAGAACAACACCAACAATGCTGAAAAACCCTATTTCAGCACACCTTACACTCCAAGAAACCCTATCAAGGAGTGACTAACACTTACACCTTTACAAAACAGAATAAAGGAAAGATTACACCTGAAAAGAAGATGCAAGAACTCAAAACCAGTAGTTCAATTTGCTGCAGAACCGCACCAGCACCTTCACCAAGATCAAAGGTTTCCTAGAACAAGCACACTCTAAAATCTCTTTGGAAAACCTTTCAAAAATCTTTCAATCCTACTTCTCACATGGAAAATGTTTGATCTCTATCAAAAACGTAATTGCTCAACTCTCTCTCATGTGAGATAGACTTTTCTTTATATAGAAAACAATTTCTAACTTCTTTTCAAAAAATAGTTGAAAAGCAGTTATGAAGACAATAGATTCATTTTTGAACTTAGTAAACCCCATCTTTTGAGCTTCCTTCATAACATGTATAACTCCATAAAATTCAGCAACCATAGTAGTCTGAACTTTAAGAAACACAGATAAAGCACCAATAAACTCCCTCATACTCCCACGGAAAATACCTCCACAAGTAGCAAGACCAGGATATTCCCTAGCAACCCCATCAGTGTTAATTTTAACCTAGCCTGGTGAAGGGAACTTCCATCTAACAGGAAGAGGACAAATAACTTTACCAATATGAGTATTAATACCAAAAAAATTAATCACATTGAAATCCAACAAATCATTGTTCATTGAAGCTTTAGACGAATTTTCCACTAAATAAGTTAAATATTTAATTACCGAAATAGCCTAGAAACATCAATCTTATCCTGAAATCTAGCATAATTTCTCATACGTCATATCATCCAAATAGAAAAGGTTTAATATATATATATATATATATATATATATATATATTAAATATGTTTGGGTTGTAAGATTTACAACTTGGTATTATTACAGTTCATTTTGACATAAAAATTTATCCAAATAATCATAACTAGGAATTTATGAGTCATGGAAAATTTTATATATGTATTGATGTACGAGTTACAACTAAGTATTATTGTACTTCATTTCTACATTAAAATTTATGTAAAGAAGGAATTAACTTCAAATTATTATTTTTTTTATGTTGTTAAAGTTTATTTTTTTACTAAATTAATAGTTAAAAAATAATAATAAAAATTTGAATCAAATTTTATACTACTTTTATTTCAATTTATTTGAGTTTATTAATGTTTTTCTATGAATTATTATTCAAATATTCCTCATTTAACTTTTTACTACTCAGTACCAAGAAAATATTGAGAATGTAATACCTCCTTGCAATAGAAGCTAATAATCACCTGCATATCTGATAAGTGAATGTAATAGAATTCATAAGTGAAAAGGCATGTAAATTAGGAAGAATTTGTACAAATATCAACAAGAAGAAAGAAGCACTCCAACCACAGTTGCACGCGAAGAATATGAAGAGAAGAACGAAATTGTAGAGAATTATGCAGAAAAGCAAGCAAACAAGGATGGAGCATCAGAGTTAATTCATCCAATGCATGAAGAATGGCTCAATAGGGTGAAATTCTCCAATACGCTAAGCGCATCCACATACAATGAGCGAATAGAAGCCATCATAATTAAAAAAATTCTAGAGAAAAAGGGCTAAGCGAACCCAAAAGGGTTGAGTGAATAGATTCATTAACCATGAATAAAACCCAAATTCATTAACCATGAATAAAACCCTAAATGAACCAAAGTTAGATCAAGAGGATTTCGATGGGAGCCTAAGTCAAGCCAATCGTACCTCATGACCAAGATTCGACAGTGATTGATAGAATCTGGAGTAAATCCCTAAATCTAGAATCTCAAGAAGCCCAAGGATTGAATATTGAAGCCTAAAAATAATGCTTAAGGATGACAACACAAAGTGAGGGAATCTGAATCTTTCCCTGCAATTCCTCTCAAACCAGTCAAGTAAATTGATAGAGCATTGCAAAGTATACTAGGAAAATTGGTTGCGAACATTCCACAAATGTTAAATTAGCCATTAACAAGGACCAGCAAGGACGATTGATGCACTACAGTTGGGAGGTCGGTCACAAACCATAGAAGCTCAGTCGTGCCCACAACAACTACCCTTTAAAGCATTGTCATCTCCCTTTGAGGATAAGGACATGCAAGCACTGGCCTGCTTTCACCTTTTCACCCTTGAGATCATATAGGTTCAATTACTAGAAACTTGGAAGTTGTTAAACTTTGAGAAGTGTGATGGGTCTTCGAACCTGACTGTCCACATCAAGGCCTACATCGCTCAGGCCAATCTATTTTCTAGAGATCTTTGAATACATTTGTTGAACCAAGTTGTATTCAAGCTTTGAAGAATCCAAATCCTTTGAAGGATGTTGAACCCTTTGTTGTGCTTGGTGTTGTTGTGCTGGTTTAGTATAGTTTTGGGGTAGTTTGAGTTTTGTAATCCACCCTTTGATTAAATCTAAAGCATAAGCATCTCAATCTTTGTGAAAGTTAAATGTTTTCAAACTAAGTTAAAACAACCGATTGTTTTGTCGAAACAACCGATTGTTTGTACTTAGGTGTTTTGAGAAAAAGATTGAAAATTGTTTTTCAAATGGTTGAACTGTTAAGAACCAAAACAACCGATTGATTCGAGGAAACAACCGATTGTTTGTTTTGGGACCATAACAGAAAAACTGTTTTATCTTTGACTGAGCTTTAAATGATTTAACTGCTTACGCTCCAGTCATTAAATGCTTTGACCAATCTTTTAATGCAATTTAAGAGTTTGTTAAGATTTGATAACAAACTACATCTTTGAATAAATTCAGAAAAACAGATTTGAGAATTAATCTTTGACAAGTTTTTGCTAAGAGTTTTTGAGTTTTTCAAAGAGCTGAGATTGCTAAGAGTTTGTGATTGATCAAAGTCTATGGAATAGGATTATGCTTGTATTGATTTCAGATTATCTTCTGTAACAAGTGTAATCTTTGTACTCTGTAAACAAACTTTGTTTCTGTGTTTGCTAAGATTTGTTGTGTGTTCTTGAGGGGATCAAGATCAGCAATCTTGGTGTAAGTGTGTTGACCAAGGAGAGTGTGTTTCTTGAGGTGTTCAAGGTCATTCTCTTGGTTGTTGTGTAAGTGATCAAGGTGTGGTTGCTTAGTGGATTTCCTCAGGGTTTCTGAGAAGACTGGATGTAGCTCTGGGTTTGGAGTGAACCAGTATAAACATCTGTGTACAATCTCTCTATCTCTAACTCTTTAAATTCAGTTTTAATTGTTGTTTGCTGGTATAAACAACCGATTGTTTTTCTGGTTGTGCTTATTTTGTTTGCTGTTTTTGGTAAACTAAATTTCTTATCAATAGTTTCCTGAGATAAATTCATTCTTGTTTTAAAAGTTTACGAAAATTCTCTTTAAACAATTCACCCCCCTCTAGTTTAAAGCCATCTATTCTAACAACATTGTCATTTGTTCCCCGCCACCTTGAAAGGAACAACTCTTGATTGGTATCATTCGCTTCAAAACCTTTTATTTTAGATTCACAACTCAATTTGCGGACTACAAACCCATTGTTACAAACTTCATTTCTCTTCAAATTAATATTTAATGTGATGTTGAGCCTCTACAATAATACATGACTCAATTTACCAAGGCATCCATGAGTATCCCCTGTTTACATTTTGTAGTCGTCATGCATTTAATGAAGTTAGTGTTGAAGCAAGTGTGTTCAAGCTTTAAAGAATCCAAATCCTTTGAGTTTGATGGAAGACTGGATGTGCTTGTTGTTGCTGAGGTGCTTTAGAATAGGATCCGGGGTAGATTATCTATGTAAATCCACTCTTGATTGAATCCAAAGCTTAAGCATTTTCAAACTAAGTGAAAAATAACCTGTTGTTTTGTCAAAACAACCGATTGTTTTACTCTTAGGTGTTTTGAAAAGGGTTGAAAACTGTTTTTGGTGATTGACTAGCTGTCAAACCAAAACAACTTATTGATTCGCACATTCAATCGATTGTTTGTTTTCAAATCATAACAGAAAATTGTTTTGTGTGTTGACTGGGCTTTAAATGATTTTGTAACTGAATGCGCTCCTGTTTTAAATGCTTTGACCATTCTTTGAAATCTATAAAGAGTTTGTTCATCTTTTGTAACAAACAAGAACTAAGATTTAATCATAGAAAAACAGATTTTGAGTTTTTCACTGATTTTGCTTTCAAGAGTTAAAAGATTGCTTTGAGTTTGCTTTGATCAAGAGAGAGTGGAATAAGATTTCATTTGTATTGATTTCAGATCATTCTGTAACAAGTGTAATCCTTTTGTACTTTGTGTAAACTCTGGTGTGTTAGGCCAAGAAGTGTTGTGTGTTGTTGAGGTTGTCAAGATGAACATTCGTGGTGGTGTATGTGCTGAGCCAAAGGAAGTGTGTTTCTTGAGGGGATCAAGGTCCCTTCTTTGGTGGTGTGTGTAAGTAATATAGGCGAGGAAGGTGCTTCAATCAACAAACCACCTTTATTTTGTGGTTTGAATTATAAGTATTGGGAGGCTAGAATGAAAATCTTTGTTGAATCCATTGATCAAGGAATTTGGGATTCAATCGAAAATGGCCCTTTCATTCCAAAGCATTAAAAGAATGGATCTTTTTATTAAAAAACCTTGGTCCCAATGGACCAATGAAGAATGTAAGATGGCCAAGCTTGATTGTACTGCTGAAAACATAATAGCTTCTGCTCTGGATTCTAATGAATTTTTCAGGATATCAGAATGTAAATCTGCCAAAGAAATGTTGGACACACTCAAAGCTACTCATGCGAAAATCAATGAATCAAAGGAAGTAAAGACAAGAAGTCAAGCACGAAGGAAAAGGAGGCAAAACCGAAAAATTCTCAACCTCTGCTTCATGGCCAAAAAGGAAGATGATTCAAGCAGTGTAAGTTCCTCTAATTCCTCAAATTCTAAAAATTACAGTCAATTGCTTCAAGCTTTTCAAGAAACACATGAAGAAGTTAACAGATTGGCCCTGTTGAACAACCGGTTAAAGGGAATGAATAGTTGGCTTGAAAATAGAGTCAAAACACTGGAAGAAGAATTGGAAAATTCAAAAACAGATTTTGAAAACCTTGAAATCGTTTACAAAAACTCTTCTTGCAAGTGTGATACTCTTATTTGTGAAAATCTTGAAAAGAAAGTTCATTATCTTGTTAAAACTGTGGATAAGCTTTCAAAAGGTCAATCCAACTTTGAGAATGTCTTAGCATCTCAAAACTGTGTTTTTGGAAAAGCATGATTAGGTTTTAATCCACAGAACAAGCAAGATAAATTTTCAAAGTCATTTTCGAAACTGCCAGAAAAACAACCGATTGATCTGTCGAAACAACCGGTTGTTACATGCTTCTATTGCATGAAAAGAGGTCATTCTGTCAGATTCTGTAAAATCAGAAAATATGCAGTTCCTAAAGGCTTTATGAAGTGGATTCCCAAATGTTGTAAAGGTTCAAATGATGAATATAAACCAAATGGACCCACATTCATAAGGGGACCAAACCTTTGTACTTGAAAATCTACATTGTAGGAAACCTTGAAGGACAGCATGCAGCAATGGTACTTGACAGTGGGTGCTCAAAGCACATGACTGGGGACAAATCAAAGTTTCTAAGCATCTCCTTTAAGCAAGAAGGGCACGTTACCTATGGGGACAACAACAAGGGAAGGATCCTTGGAAGAGGATCCATAGGAGACAAAGATATCTTGATCATCCATGATGTTCTCTATGTAGAAGGTTTAAAGCACAATCTGCTGAGCATTAGTCAATTGTGTGACAAAGGATATCAAGTTATCTTTAAAACAAACTCCTACGAAATCTGTCTTCCCAACACAAAAAAGGTAATGTTGATTGGTAAGAGAATCAATAATGTTTATCTTTTGGATATCTATTCTCCTTGTTCAATTGGTTGTCTTCTTTCTAAGCATGATGAGTCTTGGCTATGGCATAGAAGAATTGCTCACATTCACATGAATCATTTGAACAAATTAATATCTAAAGATCTTGTGATTGGGCTGCCCAAGCTCAAGTTTGAGAAAGACCATATTTGTGAAGCTTGCCAAAAGGGGAAACTAGTGAAAAATTCTTCTTTAAAACCTCTTTAGCTACTTCACATGGATCTTTTTGGACCTTCAAGAACCATGAGCCTTGGTGGCAACTATTATGCTTTTGTTATTGTGGATGATTTTTTTAGGTTCACTTGGACTCTCTTCTTGGAATCAAAAAGTGATGCCTTCTCTGCATTCAAGAAGCTTGTTAGAAGATTGCAAAACACAAAGAACAGCAACATAGGCTCAATAAGAAGTGATCATGGAAGGGATTTCCAAAATGAAAAGTTTAGCAAATTCTGTGAAAAGATGGGAATTTTGCACAATTTTTCAGTTCCAAAAACTCCACAATAGAATGGTGTAGTGGAAAGGAAGAACAGATCCCTTGAAGAATTAGCTAGAGCAATGCTAAGTGAATCTTCTCTTCCTAAGTATTTTTGGGTTGATGTTGTTAGCACCTCTTGCTATGTGATGAATAGAGTGCTAATAAGACCAATCTTGAAGAAGACTCCCTATGAACCCTTCAATGGAAGGAAACCATACATCAATCACCTCAGAATTTTCGGCTGCAGCTATTTTGTCCTAAACAATGGAAAGGAAAACCTAGGGAAATTTGATGAAAAAGTTGATCATGGTATCTTCATTGATTATTCCCTAAATAGTCATGCATACAGAATCTACAACTAGAGGCTAATGATTGTAGAAGAGTTTGTTCATGTGGTCTTTGATGAAGTGGATCACAAAAGCATTCAAATCTCAAAGAACAGTGCTGAAGAGGATGAGCAGAACATCAGTTTGGAGAAGCTGGACATCTGTGCAGAAAAACAACCGGTTGATTTTTCGAAACAATCGATTGAAATTCTGCAGTAGAGTGAGCTGCCCAAAGAATAGAGGATTCATAGAGATCTGTCAGTGGAGAACATCATTGGGCAGATAAAGGAGGGTGTTTCTACACGTAGCTCTATCTCAAACTTCTGCAGGCACACTGCTTTTGTCTCTCAAATTGAACCAAAGTCAATTGATGAAGCTCTCAAGGATGAAAAATGGGTTGAAGCTATGCATGAAGAGCTGAATTAGTTTGCAAGGAATGAGGTATGGTTTCTTGTCCCTAAAATAGCTGAGATGAACATCATTGGTTCGAAGTGGGTATTCAGAAACAAACTGGATGGGGATGGTATGATCACAAGAAACAAAGCAAGGCTAGTTGCCAAAGGTTACAATCAAGATGAGGGAATTGACTATGGGGAAACCTTTGCTCCTGTTGCAAGATTGGAAGTTGTGAGGTTGTTGCTGGCTTTTGCATGTATGAGTGGATTTAAACTCTTTCAAATGGATGTCAAGAGTGCTTTTCTCAATGGCTACATCAATGAGGAAGTGTATGTGGATCAACCACCGGGCTTTGAAGATCATCAATATCCTAATCATGTCTTAAAGCTGAAAAAGGCTTTGTATGGGTTGAAGCAAGCTCCAAGGCAGTGGTATGAAAGGCTTAGCAACTTCCTTTTGTCACATGGCTATGAAAGGGGAATGATTGACAAGACTCTCTTCATCAAAAAGTCAAATTCTGAAATTATCCTTGTGCCAATCTATGTTGATGACATCATCTTTGGTGCTACACAAGATAGTTTGTGTGAAGAATTTGTGGTTGCTATGAAAGGTGAGTTTGAAATGTCTATGATGGGAGAACTTTCTTTCTTTCTTGGATTGCAGGTCAAGCAAACAAAGGATGGAATTTTTCTATGTAAATCAAAATATTGTAAAGAAATTCTCAAGAAATTTGAAATGGAGAGTTGCAAGGAAACAAGCACACCTATGCCCTCAAGCTGCTATATGGATGTAGATGTTGCTGGAAAAGGGGTAGATCAAACAAAATATAGAGGTTTGATTGGCTCTTTGCTCTATCTAACAGCAAGTAGACCGTACATAATGTTTACGGTATGTCTTTGTGCAAGATATCAAGCAAATCCAAAGGAATCCCACTTCAAAGCTGCAAAGAGAATTCTAAAATATCTCAAAGGAACAACAAATATGGGGTTATGGTATCCTTCTCACTCTCCCATACATTTAATTGGCTATTCAGATTCTGATTTTGCAGGATGCAAGCTGGACAGGAAAAGCACAAGTGGCACTTGCAATCTTCTTGGTTCAAGCCTCATCTCATGGCATAGCAAGAAGCAAGCTTGTGTGGCTCTCTTTACTGCAGAGGCTGAGTACATTGTTGTTGGAAGCTGTTGTGCACAAATCCTCTGGCTGAAACAACAACTTGCAAACTTTGGATTGCAAATCAGCAAGGTCCCTTTGATGTGTGACAACACAAGTGCTATAAATCTTACCAAAAATCAGATTCAACACTCAAGAACTAAGCATATTGAGATTCGCCATCATTTCATAAGGGATCAAGTGAGCAATGGGGACTGTGAAGTGAAGTTTATTGAGACAAAACTGCAACTAGCTTATATCTTCATAAAACCGCTATCAATAGAAAGGTTCTTCTTTTTGCGAAATGAGTTAGGCATTCTTGACCTTCAAAATCTTTCCTAAATCTATCTTATAATTGTTATAGTCTATTTGTGAAAACAAATAGGGGGAGAATTGATTGGTTCTTGTGTGTCTTTCTCTGGAAAAAGTGTTTCAAAACTGCTGAAATCTCTGATATCATAACTGTTTTTGCTTCTGCTGATAGAAACAATCGATTGTTTCGGGTAACAACCGATTGTTTCGTGTAAACAACCGATTGTTTGTCTGGTACATTGTTTTCAAAATGTGAAAAACTAATATGTTGTTGTAGGAAACATTGGATTGTATATATGTTGTTTTTACAGGAATTGCTTTAGATTCAATCAAGTCCAACACAAGCAACTAGGGATTTGTCTTCATCAAATAGGGGGAGATTGTTGAATCAAGTGTGTTCAAGCTTTGAAGAATCCAAATCCTTTGAGTTTGATGGAAGGCTGGATGTGCTTGTTGTTGCTGAGGTGCTTTAGAATAGGATCTGGAGTAGATTATCTGTGTAAATCCACTCTTGATTGAATCCAAAGCTTAAGCATTTTCAAACCTTTTGAATTGAAAGTGTTTTTCAAACTAAGTAAAAAACAACTTGTTGTTTTGTCAAAACAACAGATTGTTTTACTCTTAGGTGTTTTGAAAAAGGTTGAAAACTGTTTTTGGTGATTGACTAGCTGTCAAACCAAAACAACCGATTAATTCGCACATTCAATCGATTGTTTGTTTTCAAATCATAACAGAAAAATGTTTTGTGTGTTGACTGAGCTTTAAATGATTTTGTAACTAAATGTGCTCCTGTTTTAAATTCTTTGACCATTCTTTGAAAGCTATAAAGAGTTTGTTCATCTTTTTTAACAAACAAGAACTGAGATTTAATCATAGAAAAACAGATTTGAGTGTTCATTGATTTTGCTTTCAAGAGTTAAAATATTGCTTTGAGCTTGATTTGATCAAGAGATAGTGGAATAGGATTTCATTTGTATTGATTTCATATCATTATGTAACAAGTGTAATCCTTTTGTACTTTGTGTAAACTCTGGTGTGTTAGGCCAATAAGTGTTGTGTGCTCTTGAGGTTGTCAAGATCAACATTCTTGGTGGTGTACGTACTGAGCCAAAGGAAGTGTGTTTCTTGAGGGGATCAAGGTCACTTCTTAGGTGGTGTGTGTAAGTAATCTAGGTTTGGTTACTTAGTGGATTCCCCAGTGGTTTCTGTGAAGACTGGATGTAGCTCTTGGTTTAAGAGTGAACCAGTATAAATTGTGTGTGCAATCTCTCTCTCCCTTAAACTCTTTAATTTCAGTTTGTATATTTGTCAACTAGTATAAACAACCGATTGTTTCTGCGAAACAACCGATTGTTTTTTTGGTGTTGTATTAAATTGCTTTGTGTTTTTGGCAAACTGAATTCTGAATCAAGTTTTCTCAAAGGAATTTCATTCTAGACTAAAAAGTTTGCGAAAACCCTATTTAAACCATTCACCCCCCCCCCCCTCTAGTTTAAAGCCATACATTCTAACAGTTAGAACTCTGACCAGGGTCTTTCCTATACCCTTTGTACATTATGAGCTCAAACAACTAGATACATCAACATTGAAGAGAGCTCGGAGGCCAAAAAGAGAGCAAAAGCTTATAACATCGCTCCACCCGCCCACACTCTAAACTTCAAGAAAAGGCGTACAATAATTTAAAACATACAAACCTCTTAATGCAAGTTGAGATACAATGTTACAAGAGGATTTTAATCTCAAGCTCGTCTGAGTAACCTAACCAACGCCATTACCCCATTTTGCTAATCCAACCAAGAGATACAACTATCATCCACACTACAGAAAAATGTCACAAAGTGTGCAACCTGGTCGAAGTGCTTATATGATATGGGACATTGGACCATTTTGTTCATAATGACCAATATGGGTGTGGACGAGGACACGCGGATTGCGAGGTCAAGGTCGGGGCTTCTAAAGAGGATATCAAGGTCAGGGTTGAGGACAATCTCTAGTAGAGGCACCTACTCCTCCTCCCTCCCTTAACCTGAAACAGAACAGAGGGAGCAACCAAACTCAAACCTTGATGAAGTTTGAGGGACTATTAACACTATTGCAAGGGGATTCGCAAGTGGAGGAAGCTCAATATTGGCATAAAAGAGGCATCTTCAGAGCATCAATTCGCAAAACTCCTTACCACCCTGATCATTCCTTTCAATTACATTTACAGATGATGGTTTCTGCATCCATGACCCTGATCAGGATGACCTAGTAGTCGTCATCGCCATTATTTCCAATTGAAGAGTACACAAAATCCTCATCAACCAAGGGAGCTCGGTTGATGTCTTGTACAAATCGAATTATCTAAAGCTTGAGCTTCCCCTATTCGACGATCAAATGTTACCCAAATCCACTATTGGGATTTGCAGGGGAGCGAGTGCACACCAAGGGATATATTGATTTACTCATTGCATTCAATATTAGTACGACGTGTCGAACATTAACTATCAGGTACATTTTGGTTGAAACAAACACCTCATATAACTCACCGCTTTTGTATCTACCCCATATATGGCCATGAAGTTTCCTAATGATAATGGCTTCATCCTCACAATGAAGGTTGATCCCAAAGCTACTCGAGAATATTATGCCTAAAGTATGAAAGTCACACCTTACTCAGTAAAGGCTCTGTCTTCAATCAATACCACACAGACTGGCCCCATCCTCGAAATGTTTGGAGAGCACGACACCACTCAACATATCCACAATATTGAAGAGATACATCCAGTACATGAAGTAGACTTGGATCCCAAGGTCGAATACGAAGAAAATTGATCCACTTTCAATGAACTGATGATCATGGTACAACTTTATTCTTTCCCCCTCAACATACATGGGTTGGGAGGACCACTCACCAAGCTCTATAGGATGAAATAGAGAAAGTACTTTTTAGAAACACTGATATGTTTTCCTGGAGCCTTGCAAATATGCCTGACATAGACCCAGACTTCATGTGCCACAATCTTGTCATACTTCCTTAGGCAAAACCTGTGGGTCAGAAGAAGCATAAGCTCAACAAAGAGACACGTCTCATGGTCGATTAGGAGGTCGAAAAACTCCTTAAAGCTGACTTTATCAAGGAGATTGTATATATCATCTAATTGTCAAATATGGTGATGGTCAAGAAGGAAAACGGTAAGTGGAGGATATGTACCGATTACACTAACTTAAACAATGTGTGTCCCAATGACACATATCCACTATCGAGTATTGATTGGCTTGTGGATAGTACCTCGGGATTCGAGCTCCTTAGCATACTCCGAGTAAAAAAGACTTAGAATGTACCTGTTTGATAAGGACAAGATGACATTTATGGTAGAGGGATCTAGTTACTTATATAAGGTCATTCCATTTGGCCTTAAGAACATGGGAACGACTTGCCAATGTCTTTTTTATAAGGTCTTCAAGGATCTTATAGGTAATATCATGGAAGTGTATGTCAATGACATGGTAATAAAGTCTACCTCAAGGTGAACTTGGAGGTGTAGGAGGTGACCTCACCAAACACCCAAGAGTACTCAGGATTGAAGATCGTAAGGAACTTATCCTTCCTCGCTCTCTTGGGAAAAAATGGCTTAGAGATATTCCAGAAATCTTAGGCGTAGGCTATTCACTTTGAAACCACGATAATATTGTTCCTCCTTGATGTAGTGGTAGGTGCCACCCTGACATTCGTCGTTGGCACGATGAGGATGGGCTTGACCATAATCGTTGTGTTAGGAATCATTTCCTCCAAAGTGTCCCTTTTACGAAAAATGAGTCAATATGAATCGTCGAGGAGTCTTCTCTGATATGAACAACCTCTCTACCCGCGAGAAGACTATTCCCAAAGGAAGAAAGGAGATTGGAAGAAGATGAAGCAGAGGAAGCAGACATTAGAACGTACCTAGACAACAAAGGATGAGCAATGCAAGCAAGGAAGAACAAAAGGGTTGGAGGAAGAACGAGAACAAGTCACACGTACTTCTTCATAAGCAAGAAACACAAGATGATAGAATGTGTTGTATTTGATTTTTATCAACCTAGGGCAACGTGTCTCCTTAGGACAACTTTTGCGTGAAACGTTAGCCGTCAAACCGACATGGAACTTCAAAACCATATAAATCATTATTAGAAATAAAAACCCCTCATTAATATTCATGAGGTTTTATCCCCTCATTAGGACGTATCATTACAATTATTTTAATTACCATTTCATAGCAATAATTATGGTTTTAATTGCACTTTAATCATAATAAGCTCGGATCATCAAGCTATATAGGCTTAGACCATCGAGCTATATAAGCTCGGACCATCAAGTTAAGAGGATAGTTGTAATTCTCGACCTATGACTAGTCATGAAAATACGACCCATTTTCACAAGATCAGCCAAATGATGTTATCTTAATTGAGTTCGAAATGAAAGCCTAATTACCCTAACACCGTATTCCCAAGCTTGGGGGGCTTATGTACTACCTAATATTGAAAATAGAATACCCACTTGTTGTAAGAATTGATGGCTTAAACAAGAGGGGGTGAATTTTTTTATGAAAGATTTTCGCAAAGACTTGATTTAGAATGAATCTTTATCAAACAATTCAGATAAGCAATTAAGGAAAGCAATCAAACAATGATACAGAAACTGTTTTCATAATTTTAATCGGTTAAAATCACGATTTAACCGGTTGTTTATATCAGCAACACAAATAGAATAAAATCAAACAGTTGTAAGGAGATAGAGTTAGAGAGATTCACACAACATGAGTTATACTGGTTCACTCACTTTTGAGCTACATCCAGTTCTCAGAACAACCTCTGAGTTTCACTGGTAATCAAATCCAGATTACAACTACGCACCACAAAGAGGTGACCTTGAAACCCACAAGATCCACTCACCCTCTTTGCAATACCAAACACCTCAAGACAAAACACACTCTGTCTTTACAGGATTTCAAACACACACAGCAAATAAAGGAAGTATTATTACAAGAATCTACACAAGGATAGAAAATACATGAATTCGCACAATACAGAAGCCCTATGATCAGATCTTGTTACCACAGCAAAGCTTGAACAACAATCTTGCACTTTGAAAAAATCCTTTCAAAAAACAAATCTCTTTCTTTGATCTCAAATCTGTATCAATACTTGTTGTATTTGTTATATATTTTTCTTTGAAAGAAAGGGCTATATTTATCGCACTTAAAATGTAGCCGTTTAAGGCAGTTTTAATCCACTGAATTAGTTAAAACAGGTTTTCAAAAAATTGTTGTGAAAACATACATTTAACCGATTGAAACCACGATTTAACCGGTTGAATGGGTCAGACAGTTGCATAACCAATTAAAAAAAATAGTCTCAAAACCTTAAGCCAGCTAAGTTACAAACAACCGATTATTTTGATAAATCAACCGGTTGTTTTCCCTTTGCTTGGAAAAACACTTAGTTTCTTTAAAACTGATTGATCAAGCTTTGTGTAGGATTAAGAACTGATCTTAACAAAGATTCTAAACAACCTAATCTAAACCCAAACCAAAAAGCAACACAGCTTCACATGTGGATTTGAAACATCAAAGCTCCCATATTCAACACTTGCGATAGTGGATATTAAGCACATGTAGATCTGAATAACTCAAGTACCCTTAAAAACTTACTTCTGTTGCCATTGAATTTGGCTTCATATCTGACAACAAATATCAGTTAATTAGATATTTTAGTAGGCTCAAAAGCCTATAAATATAACTTCAGGGAGCACTCGTTTGAATTCAATACTTTCTTACACACTTAATTACTCTCATATCTTTCTAAGTTTTTACTAACTTAAACGTCAAAGAATCTTCTGCAAGTGGATCATCAATCGGTCTTCTTCATCAAAGTTCGACAACCTTTCAACGAAGAGGTACAACTCGGACATCTACCTCATACTATTCCAACTCGGTAAGAATGATAAATGTCAAATTTCAATAATATTTCATATTAAAATGTAGGCATTTATGAGTATTAATTGCTAAAATAAGTACAAAATAACCCTTAATTTATGAATTTATACCTTTTTACATATTTTGTGATTTTATTTGAATACGAATGATTTATTCCTAAATTTCGTGTTAATTTCAGGATTCTATGGGAGAATGTAGATAATTGGGCAAAAGGAAAATATACAAAGCTAAAAAGAGAAAGTTGGAATGCATCAACACTCACCAAAGCTGCCCAAACGCGCAAAAGAGTCATCTCATCACCAGGGGAGCTCGCTCAAGCAAGATAGCACTAGTGAAGTTGAGTTGGACGACGTTTTGCTTGCTCAAGCGAGAATCCACTTCATCCCAATCAAATTAGGTTAAATAGGGGGTTTAAGGCACAACCCTGGTGTGCAAGGTTGAGAGGAAAACACCATTGAGTGACTTGTAATCCAATTGGGAGAATAGGAGTTGTGAGAAACATTAGAGGAGGTAGTCGTTAAGGAGAAACATCCTGGATCTTCTTTTCATGCTATCACGAGTGGCTAATTCTACCCTTTGGGATTTCTTATGTATTGAGGTGATATCTAAACCTAATATTTTGTTCTTGATTGATTATTGGTATGATTGTTTTGCTTCTAATTCTTGATCTAGAATCTTAAATTTGTATGGAAAGTATTTTTAGGTTCTGACCTAATCAATAATACTTAACGTATTTGAGTGCTAGGAATAGACTTAAAATGTTAATTGTTATCAACGTTTGATCCTAATAATAAGTTGTTTTTATAAATATTCGAGGAATCGATATTTAGGAAGCATCTTAATAAATTTTATATGCAAGGAATCGATATAAATGATTTTTATACGAGCATCAATATCAATCAAAGGACACAATATTACCATGCTAATCAAAATACAAAAGAGTGAGACATTTGAAACTCAATCCCTATTTTTCCAATTGAAACAATAAATTCTTTGACTTGTTCTCTTATTAATGATTGTCATCACAACAATTTTCAATACACTTTTATTATTCTGTTTTATATTTAGTGAATATTTTACTTGATTATTCAATTGTTCCTTGTGGATTCGATATCCGTCATTATGGACACATTATTACTTCTGACAGCGCAGTGCTTTTATCGTAAAAAGTCATCAAAGAACAAACTTAAATCTTAAACAAACATTAATACGTTGCATATTGCTTATTTGTATAACAAAATTACATCCAGATAATGATCCAAATATAAAATTTTAAAATAGAACATAATGATACTCTTCCTAAATATTAAAATATAAAAGATGTGGAGTTCTAAGATCCAAATGTTATTCAATTAATTCTTTATGTGCAATCACAGCTAGAAGCATAATAAGGACATATTTCTTCTTCGGTTGAGCAACATAAACAAGAAAAAATATTTTTTCACGACAAAGAAATAAATAAAGAAATACTCTTAAAAATGACCAATATGAGGAAAGAATCCAAAACAAAAAAAGAGGAGAGATATTTACCTCAACCATTGTTTTTCTTGTTCCCTTCCCAATGATTAAATCCGAAAGCACGAGTTTCTTTACTTAGGACGGCAAAAAGAAACCAAAAGAAAGAGAATGCATAAAACGGTATCGAAAAACTGGACATTTTTTTAAAAAGAGGAAACCCATTAAAAGAAAAAGTTGTTGCTTTAACTTTTATTTCATTTTTTATAATAAAAATAATAGTAATAAACAATAAAGTAAAATTATGAATATTTAATAAAATCATCTTACTTTTTACTCAATTTTCACCTTCTGTTTACCTAATTCAATCAAGCCACTGATTACTCTAATTCTTTTTTCTTGGTCTTTTTTTGTTTTCCAGTTTCACTTCTCAGCATTCAACCAAAATGTAGAAGTTGAAAAGGGGTAAGATAGTGTTTGTAGTGCAGTAGGCGTAGAGTCTAAGAAGAAAAAAGCTCTTACAGTTTTGCAAACTTTAAAATAATTATTTTAATTTAAAAGTATCTCCGAAGTTGGAAAAAGATAAGTAGTGTTTTAGGTATGAAAATAGTTGATAAAAATTTGACACTAGAACATTTTTTTTAATATATAGCAGAAAAATGGAGAGTGCAAAATATACCTTGGAAATCTAATTATAAAAGGGGCTGTATTAGTAATATCAGGAAGTGTAAATAGAAACTCACATCACATTCTAGAAAATAAATTTTGAAACATATTTTGGAAAAGAAATTTCAGAATCTACAAAAGCATTCCAGAAATTCAAATTCAAAATATATTTTGATTTGATCCTTCACTCCTAACTATCTAAAATTTACAGAAGACATTTTGATCATTTTGCCTCCATGATTAGACACAGGTTTAAATTGATTGGATTGAAGTAATTGTCTCAAATTTATCAGGTGGGAAAAGCATGAGTTAATTACAAAAAAGTATAAAGTTAGTTTAGAAAAATGTGTATTTAGTAATTTAAATTCATTCTTAAACATTCACTCAAAGATTCAAATATCAAAAGCAATATTATCATTACTTTGTTAGTATGGAAGAGGACTCAAATTTCTTAATTTCTTAAAGAATAAAATGTAATTGAGAAAAAAAATCCACTAAAAACTAACAATGAAATCTTTGGGTACGAGTTATGGATGATGAACAAAAGGTATTAATATTCAAGAAGTTTTCAATTTTAGATATTAGAAATCTAAGTACATTTAATTGTTAAGTGGACTTTGAAGTCTAACTTATGAAATCTTTGAAAGTTGAATACCGAACTTTTACTTCAACATTTTAATAATTGTAATATCCAATTTTTTTTTAAAAAAAAAATTCACATCATCACCGATTGATATCACCACTAATCACGTGTATTTTGTGAAATTGTTTTTATCTTTAATCATCGATATGTGATTTTCTAACTCCACTAACACTAACCATATAATCAAATTATATTAGGCATTTGCCTCTTTCGATGTTGGAAGCATATTCCATTCCTTGATCCCTTTTGCGGACATCTCAACATTAGTTAAAGTCACATGTGTGGGTGTCCCATTCAAACATCTGTACCAAACTAAGGTCAATTCAACACATGTATTTTATTTGTATCCATCCTCATTTTTTTCTCAGCACACCAAACCAAGCCACCGCCATCATCGTACCATATTTTATTCTCAAATTTGGTTGGTGACTCTTGGTGTTAGGAAAGGGAGCATGTGTTGTTCCTTATCATTCTATGTTGCAACACAAAACCTACCCATCTCAATCTCTTCTACTTTTATTCTCACTTATCAGAACCCATCTCACCATCTTTTAGAAACCCTTACACACCTTCGACCATCCTAAAGGTGGGCATATTCATATGTAAGATATTATTTAGATATATTTTTCTAAAATATTTTTAAGAAAATAAATTATAATATGTTTCTTTAAATTTATACAAAAACTATTTTTTTTGAATTTCTCATATAATGTTTTTAAAATTTTAAATTTAATTTATGTGTCATTTATTGGAAGTTATATATATATATATATATATGTGTGTGTATATACCCACATAATAATAATAATAATAATAATTTATATTTATATTTTATAAAAATAGCAGATAGTTTAAGTTCATTTATTATTAAGAAAAATTAAAATAATATATTTTTTAATATTTTTCATTTATTCACTATAAAACAACTTTTTATCCAAATTCTAGATTATTAATAACAAAATTTATTAACTTTATTGTTGAAAATTAATTTAGAATGTCTTTATTGCAAAATCTTATTTTGATATTTTACACTAATTTTTTGTTGGGGCCTTCATTTCATATAATGTACAATATAAAATATAATTCAATTTTTGGTCTAATAGTAGGCCTCACTCTAAGTCAAGTAAATTTGTCAATAATAATTTTGTTATAACAAAAGATAATTTGAAATATAATATTTTTTTATTAGTTGGGAGATCTTGAGAGTTTTATAATGAAAGTATTTTTTTTTGCCTCTAGTGCAAGATGTTTAAATATTATATCTTTATAAAAACATGTACCAATAAATATGTTCTTAAATATTTTATGACATTAGGATAAAAACTATTACAACCCTAAAATTATATATATAACTATTTTTTTATATCCTTCAATGATTCTTTATTTAGATTCTCATTTTTTAAGTAAAAATTGCAATTATAATGTGATTTTGGTTTTCAAGTTCTTTTATTGAGTTTTTATTTTTTTATTTTTGAAAGTATTCAATCTTTGTCTTTTTTTTAGAATATAAAGATAAATTAATAACTTAAATCTTGCTTTTATATTTCTTAGACATAGGTCAATATTTTGGCTATTAATTCAAGATGATACTTAATTAAAAATATGTTGACAGATTTTGAAATTTATTTGTAAGGATAAGCTTTATTAATTTTTAAATCATTATCTTAATTATTGAATTTTTTAATCAGTTACAATTATTTTTTTTATCAAAAAATAAAAATAATATATGATAAAATAAAAATTATCATTAATTTTCATAATTTATTTTAATATATATATATATATATATTTTTGTATAAAACCTAGATAATACCTATTACCTACTGAACAATTGCTAATCATCAATTGTTTCTTCTTATTCTTGATACATTATATTTAATCTTGATGTATTATTTTTATGCGGTCAAGCAGCCTTCGATACCATGTGACATGGATTCACTCGATCCCAATCTATACATATATAAATATATATATATATATATATATATATGAAGTTAAAAATAAATTATTTTTAAATATAAAGACTAATTAAGATAAAATTATATTATAGTTATACGAGTCATTAAACTAAAAAAAAATTATACGCAATGAGTATATAAATTTTTTTTATAACTTGATTACTAACTTGTTTACTAATTAAGTATAATAAATATTTTATTTTAAAAATATTATTAAAATAGATTTTGAATAATTAATAGTGTAAAATCTATTTAAACTGTCAGTACGTAGAAATTGGAGTTCTAATTTTTCTTACTGATAATTTTTATGTTTTAAAGTTAATGCAATTAATTTTAAATATTTTACGGATAAATAGTATTTTTAATCCTTTATGTTTTCATATATTAAGTTTTAAATTTTCAATATGATATTTTATGTTTTTAAAATGTTGCTTTAATAAAAAAAATTAATTAAGTTAACAAATTTGAATGACTTATTTGTAAGATTAGGTTTAATAATTTTTTATCCAATTACTTATTTATTTTTTTAATTTCCTTCCTCTATGGTTTAATTAAGTCTATCAATTTTTAAAATGCAATAATTTAACTTTTTCAATATTTAATTAAGTCCCTTAACTTTTAAAAAACAACAATATAACTATTTCACAGGTTAAAATTAACGTCATTTTTTTATAAATTGTCATTATGCGTATATTATAAATTGTATTATAAATAAATTAAATTAAAATTAATAATATTTTTTAATAATTTTAATGCTAATAAATGAAAAGGCATTTTTAAAAATCATAAATTAACTAAATGAACCTTTTAGAAAACATAAAATACTAAATTAAGACTTTTCAAACTCTATGAAGGGACACCTAGAAAAAGACTACTACTATGTGACTAAAGTTTAATAACTCTATAGTTTTTACTAAGCATAACTCATAACAAAGTATAAAATATGAAGATGTTTCATTCAAAAGAATATGAATTATGAAAAACAATCGATTTTGCAAGATGTTTTGATATACTCAATAATTTCACATCGCTTATTTATATACATATTCCTTCATTAATCCATTGATGTGTTTTTTAAGAACGAAATGTGAAGGAGCACCAAACTCTAAAGTGGGCAATACATCGGATGGGGTGATTGACCCTAGTGATGCTATCTACGGACTTGAGGTCGAAATATTGGTATCCTTTGTGGGGACGAAACGAGGTTCCAATGATAAACTCTTGTTCCCCAAGGGAATGGAAAAGTGGTTACAACCAAAGACAAACCCTAGTTCCCTTAGCCCTCTACAGAAGGCTTGTTCTAGTACATCCAATATAGTATCATATCGCTTAGGAGTTGAGACTAAGGATAATTTATATACACCTTCCTCCTTTAACCATCTGAGACTCCTTTTAAGGACAAAACCATGATAGAACTTTGAACTCCGAAGGGGATTATCCCTGATGATGTTATCTCAACAAGCTCTTAGCCTCTACTAGGGGCTTGTTCCGATACACGCAATATAGTCTCACATCACTTAGAAGTTGAGACTAAGGACAATTTATATACATCTTCTTCCTTTAATCCTCAAATACATAAAAATAGTTAAGAACCACCAAACTACCAAACTTCAAAATGAACAATACCTCAAATGGGATGATTATTCTAACTATGTTATCTATAGACTAAAGGTGGGAACAATATATATTGTTTTATATGTTTGGATGTGAAAATGATAATATAAATTAGAGATATCTCTAACTCATTTTCTCATATAACACTATTTACTTTATTTCCCATCTAACTTTATTTCTTAATCTAGCACCATTTCAAAAGTAAAAAAAAATTTAATAAATTAATAATTTTAATTTTGAATGCATTAAAAAATAAATATTTTTAATGTTGAAAATAGTTATTAATGAATAAAGAATTGAGTTTTTACAAAATAAAAATAAAAAGTAATAAATTAAAAATGTTTAGCTTATTTTTTTTAAGAATGAAGAAAATAAAAAATTAAACCCTACAACATAAAAGTTGAATCTATAAATATAAATTAATATTTATTTTTATTATTATTAATGATGTAATAATGTTAATTTCAAGTAAAAAATACATGATATAATTATAAAAAAATTAAAGTTAATTAATATTAATTAGTAGTGGACACCGATAATATTGAAGTGTCTATGCAAAATCCTAAAAAAAATAAACTAATGCAAGTACTACACTTAATGTGTAAGAAAAAAATATAAAATATAAAAAATAAAAACAACAACAATAAAAATAAAAAATAAATAAAAATAAAAATTACAGAAAAATAATAATAAAAACCGAAAAAATATAAAAAAAAAAACAAAATAAAGATGAAAAATTGAGTCAGATACCTCTCGTATATTGTTCCCTTCACCCGAATTTTTTTTCCCCGAATCTTCCGCACTACTTTACTTTATTATTAGTTGTAGACTCTCCCGCACGTGATTACTCACTCCGTTTTCAAAAAGGGCGTGATACATTGACGTTGAAACTTGAGAGAGAAAGAGTAATTGGCAGCATTCCATAAGAAGCTCCGCTAGGGTGGTGCGAATAAAATAAAAGAAAACGAGAAAAACAGTGCCGTATTCGCACTCTTCGTCGTTCTTATTCTTCTTTGCTGGCAAAAACCACTCTTCCGTTTTCTAGGGTTTGGTTTTTGCTCTCTTCGCCTTCTCCAATGGCCGCTTCATCTTTCCTCAGATCCGCGTTTGTTGCGCCTTCCTCCTGCGATCGTTTCAAGGTCTCTTCCCGCGTCGCCGATTCTCTCCTCGTTCTTCGATTTTTGCTTTCATTTTCAGCTTTTTCCTGCATTTGGTTATTAAGTATCATAGAATACTGTAACTGAAATGGACTATGATGTGATGCGTTTCGGTTCCTGCGGTGTAATTTGTTTTGTTTGTTTGGTTGATGAGTTTAGCTCTATTTGGTTATTCAGAGAACCAACACTTTTTTTTATTGATTGTTTAAAGCTTTTCAGTTTTTTCATATTCATTTTTTTCTTGCGTTCACTTGAAAAATCGAATGGAAAATTTAGCTGTTCAAGGTTTTGTACGATCGGCTTTTGATATTTCAAGCTGTAACGTCTAGGTTTTTGGATTGTAGTGATGGCAAATTACTTAAATTTTTTGGCAATATTAAGGTTTGCAACGATACCGCAATTTAATAATTTAGGCTTTCACTTTTTTGTTTGTTTATTTATTTATTTATTCGTATTGTATTGATTATAGTCATGTTTAGTTTTCAAAGTTTGGATTTGGTGGGAACCTGTTTTTCTTTTCCTGCTCAGAAAACGGGGTAGGTGCGAACACTCTGTAGCGTTTTCTGAAGAAAGGAGAATCTGTGAGAGACTTTAAGGAAAAATTTTCGATTGTCAATTTTGGATGGTTAAGAAAAGTTTCGATTGTCAATAAAAAGTTTTACATGCTTAATTTTCTGACGTTTCATTGTTATTGTATTGATGTTTTCTTGGATGTAGTGTTTTGCTAATGTATCTATATGTATGCTGTACGATTCAGGTATTTAGCAACGCCTCGACTTGTAATGTAAAATCTATGGGATTAGAGAGCAGTATATTTGGTAATTCAATTCAATGTGACTCATTAGTCTTACAGTTGAGTTGCTCAAACTTTTTTACCTTGAGCTCCTCTTTTCTTTCATATTCCGGTTCCTTCAATAGTTGGTGAATTAATTATTTGTGGTTCTGACTTGTTGGTGTTTACACAGAAACTACACTGCTCGGGGGATCCAGCCTATTAAATCCACAGCGACAGAAATCCCTCTCCCCACCCAGCGTAAGAATAGTACTACCATTGTATTTTATATTAGTGTGATCTGCATGCAATTTCTTGATTCTGACTTGTGGTTGGTTTGGTCTGTTTAGAATCAAGGAGCACTGGGAAGACTAGAGTTGGAATAAATGGTAACTTTCTTGTTACGAGATTTCCCTTAGTAGTTTATTGAATCTACTTGCTGCATTTAATTTTATTATGAACTTCCAATTTTTCATTGAATACATAATTCGTCATAGATGATGAATTATTTTAAGATTTTCCTTCCATACTATCTTTTCATTTTATCATTGTTTTATTTAGGATAGCTCGTAAGAAATCTTCAACCTTTTTATATTCAAAGTGACTGCCGATGCTTATGACTGTGACATGTAAATGCTTTCATAAAACAGATGTCTTGAGCTGTCTAAATTGCTTTAGATGAAATTGGTAATGTTTGATGAAGATAATCAAATTTGGCCTAATATTTACTGGATTTCGTATACTTTAACCTGAGAGATTTTAAATGACATTTTTGTGAATCCTCATTTTATAAATGAAAAAAGTAGAACACTATTGGTTCTTCTATACATTTTATAATTTGGTCTTAGGAACCTGCATATCAGTTGCTGGAGCCTGAAAGAACCGTTGTTAGAAAGTGTCACCTAAAATGTAGTTATGTAGGAGATGAAAGCTTTGTTTTAAAATGTATAACACGTATTCATGGAATGTTTCTTTTTTGTTTATAGATAACATACATGTACTTATGCTGAAATGTGCAGGTTTTGGTAGAATTGGAAGGTTGGTGCTACGTGTAGCTACTTCACGAGATGATATTGATGTTGTTGCAATTAATGATCCTTTTGTTGATGCAAAATATATGGTATGTACTGTTATACTGGTTATAGATCTAGAGACTATATTAAATATGTATTTTCTTGTGTGTGTTTTTATGTATGTATATGGAGATACACATATCTATCTGAAAACTCTTTTTGTTGTTTTATCAGTACGTTTAAAAATGAGATTTACATTATAGCATGTTTGGTGAGGAATAAAATTAGGAGATACTACCCTATATTTCTAATTCCCACGAGAAGCTGACAGAGACAAATGATTACTTTTCTTCAAAATAATATGAAGCAAACTTGTCAGTATAATGCTCTAATCTTGGATGCCTTCTATTTTCCCAATTTTTAGTGACATAATTTGTCTTGTATCTGTTATGGTGATTCAATTAGGATGTTCTTCAACTATGGTCCATGTTGTTTCCTTGCCTTTTGTTATTTTACATAGCTTGAGATTTATTTAGAGTATTTTATTATTTTGTCATGAAGCCTTGTCTAATCTTGGGAGAATCCAATCTTTGATCTGTTTGAAAACATATCTCAAAAAAAAAATAAAAATTCATGCTCTATCTTAGTATTTCCTTTCCTCATTTAATTTTTCTCTGTATGATTCAATTCCAAATGGAACCGTAAATTAAGGGGCTTTATTGTTTTGGTCCAAACTAAGAGGACTTTATCTGTTTGTTCAACACCCAATTTCTTATGATAATATAGAAAAACTCCTTTTAAATATAAGTAAGCATAGAGATTGAGTTAAAACAATTACAAAATCCTTTTAAATATTTGTGCCTGCATTTTTCTGGATTAAAGGTAGTAGTTTACTCTGTAGTAGTAATCATGCTGTTCAGTACATACAATGACAATTGATGTTCTAAAACATTTGAGAAATAGGTGATGTATTGTTGCACGCTTGTATTCCACTTTTTCAATATATTTATCTTTTATTTTATTTATTTGTTGTTGCATGTAATTTTTTTTTCAATTATTTTATTGTTGCATTATCTTTTTTATTCATTTATTATTGTTGCTTTTGTTTTTTATTTATAATTGCTTTATTCTCTCTTCATTATTTCATCCTTACATTTTTCTTTATCTATATTTTTTTCTTGTAGGCTTACATGTTTAAATACGATTCTACTCATGGTCCATTCAAGGGGACCATTAAAATTTTGGATGACTCTACTTTGGAAATTAATGGAAAGCAGGTTAAAGTTGTGAACAAAAGGTATCATGAGTTGAGATCTGACAATTAAAGTGAATGTTACTAACTTGTTACTGGTTTGCGATATTAGTGTAGGTGTAAAGAGTACTAAATAGATTGCCATGAACAAATTTTGTTTCTGTATTTCAGAGATCCTGCGGAGATCCAATGGAGTGATTTTGGGGCTGATTATGTCATCGAGTCATCGGGAGTTTTCACAACTCTGGAAAAAGCTTCATCACATTTGAAGGTACTCAAATACTTGTGTGTACTAAGTCTTGTGTTTCTTTCATCCTTCTCTTCTTCATTGTCTTACCCTCCAGCATCAAATTTTAATTTGATTTTTACACTGTAGGCTGGTGCCAAGAAAGTAATAATATCAGCTCCATCTGCTGATGCTCCAATGTTTGTGGTAGGAGTGAATGAGAAGACATACCACCCAGAAATGGACATTGTTTCTAATGCAAGCTGTACAACAAATTGTCTTGCTCCTCTTGCCAAGGTGTGATTGCTCATGCTCTGCAAGCTTTATTGAACTGAAGGATTTCTTTGTAATTAGAATATGTCTTTATGTAGTTTGACGATGTTAAACGTATCTTAAAGGTTTAATGGCAGCTCTCCTCTTAAAGAGCAAGGAAAATAATATAGGCCCAAAAAACCCGAGTCATTCTGTGACACATCCTTTTGTGTGTCTGGATATTTTCTGCTGAAATAGATCCAGTCTTTTAGCCATATATTTTTATATATCCTTCAACTTATACTGTCATGTTGTCTTCAATTATATCTTTTCTACTGAAATAGATCCAGTCTTCTACAATTTATTTTGAACTCAATGGAGTTAATACTGATATATTTGAATCTGTATGGTCGTTCGTGGTGGGCTGATATTTGCTTTCTAGGGTGTGTCCCAAGACATGCAATATTCTTTTATCTATTCTTCAACTAATAATGCTATGTTTCTCCCTTTAATTAAATATCTTCTGATGTTATTATTGATCTATCTGAATCTAGAAGTTATTGTTGATCTTTCTGAATCTAGAACTTATTCGGCTGGTTGATTGAAACCTCCCCTCAATGCTGTGCTCAACTTGTGGAACTTATCGTGTATGCACCTCCTAGTGCCTAAGGCCCCAATTCTCTGAAAATTCTCAAGATGAAATCCTTATTAACTCCTTATTTATATACAACTACTGATATGCTAACATAAAGCCATCCTCAATGGGCCTAATCAATTTCAGGCACATTAACATAAAACTTTGTTTTTCTTAGGCTAACAACATACAGATACTTTGTAAAAACCCACGGGTGTATAATAATGGGGCACTGTGTTATTCAACTGGTTGATAGAAACCTGGTATCTTGTTTTGTTAGAATATGGTGTTTCTCCTCCCCTCAGTGGTGTGCAACTTGTGGAACTTCGAGCGTATGCACCTCCTAGTGCTTGAAGGCCCCAGTTCTCTGAAAATTCTCTAGATGAAATGAAATCCTTATTAACTCCTATTATTTATATACTACAACTGATATGCTAACATAAGGCCATCATCAGTGGGCCTAATCAATAGTACATGTGACATAACTATCTACAGGCACATTAACAGAAACCCTTGTATTTCTTAGGCTAACAACATAACTATCTACAGATTCTTTGTAAAAACTCAGGCGTACAATATTGGGTCACTGCGTTAGAAACAATTTAGTCCATATAAAGATTTAACATGTTCACCCCTTCCTCTGTCCCATGGGAAACTTGCATATAAGTATGTAACTTACATAAATTATTATCAGGTGGTTCATGAAGAGTTTGGAATAGTTGAAGGTTTAATGACAACTGTACATGCGACAACAGGTATCTTTACAAACCTGCTAATTGTAGCCTCTAGTTTTCTTATGGTCAAACAGTTCCTTTATATGAAGCATTGGTAACATCCAATTCTTTCTTCACCCAGCAACACAGAAGACTGTAGATGGCCCTTCTATGAAGGATTGGCGAGGGGGAAGAGGGGCAAGCCAAAATATAATTCCAAGTTCAACAGGTGCTGCGAAGGTAAGATGGATGGACACATTTTTAAGTTTACTATTTTCATTATAGGTATGTAAATCCGGGTTTGTTTTATGAAATCACAGGCTGTTGGGAAAGTTCTTCCTGAGTTAAATGGAAAACTCACTGGGATGGCATTCCGTGTACCGACTCCCAATGTTTCTGTGGTGGACTTGACTTGCAGGCTTAAGAAGAATGCTTCTTATGAAGATGTTAAATCAGCAATAAAGTATGTCTGTTGCTATTTTTGCTCCACCTTTTATACCCTCTACTGTTTTGTACTAACCTTTTGGTTGATTTCTATGACTTTGCTTTTTAAAAATACGAAGGTATGCCTCTGAGGGACCACTGAAAGGAATCCTTGGGTACACAGACGAGGATGTTGTCTCTAATGACTTCGTTGGTGATTCAAGGTACATTTGTATTTGCTATGTTACCTTTGAAGGCAGACGTTGTTTTTTTAACCTTTCTGGTTGGAAAGTGAGACCATAGAACACGAGATCCCTGTTTGGTTTTGAGCAATTGTAGTTTTTGCACAAGAGAAAATTGAACTTTCAATCCTTCATTTCTTTCTCTGCTACTCTGAATATATTATTTGTTAATAGAAAGGCTTATGCAATTAAAAATTAATTCCCTTGCTCAGGTCAAGTATCTTTGATGCCAAGGCTGGCATTGCACTTAGTTCTTCCTTTGTTAAGCTGGTTTCTTGGTATGATAACGAATGGGGTTACAGGTATGCTTGCATTTTGCATATGTAGACTAAATAGCATTGACTCGTTGGTCAATCTTAATATTATAAATTTCTGTTCATGCGTACCATTTAATTGATGTTTTTGGAATGGTTTTGGTTGCAGCAACCGCGTGTTGGACCTTATAGAGCACATGGCGTTGGTGGGAGCTCAAAATTGAACAGCAATATTCTGTATGTTGAGTCTCAATTCATGTTGAATTAGGTTATTATTGCTAGTGACGTAGGTTCAGATTTTGGCTTTTCTGATTTTTATAATGTGAGGCTAAATTATTACATCGTGTACACCAAAAATAAAATAAAAAGGACATTGTCCTGGGTCATGTTTTGGGATTACTACCAGCATGAATTTTTTACAATCTGCCTTTAAAAATGATTTGACATTTAAAGGTGAAGAATAATTTATATTGGTTTATTCGGATAACACCCAACTGTGTCGATTGTTGTTCCAATTCTTGTTGAATTAGATCAAATATTGGTAATGAGTTTAAATGACCCACATCACGTAAACTGAAAGTAAAATTAAATTGTTATGTTTTGGAATTACGAGCAATGAATTTTACAAACTGGTTTTCTAAGTTCTTGACATTTATAAAGTGGCTGATGAATTATATTGGCGTGTTCGGATACGGTATTAAACAAAAACTCCTTTCAAGAATAATCCGTATCCATTTCACAAGATATACAGTGCATATTTATATTGACTTTCAATCAATTAAATCATGTTGGAATGTTGCTCTACATAATTTTAGATGATTGGTGTTGCATCTAAAATGGAATTAATTTTAGATGGTTTGTGTTGCATCTAATTTATCTAGGTGTTTCATTACTTGACGTTTTATATGAATAAAATTAGACATTAGAAATGTATTTTTTAACAATTAATTTAGAATATTTTATCCATTACTTTTTTTACCAAATCTTAAACTAGTTTTTATCCTAATTACAAGAATCATGGTATATTAATTGTTTTTTGTTTTATATATTCAATGTATTTTGATTTATTGTAAAATCTATGAACGAGGTGTTCATTCATATCATTCTTATATAAGTGATCTTATTCCGTGGTTTTTGACGTGTACCACAAAATAGACTAAATACTAAAAAGCTATAACGATGTAATAATTAATATGGAAGTGATCATTATAGTAGTAACGATGACGATAATAAATGCATATAAATGATATTGACATTGACGATATAAATAGTGATGAAGATAATATAATACTTGTTATGATGAGGATGGTGTTAATTACAATGATATTAATATGGTAGGGATCATTCTAGTAGTTTTAGTGATGATATTAATATTAACAATAATAATGACGATGGTAAAAAAATTGATAATTTTTTTTATACTAATAGTGAAATTGGTGAAATTATGGTTATTATTGGCCTATCTTATTTTTTTTTTACTTTAAATTAAATAAGGATCGGATGATTAAAAAGTTAACTTTGTTCAACTGTTTAAATCATTACTCTAAAATGCATTAAAGAGTCTTACACTTGTCTTATACATGTATATAACATTTTAATTAGTTTAAACTAATATTTTGATTTAAGCGAATTAAGATCTACGGTTAAATTGACAATCAATTGGAGTCTAGATATTTTCCAACATTTGATTTAATCGAAATAATTTAATAAACACTAAGTAAGACACTTAATTTAGAGTTTGTGCATAATTGAATTACGTTAGAGTAGAGTCAAAATTAGGTGTTTTATTTCTAAATTTGATTGCATGACAAGAAAAATCATTGTAGTACCTTTTAACCTTACATTGACTAGCCCATTTACCTTAGGTCAAGGAAGAGTTCTCCCCTCATTCTTTCCTCACATAGTAGAAACTTCCCTCTCTCCCACCTCTCTTTGTAGGTTGCTTCTTCACCTGTGCTTCTATAAGTTCTTATGACACTCCCATATTAAATGTGAAAATAACTTTTTTTTTCCTTCAACAAAAAATAAATTAATCTTAAAATTTCACACATTTTTCACTTTCTTCCTTTTCTCATTTTATTTTACTATAACACTCCCAAACACCTCTACTCAATTTTACATTAGTTTGTCACTGATTTCAGTGTTTTTTTTTTAAATACATTCTAGATTACATAATTCAGAATATATTTTTGGATTTAAAAGTGTACTATGAGTTTGTAGAATTTGGAAGCTAATATGAAATCTAAAAATAGCTTCTAGATCATGTAATTCAGAGTATATTTATTTAAAAATGATATTCTTGATTATATAATTCGGAAGTCTTTTGTGAATTCGATATTAGCTTGTGGATTATGTAATTTGAAATATATTTTTAAAATATATTTTAGATTACATAATCCATAAGCAAATCTCAGATTCCTAAAAGGCTTTGGATGTAATGGAAGCTAATATCAGTTATGGAAAATGCTTATGGATTATGTAATTTGGAAGCTAATCATGAATTTAGAAAAGAATTTTAAAGATTATGTAATCCAAAATATAGATTATACCATACCATAAATTTCATATCTTTTAACTTTTTTACAAAAGAGTATTTTTGGAATACAAAAACCTATGGGGTGTCACAGGAATGTATGGAGGTGCAGGAAGAAGCAACCCTCTTTAGAAAGTTGTTCTCTTCCCTCTTTCTACACCAAGAGACTAACTTGGAGCCCCATTCTTCATACTTGAAGACTAAGACCAAATCGTTTTCATCCTTTATTGTTAGACCAACTAAAGTATGAGGCGTTTCTTCCTACATCTCCATTTAGACGAAAATACAATTTTACCTTTAATGAAATAAATAAGTAACTCTACTCCCTTCACCTTCTTCGTACCCTTGAGCACCAGTGGCACACCAACCACCCCTTCACGTTCCTTGACAATTTTTGGTGGTTTTTGTTGTGGTTTAGACAATTTTGGAGCATTTGCACAACCTATTACGGGAGGATCAACCTGCATAGAAGAACTTTGTTGCTTCTACCTTGAAAAAGTTCGTTTTGAATTGCTTTTGGCCTTGCAGTTTTTATTCCAAAATGAGTGATTTGGAAACACTCCGGATTACATAATTAAGACTCATTTTCATTTTATAAACACATTTCAAATTATAGAATATAGAAGGTATTCCAGATATGGGAGCGCCTTTCAGATTCTATAATTCAGAATGTGTTTCTTTAAAAAAATACATATTCCATATTATAAAATCTAAAAGGTATTTCTAATTGGAAAGTCCTTTTGGATTTAATAATCTAGAATATATCACTTGATGCACAAATGTCTTCCAGATTGTACAATCTGAAATATAAATTTACATTTTGAATTGTACAATCTGAAAGGTATTTTGGAATTTGGAAAGACCTTCTAGATTGTACAATTTGAAATATAACTTTATATTCTGGATTGTACAATCCAAAATTCAATAAAAAAATAGATTATATTCTTGATTGAGTAATCTGGAAAGTCTACAAACAACTCTCCTAACCTAAAAATATTTGCAGAAGGGTAGTTTTGAAATTTAAACAATTATGGAGGTGCATGAAGAACCTATGAAGGTGCAAGAAGAAAATGCTCAAATTATGAGGAGCTTCGGCTCTCGTCCTAAACTCTCTTCCTTTCCCACAGCACACATTCCTTTATAGGCTTTTGCTTCCTACTCCATATCATTTTGCAACCTGCACTATATCACAGAGGTAAAATGACAAAAATACCTGCATAAGTTTTTAAAAAGTCTTACGATTTTGTTGTTTTCCTCTATGTGTTGAAGAACACTATTCCAACCGTTGTGGGGTGTAATTTTAGGGCGTTTGAAGTGCTTTGTTCAAGTCCCGAGTGTTGTTGATGGTTCATCGATGCATTTGCAGCTACTTTTTGGTGGTTCTTCAGTGTATTCACAAATGCAGTTCGTGGCGAGAAGAAATGTGATGTGTGTTTTTTCTTCCAGATTATGATGTGAAAAAATTTTCTAGATTTTGGTATCCGTAGGTTTAGTTGAAAGTACTGCCATATTGCATTTCAATTTTTTTTCCATAAGACCTTTCCACATTAGGCATTATGGAACAACTTTCCACAATAGCCTTTTCGATATGATTCTGGAATTGGTTTTCTGCAAGCATATTCCAAAAAGGCTATTTCCAAAAGTTGTTCCAGAATGTCTAATTCAAAAAGTTTTTTTTGTCTTTTCAATTAACTTATAAGATGTTATTCATATACATGTAAAGTAAAATGGCTAGAAGTTGTAAGCCAAACCAGGTAAGACCAACTACATTTGTTAGAAGAAGACAACACGGTGAGCCTAGAATATTGTGGAAGGTGATTTGGATGAAGAAAATGTTTAATATGAAGATGTGCATGTGGAAGCACCTACAGAGCCACATGTGGAACAACATTTCTAGAATGATAACAACAAAATACACACAAATGCATCCATATTGCTTATTTGGGAAGGTCTTTCCAAAATTCGATTTCCAGAAACCACTACCTTTGTCATTTCATCCCAAATCCATATTCAATTACCCATTCTTATCTCAATAACATAACCCAACCTTCCAATCACAACCACAACCTCCAATGCATCTTGCCAGAGCTCAGCCTCGCCTCCACCTCCACTACAACCCACCACCGCCAAAAACCAAATCAAAATTTCAAAGGTATTTTGGACACTTGAAAAATTTATATAGTTGAAGAAGAAAAACCCTCTTTATATTTATGATAAGTTCTTATTCTGCTCTTATTTTTGTTTTAAATAAAATTTCATTGAAATTTTTGGATGTTGCACCTTTGTTCTCGATTTCATGAGAAAGGGAAGTTATTTGTTACCTTGTTTTCTACCATTCTTTTAATGCTTTCGAAACCCCATTTTTCAATGGTATATGCTGTCCATTTTTTTTTTTTTAATTTTAAACTTGCGTTTGGGTTGTTTCTAGAGCACTTCCCCAAATAAAAATTTGATAAGACTTAAGATGTGTAACCTTGACTGGAGTTTGGAAGCATTCTCAGAAGGAATCATAACTTGGACCTAATACTTGGGACACCCATGGACTTAGAAAAACACCAAGAATCTTAAAGAAATTAACAAGACACTAAAATGAGTATTTGGGTGAAGTATTGAAAATGAGTTTAACTTTGTTAACTTAAAGTTCGAGGTCGTACTTTAAGTTTGTAAGTTTTGGAGTTGTGTATTTTTGAAGTTTGGTGGTTGTTGGCCATTGATTTATTTTCCATATTTTAGTGCATGTGGATTTTAAATTTGTGAACATACTGTTGTGAATACTACATGGAGTATTTTTATTTTAAATATACTTAAAAGAAGAGTATATGACAAATGAGTTCATTAGAAAAATTATTTTTAAAAAAAAAAATTTAGTTATGATATTTTACTAAATGGGTATATTCCAGAATTTTCATATTTTCACACTCAGAATGTTAAATTTTGTTTATTTTAGATGAGATTGTTAGATCAAAGTGAGCATTTTTCCTTAAAATTATGATGTCTTGTGAAAATGTGATATGTGGAATCATTTAAAAATTTCTAGGACAACATGAATTTTTACATTTTGGGGTCAACTAGTATAAATATATGTACATACTTTTTTCTATCCCTCATCTTTTTTAATCTGTGTTTTTTTTTCTGAGTTGATAAAAAATGAATTGAGTTTAGGCTCCATTCAACTCCCCCTTCTAAAATCAATTGTATCTACAACCTTTTTGGCTCAGGTTGGCTCTAAGTCTCTCCAAGCGAATTTGGGCTTTCTTCGTCTTGAAGGACTCTTTTCGCCCAACCTCTCTGGATTCGCTCAACCTTCATAATTCTTTAAATCTTGACCCATTTATGACCTTAATCTGCTCATTGCATGCTTTTGGCACTCAACGTTCTGAAAGTTTTTCAATTCTTGCTTTTTGTAGTCAATCCACTTAACCTTTTTCTCCTGCATTGAGCAAATTGGTCAATTTTTGGATCCTTTTTTTTTGTTTGTTGTTTTCATCCCTTTTCTGCAAGTTTCCATCAAATTATTCTTTTCTCTTCTCCTTTGAGTCAAACACATTTTGAGGGAAAATGCATGCTTTAATGATGTTTTTCCATGCATCCTTTTATTATGCATTCTTAATTTGATATGAAATTTATGGTAATTTGACGCTTATCAGTGTACCACTCACATCACACCCAGGTAGATAAGGAAAATTTTGAAGTATGGTTCCATTTGGACAAAAAATTGGTGAATTTTAGGTAAGGGAAAATATGCAAGGTTTAGATGAACCCAATTAATCTTTTTATATACTGTATTGGGCATTTTATGTGAGGTTTAATCTCCTAGGTCTTGCATCTTCAATGGAGGAGGAAGTTTTGGATGGTTGTGGAATGTATGGATAGAGTAAGAGAAAATTCATTGTTTGAAGTGGATTAGGAGAGGTTTCTAAGAGAGAAGCATGGCAACTCTCAAGGAAGAAGGCTATGAGTAGTGGAATTCAAGAAAACTATCCTATGGAGACTCAAGAACAAGTTGATGTGCAATTTGTGCTTTATAACTCTAATTATTAAAAAGTGAAATTTACAAAAAGGATGGAGGATCCTATTCATAATGTTCATGGTCAACCAACAAGGGAAGAGAAAATAAGGAAATTCAAATTTGAATTCCCAAAATTTTAGGTGCATAAAGTGAATTAGATGTTACTTGTCTACTCGTGCTTTCCACATTTGAGCATGTGATCAAAATATGAGAAGCATTCCCCTCTCTCCATCTAGAACTAGCCTAGGGTTTCTCTTGAGCTCAAATGAGTCCAATTGAAACCCTTGTTAGGTTACATAATCATATTCTAACCCTACTTTATAGAAGGCCTAAATACAAGCCCAAAGTCCTACATTAGTTAGCCTAAATACAAGATCCAAATATATTACACTATTTGGCCCAATTACAAGGCTTGAATATCCTATACTACTCTATGCAATATGTCATGTGCTAGGGTTGGCCCATGTTGATAGCATCTTGGGCATACTGACGTCAGTTGAGACCTAATATTCTTGTATCCTCCTTGTCATTGCCCTAGTGGTTAGTCCCTTGGCTAGAAATCTTCCATGATCCCATCTCTCTTGAGAAAATTCATCCTAAAATATGTAGTGTTCACTTCATCATTTCTACCACTTGAAAAAGGAATGAGATCCCTCACATTAAATGTGACATTCACTTCATATTCATCAAACAAGTCTAACCTATATGCATTATCATTGATCCTCTTGAGGACTTGGAAGGAGGTTTGAGTTTGGACTTCCTTTCTTTAGGAAATCTATCTTTGTGTAAGTGAAGCCAAATCTACTCTATTATATGCAAGACTCAATGTGATTACCCTTTAGGACTACCCTTAACATAGTGGAGAGAGACCTAGGTTGGAGAAATCACCCCAATCTGAGATGTGGAAAATAACAACAACAACAAAAGTAGTAACCTTATATTCCATGTCAACCTCATACTATTGTACCGTCTTACCAACCTTTACAACCACCAACATCAGAAGTCTCAACCACCACCACCATTTGTTGTACCTTTTAAGAGTGAGCCTTCTCTAGAGGAGTTAATTAAACAACTGAATATGAATACCCTGAAATTTCAGAAGAGGACAAAAGCCACCATTCATACCTTGGAAAACCAAATTGGTCAGATCACCACTGACCTAAACCAATTGCAATCTCAAGGGTCAAATAAGGTTCAAGCTTATACTATAATAAATCCAAAGAATGCGAGTGTTATTACTTTGAGATCAAGCAAAAATGCATACACTTTATAAAAAAAGTCAATCTAAGCAAAAACGATAGTTTGAGGCAATACTAGATGATCTGATAAGACAATTTGATAGGGCTTCAGAAGTTCCCATAAGATCGTCTACCCCTCAGAGTAGTCCAAATTCTAGAATTACTAAACAAATCTCTCTACTGTTCCCAGAAAGAGTTATTATAGACCTTTTAAAACTCTAGTTTTTATAGACCTTCTAGTACCATAGCTCAACTATCTACTAATACTGAATAATCGTCTATCCCTGTTCATTTTCCATAGAGAGTTGTACAAAAGAATAAGAAATTGGAAGAGGCTGATAAAGAGATTTTGGAGGCTTTTAGAAAAATAGAGGTCAATATACCTCTATTTGATGCCATTACATAAATTCTAAAATACTCCAAACTTTTAAAGGATATGTGCACACATAGAAGGCGTATAAAGGGAAATGAAAGAATTAACATGGGGAGAAATGTTTATGCACTTATTGAGAAGCATGTGGCTGAAACTCCTGAAAAGTGCAAAGACCTAGGAACATTCAATATTCCCTGCACCATAGGCAATAAATGGTATAACTTACGAGCGTCCATCGATGCTATGCTTTTATCTGTTTTCATTTCTTTGTCTCTTGGCCCCTTTAAAACTATAAGTGTTGTGATCCAATTGGCCAATGGGAATACAATCCATCTTGCAAGACTTATGGAAGATGTGCTAGTGCAAGTTGATAACTTAATTTTCCTACAAAGTTTTACATACTAGACATGTAAGGAGGAAATTCACACACTGGTGTGTAGCCACCATCATCTTGGGAAAAATTTTTCTTAAAAAAATTCCAAACCAAGATTGATGTACATGTTGGCACATTGACCATGGAATTTGCTGACTTTCTAGTGAAGTTTGACATATTAGACGCTTTAGAATAGCCCGTTGAAGCCCTTTTGTTTTCCATATTGATATACTTTCTGAATATGTTGATAACAATTTGCTTGAAGTCTTACAGGATTTGAATTTTTCTGATTCCACTAATGTTTAGAGATGTAATTTATGTTCTGATTCCTCTATATGTAAGATTTGTGCAGAAGCAAATAAATTTATAATCACTGATTGTGCAAATTGTAATGATGGTACCTGTACCGACCAGTCCTCGGGCGTCGTTTGACCACTAGTAATGATGAGGCCGCGTAAGGTGTGTCCCACGAGTGACATGGGTAAGTGTCTCGTTAGGCACGTGCGCCAAGGTACCGAAGAGTGGTCAGACTTCGATCACCAGGATGTGTTGATGTGTCCTCGACAGTGTAGAGAGGTCAGACTTCGGTGACTCGAACAACAGAGCTGGGCCACAAGAGGTGTTGAACCAAGTGGTGTTCATGTTTTGAAGAATCCAAATCCTTTGAAGGATGTTGAAGCCTCTGCTTTGCTTGATGTTGCTGTGCTGGTTTAAGCTTTGTTCTGGGGTAGTTTATATGTTGTAATCCATCCTGTGATTAAATCTAAAGCATTAGCATTCTCAATCTTTGTGAAAGTAAAATGTTTTCAAACTAAGTTAAAACAACCGATTGTTTTGTCGAAACAACCGATTGTTTATACTTAGGTGTTTTGAGAAAAAGATTGAAAACTGTTTTGAATGGTTGAACTGTTAAGTACCAAAACAACCGATTGATTCGAGGAAACAACCGATTGTTTGTTTTGGGACCATAACAGAAAAACTGTTTTCTTGTTGACTGAGCTTTAAATGTTTTAACTGCTTACGCTCCAGTCATTAAATGCTTTGACCAATCTTTTAATGCAATTTAAGAGTTTGTTAAGATTTGGTAACAAACTACATCTTTGAATAAATTCAGAAAAACAGATTTGACAATTAAGAATCCTTGACAAAGTTTTTTCAAAAGAGTTTTTCAAAGTGCTGAGATTGCTAAGAGTTTGTGATTGATCAAAGTGTTGGAATAGGATTATGCTTGTATTGATTTCAGATTATCTTCTGTAACAAGTGTAATCCTTGTACTCTGTTGAACAATTCGTTTATGTGTTTGCTGAGATTGGCTGTGTGTTCTTGAGGTGTTCAAGATCAACAATCTTAGTGTTGGCCAAGGAGAGTGTGTTTCTTGAGGTGTTCAAGGTCATTCTCTTGGTTGTTGTGTAAGTGATCAAGTGGTGATTGCTTAGTGGATTTCCTCAGGGTTTCTGAGAAGACTGGATGTAGCTTTGGTTTGGAGTGAACCAGTATAAACAACTGTGTACAATCTCTCTATCTCTAACTCTTTAAATTCAGTTTATTTGTTGTTTGCTGGTATAAACAACCAATTGTTTCTACGAAACAACCGATTGTTTTTCTGGTACTACAGCTTTTGCTTGCTGTTTTGGCTAACTGAATTGCTGAATCATTTGGTTCCAGAGATAAATTCATTCTAGTTTTAAAAAGTTTGCGAAAACCCTATTTAAACAATTCACCCCCCTCTAGTTTAAAGCCATCTTTTCTAACAAGAGATGGATCCCAGACCACGCACCAATTATCAGTTAGGGAGAAGACTAGGTCATGAGAGTCCATGCGTGTGGTGTGGATGACGCGTTAAGATGTAACACAAGTAAAGAGCCACTGGAAAAGATATGACCAACAAATATCACGTTCTAAGGGTGAAGCTGCACGCATGGCACGTGAGCAGCTAGGGCACTCCCAGGACGGGTTACCCCAGAGATCAGGTGCACGAGGTGGCACCGAGGTGGTCATCCCGTCAGAGGTCGTACTCCAGTTAGGGAGTCCTACATGCTAGGTTGCCCTAAAAGTGGGTAATAGCGGCGCTAGGGCACACCCGCAGAAAATCTAATTTGGGTAACGGAAACAGTGGAAACCCTAGACTATATAAATGGTAGTAATAGACCTAACAGGGCACGCTATTCATTTTGTGACGCTTCACACACACAGTTTACACAAAGCTTTTACGCTTAACAGTTTGGTGTTTCCTAGCCATATGATTGACTTGAGCGTCGGAATGCAAACGGCCTCTAGGGCGCCCTTTGTCTTTGTGATTTCAGGTGTTAGATCGAGAGAAAGGCACGGACGAAGGCACAGAAAATCGAGCGTGGGAGTATCGTGAGACGTACGAAGGCAATCGAGTCAACCGGCATGAGCATTCGGCGCCCACCGTGGGGCACAATCTAAAACACTGTCCCACCAGCAAGAACAAGAAAGATCAAGAAAGATGAAGAATACGAGGCAAGGATCTGTTGCACCAAACGGGGGCCAAAGCCTTACCTTGCAACAGATTATGGAAACGATGCAGGCCCTCCAAGAACAAGTGGCTGGCTCAAGAGCGGATCAAGAATGCATCCAGGTTGATTTGGCTGCGTCGCGGGCAACAAACGAAGAACTGCGCCGATCGAATGAGGAATTGCGCAAGGATCTGCAAAATCAGGCAGGGGAACGTGAGGAGAAAGATCAAGAAGCCACGACACCACCAGGGAATTCCCAATGTCATTTTCGCAGATGATCATGGACGCCGTGATACCAGCCACGTTCGTGGGGCCTAAAGCCACCTTTACAGATGTTGAAGACCCAGAGGCTCACCTCACGGCCTTCCATACGCAGATGATGTTGATCGGGGGCTCTGACGCAGTGCAATGCAAGTTATTCATGAGTACTGTGGTGGGTACGGCGATGGATTGGTTCATCAGCCTCCTTGATGGCCATGTAACGTTGTTCGCGCAGCTGTTGAAGCTGTTCAGGGAACAGTACATTGCGAATTGGGCTTCCCCACCTGTCTCTTACAATCTCTTTGGCGTCAGACAATATCAGGGGAGTCCTTGAAATAATTCCTCAACCGCTTTGGAGTACAGGTGGTGAGGCTAAACATCAAGGACGAAACGATGATAGTGCACGCGTTCAGAAAGGGCATCGTGACAAGGCCCTTCAGCAAATCACTCATCAGGAACCGCCTTAAAACTTTCAACGAGATAAGGCGTCGAGCGCACGTGCGTTGTTCCTACGTGCCCACGTGCACCAGGTCGACCTCAACCCCTAAGGGTACATGAGGTAACGACAAAGAAGAAGACCCCGGCGAAGCAACAACCCTACCAACCTAGGAAGCCCCAAACCAGGGGGCATGGAAGAGAAAGTGTGCCACCAAGGCACGACTTCGTGGTAGAATTAAAGGACCTCATCTGTATCCCCAACATAGCAGAGAGACTGAAGATACCCACGAAGATCAACAAGAAGCTCTGGCCCAACAAGAACGCCTGGTGTGAGTTCCACCAAGCGTTTGGCCATCCCATACGCAACTGTTTGGCGCTGGGTCATCAACTAGACGAGTTGGTGAAGAACGATTTCTTGAGGGATTACTTGCAGGAAACACAAGGTGCTGCGGACGTGGTGGTGACAGGGGGTGACCAGGGGCATGAAATCCCCGTGCACGATGAAGTCCACACCATTTTGGGAGGTTTTTGAGGAGGAGGGTGCACCGCTTCTCAACGAAAGAGGTACACGAGCAGTGATGTTGGTAGAAGCGAAAGAGGCAGATGACGCCTTCGACGTCGACCTCGTCTTCACCAAGGCCGACCTCCAAGATGTCGTCCCACATGATAACGATTCGGTGGTGATCTAAGTAGTAACCAATGGGAGGAAGGTACACCGAGTACTGGAGGATCAAGGAAGCTCGATAGACGTGTGATGAGCATATATTTATTCACACTCAATAGCCTTAATCATAGATTATTGGACTATAATAATAAATAAATCCATTGTTTTAATTAATATTCTTATAATTGGGTTTATTTGGGCCTTATATATTATTATTGTTAATTTTGTGTTTTTAGGGTAAATGATCTGAAGCATCTACCCTTGTGAATGGGCCAAATATGCAAAAGTCCAAGTTGCTTCTTTGAATCAAAACAAAAAACAATTTCTGAGGAGAAGAAAGAGAAAATAAAAGCTACAAGATTCCAGAAACAGAATTGGAAGCAAATCTTCTGCAAAATAAAAAGAATTATGGAAAGTGGGAACTGTTTACAAAATCTAAACTGCAATATTTTCCCAAAATCCTTGGAGCAGAAAAGCCTATAAAAGGACACAAGCATCAAGGAGAAAGGAAGGAGCTTCATAGGGTTTTCTTAGTTTCTTTTCTTATTTGTAATTCTTTTGCCTCCGCATGGAAAGCTAAACCTTTTGGTTGATTCCTTTGTGATTCCCCATTGAGTTCTGAGGTTTTGATCAATAAAAGTTTCTATTTTTAATTCTCTATAGCAGTTGCTTTTATTGTCTAATCTCCTGGAAAACTAGTTTTTGTGAGAAGTTGTACTTGAACGCATGATTGAGAGTCTTCCTTATCTTAAACTTTGGTTTCTTAGTTAGTTCGTATTGTTCTAATTAATTTCTTGGGCGCATGATTCAAGAGAGAGGAGATAAGCATTCCCATGGAGTATACGCATGGAACAAAGTGGGTATTGATTAAACCGGTAGACGCATGCTTTACTGGTGAGCTTCAGTTGAATTAGGTTTGGCGCATGTTCAATCTAGTTTAGCTCTGCTGAGGATTGAGAAAAGAATAATCTTTAGAGAGCCTGTGAATAATTCATTGGTGGAAGAACTTGGGAGTCAATCTGCATTCTTTACTGATTCAAATCATCATTTGTATTTTCTTGCTAAGCGATCACAACCCCTATTTCTTTACCATGATTGCTAATTTTCATTGTTTGCAGATAGGTTTTGAATTCTATTCACTGAAATTACTATTGGATTCGTTGGGAGACGACTTGGGGTCATCTGACCACAACTATATTATCATCTCTCTAGTGTTAGACAAGTCTACGCTAGAATCATATTAATTTGACAGCAAAACGACAGCTATCAACGTGATGTTCTGGACGACTTTCAACAAGCTGCAGTTGTCACTCGACCTGCTGATGCCTTATACTGGCTGCCTGTACGGTTTCGCGGGGGACCAGGTGGAGGTGCGTGGGCATTTGGAGCTGAGGACCACCTTCACAGACGGTACCGCGTCCCGTACGGAAAACATCAGGTACCTCATCGCTAATGCCCCCTCTACGTATAACGTACTGCTAGGTAAACCTACGCTGAACAGACTGAGGGCGGTATCATCAACAAGGCACATGAAGATGAAGCTGCCTGATTTTGGAGGAAAGGTGATTACAGTCAAGTCAGATCAGAAGGAAGCCAAGAGGTTTTATGAGAACAACCTCAAGACGAAGAGAGGGGTGTTCATGGTTACCACCAGGGCTCCAAGTGAAGAAGGGGTCGCCTCGTCAGAGATAGCCCGAGCAGAGATCGCCCTGGAGAGGCGACCCGGACCAGCAGGGGAAGTCCTGGAGAGGGAGATTGAGGGTAGGACGTTCAAGCTTGGCAAATCGCTAGCCCAAGCTGCACAGGACTAGATCGCCGAGGTCATAGCACGACATCTGGATGCCTTCGCATGGTCCGCCTCAGACATGCCGGGCATAGACCCAGACTTCATGTGCCACCGCCTCACCATGGACCCTAAGGTCAGGCCTGTACGCCAGAGAAGAAGGAAGTCCAATGACGAAAGAAAGGTGAACCTGGACCTACTGGATGAGGTCAGGGAAGAAGCAAGAATCAAAGCTGAAGCGTTGAAGAGAAGGGTGGAGTAGAAGTACAACTCGAAGCTGAAACCTTGCCAGTTCCAGGTCGCCGACCTGGTGATGCAGAAGGCCCACCCATATCAATTAGAGAATAAGCTATCCCCCAAGTGGACTGGTTCTTTCAGAGTGACAGAGGCCCTTGGGAATGGAGCATACATGCTTGAGACGTTGGAGGGAGGTGCGATTCCTTGTACATGGAATGCGGCCAACCTCAAGTTTTACTTCAGTTGAACAGTAGCCTTGTACACAGCTCTTAGGGGACACTCTTTTTCCCTTATGAGGGATTTTTACGAGGCTACCCAATAAATTTCGATTGAAATATTTTCTCGAATTTTGTCAATGCAGTTACGAACTTGCTCACTTGGGTTAGAGGTCTTGAGAGCGGGAAATGTAGGTTCGTAGAGAACACCTCCCCCCTCGAGTGAGAATGCCAAGGTTGAACGAAATAGTTCACCAGTTAAATCCTCCTCGCCTTTGAGCGAAGATGAGGTCAGTTACGAACTGTTCACTTGGGTTAGAGGTCTCGAGAGTGGGAAAGGTAGGTTCGTAAAGAACACCTCCCCCCTCGAGTGAGAACGCCAAGGTTGAACGAAATAGTTCACCAGTTAAATCCTCATCGTCTTTGAGCGAATATGAGGTCAGTTGCAAACCGTTTGCTTGGGTTAGAAGCCTCGAGTGTGGGAAGGGTAGGTTCGTAGAGAACACCTCCCCCTCGAGTGAGAACACCAAGAATGAACAAGTATGGTTCACCAGAGAAATCCTTCCTCGCCTTTGAGCGAGGACGAGGTTAGATACATGCCATTCCCTTGCGTTAGAGGATCTCGAGTGCGGAGGAGGTAGGCTCGTAGAGGACACCTTCCCTTCGAGTGAGAACGTTAAAGGTTGAGAGAAATGGTTCATCAGTGAAAGCCTCTTTTAAGAGGTCAGTCACAGGCTTTTCCTTGGGTTAGAAGTCCTGGGAGAGGAAAGGACAGGTTCGCAGAGAACACCTCCCCCTCGAGTGAGAATGCCAAGGTTGAGCAGCGCAATTTACAGTTAAAATCCTCCCCTGACTCTGAGTAAGGGTGAGGTCAGTTCAGGTTAGTGTGCAAAGCCCCGCTACCTAGGACGGGCAAGCGTGCTACCTAAAGTTCAAAGAGTTCCCTAGAGGAGCTGTTGGAACGTAGGTCGCCCGAGCAAGGACTTAGTCTCTTCGCTGAACAAGTTACAACTCGAGACTGGGGGGCTTGTGTACCGACCAGTCCTCGGGTGTCGTTTGACCACTAGTAATGATGGGGCCGCATAAGGTGGGTCCACGAGCGGCATGGGTAAGTGTCTCGCGAGGAACGTGCGCCAAGGTACCGAAGAGTGGTCAGACATCGATCATCAGGATGTGCTAATGTGTCCTCGGCAGTGTAGAGAGGTCGGACTTTGGTGACTCAAACAGTAGAGCTGGGCTACGAAAGGTGGATCCCAGACTACGCACCAATTATCAGTTAGGGAGAAGCCCAGGTCACGAGAGTCCATGCATGTGGTGTAGATGACGCGTTCAGGCGTAACACAAGTAAAAAGACACTGGAAAAGATACGACCTGCAAGTGTCATGTTCCAAGGGTGAAGCAGCACACATGGCACGTGAACAGCTAGGGCGCTCCCAGGACGGGTGACCTAGAGATCAGGTGCACGAGGTGGCACCCAGGTGGTCATCTCGTCAGAGGTCGCACTCCAGTTAGGGAGTCCTACGCACTAGGTTGCCCTAAAAGTGGGTAATAGCGGCGCTAGGGCACACCCTCAGAAAACCTAATTTGGGTAACGGAAACAGTGGAAACCCTAGACTATATAAAGGGTAGTAATAGACCTAACAAGGTACACTATTCATTTTGCGCCGCTTCACACACACATTTTACACAAAGCTTTTACGCTTAACAGTTTGGTGTTTCCTAGCCCTAAGATTGACTTGAGCGTCAGAGTGCAAACAACCTCTAGGGCGCCCTTTGTCTTTGTGATTTCAGGTGTTAAATCGAGAGAAAGGCACGAACGAAGGCACATAGAATCGGGCGTGGGAGTATCGTAAGACGTACGAAGGCAATCAAGTCAACCGGCAGGAACAATACCATAGGTTCTAGTATTGATGCACCAAACAAGACAACTGACAAAGGATAAACTACATTAAGTTTCTAGGAGATTTTGATTTTTCTGATAATGACACTTGTACCTCATGTTCTAATGCTTCTATGTGTAAGGCATGCGTTGAAATAACTGAAGCTATATTGTATAATGATATAGAATATGTTGTAAACACTTGTATTGATACTACAACAACGTCTAATAAGCTAGATTGTGTAGTTGCAACTATAGTACTTGTTCATAAAGCTGCCCAGTTGATGTACAAGTTGCTGACATCTCTAGACTACTACCATTTATTATCCAACCACCACTAGTGGAGTTGGAACCACTTTTTACCCAGGATTTCACTGATTTTAGTACAGATTACACTTGTGATTTATGCAGAGATATCTCCTTAACTATGCCTAGTTTCATCATTCATAATCAAACAAAAACAATTTGAATAACTCATTTCACTTTAAAAGTAACTTACACTATATCAACTATACAAATCAATCAATTTTTCAGATTCAAACAAAAGCATTTACCATAAATCATCCATATCAAAATGAACATATTCAAATTTTAATAAAAAAAATATTTTGCATTACTCATAAACAATCAATCCTGCAAAAAAAAATTGGAAGTGATAACCACGTCACTCCCACATCCATATCTTCTAGCCCAGGGTTCTATTGAAAATTTAAACTAGTTTCCCTTATCTGAACTTGTGCATATGCTCACTGAGAGTTTCAAACCTATCAAAAGCTCAAGGGTAGCTTAACCTGCACCACAGAGTCCTGATAAAAAAATCTAACTCTATCACTAGAACCCTAAGCTAACATAGATTAACCTTGAAGCTTAAAGGGTCACATGTCTTGAACAAGATGCTTTGATGTCTCCAAATCCAAGTGAAAAGCTTGAAGACCTTGCTGCTGTGTGTGTTATCTAGTTATTTGAAACTTGTTAATTCATTCCTTAGGATGATCAAAGTTCATTTGAATCTTTAACCTTTTGAAAATATGGGCTTTCTAAAAGGAAGTAAAATTTCAACACATTGAAATTTCGAATCAACAAGTTGTTTGACACTCAGTGGATTTTAAAACGATTCAGAAAAGCTTTGTATTTGCCTTTGCTGTTAAACAAAAATCAATCGATTGTTTTGATAAATCAATCGATTGTTTATCTGAAAACCTTAACAAAATTTTGTTAAGTGGTTTTTCTGTTTTAAATGATTCCAATAGCTTTTGTTATTTTTTTAACTGTTTTAACCATTTGATTGAAAGATAAAAAATGTTTTTTACGCTCCTATACATTAACTAAGTGAGTGAGATCAATCAAAAACAGTTTTCAAGTTTTCAAAGTGCTTTTGGATGAGCTCAAGTGTGGAATAGGATTGGGTCTTGTATTCTAAACTTTGATCTTGTGATTTACCAAGGTGTATTCTATTCCATTCTTCTTTGATAATTGTATTTATGTACTTGTGTTGCCAAGAAGTGTTGTGTGTTCTTGAAGGGATCAAGATTAACATTCTTGGTGTTGTTTTTGCTAAGGAGTGGTGTGTGTTCTTGAGGGGTTCAAGATCATCACTCTTGATGTGTGTAGCTTGTAATCTAAGGTTGATTACATAGTGAATTTTCAGTGGTTTCTGAGGACTGGATGTAGTTCTTGGTTAAGAGTGAACCAGTATAAACATTATGTGTGAATCTCTCTATCCTTACACTCTTTAAACTGCTTTAACATTGTTTTTATAAACTGCTGATAAAAATAATCGATTGTTTCATAAAAACAACAGGTTAATTTCCTGCAATCATATTAAAAACAATTTTCTAGTTAGATAAACAATTTTCTAATTGATGAATTCTCCATTGTCTTTCATTCTACCTTCAAAGTTTGCGAAAATCTTTCATAAACAATTTACCCCTCTTGTTTAAGGCCTATCATTCTAACAACATGAAAACCTTATGCAGAGACAAACTTAAGAAGTTCAAAATTTGATTCAAAGAAAAGAGCAAAAATGAACTTACTCTATTAAAGATTGTGATCAGGCAGTCTTGTAGAGTTTACTGGCAGGAGTCCAATGGGGCGAACTCCGATCATCAAATTGATGAGCGAGGAGGTCAGAGTCTTAAAGAGAAGACAGAGAAAAGGAAAAATGAGATTTTAGAGAGATGATGGTTCTTTTAAAATGAGACCTGAATACTTGAATTTCTATTTATATACTCTTTAACTTTAATAATAAAATATTGAGATGTCATTTTAATTATACCAATTTTACTCTAAAACTATTTTTCTTAATCCTTACATTGGAGAGATTGTTTGCTTCACCTCTAGTAAAATGAAAACAAGAAAAAGTGCATATTATGACACAACAATATCTGACTCACATGTTAAGAAAAAATAAATCACTAATAAACACATCTAAAATTACAAATTTAACTTTGTTTTTTCTATAAACACATCTAAAATTACAAATTTAACTTTGTTTTTTCTATAAGTGACAATGTTAATACATTAAGCTAAAGGATAATAAATGAAAAATAAAGAATCAGCTTAATGCGATCAATTATAAAAGATGATGTTTCTTTTAAAATGAGACCTGAATACTTGAATTTCTATTTATATACTCTTTTAATTTTAATAATAAAATATTGATATATCATTTTTATTATACCAATTTTATTCTAAAACTATTTTTCTTAATCCTTACATTTTACTTCACCTGTAATAAAATGAAAACGAGAAAAAGTGCATATTATGACACAACAATATCTTACTCACATTTTAAGAAAAAATAAATCACTTATAAACACATCTAAAGTTACAAATTGAACTTTGTTTGTTTCTATACGTGACAATGTTAATACATTAAGGATAATAAATGAAAAATAAAGAATCAGCTTAATGCAATCAATTATAAAACAAAGAAAAACCAATTAGACGTAATCATTATATAACTCTTTTCACTCAATAACCGATTATATTTTCTACATAATAAATTATATAATATTATTTTATAATTCTTTCTGAATAAATTAATTATTTATATATAAATAATTTTTTTATATTATTTCGGTTACACTACAAGACAATTATGAAATAGAAACCAATTTTTAGATACCAAAATAATTAGTTGCAACAGTAACTAAATTAGAAACCATTTTAGAAACTAAAAAAAAAATTGGTTTCTAAATTAGTTTCTAAATTGATATCTAATTAGAAACCAAGGTTTTAACTACCAATTATTTAGTTTCTAAATTTGGTCTCTAAAACTTTGGTTGCTAATTAGATACCAATTTAGAAACTATTTAACAATAATAGAAACTAATTTAGAAACCAATTTTTTTTTAGTTTCTAAAATGATCTCTAATTTAGTTACTATTGTAACTAATTATTTTGGTCTCTAAAAATTGGTTTATATTTCATGATGTTCTTGTAGTGTTATATATATATATATATATATAATCAATTATAGGTTAAGTTTATAAATATATCCATTATATATATAATATAATAAAAATAAAAATAATTAATATTATATAAATTTAACTAATAAAAATATTTAATAATATATAATAATTATATGTTAAATTTATAATATATAATAAGTTATATATATAATAAATTATATTATATAGTATAATAATAATAAAAATAAAATAGCATTTATAAAAATAAAAATATGAAATATTAGATAAATTTATGTAATAAAAGTATTTCACAATATTATCAATAATAATAATTAATAATAATAAAAATAAAAATAATTATTTATAATAAAAAAGTAAATTATAATACTAATAAGAATAATATTAATTAAAAGAATTAACATAAAAATATTATTACTATTTAAATTTAATAAAAATAAATATTTTTTAATTAGATTTTTATAATTATAAATATTTAAATATTAATTATTTTTATTGATCAATTTTTTATATATCAACTATGTCTGATAATTTATATTTTTTAACTGAGATATTTGACAGTAATAAAAATCATATTTTAATTCAAATGAATTTTATGTACAAATAAATAATTTATATTTAATTTTTAATTAAATTTTATGATAAAGATAATTATAATCTTATATTTATATAAATTAAATTCGTTATGCATGCACTTTATAGATAATTTTGCTTTAACTTGTTAAATTTACTACATTTTCATATTTCTGCACACAAATTTTTATAATTATAAAGATTAAAATTTTATTTTGATTTCACACAAAGTTTATTATTTTTAAATTACGAATATTAAAATTTATTTTTAATTGAAAATATTCAAATAAATTTCCATATCCGAATAATTTTAGATAATTTATATTTGTTTCAAAATTATTTAGTACATAATTTTAAAAATAATATTTTAATTACCAACGACTAAAATATATAAATAAATAAATTATATATTTTTTAATTATTTTTAAATATAAAGATAAATTTGTCTTACTTTTTTATATGTTAAAATAATTAATATTTCAATCACTTACAAACTTATAAACTTTTAACTCGTTCTCTTTTATTTCCTATTTTATTTGTCTTAATTCAAACAATTTCCCTTTTCCATCACAATAATTACAATATCTTTTTAAAATAATTTCACATGAAAAAATCTACATGAATTTGATGTGGAAAAAGTTCCACTTCTACAATTTTTTCCTGCTAAATATATTTCATATGAAAAGCCAAATGAATTTCTTGCCAAAAAATTTAAGAAAAAATATGCATAAATTTTCTGTAAAAAAATATTCATAAAAAAATATGCAGGTAATAAGTATTTTTCTAGTACTGTACAAGACTTTTGATCTGCATAATAGTTGACCTTCCTAGGAAAAAGCCATTCTACATGCTTATAAGTTTTGTTAAATAACACTTTAATTTCATTCCTATCATCTAACAATTAATTAGATAATTAAAAGTCAACTCCATGCATAGATGTAAAATAATTAAAGAAATCACCTACTGTAGTGTCTCTCTTCATGCATTTCTTCAAATTCTTCAAATGTTATATTTTTAATAACTTTGTCAAGTGTTAGTTTCTAAAATTAAAAAAAAAATGTAATTTTAACAATTTTTAACGAAAAAAATTGACATAATCTAAAGTGTTTACAAACAAATATGTTTATTCCTTTTGACTACTATTGACTTTAAGTCATTAAAAAGGATAGAATTTTAATTCGCAAACTTGTAGTCAGTTTTAGAGTTTGAAAAAGGTAACTTTTTGTCACTTTTATTAAAAAGTAATTTGCAATATAACTTGATCCTGCAAATATTTGTTGTGGATTTTTATATTGTTATATTATTTTTCTTGTAATGTTTTTTTTTTTAAAATGAATTAAGTTTTATAATGCTCTTACATATTTGTTTTCCATAAAATTTAAACTGTCACAAATATATATGAATATTTACACAATAGTTTTCTTCACACAAATTATCAGTTATTGACTTTGGTGTTTGTTAAACTGTAATAGACGCAAGTATGTAGTTTTAATTTTAATGATTTACTTTCTTAAAGCATTTTAAACATTGCAATCCTATGACTCCTTTTATTTTTCTTATTGTGGAAGAAGGATTGGTCGAAGTTGTTAGGAAGGCGGTGGAAAAAGACATGCTAGAAAGCCTGGAGATTGGTGGCAAGCTCATAAAGGTAAACATGCTTGAGTATGCGGACGATACACTTTTCTTTTGCAAAGCGAAAGTGCAAAGCGTGTTTGTTATTAAAGCTATCCTTAATTGCTTTGAATTAGCTTTTAGTTTAAAGGTTAATTTTGAGAAAAACAGTATTGGTGGGGTAGGAGGAGATTTACAAACGGTGCAATGTTGTGCATCTATTCTGAACTGTGCTCTGATGGAGACTCCGTTTAAGTATTTGGGTATGTTGGTAGGAGGATGTCATAAAAGAAGTAAGTTTTGGAAAGAGGTGGTGGAGAGAGTGAGAAACAAACTTGGTAGATGGAAAGGCAAGTATATTTCTATGCCTGGAAGACTTTGTCTGATAAAATCGGTATTGTCATCTCTTCCCCTGTTTTACATGTCCCTATACAAAATGTCGATTGTGGTGGCTAAGGATATGGTGAAGTTACAAAGAAACTTCTTGTGGGGTTGGCGATCAGAAGGAAGGAAAATAGCATGGGCTTCGTGGACAAATGTATGTAAACCGAAGGAGGAGGGTGGATTAGGAATGTTAGAGATCAAATGGTTCAATATTGTCTTGTTAGGAAAGTGGATTTGGCGGTTGGGTTATGAGAAAAAAGGCTTGTGGAAAGAAGTTCTGGTTTCAAAATGTGGCGGATGGAGGGACCTTAAGAATCAAAGGAAGTGTAGTTCAGACTCTTTGTGGTGGAGGGACTTGAAGGAAGTGTGGGCGATTAAGGGGTGGAAAGGTAACTTCGAGGATAATTGCTCATGGGAGGTAGGGGATGGTAGGGAGATAAGATTTTGGGAAGATAAATGGATGGAAAATGTGAAGTTAAAGGAAAAATTTCCAAGGTTGTTCTCTATCTGCTCTGATAAGGAATCTCTTCTTTGGCAAGTAGGGGAGATGCAAGAAAATCTTGGGTGCGAGTGGAAGATAGATTGGAGAAGACGTCTGTTTGAATGGGAAAGGGGACAGGAACAAGAGTTGTTGAGACAACTGGAAGAGAAGAGAGTTAACACAGAGAAAGAGGATATATGGGTTTGGAAAGATGATGAAACCAAAGAGTACACCGTTAAATCTGCTTATAGAATTCTTAAGGAAGAAACTCAGAGGGATACGGGGGATACGTACGTGGGACTGTGGAAGTTAAAGGCTCAACCGTCAGCCCTCCTCACTGCTTGGAGGGTACTGGAGGATAAGATATTGGCTAAAGCGAATCTGGTGAGAAGAGGAATTAGTGTGGCTAGTAGTTTTTGTGGTCTGTGTGGGGAGGAAGAGGAAACTACGTCCCATCTCTTTTGTACATGCAAAGTTGTCTGGCTAGTTTGGTCTAAATGTTCTGAGTGGTTGGGGGTGGCTTCGACGGAGCATTGCGACCCAAAAATGCACTTTTCAAATTTTAAGATAAGTGGGATGAGTAAAAGCGTCAATCAGATTTTGGGTTGTGTGTGGGTGGCAGTGGTAGCTGATCTGTGGAAGCATAGGAATAAATCGATCTTCAATAGTGATAGAGTAAATCACATTGAAATCTTTACTATGGTGCAAGTGAAAGTCTGGTCATGGGTAAGCTTCAAAGTTCGCAGGGTAAGTTTTTCGTACTCCGATTGGTGTCTTGAGTCTTTGGTCTGTATGAGATCTATTAGAAAATTTAGATAATTTTAAATTTAGATAGTTTTTTCTGTATTTGGAATGCTTCATGTTTATGTTTGTCTTCCTTGTTTTCTTGTTTGGTTTGAGAAAGGAGTTTCGTTGTTTGGTTTAGGTTGAGGTTGATCTGTATTAGGGTTGAAGTATCCCTGAAATACCTCTATTTATTGATTTGTTTTTTTGCCGATAAAAAAAGAGTAAGTAGATTTATTCTCACAATAACTCTTCTTCTTTTCGATAAAAATATATATAATACCTCTTCTTCCCAAGTCAATATTGATAATAATAAGATGTAATGTGAAGAGATAAAGGGAAAAAAGAAATACACATTTTTTTTATACTTATTCGTCTGATGACACAAACTACACTACATTTAGTTTTCAATTAACTTATTGAGTTTTACTAAGCAAACTAATCCTAGGAAGTATAATGTGAGTATTGGATTTGTAGCCAGTCCTAACTAATTCCTTGAGTATTGTTTTAGCTCCTAACCACTCTTGGCTCACCCTATTTAAGTATTTTTTCCACAAGCCATTTCTGACTTAACCAAGTATTTTTTTACAAGTCACTCTTAGCTAATAACCATTTATTCTTTACCAAAGAACCAATCCTTTCTAAGATAAGAAGATTAACAAATCATAGAGTTGCTCACTAGAGAGAGATATCATCTGTAGATGTATAAAAAATTTGTGCAATCTCCTCTAATTTGCTAATTGAACATAAATTGTGTTCACTACGAAGATTTTGATGGGCGTAGAAATTTTAGCAGAGTTTCAGTACAGTGCAATGTGGTCTTCTAATTTCTTCTCCTTCTTGAATTTCTCTATATAGGCTCTAAAGAAAGTCGCCAATGTAAATTCGTTTATGATTGTTAAGTAGCTTCAATTCTTCTAAATTTCCTTATTTCGTATGATGAGCTTAAATGTGAAGGATGAATTAAATTCCCTCTATGCAACATTAACTGTTCTTTTTCTTTTCTTACGTAACTTCCCAATAACTAATCATTTGAGTATTGTTTTGGCTCCCAACCACTCCTGGTTCATTCTATTTAAATATTCTTTCCACAAGCCAATTATGACTTAACCAAGTATTCTTTCACAAGTCACTTCTGGCTTGATCAAATATTCTTTCACAACTCACCCATTGCTTAACCAAGTATTTTTTTCCACGTCACTCATGACTTATTTGAGTGTTCTTTGAACAACAGACACTCTTAGCTAATAAATAATTATTCTTTACCAAATAACCACTCCTAGATAAGATAAGAAGATTATCTAAGTGGTTATCAACAAATCACAGAGTTCCTCACTAGAGAGAAATATCATTTGTAGATGTATAAAAAATTTGTGCAATCTCCTCTAATTTTCTAATTGAACATTAATTGTGTTCACTATGAATTTTATGATGGGCATAGAAATTTTAGCGGAGTTTTAGTATAATGTAATGTGGTCTTCAACTTTTTTCTTCTCCTTCTTGAATTGCTTTATATAGGCTCTAAAGAAAGTAACCAATGTAAATTTCTTTCTGATTGTTAAGCAACTTCAACTCTTCTAAATGTTCTTCTTTCGTATAATGAGTTTGAATGTGAATGATGTATTAAATGCACTTCGTGCAACATTAAATGTTCTTTTCTTTCCTTACATAACCTCCTAATAACTAGATGTAATTATATCTTCTTGGGAAGTGTGTCTTTGCTTGACTTTTTCTAAAGTGTAAATTCATATGAAGTAGATAGTCTTTCCATAGTTGTCGATGCTAATGCCATTAAATTATTGAAGAATTTTTTTTTTATCTCTTTATTCAAGAGATCATTTGATGGGATTTGTGCTTGCAAACAAATTTTCTTGGTAGACAAAAGTAATAGACATCCCCTATAACATAGAATATTCATCTAATTTTTGTGTAATACGAGGTAAGCTTAAGTCTATTTGTATTTAATCTAATTTGTAAAAACTTTATTAGACGTAAATTGAGATTGTATAGTGTTTTATTATTTTTCAAACAAAATACTTTCATCTTACATGATTTGTTGTTGAAATAAGCTATCATCTTATAAATAAGCACGACCTTATTTATATTTAGTTATTTTTAACACTTAATCAAAATTATATATAGGATTTTGGACTTTTTCTCTAACAATATGCATTGTTTTTCATGTTCTAATATTACAATATTGAACCATTCGTCATCGAATTCATCATTACCATGTTGTCCTTACGTAGGAAGATGCGAGAGTTGTGTAGGAAGAAGTGAGATTGATGAAGATGTCTAACTCAGTGTAAAAATTGTTGAAGCTGGAAGAAGCTTCTTCCCTACCAAGGCTTGATGTGTGTTTGATGAAGAAAATGGCTTGAGTGCTTTGAAAATTGTAATAGGTTTTTAGATTCATTTGTAATTAGGCTTGTAAGTGTGTATGATTGCCTTTTGCTGTGTAACCTATCCTAGATGCCTAACCAAGTCTAGATCAAGCACATGATGTGGTTAAATGGTTTTTGAAAAGCCTTTTGAAATGTTTTTAACAGTTTTAAAACAGTACACAAATAAATCTGTTTTATGGAGAAAGAATCTGTTTATTTCTTCTCTGCTAAAAAGGCTTTCGAAAAGCTTTTTAAAATGTTTTTAACAGTTTTAAAACAGTACACAAATAAATCTGTTTTATGGAGAAAGAATCTGTTTATTTCTTCTCTGTTAAAAGGCTTTTCTAAATTTCTGTTAAGGCACCAAGGGAAAGCTCAGTTCGTTATTTCAGTTAAGCTGAGCTGGCCTGTGTGTTATACTTTAATCTGTTTCACTGAGAAAGAACATGTTTATTCCTTGGTGAGTTGAAAGGTTTTTCACAAGTTAGTTAGGGCTTCAAAGGTACCACTCAGACAGTTATTTCTGTTAAGCTGAGTTGGCAGTTTTTACAAAATAAATCTGTTAAGTTCAAAACTGAATCTGTTGTTTTCTTAACTGCTTTTCAACTGTTTTTTGAAAAGAAGTTAGAAACTGTTTTCTATATAAAGAAAAGTCTATCTCATATGATTTAGTGCTGAGGAATTACGCTTTTGACAGAGATTAAACAATTTCCATGTGAGAAGAAGGATTGAAAGAGTTTTTGAAAGGTTTTCCAAAGAGATTTTCAAGTGTGCTTGTTCTAGGAAACCTTTGAGCTTGGTGAAGGTGCTGGTGCAGTTCTGCAGCAAATTGAACTACTGGTTTTGAGTTCTTGCATCTTCTTTTCAGGTGTAATCTTTCCTTTATTCTGTTTTGTAAAGGTGTAAGTGTTAGTCACTCCTTGATAGGGTTTCTTGGAGTGCAAGGTGTGCTGAAATAGGGTTTTTCAGCATTGTGTGTGGTGTTCTTGTAGTGTTCAAGAACTGCTGGTTTTGTAAGTGATTGATACTGTTTTTAGTGAATTCCACCTTGGGGTAAGGTGAGACTGGATGTAGCTCTGTATGAGTGAACCAGTATAAAAACGTGTGTATCTTGTATTCTCATCCCTGCACTCTTTTCTGGTTTTTGCTTAATTCTGTCAAGAACTAAATCTGTTCTTTTTAAATTGAATCTGTTAATTCTGGGTTAAGTGAAAACTTTTCTTCCTGATTTGTTGAAGTTTTCTGATCATATACAAGGTTGCTGCATATAATGTTTTAAGTGAATTGTGAACAAACTGATCATTCAATAAAACCTAAGAAAGGATCATACTTCCTGAAATCTTGTGTTGTGTAACTTTTGATTGATTCCTAAGCATAGCTGTATCCCTCATCCTCACAATATTAAGCTGATCTGGTTCTGTTATAATTCTTTGTTGAACACAATTTTACATTGAACAAAATTCAAATTGTGCCAAGACTGCTCTGAAGAATCAATCTGTTTCATGTAAAAACAATCTGTTCTTTTTGCCTCTGGAATACTGAAAAATTGTGTGTTCTTGCGAAAATTTTATAAGCTCAATTCACCCCTCCCCTCTTGAACTTAGACACTAATAGACCCAACAATTGGTATCAAGAGCTAGGACTTGTATTTTGCTCAAGTGTGTGTATGATGTCTGAGTTTAAAATGCCTTTTGCTGAAGGTGCATCTATTAATAGACCTCCTATGTTTGGTGGTGTTAACTATGCTTTCTGGAAAATCAGGATGAAGATCTTTATGGAATCTATTGACATGGGAATCTGGGATGCAGTGGTCAGTGGACCTTTTATACCTATGCAGGTTGTCAAAGATGAAACAATAAAGAAGCCTTGGTCTGAATGGAGTGAAACTGAGAAGAAAAAGGCCCAATATGATTCTTTAGCCAAGAATATCATCACATCTGCACTGAATATGGATGAGTTCTTTAGAGTCTCTCAATGTAACTCAGCAAAGGAGATGTGGGATGTACTAGAGGTGACTCATGAAGGGACTGATGATGTGAAACGGGCAAGGAAGCACTCACTAATTCAGGAGTATGAGTTGTTTAGAATGCAATCTGAAGAAAGTATTGCATATGTGCAGAAACGATTTACACACATTGTAAATCACCTCACTGGCCTTGGTAAAGTCTTTGACAAGGAAGAGCTTAACATTAAGGTATTGAAATGTCTTGATAGGAGCTGGCAGCCTAAGGTAACAGCAATTTCAGAATCCAGAGATTTATCCAAGATGTCCACTGCTGCACTTTTTGGAAAGCTGATAGAACATGAAATTGAGCTGAAAAGATTGAAAGAACAAGAAACAGTGGAAAAGAAGGCCAAAGGAATTGCTCTGAAAACTACCATAGAACATGATACAAGTGAGGAAGAAGGTGATCCAGAACATGATGAGAATGTGAGTCTGCTTACCAGAAAATTCAGCAGATTTCTTAGAAAGAAAAACCGTGACAAAACTCAGCAGAGAAAGAGGTATTCCAAACAACCTATTGATTCAAATTCTTCCAATTACACGTGCTTTGGATGTGGTAAACCAGGTCATATAAAAGCTGATTGTCCAAACAATCAAAGTAAAGAAAAATCAGCAAGCAAGAGGAGTGACAAAGGGAAAGGTAGAAGAGCATATATCTCATGGGAAGAAAATGATGTATCCTCATCAAGTAATTCTTCAACTGAAAGTGAAGAAGCAAATCTTTGCTTCATGATGAATGATGAGGGATCCAACTCTGACTCAGTAAGTAATTTCTCCACTGATTCTGAAAATTATGATCAACTGCTATTAGCCTTTAAGGAAACAGATGATGAAGCAAACAGGTTGGCTATAATGTGCAACAGATTGAATAGAGTAAATAGGGTACTTGAACCAAAGGTTAAAGCTCTTGAAGAAGAACTGCACAAAGCTAAAACTGAATTAATTAGTCTTGAATTGACATGTTTACATGCATCAATTAAAACTTGTGATAATTGCAAAAAGCTGGAAAAACAGGTTGAGTATTTGTTAAAAACACTTTCAAATTTCACTAAGGGAAGAGAAAATCTTGAAACATATTAGGTTCACAGAATTCTGTTTTCAATAAAAATGGTTTAGGATATAATCCTGAAATGAAAGGCAATGTGAAAAAGCTGTCAAGTTTCTTTGTTCCTTCCAAAACAGGTTTTTCCTCTTTCAGTAATTCAAAAACAATGCATACTGCAACATGTTTTTATTGTATGAAATCTGGTCATGTATCTAGAACATGTAAGGCTAGGAAATATCTTGTTCCTAAAGGATTGGCCAAATGGCTTCCTAAGGAAAGGTGTTAATCATGCTGGACCCTAGACTAAAGGGGTACCATATATGCTAAATCTGTTTTGTTGCAGAAAAACAGCAGGAGAAACCAGGGGTATCTAGACAGTGGCTGCTCAAAGCACATGACTGGTGATGTGACTCAGTTCATAAATCTGAAACTCAAAGCTGAAGGGCATGTCACATATGGAGATAACAATAGAGGAAAAATTCTTGGAAGAGGAGATGTTGGTACTAAAGAATCAACTACTATTGAGAATGTCCTATATGTTGAAGGGCTAAAACATAGTCTTCTAAGCATTAGCCAGCTGTGTGACAAGGGATACAAGGTTAATTTCGAAGCAAATACTTGTACAATTTCAAATGAAAATTCTGGTAAGGTGCTGTTCACTGGAAAAAGGGTAAACAACATTTATCTCCTAGACATTATAAAGAGTTGTTCTGAAAATGAGTGTTTGCTATCTAAAAATGATGAGTCATGGCTATGGCATAGGAGACTAGCTTACATTCACACAAATCACTTGAACAAGCTAAAATCTAAGGAACTTGTTTCTGGCTTACCAAACATAAAGTTTCAAAATAACAGATTGTGTGATGCCTGTGTAAAGGGAAAACAGATTAGAACTTCTTTTAAATCAAAAGATATGGTTTCCTCAAATAAAGCTTTGGATGTTTTGCATATGGATTTGTTTGGACCATCTAGGACTGCTAGCTTAGCTGGAAATTACTATGCTTTGGTGATTGTTGATGACTTTTCAAGATATACACGGACTTTGTTTCTTGCTTCTAAAAATGATGCATATAAAGCCTTTAAGAAACTTGCTAAGGTTCTGCATAATGAGAATGAAAATAGGATAAAACAGATTCGTAGTGATCATGGGGGAGAATTTCAAAATGTAAAGTTTGATAAATATTGTGAAAAACATGGGATCATACATAGTTATTCTGCTCCTAGGACACCTCAACAAAATGGTGTTGTTGAAAGAAAGAATAGATCACTAGAAGAGTTAGCTAGGACTATGCTAAATGAATCTGGTTTACCTAAATATTTTTGGGCTGATGCTGTATATACTGCTTCTTATGTGCTTAACAGAACATTGATTAGACCATTTCTTAAGAAAACTCCCTATGAATTGTATAAAGGTAGGAAGCCTAGCATTAGTCATCTTAGGGTGTTTGGCTGCAAATGCTTTGTTTTAAATAATGGTAAAGATAATTTGGGGAAGTTTGATCCTAAATCAGATGAAGGAATACATATTGGTTATGCTATAAATGGTCATGCTTATAGAGTATATAACAAAAGATTGCTTGCTGTTGAAGAATCTATACATGTTGTGTTTGATGAAACAGATTTTTCTGTGCCCAAATCTGTTATGGATGAACCTGGTATGGTTGATTTAAGAACAATTATGCAACAGAATCAATCTAGTGAGCTTGATGCTACTAATCCAAATTCTGTCAAAGAATCTACTGTGAATGCAGGACTGCCTAAAGAATGGAAGACTCCAAGGGATCTCACTCTTGACAATGTAATTGGTAAAATTGAGAAAGGAGTCTCAACAAGAAATTCACTCAACAACTTCTGCAGAGCAGTAGCTTTTGTGTCACAGATTGAGCCTAAAAGCCTGGAAGAAGCACTGCAAGACAGCAATTGGATAACAACAATGCAGGAAGAGCTGAACCAATTTGAATACAATGAAGTGTGGACTTTGGTTCCAAGGAAGCATGAGATGAACATCATAGGAACCAAGTGGGTGTACAGGAACAAGATGGATGAACATGGAGCTATCACTAGAAATAAAGCAAGACTGGTTGCTAAAGGGTATAACCAAGAAGAAGGTATTGATTTTGGTGAAACCTATGCACCAGTAGCACGTCTTGAAGCTGTCAGACTTCTTCTAGCATTTTCCAGCATACAAGGTTTCAAGCTGTTTCAAATGGATGTCAAGAGTGCATTTCTAAATGGCTACATCAATGAAGAGGTGTTTGTATCTCAGCCTCCAGGGTTTGAAGATCACAAGAATCCAGAACATGTGTTCATGCTTAAGAAAGCCTTATATGGATTAAAGCAAGCACCTAGGCAATGGTATGCAAGGCTAAGTGAATTTCTGCTGTCTCAAGGTTATAGCCGTGGCAGTTCAGATAAAACTCTCTTTCTAAAGAAGAAAAGTGAAGATATCATACTTGTGCAAGTCTATGTAGATGATATTATCTTTGGATCCACAAATGAAGAGATGTGTGAAGACTTTGTGAAAACCATGAAAAGTGAGTTTGAGATGTCAATATTAGGAGAAATGAATTTCTTCCTTGGATTACAAGTTAAGCAACTCAAGGATGGAATTTTCATAAGTCAAGAAAAATACTGCAAGGAACTGCTCAAGAAGTTTGATATGAATCAATGCAAAGCAATCAGCACTCCTATTTCAACAAGTTGTCAGTTGGATCAAGATTCTGCAGGAAAATCAGTGGATCAAACGAAATATAGGGGTTTAATTGGTTCTTATTATATCTAATTGCCAGCAGGCCTGACATTATGTTTGCTGTATGTCTATGTGCTAGATATCAATCTGATCCAAAGGAATCACACTACAATGCAGCAAAGAGAATTCTGAAATATTTGCAAGGATCTAAGGATGTTGGATTGTGGTATCCTAACAAGGTATCTCTGAATTTGATTGGTTTTTCAGATTCTGATTTTGCAGGTTGCAAAGTTGATAGGAAGAGCACAAGTGGGACTTGTCACATGCTTGGATCAAGTCTAATCTCTTGGCATTGCAAGAAGCAAGCTTGTGTTGCTCTCTCCACAGCAGAAGCAGAATACATAGCTGCTGGAAGTTGTTGTGCTCAAACCTTATGGCTAAGGCAGCAACTAAGTGATTTTGTAATTCTGTTAAATAACATACCTATAAATTGTGATAATACAAGTGCCATAAATCTATCTAAGAATCCTGTCATGCACTCAAGGACTAAGCACATTGAAATTAGACATCACTTTCTAAGGAACATATAGCTAATGGAACATGTGATATACAATTCATTGGTACTGAATTTCAATTAGCTGATCTATTCACTAAACCACTTGCTAAAGACAGGTTTCACTTTCTTTTAAATGAATTGGGTATAATTAGCTTGAATTGTCCTCTGCAGTGAAAATATCAATCTGTTGTTTTATGTTTTAACATGTTTCGTTCCCTGTTTCAGAAATCACACTATGACTAGGAAAGAGAAAGATTTATTTTTCTCTCTTCACTTTATTATTGACTGCTTTTACGGTTATTGACCAGCAGATCCATGCAAATTAGTGTGTGGGTATCCTAACTAATTGGATTTTGTGTAGATGCAACAGATTTGATGTACCAAAATCAGGTTCCAAGATATTCTTACGTGAATCCACACCTGAACCTGCTGCACCATTGGAATAAAATCTGTAGCATATCTGTGGGATTTGATTTTTCTTCAAAATTCATTATTTCCAAAATCTGATTACATTGCCCTGAATTAAAATTTGTGCTTTTCAATTTTGGTTTAGTAATCCTATATAAACCTAGCACAATTTAGCTCATCTCTCACACCATCTCACTTGCACTATAAGCTGTCCAGGTGCACATTGCTTCACCACAGGTTTTGTTTCTGCTTTTGAATAATAATCTGTAATATTGTTTCTTCTAGAATTGTATGGTAATATGTTGATGCAGGGAAAAACAGATTAAGCATGGCATCCTCCTCACATAGAAAGAAGAAATCCAAGGAGCAATCTCAAAGCAGCCAAGGTATCTGGAAAACTGGTTTGCTGGAGATTAGAGGCAATGACAAGGTTCATACATGAACTGGCAGGAAGCAAATCAATGTACCCAAGCTGCTTGAGTTCTCATGGCTGAGAGAGGAGAATCTGATAGAAGCCAAAGACTTGCTCAAGCATCAAAAGCTGAAAGGTTTCTGGAGATGAATGGAAATGTTTATCCAGACCTTGTGAAGGTGTTTTACTGCAACCTTGAACAAGAGGGTAAAAATCTGGTTTCCCATGTAAAAGGAGTGAAGCTGAAGATCACTAGGGAAATCTGGAGCAGTGTGGGTGGAATCAAATATTCAGGACTGAAAGTGAGCAAAGGAAACACTGCTGGAATTCAAGGATTCAACAAATTGCAATTTTATAGAAGCTGTGTGAGGAATCCCACTGAACCAGTAGCTAGGTATCATGCAGGTAGCCTAACTCTAATTCCTAGACTCTTAGCTCATATAATTGCTTGGCAGCTTACCCCTAGAGGAAGTAATCATGCTGTACTTCATGAGGAAGACTTGATACTCTGTATTGCATTATGAACCATCTTAAGGTAAATTGGGTAAGTACTATGGTTGAACATATGCTGAAATCTGCAAGATTACCTGATTATCGTCTTCCCTATGCAATATTTGTGTCAAAACTAATTGATCACTTTAAAGTGGACACTACCAATGAAAGGAATGACTCTATTAAGGCTGCAAGTGAAATAGATAACTCCACACTCATGAAAATGGGATTCTATAAGGATGAAGATGGATGGGTTTTTAGAAGGAATGCTGGACAAAGGGCTGAGCAAGAAGCTGCTCCTCAAGGAAATGAAGAAGAAGAAAATGCTGATGGTGTGCAACACATGGACGAATCACCAATACATTCTGCTGAACATGAAGATGTTGCTGCCACTAGTCAGAATGCAATAGTTGCATATGAGGCACCTGAGTACAGAGGTGAACCTCTGTCTATGTTTGAAAGACAGGTGCTAAGCAGGCTGACACACTCACAGATGAGCAGAAGGCACACTATGAGATGACTCAGCCAGGTTTCAACACTTGGATGATCAACTTGAAGGCATTCAAGTGCAACTAGCTGAGCTCTATTACAACAACAAGTGATCCTATTCTAAGTCTTTATCTTTTATATGTTGTTGAACAATTTGGAATTAATCTGTACTGTTTTTTTTCTGCACTGGTTTTAGTTGTTTTGTGGTTTGTAATGAACCTCTATGGTTTATTGGTTTTATTTGAACTGTTATGTATGGCTATTATTTTTTCTGTGGTATTTTGTGCTCCCATTCTGTTTGATGAATCCAAAGGGGGAGAAGAATAGCCTGGTACAGAACAGCCTAAGAATAGCCTGGTACAGTTCTGCAGATGATATTCACAGTGGCTGCTGATATGATTCAGATGTTAAATCTGCAGGTATATCATTCTAAATCTGTTGTTCTGCTTTAACACCTGTTTTCTTTGTATATAGTTCTGTACAATTTGGTCATGATCTTTCTTCAAAGATGTGCAAAGCAAAGGGAATTTGTCTCCATCAACAGGGGGAGATTGTTGAAGCTGGAGGAAGCTTCTTCCCTACCAAGACTTGATGTGTGTTTGATGAAGAAAATGGCTTGAGTGCTTTGAAGATTGTAATAGGCTTTTAGATTCATTTGTAATTAGGCTTGTAAGTGTGTATGATTGCCTTTTGCTGTGTAACCTATCCTAGATGCCTAACCAAGTCTAGATCAAGCACATGATGTGGTTAAATGGTTTTTGAAAAGCCTTTTGAAATGTTTTTAACAGTTTTAAAACAGTACACAAATAAATCTGTTTTATGGAGAAAGAATCTGTTTATTTCTTCTCTGTTGAAAAGGCTTTCGTTAAATAGTTTTGAAAGCTTTTTAAAATGTTTTTAACAGTTTTAAAACAGTACACAAATAAATCTGTTTTATGGAGAAAGAATCTGTTTATTTCTTCTCTGTTAAAAGGCTTTTCTAAATTTCTGTTAAGGCACCAAGGGAAAGCTCAGTTCGTTATTTCAGTTAAGCTGAGCTGGCCTGTGTGTTATACTTTAATCTGTTTTACTGTGAAAGAACAGGTTTATTCCTTGGTGAGTTGAAAGGTTTTTCACAAGTTAGTTAGGGCTCCAAAGGTACCACTCAGACAGTTATTTCTGTTAAGCTGGGTTGGCAGTTTTCACAAAATAAATCTGTTAAGTTCAAAAATGAATCTGTTGTTTTCTTAACTGCTTTTCAACTGTTTTTTGAAAAGAAGTTAGAAACTGTTTTCTATATAAAGAAAAGTCCATCTCACATGAATCAGTGCTGAGGAATTACGCTTTTGACAGAGATCAAACAATTTCCATGTGAGAAGAAGGATTGAAAGAGTTTTTGAAAGGTTTTCCAAAGAGATTTTCAAGTGTGCTTGTTCTAGGAAACCTTTGATCTTGGTGAAGGTGCTGGTGCAGTTCTGCAGCAAATTGAACTACTGGTTTTGAGTTCTTGCATCTTCCTTTCAGGTGTAATCTTTCCTTTATTCTGTTTTGTAAAGGTGTAGGTGTTAGTCACTCCTTGATAGGGTTTCTTGGAGTGCAAGGTGTGCTGAAATAGGGTTTTTCAGCATTGTGTGTGGTGTTCTTGTAGTGTTCAAGAACTGCTGGTTTTGTAAGTGATTGGTACTGTTTTTAGTGAATTCCACCTTGGGGTAAGGTGAGACTGGATGTAGCTCTGTATGAGTGAACCAGTATAAAAACGTGTGTATCTTGTATTCTCATCCCTGCACTCTTTTCTGGTTTTTTGCTTAATTCTGTCAAGAACTAAATCTGTTCTTTTGAAATTGAATCTGTTAATTCTGGGTTAAGTGAAAACTGTTCTTCCTGATTTGTTAAAGTTTTCTGATCATAAACAAGGTTGCTGCATATAATGGTGTAAGTGGATTGTGAACAAACTGACCATTCATTAAAACCTAAGAAAGGATCATACTTCTTGAAATCTTGTGTTGTGTAATTTTTGGTTGATTTCTAAGCATAGTTGTATCCTTCATCCTCACTATATTAAGCTGATCTGGTTCTGTCATAATTCTCTGTTGATCACAATTTTACATTGAACAAAATTCAAATTGTGCCAAGACTGCTCTGAAGAATCAATCTGTTTCATGTAAAAACAATCTGTTCTTTTTGCCTCTGGAATACTGAAAAATTGTGTGTTCTTGCGAAAATTTTATAAGCTCAATTCACCCCTCCCCTCTTGAACTTAGACACTAATAGACCCAACACCTTTGCCTCCTTTGAAGTGGTGCATGTGCCCAGGGAGCAGAATGCCCGAGCTGACTTGCTAGCTAAGCTCGCCAGTTCAGGCAAGGGGGGTAGACAGAGGACGGTGATTCAAGAAACTCTGAAGACGCCGAGAGCATTTGTGGTAGATCACCTGGTTCTTCAGATAAGCAAGTCGATGGAGAAAGCAGCGAGAAGTCATAAGTCCCTGACGCAAGAAACTTTGAGATCGCCGAGAATTAGAGCATGTCGAGGAGAGAAGGTGAAGATGACGCAGGTCTGCGCTATCCATGAGCCAGACACCTGGATAACACAATACAAGCGATGCCTGGCAGATGGCCTTCTCCCACTGGATCCGACAGAGGCTAGGAAGGTAAAGAAAAATTCTAGCAAGTACACATTGATTGATGGCGATCTGTACAGGTTTGGGTTCACTCACCCACTCCTGGAATGCGTACATGGCGAGAAGTGCACGAGAATCATGGCAGAGCTCCACGAAGGTATATGCGGAAGCCACGTCGGGGGTCGAGCTCTGGCCGCGAGGACTCTCCGTGCAGGGTACTACTGGCCATCGATGAGAGAAGACTGCAAGAAGTATGCCCAATGTTGCAAACAATGCCAACAGCACGCCGATTGGCACAAGGCACCTCCCGAGGAGTTGAAGTCGATCTACAGCCCTTGGTCGTTTCATACTTGGGGAATCGACATCCTGGGACCATTTTCGCTGGCGATCAGGAAGATGAAGTACTTGGTGGTGGCGATTGAGTATTTCACCAAGTGGATCGAAGCAGAGCCAGTGGCCCAGATCACCGCACACAAGATCGAAGGTTTCGTGTGGAAGAATATTGTGTGCCGGTTTGGAGTGCCCAAGCGCCTGGTGTCAGACAATGGGACTCAGTTTGCAAGCCACTTGTTGAAGAAGCTGTGCGAAGGGGTGGGAATTCAACAAGTGTTTGCATCCATCGAGCACCCTCAGACGAATGGCCAGGTGGAGTCAGCTAATCGGGTGTTGCTGAGAGGTTTGAAGAGAAGACTAGAGAAAGCCAAAGGAAGCTGGGCTGAGGAGGTACCCCGTATAGTCTGGGCGTACCACACCACCGAGCAGTCAGGAACCCATGAGACCCCGTTCAGCTTGGTCTATGGGTGTGATGCAATGATTCCAGAAGAGATCCAGGAGAGCTCGCCGAGATTCCAAAATTTTGTAGAGGAAGACTCGAATGAAGAGAGAAGGTTGAACCTGGATCTACTGGATGAGGTCAGGGAAGAGGCAAGATTGAAGGCTGAAGCGGTGAAGAGAAGGATTGAACGAAGATACAACTCGAAGGTGATGCCAAGACAGTTTAGAGAAGGCGACCTGGTGATGAGGAAAGCCCACCAGTACGAGATGGAGAATAAACTGTCGCCCAAGTGGACGGGGCCGTTCAGAATAACCGAGGCGCTCGGGAACGGCGCCTACCGCTTAGAGACATTGGAAGGAGGGGCGATTCCTCGCACTTGGAACGCCACGCACCTGAAGTTGTATTACAGTTAAGAAGCCTTGTAAGTAAAGACAAACACGAAGTTATATTACAATGTCTCTGTTAAAGGGGGCACTCTTTTTTCCCTAAGGAGGGTTTTTAATGAGGCCACCCAATAAAGAGAAGTTTTCGAAGTACAAGTTGTTTTAGATTGCGTGCCTGTTGTTTTCAGAAAGTTTTGAAGAAAGACCTTGTCACTTGTATGTGGCTTAAGGCAAGTTAAAGATATATTGCATGCTTTCTAAAGAGTTTTAAGTCCTCATCGTCTTTCGGCGATCGGAGGCACCAGTTAAAAGTTTTAAGTCCTCATCGTCTTTCGGCGATCGGAGGCACCAGTTGAAAGTTTTAAGTCCTCATCGTCTTTCGGCGATCGGAGGCACCAGTTAAAAGTTTTAAGTCCTCATCGTCTTTCGGCGATTGGAGGCACAAGTTAAAGTTAAAGTCCTCATCGTCTTTCGGCGATCGGAGGCACCAGCTAAAAGACCTCAACGCCCTCGCGCGTCCTGAGGCGAGTTAAAGACCTCCTCGCCGTCGAGCGAGTGCAGGCGAGGAAGAGCGAAAAGTCCTCAGTGTTTCTGGGGCGAGGAGATGTAACCCCTGGGGCAATGTAGAGGCACCAGTGAAAAGGCCTCAGTGTTTCTGGGGGCGAGAAGATGTAACCCCCGGGGCAATGTAGAGGCAAGTAAAAGACCTTCTCGCCTATGAGCGAGTTCAGGCAAGTAAAAGACCTTCTCGCCTATGAGCGAGTTCAGGCAAGGTAAAATCCTTCTCGTCTCGAACGAGTTCAGGTATGGTGTTAAGGGTGGACGAAGTTTGGAAGGTGGCTAAGGTAGGTTCGAAGAGAACGCCTCGCCACCCGGTCTTTTGTCCTGAAGTTCAGGAAGGTAGAGAAGGATCCGAAAGGCGCCTCTACCCCAGATAAAAGAACAATGGCCAAGGCATGAAGCAGATCGGGTGAAGCAGTACTTTAAGCCGGTAGTTGAGTTGAAGTTCGTTGCTTGAAGAGTAATTTTACCCTAAGGTTAATTGCCTTAAGATTACGAGTTGTTAAAGCGATTATTGTTTGAAGTTGAAATGGTTCGAAACAGTTAAGTACAAGATCGTGCCTACGGAATTACTAAGTTATTCCTCTGAAGTAAATTGCGCAAGGGAAGTTAAAGCAGCAAAGGAAGTTACAAGAGGAAATGCAAAGGTAATTTCGTTGAAATAAGTATCAGTTCAAAAACACGTATACAGGAAAGTATGGAGTTTTTACAATTGCATACAAAGAAAAAGCATAAAGGTGGTGGATGAGGGGAAATTGATCAGTCTTCGACGGGAACCACCTTCCCATCCACCACCTCGTTGTTTAGGGACACCATGCTGAGATCCAGATCGGGGAACAAGCATGCAAACTGTTCCCGTGCAGCCGCGAATCCAGCAGCCAGACTTTGGGCAGAACTCAGATTAAGTTCTTCAATCTGTTTCTGGAGTTCTTCAGTTTGTTCCTTCAGCCCCTTATTCTGCTGCTCCAGCTCTTCGACTTGCTTCTTGAGTTTTTCGTTGGTCTCTTGAGCCTGGAGAAGGTCTTCAGCAACCTTCTTGGATTCTGCTTGCACTTGGCCCAATTCAGCAGCGATCTTCCCCTTCTCTTTGTTGGCCTCGGCAAGCTCAGCCATGGCGTCGTCCCTCGCCTTTTCCACCTTTCCCAGGAAGATCTCCCGATCAGCGGACCTCTGCTCCAGTTTCTTCACCTTGGCGGCGTCAGTTTTTATCAAGGCTTCTAGGTCAGCCACCTTAACGCGATAAGGCACAATCTTGCTTTCCAGCTCAATCTTCTCTTGAGCCAGAAGCTGCACCTTGTGGCGAAGATCGGTGGCCTCCTTGCGCGCCAACCGGAGCTCGGTGCTCATCGCATCTTCTACTCCGGAGTATTCAATCTCCGCGAGTGTCAGATTGAAGGACAACTTCTCCACCTCAACCCTCATAGTGCTATTCTCAGTTCTAAGGTTGAAGAGGTCATCCTGGAGCTTCCTGGTGGAGCTCTCCACAGCTCTAGTTATGATGGTGGGGATGTCTTCTGCTATCGTCTTCAGCTTGGCAGATAAAGGCTCCCACATCCTCGTGACCTCAAGAGGGAGGTTTGCTGCTTGTAGAGGCGCCGGGTGGGCCTGTTGTTGGTTTTCGTCGCCACCTTCTTTAGTTGGTTCTTCAGTAGGCGCTTCTGGGCGTGGTGGCGACGTCGGGGATTCGGTAATCAGAATTGGAGAGGTATGGGCAACCTCATCCCCGATTGGAGCAACGTCTGCGGCTGAGGCATTTGAAGGAGGACCCCCTCCAACTATTGCACAAGGTGTGGAGGCGCTCGGGGGGTCCTCCATGAAGTTTGGCTCGGGGGCCTCAACCGTAGATGGCGCGGATGCCAATGGAATGGCTTGGACTGGTGAAGCAGGAGTTGATGGAGGTGGCAATGATGGAGGAGGGGCAGGCATGGATGGCGGTGTTGATGCTGGAAGAGGGGGTGGTGCAGATGGTGAAGAAGGTGCCACCCTCTTCCTCTTCGTAACAAGGCCATCTTCAGTGGCCTCGTCGTCTTCCTCCTCCTCCTCGTGGACTACCTGGGGGGTTTTCCTCTTGGGTCTTTTGAGGACAAGTTTCTTGCGTTGAGCGGCGGGTTAGACATCGGAAGGAGCTGGGCCCTTGGGTGGCGATCGGCCCTGTGCGGCGGCGATCTCCACCACAGAATTTGGCACTGTTTGGGAACCCGTTGCCAACCCGTGGATTCGGGCGAGCGCCCTTAATTCAGCAAGCTTGCCCTGGTCCAACATGTTATCTGCATGGAGCAAAAATGCATGGGTTAGTTCAGAGAGAAGATAAATGCATAAGGCAGTATGCAACAGCAAAGCAGATAAAGGGTGCAGAAAAATAAAACCAAAGTCTTGCGCACAACGCGCAAGACGCCCAGAAACAGTTAACAGAAGTAAGTATTAAAACAAGAACTTAAGCATTCTAACCTATTCGAATTTCGAGTTGGTCCTCGAAGAACTCGAAGCAGATAAGTGTGGTGGTGAGGAAGGTGATGTTGGCGTCTGCCACACTCTTCCAGAAAAAACAGAGATCTCTATCCAAAGCGCCCATGCTATCAGGACTTCTGGGTCTCCTGAAGCAGCTTTTGGACTCTTTGTTCCCCTTGTTTACCCAATACAAGGGGAAACCGTCGAGCAGCGACGCGTCTTTCTCGTTGGGGCGTATCTGGACAAATTTGCCCTTCCAGTCTTTATAGGATTGCTGGAAGATGGAGAGGATTGATCTCCCAGCAATCCCATTCAAGCTTACCCACAGGCGGTCTCCTGGGTGCTTGGCTTCGAAGAGAAATAAGAATACATCTACAGATGCTGGCAACCCCAGATGGTCGCACATGACTTGGAACGCTCGCACGAACGCCCAACTGTTGGGATGAAGCTGGGCGGCGGCGATGTTGAGCTCAGTGAGAAGCTCCCTCTCAAAGCGGGTGAAGGGAAACCTGAGTTTCACCTTCTTGAATAGGGTTGTGTAGACGAAACAGAAGGCTCCACCGGTGTTTGCCTTGTCGTCAGCACAAAGTGGCAGGCCAGGGGGGCAAGGTAGCATTGTCATCTTCTCATCGTGCTCCTTGTGGAATGATTGGTGAGGCTCATCCCCCTTCGTCAGTCGCAGAACTGCCCCCGCAGTGTTCACAGAAGATGTTTCCCCCAACAGGGTCGAGTTGGCCCAAGGGTATAGTTTTTTGAAGTCTGGTGGGGGGACGGAGGCTCCTCCGGTGACAGGCGGAGCAGCCTGGGCCAGGTTGGGGCGGGAAGGTGCAGGCCTCTCAGCCTGAGAAGACGAAGCGCCACGTACTCGCGGTGGGTCGTGTGCTTGTGAAGAGGGGTTTCGTGATGAAGGAGGAGGATTTGGGGTGATCTTTGAGCGAGTCATTGTTGAAGCTGCAAAGGAAGAAGAAAAGGAAAAATGATCAGGGGTCACAGAGGCTGACTCGATCATGGAAGAAAGGTGAAAACGAACGAACGTAGGTTCGTTGTGACGTTGACAGAGCCCTAAGTTACGAAGAAGGAGAAATCGCAAAAACAACCCACAACGTATGCACCAGACAGTTACAGGATGATGCGAATCGGTTAAAATGCAGGAAAAACCAGCAGAAGAAGGAAAGGAGGTACCTTTTGATGATCAGGAAGACGATGAAGGATGCTGGTGATTCAGAATGTTGAAGAACGCTGAGAGCTTTTTTGCAGAAGAGAGTTGGAGCGTTTGAGGATACGAAGAAAAGTGATGGAACAGTGGAGTGAAAATGGGTTTAAGGGTTTTTCGAAATGGGTTTGGGAAGCGCAAACGTTAACTGAAGGTAGCCGTTGATGAAGCCACGTGTCGAACGATGGAGAATGTTTGGTGGAGCGTCAGAGAGGTAGAAAGTACAACCGCTTGGAATTCTGCGTCAGTGCCACGTAGGTCGGTGTTGACGTGACTCTTTCAGTCTTTTCGCTGGACAAGTCTTCGCTTAAGACTGGGGGGCTTGTGTACCGCCCTGACAGTCGGAGGTGATGACGTGGCATCCAGCTACAGTATAGGCGTGTTGACAAGGCGCCAGGTTGGCAGAAGAGGAGGAAGTCGGGGGGCTCGTGAAGTCGCTAGTTATTAAGTTGGCGTGTTCCGATCTCCAGCATACCAGAACCGGCGATCACCGGGTTAAAGATGAAGTCGCCAGATGTAAACTCAGGCGACCAAATGATTGGAGATCGCCAGAGCAAGCACATCGCCAGAGATGAAGGTGGTGCAGATTATGAAGGCGGCCGGCGAGACCACAGGGAAGGTGTACGAAGGCACCCTAACTCGCCAGTTCCAGTAGAGATCGCACTCCCAAGTTAGCTATGCACTGGGCAGTACCATGCATAAGTAACTTGGCCAAAAAGAGAGTCAGAAGCAACGCCCAAGCCAAGGAGGCTCCAGATGATGGCACGTGTACGACTGGACGCGAGCCACGTGTCCAGGTCTGTAACTGCCAGGAGAGAGAAAGTGACCAGGTATATAAGAGTTCTCAACGAACTTTCTGAGGTACGCACGTTCAGATTATACTCTTTACGCTTGCGAGTTCTAGAGCTTACTGTGAGAGAGAACATTGCACGGTTCCTTGAGATTTCTTGAGTGTTCTTGCTCTTAGTATTTGGTGGTTCGGTCACTAACTTGGGCGTTGGAGTGCAATCGGCCGCAGCGGCGCCGCTTTGTTCTTTTGCAGGTTCTTGAGGTGGATCTTGAAGAAGGACGGAGGTTTGAAGCGGTGCACACGTCGATCCTTTGACGAGGCAAGTTCAAACGTTATGGTCAACAGGCAGGATCAACTTCTTTCTGAGCATTATCAGCTTTCAACACAGATCATTTGACCAAGATTCTCTCTTTTAGATTGATCTGCAACAGATAGAAATTCAAAAAAGCAATTAAATCAATTTCATCACAGTGCTGTCAGACCCAAAACAATCGGTTGTTTCGAAGAGACAATCGGTTATTTTTCTGCAGCAGTTAAAACTTGATTTTTGAAATTTTAACCGTAAGCAGAAGCAGATTAAATCAGATACCATTGATTAAAAGAAAATTAATCACAAGATAGAACTTTGAAACAGAGATTGAGAACAAATAAAGGAAAGTCTTATCCTTGTGTTGATTCTTCAATGAGCCAATTGCTTGTTGATCAAGAAAACTCCTTTTCATTGTTTTGTTCTTTTGCATAGCATTGATTCAGCTTCAATGACTACCTTTTTCTTCAACAGCTTGATCAGATGGCTCAGTTCTTCTTTTTCTCTTTATTTTTCCTGCATAAACGATTTCAAGTAGCAAGATTTGGTCCCCTAACAAATTTGGGTCCATTTGACTTTACTTTGCTGTTAGAAACATCACATCCCTTAGGAATCCATTTCATAAAACCTTTAGGAACATAATATTTTCTAATTTTACAGAATCTAACAGAGTGGCCTTTCTTCATGCAGTAAAAGCATGTAACAACCAGTTGTTTCGTCTTAACAATCGGTTGTTTTTATGATTTTCTTAAAAAACTTTTTGAAAACCTATCTTGCTTGTTCTGTGGATTGAAGCCTAAACCAGCTTTTCCAAAATCACAGCTTTCAGATGCCAAGACATTTTCAAAGTTTGATTTCCCCTTTGAAAGCTTGTCCACAGTTTCAACAAGATAGTGAACCTTTTTCTCAAGATTTTCACAATTTATGCAAATGAGAGTATCACACTGGCAAGAGGCATTTTTGAAATGATTTTCCAATTTTTCAAAATCATTTTTTGCTTTTCTCAGATCCTCTTCAAGTGATTTAACTTTCTTTTCAAGCCCATTGTTAAGATCTTTCAATCGGTTGTTTGAAAGAACCAATCTATTAGCTTCATCATGTGTTTCTTGAAAAGCTTTGATCCTGCCGGCAACTCGAACGTGGAGGAATCGCTTCACAGCACTCTTGGTCCCGCCTACGCGACTGGCGTTTTCTACAGGATCACCCTCAGAACCTTCTCTTGGATCTCCAAACGTGACCTGCAAAACACACAGACGACGCCTCTAGCGGCCGTTTGCACTCCGACGATCAAGTTAGTCCACAGAACCACCAAAGACTAGAAAACTAGTAGTGTGTGTGAAAAACTCTTGCTCTCTGTTTTTCGTCCTCCTCACTCTCACCCTGATTCTCTCTTTTATCTCTCTTTCCCTGCTTCTGGGCATAACAGAATTCTGTTATGCTTTTCGTGGCACTGGCGCAGAATTCCAAGCGGTTGTACTTTCTGCTCCTCTGACGCTCCACCAAACATTCCCCATCGTTCGACACGTGGCTTCATCAACGGTTACCTTCAGTTAACGTTTGCGCTTCCCAAACCCATTTCGAAAAACCCTTAAACCCATTTTCGCTCCACTGTTCCATCACTTTTCTTCGTATCCTCAAACGCTCCAACTCTCTTCTGCAAAAAAGCTCTCAGCGTTCATCAACATTCTTCATCGCCTTCCTGATTATAAAAAGGTACTTCCTTTCCTTCTTCTACTGGTTTTTCCTGCATTTTAACCGATTCGCATAATCCTTTAACTGTCTGGTGCATACGTTGTGGGTTGTTTTTGCGATTTCTCCTTCTTCGTAACTTAGGGCTCTGCCAACGTCACAACGAACCTACGTTCGTTCGTTTTTCACCTTTCTTCCATGATCGAGTCAGCCTCTGTGAACCCTGATCATTTTTCCTTTTCTTCTTCCTTTGCAGCTTCAACAATGACTCGCTCAAAGATCAGCCCAAATCCTCCTCCTTCATCACGAAACCCCTCTTCACAAGCACACGACCCACCGCGAGTACGTGGCGCTTCGTCTTCTCAGGCTGAGAGGCCTGCACCTTCCCGCCCCAACCTGGCCCAGGCTACTCCGCCTATCACCGGAGGAGCCTCCGTCCCCCCACCAGACTTCAAAAAACTATACCCCTGGGCCAACTCGACCCTGTTGGGGGAAACATCTTCTGTGAACACTGCTGGGGCAGTTCTGCGATTGACGAAGGGGGATGAGCCTCACCAATCATTCCACAAGGAGCACGATGAGAAGATGACAGTGCTACCTTGCCCCCCTGGCCTGCCAGTTTGTGCTGACGACAAGGCAAACAACGGCGGACCCTTCTGCTTTGTCTACACAACCCTGTTCAAGAAGGTGAAACTCAGGTTTCCCTTCACCCGCTTTGAGAGGGAGCTTCTCACCGAGCTCAACATCGCCGCCGCCCAGCTTCATCCCAACAGCTGGGCGTTCGTGCGAGCGTTCCAAGTCATGTGCGACCACCTGGGGTTGCCAGCATCGGTGGATGTCTTCTTATTTCTCTTCGAAGCCAAGCACCCAGGAGACCGCCTGTGGGTAAGCTTGAATGGGATTGCTGGGAGGTCGATCCTCTCCATCTTCCAGCAATCCTATAAAGACTGGAACGGCAAATTCGTCCAGGTGCGTCCCAATGACAAAGACGCTTCCTTGCTCGACGGTTTCCCCTTGTATTGGGTAAACAAGGGGAACAAAGAGTCCAAAAGCTTCTTCAGGAGACCCAGAAGTCCTGATAGCATGGGCGCTTTGGACAGAGATCTCTGTTTTTTCTGGAAGAGTGTGGCAGACGCCAACATCACCTTCCTCACCACCACACTTATCTGCTTCGAGTTCTTCGAGGACCAACTCGAAATTCGAATAGGTTAGAACGTTTAAGTTCTTGTTCTAATACTTACTTCTGTTAACTGTTTCTGGGCGTCTTGTGCGTTGTGCGCAAGACTTTGATTTTATTTTTCTGCACCCTTTATCTGCTTTGCTGCATATTGCCTTATGCATTTATTTTGCTCTCTGAACTAACCCATGCATTTTTGCTCTATGCAGATAATATTTTGGGCCAGGGCAAGCTCGCTGAACTGAGGGCGCTCGCCCGAACCCACGGGTTGGCATCGGGTTCACAAACCGTGCCAAACTCTGTGGTGGAGATCGCCGCTGCTCAAGGCAGATCGCCACCCAGGGGCCCGACTTCCTCTGAGGCCCAACCCGCCAACCAAAGAAAGAAGCTTTTCCTCAGGAAACCCAAGAGGAAAGCTCCCCAAGTAGTCCATGAGGAGGAAGAGGAAGACGACGAGGTAACAGAAGATGGACTGATTACGAAGAGGAAGAGGGTGGCACCTTCTTCTCCACCTGCTCCACCCCCTCTTCCAACATCAACGCCGCCGTCTACGCCTGCTCCTCCTCCATCATTGCCACCTCCTCTAGCTCCTGCTTCACCAGTCCAAGCCATTCCATTGGCATCTGCGCCACCTGCGGTTGAGGCCCCCGAGCCAAACTTCATGGAGGACCCCCCCGAGCGCCTCCACACCTTGTGCAACAGTTGGAGGGGGTCTTCCTTCAAATGCCTCAGCCGCAGATGTTGCTCCAATCGGGGATGAAGTCGCTCATGACTCCCCAATCTTAATTACTGAGTCCCCGACGTCGCCACCTCGCCAAGAAGCACCTGCTGATCAACCTACTAAAGAAGGTGGCGGCGAGAGCCAACAACAGGCCCAACCGGCGCCTCCACAGGCAGGTCTCTCCACCGAGGTTAAGAGGATGTGGGAGCCTTTCTCTGCTAAACTGAAGATGATGGCAGAAGACTTCCCCACCATTATCTCTAGAGCTGTGGAGAGCTCCACCAGGAAGCTCCAAGACGACCTCTTCAACCTTCGAACTGAGAATAGCACTATGAGGGTTGAGGTGGAGAAGTTGTCCTTCAATCTGACACTCGCGGAGGTTGAACACTCCCGAGTAGAAGATGCGATGAGCACTGAGCTCCGGTTGGCGCGCAAGGAAGCTACCGACCTCCGCCATAAGGTACAACTCTTGGCTCAAGAAAAAATCGAGCTGGAGAGCAAGATCGTGCCTTATCGCGTCAAGGTGGCTGACCTGGAGGCTCTCATAAAAACTGACACCGCCAAGGTGAAGAAACTGGAGCAAAGGTCAGCTGATCGGGAGATCTTCCTGGGAAAGGTGGAAAAAGAAAGGGATGACACCATGGCGAAACTTGCTGAAGCCAATACAGAGAAGGAAAAGATCGCTGCTGAACTGGGCCAAGTGCAAGCAGAATCCAAGAAGGTTGCTGAAGACCTTCTCCAGGCTCAAGAAATCAACGAAAAACTCAAGAAGCAAGTTGACGAGCTGGAGCAGCAGAACAAGGGGCTGAAGGAACAAACTGAAGAACTCAAGAAACAGATTGAAGAGCTTAATCTGAGTTCTGCCCAAATTCTGGCTGCTGGTTTTGAAGCTGCACAGGAACAGTTCGCATGCTTATTTCCTGATCTGGATCTCAGCATGGTGTCCCTCAACAACGAGGTGGTGGATGGGAAGGTGGTTCCCGCCGAAGACTGATCAATTTCCTCCATCCACCACCTTTATGCTTTCTCTTTGTAATGAACTTTCTTCTTTTTCTGTTTACGTACCCCGAACTGATATTTACTTAATGAAATTGCCTTTTTATTTCTTCCTGTAACTTCTTTGCCTTCTTCAACTTCCCTTGCGCAATTTACTTCAGAGAAATGACTTAGTAATTTCGTAGGCACGATCTTGTACTTAACTGTTTCGAACCATTTCAACTTCGAATAATAATCACATTAACAACTTGTAATCTTAAGGTAATTAACCTTAGCGCAAAATTACTCTTCAAGCAACGAACTTTAACTCAACTATTGGCTTAAAACGTCGCTTCACCCAATCTGCTTCATCAAAACGGGTCTTTAACTTTCTCGCCCCTGTTTGGACTTTTTCTGGTCGCCAAAGACTCTTGGTGATATCAGCTTCTTCCTGGCCTCATACCTTGGCCATTGTTCTTTATCTGGGGTAGAAGTGCCTTTCGGATCCTTCTCTACCTTCCTGAACTTCAGAACAAAAGACCGGGTGGCTAGGCGTTCTCTTCGAACCTACCTCAACCACCTTCCAAACTTTGTCCACCCTTAACACCATACCTGAACTCGTTCGAGACGAGAAGGATTTTACCTTGCCTGAACTCGCTCATCGGCGAGAAGGTCTTTAGCTCGCCTGAACTCGCTCATAGGCGAGAAGGTCTTTTACTTGCCTCTACATTGCCCCGGGGGTTACATCTTCTCGCCCCCAGAAACACTAAGGACTTTTCACTGGTGCCTCTACATTGCCCCAGGGGTTACATCTCCTCGCCCCCAGAAACACTGAGGACTTTTCACTGGTGCCTCTACATTGCCCCAGGGGTTACATCTCCTCGCCCCCAGAAACACTGAGGACTTTTCGCTCTTCCTCGCCTGCACTCGCTCGACGGCGAGGAGGTCTTTAACTCGCCTCAGGACGCGCGAGGGCGTTGAGGTCTTTTAGCTGGTGCCTCCGATCGCCGAAAGACGATGAGGACTTTAACTTTAACTTGTGCCTCCGATCGCCGAAAGACGATGAGGACTTAAAACTTTAACTGGTGCCTCCGATCGCCGAAAGACGATGAGGACTTTAACTTTAACTTGTGCCTCCGATCGCCGAAAGACGATGAGGACTTAAAACTTTAACTGGTGCCTCCGATCGCCGAAAGACGATGAGGACTTAAAACTTTTAACTGGTGCCTCCGATCGCCGAAAGACGATGAGGACTTAAAACTCTTTAGAAAGCATGCAATATATCTTTAACTTGCCTTAAGCCACATACAAATGACAAGGTCTTTCTTCAAAACTTTCTGAAAACAACAGGCACGCAATCTAAAACAACTTGTACTTTGAAAACTTCTCTTTATTGGGTGGCCTCATTAAAAACCCTCCTTAGGGAAAAAAGAGTGCCCCCTTCAACTGTTTTAACAGAGACATTGTAATATAACTTCGTGTTTGTCTTTACTTACAAGGCTTCTTAACTGTAATACAACTTCAGGTGCGTGGCGTTCCAAGTGCAAGGAATTGCCCCTCCTTCCAATGTCTCTAAGCGGTAGGCGCCGTTCCCGAGCGCCTCGGTTATTCTGAACGGCCCCGTCCACTTGGGCGACAGTTTATTCTCCATCTCGTACTGGTGGGCTTTCCTCATCACCAGGTTGCCTTCTCTAAACTGTCTTGGCATCACCTTCGAGTTGTATCTTCGTTCAATCCTTCTCTTCACCGCTTCAGCCTTCAATCTCGCCTCTTCCCTGACCTCATCCAGTAGATCCAGGTTCAGCCTTCTCTCTTCATTCGAGTCTTCCTCTACGAAGTTCTGGAATCTCGGCGAGTTCTCCTGGATCTCTACTGGAATCATTGCATCACACCCATAGACCAAGCTGAACGGGGTCTCGTGGGTTCCTGACTGCTCGGTGGTGTGGTACGCCCAGACTATACGGGGTACCTCCTCAGCCCAGCTTCCTTTGGCTTTCTCTAGTCTTCTCTTCAAACCTCTCAGCAACACCCGATTAGCTGACTCTACTTGGCCATTTGTCTGAGGGTGCTCGACGGATGCAAACACTTGTTGAATTCCCACTCCTTCGCACAGCTTCTTCAACAAGTGGCTTGCAAACTGAGTCCCATTGTCCGACACCAGGCGCTTGGGCACTCCAAACCGGCACACAATATTCTTCCACACGAAACCTTCGATCTTGTGTGCGGTGATCTGGGCCACTGGTTCTGCTTCGATCCACTTGGTGAAATACTCAATCGCCACCACCAAGTACTTCATCTGCCTGATCGCCAGCGGGAATGGTCCCAGGATGTCGATTCCCCAAGTATGAAACGGCCAAGGGCTGTAGATCGACTTCAACTCCTCGAGAGGCGCCTTGTGCCAATCGGCGTGCTGTTGGCATTGTTTGCAACATTGTGCATATCTCTTACAATCTTCTGTCATCGTTGGCCAGTAGTAACCTGCACGGAGAGTCCTCGCGGCCAGAGCTCGACCCCCGACGTGGCTTCCGCATATTCCTTCGTGGAGCTCTGCCATGATTCTCGTGCACTTCTCACCATGTACGCATTCCAGGAGTGGGTGAGTGAACCCAAACCTGTACAGATCGCCATCAATCAATGTGTACTTGCTAGAATTTTTCTTTACCTTCCTAGCCTCTGCCGGATCCAGCGGGAGAAGACCATCTGCCAGGCACCGCTTGTACTGTGTTATCCAGGTGTCTGGCTCATGGGTAGCGCAGACCTGCGTCATGTTCACCCTATCTCCCCGACACACTCTAATTCTCGGCGATCTCAACGTTTCTTGCGTTAAAGACTTGTGACTTCTTGCTGCTTTTTCCGTCGACCTGCTTATCTGAAGAACCAGGTGATCTGCCACAAATGCCCTCGGCGTCTTCAGAGTTTCTTGAATCACCGTCCTCTGCCTACCCCCTTGCCTGAACTGGCGAGCTTGGCCAGCAAGTCAGCTCGGGCATTCTGCTCTCTGGGCACATGCACCACTTCAAAGGAGGCAAAGGAACTCTTCAATTCCAGCACATACTCCAAGTAAGCCGCCATTTGTGGATCTTTAGCCTGGAACTCGCCTGTTACTTGTCCCGTGACTAGCAGCGAGTCACTCTTAGCCATCAACACCCTGGCTCCCATCTCTTTGGCCAGCAAAATCCCGGCGATCAGCGCCTCATATTCTGCTTGATTGTTGCTGGCTTTGAAGGCAAACCTCAAAGATTGTTCGATCAACACGCCGTTGGGTCCCTCCAAGATGACTCCAGCACCGCTACCCTGCTGGTTCGACGATCCATCCACCGAGAGTACCCAACGGAAGTCGTCCCCTTCAACTCGTGTCGCCTCAGATGAGAGCTCAACCACGAAATCTGCAAAGATTTGCCCCTTGATCGGGCCTCGGGGCTCATACTTAATATCAAGCTCTGACAGTTCGACTGCCCACTTCACCATCCTCCCAGCGACGTCAGGCTTCTTCAACACCTTCTGGATGGGCAAGTCAGTCATCACCAGAATCGTGAAGCTGTGGAAATAGTGGCGCAACCTCCTCGCCGAAAATACCACAGCCAGCGCAGCCTTTTCCAGGGCCTGATATCTCGTTTCGGGGCCCTGCAACACCTTACTAACAAAAGAAATAGGCTTCTGAGCCTGATCTTGATCCTGGGCGAGCACCGCACTCACCGCCCTCTCAGTTACAGCAAAATACAACCTGAGAGGGGTTCCCACCAGCAGTTTACACAGGACCGGCGGGCTCGCCAGATATTCCTTCAGCTTGACGAAGGCTTCCTCGCACTCCTTCGTCCAAGCAAACTTGTTATTCCTCCTTAGGCACTGAAAATAGGGATGGCCCTTTTCTCCGCTAGCTGACACGAAGCGAGACAGGGCTGCCATCCGACCTGTTAGCTGTTGAACCTCCTTCACCGTAGCTGGGCTCCTCATCGCCAAGATGGCGGCACACTTATCAGGGTTGGCCTCTATGCCTCTTTCAGTTAAGAGGAAACCCAAAAACTTTCTAGCCTCCACGCCGAAAATGCATTTCTCTGGATTCAGCTTCAATTTGAACTTGGCGATCGTCGTGAACAACTCCTCCAAGTCTGCAACGTGCTTGCCTTTCTCTGGCGAGGTCACGACCTTGTCATCGACGTACGCTTGCACATTCCTTCCCAGCATCGGCGCAAGTACTCGATCCATCAACCTCTGGTACGTGGCCCCCGCGTTCTTCAGCCCAAACGGCATCACCTTATAGCAGTAGCACGATCTCTCGGTCATGAAAGCGGTCTTCTCTTGATCCATGGGATGCATCTTGATCTGATTATACCCCGAGAAGGCATCCAGGAAGCTCAACAACTTACACCCTGCAGCACTGTCCACCAGGGCATCAATGCTTGGCAAAGGGTATGAGTCCTTCGGACAAGCTTTATTCAGATCGGTGAAATCGACGCACATGCGCCATTTCCCATTACTCTTCTTCACCAGCACGACGTTCGCCAGCCATTCAGGGTACTGGACTTCCCTGATGTGGCCTGCAGCGAGGAGTTTCTGTGTTTCGTCCCTAATCGCCTGCCTCCTCTCCTCGTTGAACTTTCTTCTTCTTCGTCGCACTGGTCTTACCAGGTTGTCCATCGCCAGATGATGGCACAAGAAGTCGAGATCGATCCCGGGCATGTCCGAAGCGGACCATGCAAACGCATCCAGATGCCGTTCTATCACCTTGGCGATCTGGTCCTGGAGCTCATCCTCCAGGGATCTTCCTAGCTTGAAGATCTTTCCCCCGATTTCTCTCTCGAGCCACTGCTCGACGGGTTTTGGTCTGGTCTCTCTGGCGATCACCGCCCTGGCGATTCTCAGTTCTCTCGCTTCCTCAGGGCGATCCCTGGCCTCTTCCTCCTCCAGACCAACGTTCCCTTCCCCTAGCTCAGCATCCACCATCTCCACGTCTCTTCCGGCGGTCTCTTCTATTTCCGTCGACCTGGGCTTCATACCGGGAGGCGGGGTGGTTGTCACGTAACTCACCGATCTTTTGGTTTTCAGGCTATTCTCATAGCACTTCTTCGCTTCTTTCTGATCGGATTTGATGGTGATCACCACCCCCTCCATAGATGGCAACTTCACCTTCATGTGCCGAGTTAACGGTATGGCACCTATCCTGTTGAGCGTGGGTCTTCCCAACAGGATGTTGTATGCTGAAGGGGCGTTTACAACAAGATATTTGATTTTTTCCGTTCTTGAACCCGCCACATCTGTAAACGTTGTCCTCAACTCTATGTACCCCCTGACCTCTACTTGGTCACCAGCGAAACCATACAAGCACCCTCCATAGGGCCTCAGCTGGTCAAGGGGCAACTCCAGCTGCGTGAAAGTCGGCCAAAACATCACGTCTGCCGAGCTTCCTTGGTCCACCAGCACCCTGTGGACCTTTCTTCCTGCTGTTATCAGCCGAATTACTATGGGATCGTTGTCGTGAGGCACAACATCCCTAAGATCTTGCTTGGTGAAGGTAATATCCACCTCCGGCGAGTGGTCTTCAAACATATCCACCGTCATCACAGACCTCGCGTACCTCTTCCTCTGTGATGCGGTGCATCCACCTCCTGAGAAACCCCCTGCAATGGTGTGGATCTCTCCATGCGTAGGCATCTCGTGCTGCTGAGCCTCAGCACCTGCTGGTTGGGAGCTCGACGCGCCCCCCGTCCTTCTATCCAGCAAATAGTCGTTTAGGAACCCGCTCTTAACCAGATCGTCGAGCTGGTATCCTAATGCCAAGCACGAGTCCACTGTATGGCCAAAGCCCTGGTGAAACTCACACCAGGCGTCTGGCTTTGGTCCCAGCACCTTGTCGCCCACCTTTTCTGGCGCCTTCAACCTAGCAGATATATTGGGAATGGCGATCAGGTCCGCCAATCCCATGACAAACTTGTGCTTAGGCGGGCGATTGTATTCCCGGCGTGTTGGTTGCTGGCGTCCTTGGCCCCTGCCCTTGTTCTTCCTTGGATCATAGGGATGGCGAGTCCTCTGATCCCTTCTGGCCGCCGCTGTCTCCAGCACCCTTTGTGGTTGGATCCTGGTCTGGGCGCGTGGCCTAGCGGGAGCCACGCTTCCTCTCTTCTCGGCGACTTCGCTCTCGTCGGCGATGTGGGCCACCGCAAGTCGCCTAACCTCAGCAAACGTGGCGGGGTGAGCCCTGATCAATGCCTCGCAGAATGGTCCCGGCAGCACGCCCTTCTTAAATGCGTAGACCAGCATTTCTTCATCTTTGGCCGGCGATCTGACCATCTGTGCCCCAATGCGATTTAGGTAGTCCCTGAGGGACTCTCCCTGATATTGCCTTATATCAAACAAATCATAAGACACCCTGGGCAGTGCCTTATTCACAATGTACTGCTCGACGAAAATCTTCGAGAACTGTTGGAAATTGGTAATGTGACCGTTAGGCAGGCTCACAAACCATTCCAGCGCCGTTCCCTGGAGTGTGCTCACGAACATCTTGCAGTACACGGCGTCCGATCCCCCTGACAACATCATCTGCGTATGGAACGTGGTGAGATGAGCCTCAGGATCCTCCACGCCGGTGAAAACAGCCTTAACAGGAACCACGCTCGCAGGAATAGGCGTGTCAGTAATCGCCTGAGCGAAAGGCATAGGAAAAACACGAGGTGGCGACGACGGCGCAACCTCTTCAGCAGTAGAACGCCCTTGCTGCTCTTGAAGGGCTTGACGCAGCTCCTCAGTCACCTTGCTAAGCTCATCATTCCTGGCGCGAGAGGCGACCAGGTCCTCATGCATTCTCGCCTGTTCTATGCGCGAGGCTTCCACAGTTGCCTGCAACGAACGCATCATCTCTGCCATCTGCGCCATGGTCATGGCGGCAGCGCCTTCAGCAGCGACGGGCGCAACTGGACTTGAACGATTGCTTCTCATTTTTCTCATGAAACTTGGCGAATCACAGAATGCAGCGAACAACACTTACTTCAGCTACGATTGATTCAGCGATCAATCGATCAGAACCTCGCAAAACTTCGCAAAAACTCAAGAACACCGCGACTCCTCCAAAGAAACCTGCAACTCCACCAGAAACCACCGCTTCTCCTACGGATAACACAACGAGCCAGAGAACTCAAACTTCACCGAACAAATCTCGCGTAAACAGCAGAAAGCCTCACTTCACCGAACAAAAATCCGAACGAACGGTGGAAAACGTGAAATCACTGAACAAATCTCAAACGAACAGCGAACAGTGGTTGCACCAGCACACAACCACGTAGAAAACTACGAAAACCTCCAAGAACTCACGCTGTGGATGGGAACAGGTTTTACACGGCCCCACGGTGGGCGCCTGATGATCCTGCCAGTTGACCAGAACGTTGGAACCTGCCTCGTCAAAGGGTTGACGTGTGCACCGCTTCAAACCTCCGTCCTTCTTCAAGATCCACCTCAAGAACCTGCAAAAGAACAGAGCGGCGCCGCTGCGGCCGATCGCACTCCAACGCCCAAGTCAGTGACCGAACCACCAAATACTAAGAGCAAGAACACTCTAGAACTCTCAAGGAACCGTGCAATGTTCTCTCTCACAGTATGCTCAAAAACTCGCAAGCGTAAAGAGTATAATCTGAACGTGCGTACCTCAAAAGTTCGTTGGGGAACCCTTAAATACCTGGTTACTTTCTCTTCCTGGCAGTTACAGACTGGGACACATGGCTCGCATCCAGTCGTACACGTGCCATCATCTGGAGCCTCCTTGACTTGGGCGCTGCTTCTGACTTTCTTTCTGGCTAAGTTACTTATGCATGGTACTGCCCAGTGCATAGCTAACTTGGGAGTGCGATCTCTACTAGAACTGGCGAGTTAGGGTGCCTTCGTACACCTTCCCTGTGGTCTCGCCGGCCGCCTTCATAATCTGCACCACCTTCATCTCTGGCGATGTGCTTGCTTCTGGCGATCTCCAATCATTTGGTCGCCTGAGTTTACATCTGGCGACTTCATCTTTAACCCGGTGATCGCCGGTTCTGGTATGCTGGAGATCGGAACACGCCAACTTAATAACTGGCGACTTCACGAGCCCCCTGACTTCCTTCCCCTCTGCCAACCTGGCGCCTTGTCAACACGCCTATACTGTAGCTGGATGCCACGTCATCACTTCCGACTACCAGGGCGGTACAAGTGGATTCAATTTTTTTCAAATGGATGTTAAGAGTGATTTCCTCAATGGAATGAAGAAGTATATGTTGAACAACCACGGGGTTTTGAACATCATCAACATCCCAACCATGTATACAAGCTGAAAAAGGCCTTGTATGGGCTTAAGCAAGCTCCAAGGAAATGGTATGAGATGTTAGAATATATGGCCTTAAACGAGAGGGGGGGTGAATTGTTTAAGAAGGATTATTGAAAACTTTTAAGCTTAGAATGAAAATACTTCAGAAGAACCTTGATTAAGGATTCAGTTTTTCCAAAACAAACAGCAAAAGCACAAAGCTGGAAAAACAATCGGTTGTTTTAGCGAAACAATTGGTTGTTTATACCAGTTCCAAAATATTAAACTGAATTAAAGAGATAGGGATAGAGAAAAGGTACACAGTTGTTTATACTGGTTCACTCCACACAAGAGCTAGGTCCAGTCTTCTCAGAAACCCTGAGGATATCCACTAAGCAATCACCACTTGATCACTTACACCACAACCAAGAGAATGACCTTGAACACCTCAAGAAACACACTCTCCTTGGCCAACACTAAGATTGCTAATCTTGAACACCTCAAGAACACACAGCCAATCTCAGCAAAACACACACACGAATTGTTCAGCAGTTTACAAAAGATTACACGTGTTACAGATGGAAATCTGAAATCAATACAAGTAGAATCCCTATTCAGCACCTTGATCAATCTCTCAACTCTTTAGCAATCTCAGAATACTTTGAAAAACTCTTTTATGAAAAACTTTGTTTCAAGATTCTTAACATATCAAAACTGTTTTTCAGAATATTTCTAAGAATATAGTTTGTTATCAAATCTTAACAAACTCTTAATTGCATTTAAAACTGATTGGTCAAAGCATTTAATGACTGGAGCGTATTCAGTTAAAGCATTTAAAGCTCAGTCAAAGAAAACAGTTTTTCTGTTATGGTTTTAAAACAAACAATCGATTGTTTCCTCGAATCAATCGGTTGTTTTGTTACTTAACAAAATACACCATTCAAAAACAGTTTTCAAACTTTCTCAAAACACCTAAGTGTAAACAATCGGTTGTTTCGAAAAAACAATCGGTTGTTTCAACTTAGTTTGAAAATCAGTTTGCTTTGATAAAATTGAGATGCTAATTTCTTTGAGATTTAATCTAAGTGTTGATTACAACAAAGAACTACCCCAAAACAAGGCTAAACCCAGCACAGCAGCATCAAGCAGAGCAGAGGCTTCATCATCCTTCAAAGGATTTGGATTCTTCAAAACATTGAACACCACTTGATTCAACAATCTCCCCCTATTTGATGAAGACAAATCCCTGGTGCTTATGTTGTACTGATTAAATCTGAAGCAGTTCCTGCAGAGAAAGCATTCATACTATCCAAAGCTTCTTACAGCAGCAAGTTGGATTTCACTCATTAAGCATAATAAACAATCGGTTGTTTACATGAAACAATCAGTTGTTTCTATCAGCAGCAGCAGAAAGCAATTTTAAATTCAGAGATTTAAACATTTTATGCATATAAGACATAGATATACAAGAACCAATTATTGTCCCCCTATTTGTCTTCACAAATAGACTTTAACATGTATTAAAAACAAATTTAAGAGAGATTATTAAGATCAAGAATACCTAACTCATTTCTCAAGAAGAAAAAACTCTCTTTTGGCAAAGGCTTTGTGAAGATGTCAGCTAGCTGCAGTTTGGTCTCCACAAACTTCACTTCACAGTTCCCATTTTGCACATGATCTCTGATGAAATGATGTCTTATTTCAATATGTTTTATCCTTGAGTGCTGAATCTGATTTTTGGTAAGATTGATTGCACTTGTGTTATCACACATCAAGGGAACTTTCCTGATTTGTAAACTAAAATCTGCAAGTTGTTGCTTGAGCCATAGGATCTGTGCACAACAGCTACCTGCAGCTATATATTCTGCCTCAGCAGTAGAGAGAGCAACACATGCTTGCTTCTTGCTATGCCATGAGATTAGGCTTGAGCCAAGAAGGTGACAAGTGCCACTTGTGCTTTTTCTATCTAGCTTGCAACCTGCAAAATCAGAATCTGAATAACCAATTAAATGTATAGGAGAATGAGAAGGATACCATAGTCATACAGAAGATGTTCCTTTGAGATATTTCAGAATCCTTTTTGCAGCTTTGAAGTGTGACTCCTTAGGATTTGCTTGATATCTTGCACATAGACACACCGCAAACATGATGTCCGGTCTACTTGCTGTGAGATAAAGCAATGATCCAATCAAACCTCTGTATTTTGTTTGATCTATACTCTTTCCAGCAGCATCTGCATCCATATAGCAGCTTGATGGCATTGGAGTGCTTGCCTCTTTGCAATTCTCCATGTCAAACTTTTTGAGTATTTCCTTGCAATAACTTGATTGACTTAGGAAGATCCCATCCTTTGTTTGTTTAACCTGCAATCCAAGAAAGAAAGATAGTTCTCCCATCATAGACATTTCAAACTCACCTTTCATTGCAGCCACAAATTCTTCACACAGCCTATCTTGTGTAGCACCAAAGATGATGTCATCAACATAGATTTGCACAAGAATAATTTTTGCATTAGACTTTTTGATGAAGAGAGTCTTGTCTACCATTCCTCTTTCATAACCATGAGATAGCTGAAAGTTGCTAAGCCTCTCATACCACTGCGTTGGAGCTTGTTTCAGACCATACAAAGCTTTCTTCAACTTGAAGACTTGGTTAGGAAACTTGTGATCTTCAAAACCCGGTGGTTGATCTACATAGACTTCCTCATTGATGTAGCCATTCAAGAAGGCACTCTTTACATCCATTTGGAAGAGTTTGAAGCCACTCATACAAGCAAAAGCCAGCAGCAGCCTCACAACCTCCAATCTAGCCACAGGAGCAAAGGTTTCAGCATAGTCTATGCCCTCTTCTTGATTGTAGCCTTTGGCAACTAACCTTGCTTTGTTTCTAGTGATCACTCCATCCTCATCTAGCTTGTTCCTGAAAACCCATTTTGAACCAATAATATTCATTTCATTAGTTTTAGGGACAAGAAACCATACCTCATTTCTTTCAAATTGGTTTAGCTCTTCATGCATAGCCTCAACCCATTTCTCATCCTTGAGAGCTTCTTCAATTGACTTTGGTTCAATTTGAGAAACAAAAGTTGTGTGCCTGCAGAAGTTGGAGATGGAGCTACGTGTGGAGACACCTTCCTTTATCTGCCCTATGATGTTATCCACTGACAGATCTCTAGGAATCCTCCACTCTTTGGGCAGCTCACTCTGTTGCAGAATTTCAATCGGTTGTTTCTACGAATCAACCGGTTGTTTTTCTGCACAGATATCTAGCTTCTCCAAATTGATGCTCTGGTCGTCTTCCTCAGCACTGATCTTTGGGTTCTCACTGATTCTGCGATCTACCTCATCAAAGACTACATGTACTGATTCTTCTACAGTCATCAATCTTTTGTTGTAGACTCTATATGCATGGCTTGTGAGAGAATAACCAATGAAAATGCCAAGGTCAGCTTTTTCATCAAACTTTCCCAAGCTTTCCTTTCCATTGTTGAGAACAAAACAGCTACAACCAAATACTTTGAGGTGACTGATGTTAGGCTTCCTTCCACTGAACAACTCATATGGGGTTTTCTTCAAGATGGGCCTTATAAGCACCCTATTCATCACATAGCAAGAGGTGCTCACTGCATCTGCCCAAAAATACTTAGGAAGTGATGATTCACTAAGCATTGTCCTTGCAAGCTCTTCAAGAGATCTGTTCTTCCTCTCTACAACTCCATTCTGCTGTGGTGTTCTTGGAGCAGAGAAATTGTGTAGGATCCCCAACTTCTCACAGAACTTTGCAAACTTCTCATTTTGGAATTCTCCTCCATGGTCACTTCTTATGGAGCCAATGTTGCTGTTCTTTGTGTTTTGAAGCCTTCTTGCTAGCTTTTTGAATGCAGCAAAGGCATCACTCTTTGATTCCAAGAACAAAGTCCAAGTGTACCTAGAGAAATCATCAACAATAACAAGAGCATAATAATTTCCACCAAGACTCATAGTTCTAGAGGGTCCAAAGAGATCCATGTGAAGGAGTTCAAGAGGTCTCAATGAAGAGACAAGATTTTTGGTTTTAAAAGAACTCTTCACTTGTTTCCCCTTTTGGCAAGCTTCACAAATGTGATCCCTCTCAAACTTGAGTTTTGGCAGCCCAATCACAAGATCTTTTGATATTAGCTTGTTCAAATGATTCATGTGAACATGAGCAATTCTTCTATGCCAAAGCCAAGATTCATCTTGCTTGGATAGAAGACATCCAATTGAACATGGTGTAGAGATATCTGGAAGATATACATTATTAACTCTCTTACCTACCAACATTCCCTCTTTGGTGTTGGGTAGACAGATTTCACATGTGTTTGTCTTGAACATTACTTGATATCCCTTGTCACATAGTTGGCTAATACTCAGAAGATTATGCTTTAATCCCTCAAAAAGTGGTGTTCAATGTTTTGAAGAATCCAAATCCTTTGGAGGATGATGAAGCCTCTGCTCTGCTTGATGCTGCTGTGCTGGGTTTAGCCTTGTTCTGGGGTAGTTCTTTGTTGTAATCAACACTTAGATTAAATCTCAAAGAAATTAGCATCTCAATTTTATCAAAGCGAAATGATTTTCAAACTAAGTTGAAACAACCGATTGTTTTGTCGAAACAACCGATTGTTTACACTTAGGTGTTTTGAGAAAGTTTGAAAACTGTTTTTGAATGGTGTATTTTGTTAAGTAACAAAACAATCGATTGATTCGAGGAAACAATTGATTGTTTGTTTTAAAACCATAACAGAAAAACTGTTTTCTCTGACTGAGCTTTAAATGCTTTAACTGAATACTCTCCAGTCATTAAATGCTTTGACCAATCAGTTTTAAATGCAATTAAGAGTTTGTTAAGATTTGATAACAAACTATATTCTTAGAAATATTCTGAAAAACAGTTTTGATATATTAAGAATCTTGAAACAAAGTTTTCCATAAAAGAGTTTTTCAAAGTATTATGAGATTGCTAAAGAGTTGAGAGATTGATCAAGGTGCTGAATAGGGATTCTAGTTGTATTGATTTCAGATTTCCATCTGTAACAAGTGTAATCTTTTGTAAACTGCTGAACAATTCGTGTGTGTGTTTTGCTGAGATTGGTTGTGTGTTCTTGAGGTGTTCAAGATCAACAATCTTAGTGTTGGCCAAGGAGAGTGTGTTTCTTGAGGTGTTCAAGGTCATTCTCTTGGTTGTGGTGTAAGTGATCAAGTGGTGATTGCTTAGTGGATATCCTCAGGGTTTCTGAGAAGACTGGACGTAGCTCTTGTGTGGAGTGAACCAGTATAAACAACTGTGTACATTTTCTCTATCCCTATCTCTTTAATTCAGTTTGATATTTTGGAACTGGTATAAACAACCGATTGTTTTGCTAAAACAATCGATTGTTTTTCCAGCTTTGTGCTTTTGTTGTTTGTTTTGGAAAAACTGAATCCTTAATCAAGGTTCTTCTGAAGTATTTTCATTCTAAGCTTAAAAGTTTTCAAAAATCCTTCTTAAACAATTCACCCCCCCTCACGTTTAAGGCCGTATATTCTAACAATTGGCATCAAGAGCTTGGTTCTTGAAAGTTATTCAAGTTGATCCAAAAATCTTTTTCCTATGGCTGGAAAACTATCTTTTGAGGAGGGTGCTTCAATCTACAAACCACCTTTATTCTTTGGATTGAATTACAAGTTTTGGGAAGCAAGAATGAAAATCTTTATTGAATCTATTGATCAAAGAATTTGGGACTCAATTGAGAATGGTCCTTACATTCCAAAGTTCAAAAAGGAAAATGCTTTCTTTACAAAACCTTTGTCCAAATGGACAGATTATGAATGTAAGATGGCTCAGCTTGATAAGTCTGCCCAAAATATTATAGCTTCTGCACTAGAAACTAATGAATTTTTCAGAATATCAAAGTGCAAAACTGCTAAGGAAATGTGGAAGACACTCAAAGCTGCTCATGAACCACAGGAAGCAATGACAAAGAGTTAAGCAAGAAGAAAGAAAAGGCAAAACAAGAAAAGCCTCAATCTTTGCTTAATGGCCAGAAGGGAAGATGACTCATGTAGTGTAAGTTCATCAAACTCTTCAAACTCTAAAAATTATGGTCAATTGCTTCAAGCCTTTCAAGTAACTCATGAAGAAGCCAACCGATTGGCTCTCTTGAACAATCGGTTGAAAGAAAAGAATAGTTGGCTTGAAAACAGAGTAAAGACACTGGAAGAGGATTTAGAAAACTCAAAAATGGATTTTGAAAATTTGGAAATCATTTACAAAAACTCCTCTTGCAAGTGTGATACTTTAGTTTGTGAAAATTGCGAAAATCTTGAAAAGAAGGTCCACTATCTTGTTAAAACAGTGGATAAGCTTTCTAAAGGCCAATCTAACTTTGAGAATGTGCTAGCATCTCAAAATTGTGTTTTTGGAAAATCTGGATTGGGTTTTAATCCACAAAACAAGCAAGATAGATTTTCAAAATCATTTTCGAAAATGCCAGAAAAACAATCGATTGGACCATCGAACCAACCGATTGTTACATGCTTCTATTACATGAAGAGAGGTCATTCTGTGCGATTCTATAAAATCAGAAAACATGTTGTTCCTAAAGGGCTTATGAAGTGGATTCCCAAGAAAAATAAAGCTTGTATTGATGAGTATAAACCAAATGGACCCACATTCATAAGGGGACCAAACCTATGTACTTGATAATCTTCTTGTAGGACATCTTGGAGGAAAGAAAACATCTTTGGTACTTGGACAGTGGATGCTCCAAGCATATGACAGGGGACAAATCAAAGTTCCTGAGAATGTCCTTCAAGCAAGAGGGTTATGTCACCTATGGAGACAACAACAAAGGAAGAATACTTGGAAGAGGATCCATAGGAGATGAAAGCATCTTGGTTATTCATGATTTGCTCTTTGTTGAGGTGTTCAAGGTCATTCTCTTGGTTGTGGTGTAAGTGATCAAGTGGTGATTGCTTAGTAGATATCCTCAGGGTTTCTGAGAAGATTGGACGTAGCTCTTGTGTGGAGTGAACCAGTATAAACAACTGTGTACATTTTCTCTATCCCTATCTCTTTAATTCAGTTTGATATTTTGGAACTGGTATAAACAACCGATTGTTTTTCCAGCTTTGTGCTTTTGCTGTTTGTTTTGGAAAAACTGAATCCTTAATCAAGGTTCTTCTGAAGTATTTTCATTCTAAGCTTAAAAGTTTTCAAAAATCCTTCTTAAACAATTCACCCCCCTCTCGTTTAAGGCCATATATTCTAACATGAGAGGCTTAGTAACTTTCTTTTATCCAATGGCTGTGAGAGACAGATGATTGACAAGACATGCTTTATTAAGAAGTCAAATGCTAAAATTATCTTGGTCCAAATCTATGTTGATGACATCATTTTTGGTGCTATTAAAGATAGTTTATGTGAAGAATTTGTGGCTGCCATGCAAGGTGAGTTTGAAATGTCTATGATGGAGGAGCTTTCATTCTTTCTTGGACTGCAGGTCAAGAAATCCAAAGATGGAATTTTCCTATGTCAATCAAAGTATTGCAAAGAAATTCTCAAGAAATTTGAAATGGAAAGTTGCAAAGAAGCTAGCACACCTATGCCATCAAGTTGTTAAAAGATGCCGATGTGGCTAGAAAAAGGGTAGATCAAACCAAATATAGAGGATTGATTGGTTCCTTACTCTATCTCACAATAAGTAGACAAAATATCATGTTTTTCGTGTCTATTTGTGCAAGATTTCAAGCAAATCCAAAGGAATCTTATCTCAAGGCTGCAAAAAGAATTCTCAAATATCTCAAAGGAACAACCAATGTTGGTCTACATGTGAATGCAATAACAAGAATACATGATTCTTTGACATTCTTAGGAGCAACTTGAGTTGGTCATGAAATGGCACTTTACTTAGAATTGGATCAATGTTCTAATTCAAGAACTCACCAAGACTTTGCACCAAACCAAAGCTCATATGGAAGTCCATATATTGTCAAATGGAATCAAACAATCAAGGAATGAAGAACAACAATTAAAAACCGAACAAAATTGAAAACAAAGCTAGGAAACACAAACTTAAACGGTGCAAAAGGAAGAAGAACACTAAACAATGGAAACTACCGAATGAATTTGAAAGAAATGAACGAAAGAACACTTATGGAGTGAAGCTTGCTGGATTTGAGACTTGGAAATACAATCACGCCACTTGGAGCCTTGTTCCAAGATAAGTGCAAGGTTGCCGCCACTTGAAGCTCACCACGGCACACAAGATAAGGCAAAGGAAGAAGAAGACAACAAGACTCACAATTTCTCTCTAAATTTGAGTATAGTCTCTCTACTTCTAATTTCCAAATCTCATTTGTACAAGGGCAGCACCTTTATTTATAGCCTATAAGCTGCTGAAATGCAAATGTGCCCCTAATGACACTCAAATTCGGCGCCAACTAGTGCATGAAGGAAGTGTGACTTTCCTGGTAGTCGGAAGTGATGACGTGGCACCAAGCTATAGTGTAGGCGTGTTGACAAGGCGCCAGGTTGGCAGAAGAGGAGGAAGTCGGGGGGCTCGTGAAGTCGCCAGTTATTAAGTTGGCGTGTTCCGATCTCCAGCGTACCAGAACCGGCGATCACCGGGTTAAAGATGAAGTCGCCAGATGTAAACTCAGGCGACCAAATGATTGGAGATCGCCAGAGCAAGCACATCGCCGGAGATGAAGGTGGTGCAGATTATGAAGGCGGCCGGCGAGACCACAGGGAAGGTGTACGAGAGCACCCTAACTCGCTAGTTCCAGTAGAGATCGCGCTCCCAAGTTAGTTATGCACTGGGCAGTACCATGCATAAATAACTTAGCCAAAAAGAGAGTCAGAAGCAGCGCCCAAGTCAAGGAAGCTCCAGATGATGGCACGTGTACGACTGGATGCGAGCCACGTGTCCAGGTCTGTAACTGCCAGGAGAGAGAAAGTGACCAGGTATATAAGAGTTCTCAACGAACTTTCTGAGGTACGCACGTTCAGATTATACTCTTTACGCTTGCGAGTTCTAGAGTTTACTGTGAGAGAGAACATTGCATGGTTCCTTGAGATTTCTTGAGTGTTCTTGCTCTTAGTATTTGGTGGTTCGGTCACTGACTTGGGCGTTGGAGTGCGATCGGCCGCAGCGGCGCCGCTCTGTTCTTTTGCAGGTTCTTGAGGTGGATCTTGAAGAAGGACGGAGGTTTGAAGCGGTGCACACGTCGATCCTTTGACGAGGCAGGTTCCAACGTTCTGGTCAACAGGCAGGATCAACTCACAATTTCTCTCTAAATTTGAGTATAGTCTCTCTACTTCTAATTTCCAAATCTCATTTGTACAAGGGCAGCACCTTTATTTATAGCCTATAAGCTGCTGAAATGCAAATGTGCCCCTAATGACACTCAAATTCGGCGCCAACTAGTGCATGAAGGAAGTGTGACTTTCCTTCCTAGTTTGGCACCTCCTAACTCCTATCTACACTCCCCCTAGCATCCCTTACTACTTACACACCAATTTATTACATCCGCACCCCTATTCTATAAAAGAAATAAGAAGAGCCATCTTTTGATACTCTTGTCCCAAAGCTCTTGCCATGCTCCTTTTGATTCGTTGGGCTTGGGCCCCTTGTTGGGCTTGGGCTTCACGGGCTTGAGCATTCTCTACTTGGTTTCCATCATACTCCCCGGGTTGGAGAGAATTCGTCCACGAATTTGGGAAACCTGCAGCAAAAGGAGTGAGATCAGTAACATTGAAAGAATTACTACCAAGATAAGTAGTAGGCATATCTAACTCATAAGCATTATCATTAATCCTCTTGATGACTTGGAAAGGGCCATCACCACGAGGCATAAGTTTGGACTTCCTTAGAGAAGGAAATCTATCATTTCTCAAATGAAGCCAAACCCAATCACCGGGCTCAAAGATTAATGCCTTTCTCCTTTGGTTGGCAGTGTCAGCATACTTACCAACTTTCTTCTCAATTTGTAACTTGATGCGGTTATGCAAATCCTTAATAAAAGAAGCCTTTTCAAAACCGTCCTTGCATAGAACCTCATCAAGTACAGGAATAGGAAGAAGATCTAGAGGTGTGAGGGGATTAAACCCATAAACAACCTCAAAAGGAGAATGGTTAGTGGTGGAATTTACTACCCTATTATAAGCAAACTCAACATGAGGTAGTAAATCCTCCCAAGCCCTTGGATTCCCGGAAATAAAGCATCGCAATAATTGACCCAAAGTTCTATTAACCACTTCAGTTTGAACATCAGTTTGAGGGTGGCAAGTAGTAGAAAACAGAAGTTTTGTGCCAAGTTTCCCCCATAAGGTCCTCCGAAAGTGACTTAAGAACTTAGAATCCCTATCGGATACTATACTTCTAGGAAGTCCATGTAAACGAACAACTTCCTTGAAGAAGAGATTTGCAATATGGCATGCATCATCCACTTTGTGACATGGAATAAAATGAGCCATTTTAGAAAAACGGTCCACTACCACAAAGATGGAATCCTTACCCTTCGATGTCTTGGGTAGTCCTAAGATAAAATCCATAGAAATATCAACCCAAGGCATTGTAGGGATAGAAAGAGGGGTATATAAACCATGGGGTTGGACCTTAGATTTAGCCTTCCTACATGCTATACATTTATCACAGAAGGTATGTACGGATTTGCGCATGTGAGGCCAAAAGAAATGTTCATGCAATGTTTCTAAAGTCTTAGCTACCCCAAAATGTCCCATAAGCCCACCCTCATGAGCCTCTCTAACAAGAGATTGTCTTATGGATCCTTGGGGAACACAAAGTCTTTTTCCTTTGAAAAGAAAACCATTATGTAAGAAAAAGTCTTTGTGACCTCCCTTGGAACACTCTTGATAGATTAGAGAGAAATCTAAGTCATCATGATAAAGTTCCTTTATGTGATCAAATCTTAAATATTGAACATTCAAAACATTTAACAAGGTATATCTTCTTGAAAGAGCATCGACAACCACATTAATTTTACCTTGTTTATGCTTGATCACATAAGGAAATTGCTCAATAAACTCCACCCACTTAGCATGTCTCTTATTAAGCTTGCTTTGGCTTTTCAAATATTTAAGGGACTCATGATCACTATGGATCACAAATTCCTTTGGAAAAAGATGGTGTTGCCAATTTTGCAAAGCTCTAACAAGAGTGTACCGCCCTGGTGGTCGGGTATGATGACGTGGCACCCTGCTACAGTGTAGGCGTGTTGACAAGGCGCCAGGTTGGCAGTTAGGAAGGAAGTCGGGGGGCACGCGTAGTCGCTAGTTGCTAAGCTGGCGTGTTCCGACTTCCAGTTTACCAGAATAGGCGATCGCCAGGTTAAAGATCAAGTCGCCAGAAGAAGACCCAGGCGACCAAGCAGTTGGAGATCGCCAGAACAAGCACATCGCCGAAGATGAAGGAGAAGCAGATTATGAAGGCGGCCGGCGAGACCACAGGGAAGGTGTATGAAGGCCCTAACTCGCCAGTTCCAGTAGAGATCGCACTCCTAAGTTAGCTATGCACTGGGCAGTACCATGCATAGGTAACTTAGCCAAAATGAGAGTAGAAGCAGCGCCAAGTCAGGGAGCCTCCAGATGATGGCACGTGTACAGTTGGATGCGAGCCACGTGTCCAAGTCTGTAACTGCCAGGAGAGAGAAAATCACCAGGTATATAAGAGTTCTTAACAGATTTTCTGAGGTACGCACGTTCAGTTCATACACTTTACGCTTGCGAGTGACAGAGCTGTTTGTGAGAGAGAGTTTGCACGGTTCTAGTTCTTAGTATTTGGTGATACCGTCACTGACTTGAGCGTCGGAGTGCGATCGGCCGCAGCGGCGCCGTGTCGTTTCTTTGCAGGTTCTTGAAGCAGATCCCGGGAAGGAACGAAGGTGGTAAGCGGTGCGCACGTCGATCTTTGACGAGGCATTCTCCAGCGCTCCGGTCAACAGGCAGGATCATCAGGCGCCCACCGTGGGGCCGTGTAAAACGTGCTCCCATCCACAGCGTGAGTTCGTGGAAGTTTTCGAGGTTTTCCGCGCGGTTGTGTGCTGGTGCAACCGTCGTTTGCAGTTTCTTTGAGTTTCGTTCGGTGAGTTTGTGTTTTGTGCCGTTTGTTTGGTTTTCAATCGGTGGAGTGAGGTCTTTTGTTGCTTGCGCGCAATTTGTCCGGTGGAAGTTCGAGTTCTTTTGTGGTTTTCTGCGAAGGTTTGCGGTGTTCTTCAATTCTTGCGCAGTTTCTTGAGTTTTCTCCGATTGATCGCTGTTTCGATCGTGGTTGAAGTGTTGTTTGTTGTATTCCTGTGGTTCGCTGAAGTTAATGAGAAAGATGAGAAGCAATCGTTCCAGTCCCGTGGCTCCCGTCGCTGCTGAAGGCGACGCCGCCATGACCATGGCGCAGATGGCAGAAATGATGCGCTCGTTGCAGGCAACCGTGGAAGCCTCGCGCGTAGAGCAGGCAAGGATACATGAGGACTTGGTCGCCTCTCGCGCCAGGAACGAGGAGCTCAGCAAGGTAGCTGAGGAGCTGCGTCGAGCTCTTCAGGAGCGGCAGGGACGTTCTTCTGCTGAAGAGGTGGCACCATCGACGCCACCTCGTGTGTTCCCAATGCCTTTCGTTCAGGCGATTACCGACACGCCAATTCCCACGAGCGTGGTTCCGGTTAAGGCTGTTTTTACCGGCGTGGAGGATCCAGAGGCTCATCTGACCACGTTCCACACGCAGATGATGCTGTCGGGAGGGTCAGACGCCGTCTACTGCAAGATGTTCGTGAGTACGCTCCAAGGAACGGCGATGGAGTGGTTTGTGAGCCTGCCTAATGGCCACATAACCAATTTTCAACAATTCTCGAAAATCTTTGTCGAGCGGTACATTGTGAACAAGGCACCGCCCAGGGTGTCCTATGATCTGTTTGATATAAGGCAGTACCATGGGGATTCCCTCAGAGACTACCTCAATCGCTTCGGAGCGCAGATGGTCAGATCGCCGGCCAAGGATGAAGAAATGCTGGTCTATGCCTTCAAGAAGGGCGTGCAGCCAGGGCCATTCTGCGAGGCCTTGATCAGGGCTCATCCAGCGACGTTTGCTGAAGTCAGGCGACTTGCGGTGGCCCACATCGCCGACGAGAGTGAAGTCGCCGAGAAGAGAGGCAGCGTGGCTCCCGCCAGGCCACGCGCCCAGACCAGGATCCAGCCACAGAGGGTGCTGGAAACGGCCGCAGCGGCCAGAAAAGACCAAAGGACTCGCTATCCTTACGATAGGAGAAATAAGGGAAGAAGCCAAGCGCGCCAACCACCAGCACGCCAACAACCAGCACGCCGAGAGTACAATCGCCCGCCTAAGCACAAATTCGTCATGGGACTAGCGGACCTGATCGCTATCCCTAACATATCTGCTAGGTTGAAGGCGCCCGAGAAGGTGGGCGACAAGGTGCTGGGGTCAAAGCCGGACGTTTGGTGCGAGTTCCACCAGTGCTTTGGCCACAACCTGGACTCGTGTTTGTCTTTAGGATACCAGCTCGACGATCTGGTTAAGAGCGGGTTCCTAAACGACTATCTGCTGGACAGAAGGACCGGAGGAGCGTCGAGTTCCCAGCCAGCAGGTGGAGAAGCCCAACAACACGAGATGCCTATCCATGGGGAGATCCACACCATTGCAGGGGGTTTCTCAGGTGGTGGATGCACCGCATCGCAGAGGAAAAAGTATGCGCGATCGGTGATGTCAGTGGACATGTTTGAAGATCACTCGCCGGAAGTGGACATTACGTTCACCAAGCAGGATCTTCGGGACGTTGTGCCTCATGACAACGATCCCATTGTTATTTCGTTGATCACGGCGGGAAGGAAGGTCCACAGAGTTCTGGTGGACCAAGGAAGCTCGGCAGACGTGATGTTCTGGCCGACTTTCACGCAGCTGGAATTGCCCCTTGACCAGCTAAGGCCCTATGGAGGGTGCTTGTATGGGTTCGCTGGCGACCAGGTGGAGGTCAGGGGGTACATTGAGCTGAGAACCACGTTTACAGATGAGGCTGGGTCGAGGACGGAGAAAATCAAGTACCTCATCGTAAACGCCCCCTCAGCGTATAACATCCTGTTGGGAAGGCCCACTCTTAACAGGATAGGTGCCATTCCGTTGACTCGGCACATGAAGGTGAAGTTGCCGTCAATGGAAGGGGTGGTGATCACGATAAAGTCTGATCAGAAAGAAGCGAAAAGGTGCTATGAGAATAGCCTGAAAAATAAAAGATCAGTGAGCTATGTAACAACCACCCCGCCTCCTGGTGTGAAGCCCAAACCGCCGGTAACAGAGGAGGCCGCCAGAAGGGATGTAGAGATGGTGGATGCCGAGCTGGGGAGAGGAATGCTGGCCTGGAGAAAGAAGAGGCACGGAATCGCCCTGAGGAAGCAAGGGAACAGGGAATCGCCAGGGCGGTGATCGCCAGAGAATCCAAGCCCAAACCTGTCGAGCAGTGGCTCGAAAAGGAGATCAGAGGGAAAATCTTCAAGCTGGGAAGATCTCTGGAAGTCGATCTCCAGGACCAGATCGCCAAGGTGATTGAGCGGCATCTGGACGCGTTTGCATGGTCCGCCTCGGACATGCCCGGGATTGATCCCGACTTTCTGTGCCATCATCTGGCGATGGACAACATGGTGAGGCCAGTGCGACAAAGGAGAAGGAAATTCAACGAGGAGAGGAGGCAGGCGATCAGGGACGAAACCCAGAAACTCCTCGCTGCAGGCCACATCAGGGAAGTCCAGTACCCTGAATGGTTGGCGAATGTCGTGCTGGTGAAGAAGAGCAACGGGAAATGGCGCATGTGCGTCGATTTCACCGATCTGAATAAAGCTTGCCCAAAGGATTCGTATCCTTTACCAAGCATTGATGCCCTGGTTGATAGTGCTGCAGGGTGCAAGATGCTGAGTTTCCTGGATGCCTTCTCGGGCTATGATCAGATCAAGATGCATCCCATGGATGAAGAGAAAACAGCCTTCATGACGGAGAGGTCGTGCTACTGCTATAAGGTGATGACGTTTGGGCTGAAGAACGCGGGGGCCACGTACCAGAGGTTGATGGATCGAGTACTTGCACCAATGCTGGGAAGGAACGTGCAAGCCTACGTCGATGACATGGTCGTAACCTCGCAGGAGAAGAGCAAGCACGTTGCAGACTTGGAAGAATTGTTCACGACGATCGCCAAGTTCAAGTTGAAGCTCAACCCGGAGAAATGCATTTTCGGCGTGGAGGCTGAAAATTTTTTGGGTTTTCTCTTGACTGAAAGAGGAATAGAAGCTAACCCGGACAAGTGTGCCGCCATCTTGGCGATGAGAAGCCCGGCTACGGTGAAAGAAGTCCAGCAGCTAACAGGTCGGATGGCAGCCCTATCTCGCTTCGTGTCAGCTAGCGGAGAAAAGGGGCATCCCTATTTTCAATGTCTGCGGCGCAATAACAAGTTCGCTTGGACGAAAGAATGCGAGGAAGCTTTCGTCAAGCTGAAGGAATATCTGGCGAGCCCGCCGGTTCTGTGCAAACCGCTGGCGGGAATCCCTCTCAGGTTGTATTTCGCTGTGACTGAGAGGGCGGTGAGTGCGGTGCTCACCCAGGACCAGGATCAGGCTCATAAGCCTATTTATTTTGTGAGCAAGGTGTTGCAGGGCCCAGAAACGAGATATCAGGCCCTGGAGAAGGCTGCGCTGGCTGTGGTGTTTTCGGCGAGGAGGTTGCGCCACTACTTCCACAGCTTCACAATACTGGTGATGACTGACCTGCCCATCCAGAAGGTCTTGAAGAAACCTGACGTTGCGGGAAGAATGGTGAAGTGGGCAGTGGAGTTGTCAGAATTTGACATTAAATATGAGCCTCGAGGCCCGATCAAGGGGCAAATCTTTGCAGATTTTGTGGTCGAGCTCTCATCGGAGGCGACGCGGGTTGAAGGAGACGATTTTCGTTGGGTGCTTTCGGTGGATGGATCGTCGAACCAGCAGGGCAGCGGTGCTGGAGTCATATTGGAAGGACCCAACGGCGTGCTGATTGAACAGTCTTTGAGGTTTGCCTTCAAGGCCAGCAACAATCAAGCAGAGTATGAGGCGCTGATCGCCGGGATTCTGCTGGCCAAGGAAATGGGGGCTAGGGTGCTGATGGCTAAGAGTGACTCGCTGCTAGTCACAGGGCAAGTAACAGGCGAGTTCCAGGCTAAAGATCCACAAATGGCGGCTTACTTGGCGTATGTGCAGGAATTGAAGAGTTCCTTTGCCTCTTTTGAAGTGGTACATGTGCCCCGAGAACAGAATGCCCGAGCTGACTTGCTTGCTAAGCTCGCCAGTTCAGGCAAGGGGGGTAGGCAGAGGACGGTGATTCAAGAAACTCTGAAGACGTCGAGGGCATTTGTAGCAGATCACCTGGTCCTCTAGATAAGCAAGTCGACGGAGAGAGCAGTGAGTAGCCATAAGTTCTTGACGCAAGAAACCCTGAGATCGCCGAGAATCAGAGCATGCCGAGGAGAGAAGGTGGACGTGATGCAGGTCTGCGCCACCCATGAGCCAGACACTTGGATAACACAGTACAAGCGGTGCTTGGCAGATGGCCTCCTCCCGCTGGATCCAACAGAAGCTAGGAAGGTAAAGAAAAATTCCAGCAAGTATACATTGATTGATGGCGATCTGTACAGGTTTGGGTTCACGCACCCACTCCTGGAATGTATACACGGCGAGAAGTGCACGAGAATTATGGCAGAGCTCCACGAAGGAATATGTGGAAGTCACGTCGGGGGTCGAGCTTTGGCCGCGAGGACTCTCCGTGCAGGCTACTATTGGCCATCCATGAGAGAAGATTGCAAGAAGTATGCCCAGTGCTGCAAACAATGCCAACAGCACGCCGATTGGCACAAGGCACCTCCCGAGGAGTTGAAGTCGATCTATAGCCCTTGGCCGTTTCATACTTGGGGAATCGACATCCTGGGACCTTTCCCGCTGGCGATCAGGCAAATGAAGTACTTGGTGGTGGCGATTGAGTATTTCACCAAGTGGATTGAAGCAGAACCAGTGGCCCAGATCACCGCAGACAAGATCGAAGGCTTTGTATGGAAGAACATTGTGTGCCGGTTTGGAGTGCCTAAGCGCCTCGTGTCAGATAATGGGACGCAGTTTGCAAGCCACCTGTTGAAGAAGCTTTGTGAAGGGGTTGGAATTCAACAAGTGTTTGCATCCGTCGAGCACCCTCAGACGAATGGCCAGGTGGAATCAGCTAATCGGGTGTTGTTGAGAGGTTTGAAGAGAAGGCTTGAGAAAGCCAAGGGAAGTTGGGCTGAGGAAGTGCCCTAGATAGTCTGGGCGTACCACACCACCGAGCAGTCAGGAACCCATGAGCCCCGTTTAGCTTGGTCTATGGGTGTGATGCCATGATTCCAGTAGAGATCCAGGAGAGCTTGCCGAGGTTCCAGAACTTCGTAGAGGAAGACTCGAATGAAGAGAGAAGGCTGAACCTGGATCTGCTGGATGAGGTCAGGGAAGAGGCGAGGCTGAAGGCTGAGGCGGTGAAGAGAAGGGTCGAACGAAGGTACAACTCTAAGGTGATGCCAAGGCAGTTTAGAGAAGGCGATCTGGTGATGAGGAAGGCCCACCAGTACGAGATGGAGAATAAGCTATCACCCAAGTGGACTGGACCGTTCAGGATAACCGAGGCGCTCGGGAACGGGGCCTACCGCTTAGAGACGCTGGAAGGAGGAGCGATCCCTCGTACCTGGAACGCCACACACCTGAAGTTGTACTATAGTTAAGAGCTTTGTAAGTAAAGACAAACACAAATGTTATATTACAATGTCTCTGTTAAAACAGTTTCAAGGGGGCACTCTTTTTTCCCTAAGGAGGGTTTTTAATGAGGCCACCTAATAAAGAAGAGTTTTCGAAGTATAAGGTGTTTTCAGATTGCATGTGTGATATTTTCAAAGGTTTTGGAGAAAGACCTTGTCATTTGTACATGATTTAAGGCAAGAAAAGATATATCGCATGCTTTCTAAAAAAGTTTTAAGTCCTCATCGTTTTTCGGCGATTGGAGGCACCAGTTAGATTTTCAAAGTCCTCATCGTCCTTCGGCGATCGGAGGCACCAGATGAAAGACCTCAACGCTCTCGCGCGTCCCGAGGCAAGTAAAAGACCTCCTCGCCGTTGAGCGAGTGCAGGCGAGAAAGAGAAAAAGTCCTCCGTGCTTCTGGGAGCGAGAAGATGTAACTCCTGGGGCAATGTCGAGGCAAGTTAAAAGACCTCCTCGCCGTTGAGCGAGCGCAGGCGAGAAACGAAAAGGTCCTCAGTGCATCCAGGGGGGAGGAGATGTACGCCCTGGGCAAGTTGAGGCACCATATAAAGTCCTTATCGCCGTTGTGCGAGCTAAGGCCAGTTAAAGACCTCCTCGCCGTCGAGCGAGTGCAGGCGAGAGAGAGAAAAGGTCCTCAGTGCATCCAGGGGGAGGAGATGTACACCCTGGGCAAGTTGAGGCACCAGACAAAGTCCTTCTCGCCGTCGAGCGGGTTAAGGCCATTTAAAGTCCTTCTCGCCGATGAGCGAGTTCAGGCGAGTAAAAGTCCTTCTCGCCAATGAGCGGGTTCAGGCGAGTAAAAGTCCTTCTCGCCGATGAGCGAGTTCAGGCGAGTTAAAAGACCTTCTCGCTTACGTGCGAGCGTAGGCAAGATAAAATCCTTCTCGTCTCGAACGAGTTCAGGTATAGCGAAGAGGGTGGAAGAAACTTGAAAGGTGGCTAAGGTAGGTTCGAAAAGAACGCCTAGCCAGCCGGTCTTTTGCTTTGAAGTTCAGGAAGGCAAGGGGAGATTCCAAAGGGCGTTTCTACCCTAGATAAAGAAACGATTGCCAAAGCATGAGGCTAGAAAAAGCTGATGTCACCAAGGGGTCTTGGCGATCGGGAAAAGCTCAAACGACGGCGAGAAGGTTGAAAGACTTGTCTGATAAAGCAGGTCGAGTGGAACGTTGTTCGAGCCAATGATTAAGTTACAGTTCGTTGCTTGAAGGGTATTCCTGTAACGAGGTTAGTTGCCTTAAGAGTACAAGTTGTTTAAGGTGATTTTTTGCTTAAGTTTGAGTTGGCTCAAGGCGGTTACGTCAAAGGTCGCGTTTGCAAAATCACTAAGTTAAAACCGGCAAAGTGAAACATACAAAGAAGGCTAAAGCGCTTAAAAGAAGTCAAGTGAGAGAATATCCAAGTTCAGCAATTGAAATAAGCATCTGTTCAAAACACATATGCAAAAGTTTTTACAAGGTAAATACAAGTGAATTTATAAAGAAGCAGATGGGGTGGAGTTGGTTGAGCCTTCGGCGGGAACGACCTTTCCATCTACTACTTCGTTGTTTAACGACACCATGTTGAGGTCGAGATCAGGGAATAGGCATGCGAATTGCTCCCGAGCGGCTTCGAATCCAGCAGTCAGAATCTGAGCAGAATTTAGCTTAAGTTCTTCAAATTGTCCTTGAAGTTCTTCAACCTGTTTCTTGAGCTCTTTGTTCTGCTGCCCCTGCTCTTCAACCTGTTTTTGGAGTTGTTTGTTGGTCTCTTGAGCATGGAGAAGGTCGTCAGTAACCTTCTTGGATTCTGTTTGAGCTTGGGCCAACTCAGCAGCCATCTTCCCTTTCTCCTTGTTTGCCTCGGCGAGATCAGCCATGGCGTCGTCCCTCGCTTTTTCTACTTGCCCAAGTAGCTTCTCGCGGTCAATCGACCTCTGCTCCATCTTTTGCACCCTGGCGGCGTCAGCTTGAATGTGAGCCTCCAGGTCGCTCGCCTTGGTGCGCAGAGGCACGATTTTGCTTTCAAGTTCAACTTTCTCTTGGGCAAGTTCATGGACTTTGCGGCGAAGGTCAGCAGCTTCCTTGCGCGCCAGCCTAAGCTCGGTACTTAGGGCATCCTCTACTCGGGAGTGTTCCATTTCCGCGAGCGTCAGGCTGAATGACACCTTCTCCACCTCAACCTTCATAGTGCTATTTTCGGTCTTGAGGTGGTAGAGATCGTCTTGAAGCCTCCTGGTGGAGCTCTCCACAGCCCTCGTTATGATCGATGGGATATCCTCTGCTATGGTTTTGAGTTTGGCAGTCAGAGGTTCCCACATCCTTGTGACTTCAAGGGAAAGGTTTGATGCTTGGAGAGGCGCCAGGGGGGCTTGTTGAGGGTTCTCGCCGCCACCTTCCTTAGCAGGATTTTCAATGTTTGCTTCCTGGCGTGGCGACGCAACCGGGGATTCGGTAATTAGAATTGGAGAGGTGTGAGCAACCTCATCCCCGGTCGGAACGTTCTCTGCAGCTGAAGCGTTTGAAGGGGGGCCCCCTCCAGCTGAGATCTGAGGCGTAGAGGCACTTGGGGGGTCCTCCAGAAAGTTTGGCTCTTGAGCCTCAGCTGCTGGTGGCGCAGTGGCCAGTGGAGTTGCTTGGACTGGTGGTGAAGGGGCTTGTGGTGTTGGCGATGAGGGGGTGGAGCAGGTGGAGAAGATGGTGCCACCCTCTTCCTTTTTGTGACAAGGCCATCCTCTGTGACCTCGTCGTCCTCTTCTTCTTCCTCTTGGACGATTTGGGGGGCTTTTCGTTTTGGCCTCTTAAGGACCAGTTTCTTTCGCTGGGTGGGTTCCTTGGGCGGTGATCGCCCATGAACGATAGCCTTCTCGACCGCCGAGTTGGGAACCGTCTGAGAACCGGTCGCCAACCCGTGGTTTCGGGCGAGCGCCTTCAAGTCGGCGAGCATGTTTTTACCCAGCATATTATCTGCATGAAACGAAAATGCATGAATTAGCTCAGAGAAGAAAGAGATGGGTGTATGAGGCAATGAAACAGCAAAACAGGTATATGCAGAAAAGGTAAAACCAAAGTCTTGTGCGTATCGCACAAGACGCCCAGAAACAGTATCAGAAGCAATATCAAAACAAGAGTGTAGCACCCTAACCTATTTGGAATTCTAGCTGGTCCTCAAAGAATTCGAAGGAGATCAGGGTGGGGGTCAGGAATGTTATGTTGGCATCCGACACCCTCTTCCAGAATAGGCAGAGGTCTCGGTCCAAAGCTCCCATGCTATCAGGACTTCTGGGCCTCCTGAAGCAGCTTTTGGACTCCTTTTTCCCTTTGTCCACCCAGTACAAGGGGAAACCGTCGAGAAGGGAAGTGTCTTTATCGTTTGCGCGAACCTGGATGAACTTCCCCTTCCAATCTTTGTATGATTGCTGGAAGATGGTAAAAATGGATCTCCCAGCAATGGCATTCAGGCTGACCCACAGGCGGTCTCCTGGGTGCTTGGCCTCAAAAAGAAACAAAAACACGTCCACCGACGCAGGCAGCCCCAGGTGGTCGCACGTTATTTGAAAGGCTCGAACAAACGCCCAGCTGTTGGGGTGAAGCTGGGCGGCAGCAATGTTGAGCTCGGTCAAGAGTTCCCTCTCGAATCGGGTGAGGGGAAATCTGAGTTTGACTTTCTTGAAGAAAGTTGTGTAAACAAAGCAAAAGGGGCCGTCGGCGCTCACTTTGTCATCAGCGCACACTGGCAGAGCGGCGGGGCAAGGCAGCACCATCATCCTCTCGTCGTGCTCCTTGTGAAACGATTGATAGGCCTCGTCCCCCTTTGTCAACCGCAGAACTGCTCCCGCAGTGTTCAACGACGAGGTCTCCTTTAGAAGGGTTGGGGTGGCCCAAGGATATAGTGATTTGAAGTCTGGCAGAGGCACGGGGGCTCCTCCAGCGTTTGGTGGAGTCGCCTGGGCCAGAGCAGTTTGGGAAGATGCAGGCCTCTCAGCCTGCGAAGAGGAAGCGCCACGAACTTGGGTTGGGTCGTGCGCTTGTGAAGAAGGGTTTCGTGCTGATGGAGGGGGGTTCGGGGTGATCTTTGTGCGAGTCATGATAGCAACTGCAAAGGAAGAAGAAAGGAAAAACAATCAGGGGGTTACTGAGGCTGACTCGGTCATGGAAGGAAGGTGAAACGACGAACGAATGTGAGTTCGTTGCGACGATCGGCAAAGCCCTAAGTTACGCAGAAGAGAAATGGAGAAACGACCCACAGCGTATGCACCAGGCAGTTACAGGATGATGCAAATCGGTGAAAATGCAAGGAAACCCAGCAGATGAAGGAAAGTAATTACCTTTCAATGATCAGGAAGACGAGGGAGGAAGATGGTGATCTGGAACTTTGAAGAGCGTCGAGAGTTTTCGCAGAGGGAAGTTAGAGCGTTTTGCAAACACGAAGAAAAGTGATGGAACAGTGGAACGTAATGGGTTTAAGGGTTTTCGAAATGGTTTTGGGAAGCGCTAACGGCAGATGAAGATAGCCGTTGATGAAAGCCACGTGTCGAACGATGCGCGAAGGGTTTGGTGGAGCGTCAGAGCAGCAGAAAGTACTATCGCTTGGAATTCTGCGTCAATGCCACGTAGACCGGTGTTAACGAAGGCTTTTTCAGTCTTTTCGCTAGACAAGTCTTCACTTAAGACTGGGGGGCTTGTGTACCGCCCTGGTGGTCGGGTATGATGACGTGGCACCCTGCTACAGTGTAGGCGTGTTAACAAGGCGCCAGGTTGGCAGTTAGGAAGGAAGTCGGGAGGCACGTGTTGTCGCCGATTGTTAAGTTGGCGTGTTCCGATCTCCAGCTTACCAGAATAGGCGATCGCCAGGTTGAGGATGAAGTCACCAGATGCAGACTCAGGCGACCAAGCAGTCGGAGATCGCCAGAACAAGCACATCGCCGAAGATAAAGGAGAAGCAGATTATGAAGGCGGCCGGCGAGACCACAGGGAAGGTGTATGAAGACCCTAACTCGCCAGTTTCTGTAGAGATCGCACTCCTAGGTTAGCTATGCACTGGGCAGTACCATGCATAGGTAACTTAGCCAAAATGAGAGTAGAAGCAGCGCCAAGTCAGGGAGCCTCCAGATGATGGCACGTGTACAGTTGGATACGAGCCACGTGTCCAAGTCTGTAACTGCCAGGAGAGAGAAAATCACCAGGTATATAAGAGCTCTTAACGAACTTTCTGAGGTACGCACGTTCAGTTCATACACTTTACGCTTGCGAGTGACAGAGCTGTTTGTGAGAGAGAGTTTGCACGGTTCTAGTTCTTAGTATTTGGTGATACCGTCACGGACTTGAGCGTCGGAGTGCGATCGGCCGCAGCGGCGCCGTGTCGTTTCTTTGCAGGTTCTTGAAGTAGATCCAGGGAGGAACGAAGGCGATAAGCGGTGCGCACGTCGATCCTTTGACGAGGCATTCTCCAGCGCTCCGGTCAGAACCGTAAAAATACTTTTCAGTTAGATTTAAGATTCTAAATCAAGAATTAGAAGTAAAACAATAATACCAGTAATCAATCAAGAAAAGAATATTATATTAAGACATCACCTCGATACATAAAAGATTGAACAAATTACTCCTAAATCGACAAGGTAGAATTAGCTCCACATCTTCTAACACCCTTTATTGTCCCAATTGGGTTACAAGTCACTCAATGGTGTTTTCCTCTCAATCTTGCACACCAGGGTTGTTCCTCACCCCTTTATTTATGCTAATTTGCTAGGGTTTAGTGACTTATTGTGTGACGTTGATGGGCTCGTTTGAAACATAAAAAGGCCCAATGTCTCTAGCGCTATCTCGCTCAAGCGAGAATGGGCTCACTTGAGCGAGATGCTCTGATGCTGATTTGGCTTTCTAAACATATAGTAAAAATTAATTGAATAAATAAGTCTAATATATTGTATTTAAATTAAAAATAGAAAATTCAAAGTAAATTGTTGTAGATATGGAACCACCACAGTAGGCTGAGGCTCCCTTCTCAATAGCCTGATTTTCCATGGCAATGTCACTCTTGTTTTGAAATTATGTATAACTCTAATGTTGGTCCAAGTTTGCTCCAATAAGTGGTGGAATCAAGGTCCCCTTATATTGACCATGCCTAACTTTATTCATAGCATTTTTGAAGATACGAGAGTCTTTTGTATCAAAAAGGGATTTAATGAGTTGGTCTTGTTCTAGATCCCACCTATACACTTTGTGCAACCTCCATGTGGGACTGGGTTCATCATGTTGGTTCTATTAGTGCCTAAGTTCAAGAAGGGGGAGGGGGAGGGGGGGGGGGGGGGGGGGTGAATTGAGCTTTTAAAATTTTCACAAACAAAAACTGTTTTCTAGTAATCCTGAGAAAATAAACAAATTGATTTTAAAAAAGAACAAATTTATTTTCTGATTACTTTTTCAAATCCAGAACCTTAATCTAGTTATCTTGAAATTAAAAGATAGCTTTTCTATAACAGTGTAGGATCTTTTACTGCAAGAAGATTAACACCCAGAAATTAAACTTTAAATCTTTAACAGATTTATTTTCTAGCAGATTATCCAATTATGTAGAAAACGAGTGCAGGGACTGAGAAGAAAAATGAACACACAGTTTATAATGGTTCACTCATCAAGAGCTACATCCAGTCTCACCTCACACCAAGGTGAAATCCACTAATCAATACAAAACAAATTACAAGACCTTGTGGTTCTTGAACCCTTCAAGAATAAGGCACACACAATGCTGAAAAAATTTATTTCAACAGTAAGAACACTCCAAGAAACCCTATCGAGAAGTGTCTATACGGTTCCTTTACACAAGAATGAATAAGGAAAGAAAGCACCTGAAAACAAGATGCAAGAACCCTAAATCAAACATCACTTTTCTACAGTCCAGCAATGATAGAACCTTAACCCTTGACCAAGGCACACAATGAACAAGCACACTTGAATTCTTTAAGAGAACCTTTCAAGAAAACATTCAAAGCTTTTGTGTCTCAATGAAAACTCTTTGATCTATGTTCAAAAACATGATCACTCAGTTTTTTTTCATATGAGATGTGCCTCTCTTTATATAGAAACCAATTCATAACATTTTTGAAAAAAACAGTTGAAAAGCTGTTATAAAAAGAACATGTTGAAGTTAAAATAATTGGATTGTTTTTCTGAAATTCACAAGATGATTTTAAAACCACTTCCCGCTCATCTTAAAAAAAATAACGGGTTGCAACAAACTGTTTGGTGCCCTAATAGAATTTTGAAAAACATTAACCAGTTCATTAATAAATCTATTGTTTTATAAATCTACAAAATTATTTTTGTGCAGTAACCTAATTTTGAGAAAACTTAAGTTTTGACTAAAGAGTTTTCAATACCTTTTCGTGCTTAATCCTACTACCTTGGTTAAGGATATGAAGTAGGTCACTAAGCAAAAGGCCACCTTAAACTCACTTCTAACCTACAATGACCACTAGTAACATCATCACTAACTTCAAAGCAAACAATAAAATTTTCTACATCAAACACACACTAAGTTGCTGAGAAGCTTCATCCATCTTCAATAATCTCCCATTGTTTGATGGAGACAAATCCCTTGTTCCGTCCGGTTGACCAGGACGTCTTCGTGCGCGACCTCAACCGTCAGCTAGGGACACCTTCCCACTGGTTGCCTGTGGATTCCTGCAAAAAAAAGAGGACAAAGAGGCGCCCTAGCGGCCGTGTGCACTCCGACGCTCAAGTCAGCCAGCAAGAAACACCAAAAACTGTCCACCTCCGTGTCTGAGCACCGCGTGTGGCACTCTGAAGGTGGTGAATTAACTTTGTATATGTGTGTGTTGTCTCCTTCAGGCAAAAATATTCCCCAGTCACTTGAAGCACGAGCAAGCAACTAGAGAGTTCTCTGGTAAATTTGCCGAAGGTTCCAACCCTTTTTCCAACATTCTCTGCGCTATTTAAACTACCCAAGCATTTAAAGCGCCTTAAAGCGCTTTTACTCACAAACGTAACGCACTCATTAAAGCGCTTAATTTAGAAAACGTAGCGCATTTAAGACGTTTGAAATGCTCGGGAGCCATTATAGTACCTGAATGCTCGAAAGGGAAACTGTATTGAATAACTTTTAATTACCTGGCACCTGACTAAAGGGTGTTTCTATTCTGGCATGGCTGTCGTACACGTGGAGGGCCTCACGACGCCATGACCCCATCTGGGGGCGCTTCGGCCCACCTGGGGACGTTTCTACATGTGAGTCCTCCTGCTGGGAGTGCTACTGCGCTAGGGGTGACTTTTTGGGGTGCCAACTCATGCCCCCAAGTATCTAGTCACTTCCTTTGAGAGCGTATCTGCCTTCCTTTTGTACTTTGCACCCGGTTGCCCTGGGCGTGACTTTCCTCTTGAGTCGTATCTGCCCTACGGGCGTCTCTGGGGCGGCAGGAGCACGTCACGAGTCAGGCTGCCCTTCACTGGTACTGTTACTATGGCCTTGAAGCCACCTTTTCTTTCTTTTTACTGCTGCCCCATGCTATTGGGACCCGGGGCCTTCTCACGGCGTCGCTCCCTCCATGGTCTTTCCTACCCATGGGTATCGGGGAACCACACCGTGATTGCCTTACTTTAGCACTGTTTGATCTGGCGACGCCCTAGCGAGGCGATGCCTCCATCCGGGCTACGCTTTGCCTTGGCGACGCCTTCCCCTGGCGACGCCTTGCCTTGGCGACGCCTGGCCTTGGCGACGCTTCCTCTTGGCATCTCTACACCTAGGCGACGCCTTGCGTTGACTTTTGACCTTCCAGTCGTTGACTTTGACCTTGACTTAGTCAGTGTCCGGATACGGGACGGTACATCCCTATTGCTAAGCATTGCTTTGAAGGAAGGTTATAACCAAAGAATGTTACCTGCAATAAAAATCTAGAATATATAGAGAAAAATCCAAGTAGTGAACCATAACAGATTTAAAGATTTGTACCTTCTTGCAACTAAAACCTGCATACACTTGCAGAAGCAATCTGCATGAGCTATTTTTCTCCCCCTTTGGATTCATCAAACAAAATTATGGCACAGATAAAGAAGGAAACACACAATAGCCATACATGACAGTTCAAAAATAAAAACACCATAAGGTGCTATTATAGTCCAGAAATAAAAAATCAAATATTGTAGGAAATTTAAAACAAATTGTTCAACAGGACATATAAATTGAAGGATTTGGAGAAGGATCACTTGTGCTTGTAGTAAAGTTCTGGTAACTTCTCCTGGTATCCTTCAATTTGATAATCTAGGTGTTGAAACCTAGCTTGAGTCATTTCAAAATATGTTTGTGAGTGTATCAAGTCGGTGAAGAACCTGTCTTTCAAACATTGATAAATGTTCACCTCTATACTCAGGTGCTTGATATGCAACCAGAGCATTGTAATTTGTGGCAACAACATCTTCATTCATGAATGAATAAATTGGTCATTCCTCCCTGTGATGCATATATGGTTGAGGTGGTGATTCTACCCTGTGTGATGATGAATGATGCATCTCATAGCATGATGCCTCTGCAGCCTGCACAGTTTCATCTTCCATAGGCACACTAGCATCATCTTCCTCTGCATTCTTTAGATTGGAAGCTCCATGTTCCATCCTTGGAGTAGCAATTCTTCGAAACACCCATGAGTTTTCTTCCTTTTGAAAACCTATCATGATGAGAGTAGAATTATCTATCTCACTTGTTGCTTTGATTGTGTCATTTCTTTCATTTGTAGTATCCACTTCCAAATATTCAATTAGTTTGGATACAAATATTGCAGATGGAAAGCGATAATCAGGGAGCCTTTTTTATTTGAGCATATGTTCCACCATAGTACTCACCCAATTTACCTTGATTTGATCCATTATGCAGTAAAGCAATATCAAGTCTTCCTCATGAAGAACAACATGATTGCTACCTCTAGGAGTGAGTTTCCAAGCAATGATGTGAGCTAGAAGTTGTTGAACCAAGTGGTGTTCAAGCTTTGAAGAATCCAAACCCTTTTTAGGATGCTGAAGGCTTGGCTGTGCTTGCTGTTGCTGAGCTGTCTTAGATAGGATCTAGGGTAGTTAACTCAGAGAGAAAATAAGTGCATAAGGCAGTATGCAGCAAAGCAGATGATCGGTGCAGAAAAACAAAACCAAAGTCTTGCGCATAATGCACAAGACGCCCAGAAACAGTTAAACAGAAGCAGTATTAAAACAACAGTTTAAATGTTCTAACCTATTCGAATTTCGAGTTGATCCTCGTAGAATTCGAAGCAGATCAGGGTGGTGGTAAGGAAGGTGATGTTGGCATCCGCCACCTTTTTCCAGAAAAGGCAGAGATCTCTGTCCAACGCTCCCATGCTATCAGGACTTCTGGGTCTCCTGAAGCAGCTCTTGGACTCTTTTTTCCCCTTGTCCACCCAGTACAAGGGGAAGCCGTCGAGTAGGGAGTCGTCTTTGTCGTTGGGGCGCACTTGGACGAACTTCCCTTTCCAGTCCTTATAGGATTTCTGGAAGATGGAGAAGATCGACCTCCCAGCAATCGCATTCAAGCTAATCCACAGGCGGTCTCCTGGGTGCTTGGCCTCGAAGAGAAACAGAAACACGTCCACGGATGCGGGCAACCCCAGATGGTCGCACATCACTTGGAATGCTCGCACAAACGCCCAGCTGTTGGGATGAAGCTGGGCGGCGGCGATGTTGAGCTCGGTAAGGAGCTCCCTTTCGAAACGGGTGAAAGGGAACTTGAGCTTCACCTTCTTGAATAAGGTTGTGTAGACGAAGCAGAAGGGCCCGTCAGCGCTCACCTTATCGTCGGCACAAACGAGTAGATCGGGGGGGCAAGGCAGCACTATCATCTTTTCATCGTGCTCCTTATGAAATGATTGATGAGGCTCATCCCCCTTAGTCAATCGCATGACTGCTCCAGCAGTGTTCACGGAAGACGTTTCCCTCAACAGGGTCGAGTTGGCCCATGGGTAGAGTTTTTCGAAGTCTGGCGGGGGAACGGGGGCTCCTCCGGCGATAGGTGGAGTCGCCTGGGCCAGGTTGGGGCGGGAAGGTGCAGGCCTCTCAGCCTGGGAAGATGAAGCACCGCGTGCTCGCGGTGGGATGAGTGCTTGAGAAGATGGGTGTCGCGATGAAGGAGGAGGATTCGGGGTGATCTTTGAGCGGGTCATTCTCGAAGCTGCAAAGGAAGAAGAAAAGGAAAAATGGTCAGGGTTCGCAGAGGCTGACTCGATCGTGGGAGAAGGGTGAAAAGCGAACGAACGAAGGTTCGTTGCGACGATTGACGAAGCCCTAAGTTACGCAGAAGGAGAAATGGAAAAAGCAACCCACAGCGTATGCACCAGACAGTTACAGGATGATGCGAATCGGTTAAAATGCAAGAAAAACCAGCAGAAGAAGGAAAGTAGGTACCTTTTGATGATCAGGAAGACGATGAAGGATGATGGTGATTCAGAATGTTGGAGAGCGCTGAGAGTTTTTTGCAGGAGGAAGTTAAAACGTTTGTGAATACGAAGAAAAGTGATGGAACAGTGTGGAGTGAAAATGGGTTTAAGAGTTTTTTCGAAATGGGTTTGGGAAGCGCAAACGGTAACTGAAGGTAACCGTTGATGAAGCCACGTGTCGAACGATGGGTGAGGGGTCTGGTGGAGCGTCAGAGAAGCAGAAGGTACAACCGCTTGGAATTCTGCGTCAGTGCCACGTAGACCGGCGTTGACGTGACTCCTCTAGTCTTTTCGCTGGACAAGTCTTCGCTTAAGACTGGGGGGCTTGTGTACCGCCCTGGTAGTCGGAAGTGATGACGTGGCATCCAGCTGCAGTATAGGCGTGTTGACAAGGCGCCAGGTTGGCAGAAGGGAAGGAAGTCGGGGGGGCTCGTGAAGTCGCCAGTTATTAAGTTGGCGTGTTCCGATCTCCAGCATACCAGAATCGGCGATCACCGGGTTAAAGATGAAGTCGCCAGATGTAAACTCAGGCGACCTAGTGATTGGAGATCGCCAGAGCAAGCACATCGCCAGAGATGAAGGTGGTGCAGATTATGAAGGCGGCCGGCGAGACCACAGGGAAGGTGTATGAAGGCACCCTAACTCGCCAGTTCCAGTAGAGATCGCACTCCCAAGTTAGCTATACACTGGGCAGTACCATGCATAAGTAACTTAGCCAAAAACGAGAGTAGAAGCAGCGCCCAAGTCAAGGAGGCTCCAGATGAAGGCACGTGTACGACTAGATGCGAGCCACGTGTCCAAGTCTGTAACTGCCAGGAGAGAGAAAGTAACCAGGTATATAAGAGTTCTCAACGAACTTTCTCAGGTACGCACGTTCAGATTATACTCTTTACGCTTGCGAGTTCTAGAGCACACTGTGAGAGAGAATTTGCACGGTTCCTGTTCTCTTAGTATTTGGTGATTCGGTGACTGACTTGGGCGTTGGAGTGCGATCGGCCGCAGCGGCGCCGTTCTGTTCCTTTGCAGGTTCTTGAGGTGGATCTCGAAGAGGAACGGAGGTTTGAAGCGGTGCGCACGTCGATCTCTTGACGAGGCAGTTTCCAGCGTTCCGGTCAACAGGCAGGATCAAGATTTGATAACAAACAACTTTCAATATATTCAGTAAAACAGATTTGGGTTTTAACAAGAAAATATTTGAGTTTTTTAAAGAGTTGAGATTGCTTAGAGATTGAGATTGATCTAAGAGTGTGAGATAAAATTTCTGCTTGTATTTTGATTTCAGATTTGCTTCTATAACAAGTGTAATCCTTGTATCTATTGAACAAATTTCTTCTGTGTGTTTGCTGAGAAGTGTTGTGTGTTCTTGAGGGGATCAAGATCAGCATTCTTAGTGTTGGCCAAGAGAAGTGTGTGTCTTGAGGGGATCAAGGTCACTTTCTTGGTTGTGTTGTAAGTGATCTAGGTTTGATGGCTTAGTGGAATTCCTCAGTGGTTTCTGAGAAGATTGGATGTAGCTCTTGGGTTTAGAGTGAACCAGTATAAATCTCTGTGTGCATTCTCTCTCTCCCTTAACTCTTTAAATTCAGTTTTGATATTTGTATACTGGTATAAAAAACCGATTGTTTCTGCGAAACACAACCGATTGTTTTTCTGGTGCTGTGCTTTTAGCTTTGTGTTTTGGCAAACTGAATTCTTTATCAACTGAATCTGGAAGAAAGTTCATTCAAGGCTTAAAAGATTTTGAAATCCCTCTTTAAACCATTCACCCGCCCTCTAGTTTAAAGCCACACATTATAACTGTTGGGTTTAATAGTGCCAAAGTTCAAGAGGGGGGGTGAATTGACCTTTTAAATCTTTCTCACAGAAACAGTGTTTAACACAGTTTACAGAAAATAAATCGATTTATGTGAAAATGAACAGATTTATTTCGGCACTGTTTTTGTTTGAAAAGCGTTTATACAGCAAGGTTAATCACAAGATCTGCAGATATATTTTTCAGATGCTCACACACTGATATTAGAATGTAAAACAGTGAATCGCAAAAACAGCAACCTTCAATTTCAAGTAAGTGATTAAGGTTCAATTGATAGCATACCAATTAATTGAGTAACCTTTACAATCAACCTGTTCCAGTGACTTTTAACAAATTATAAGTTCTTATCAGAATCAAACAACTTTTCCAGAAATTAAGAGCAAGATGAAACGAGCACAGAAGAAACAGATTTATTAATGAATGAACAGATTTATTTCTTTGCTGTTTTATCAATTATGCAGAAACTTAAATGCAGAGATTGAGAGAGAATGAACACAAGGCAGTTATACTGGTTCACTCAACTGAGCTACATCCAGTCTTCACCTAAAACGAAGGTGAAATTCACTAAATCACAGTACAAACAAACACAATTCCTACTGTTCTTGAAACCTACAAGAACTTAGGTACTCTTGCTGAAAAAAACCTATTTCAGCTCACACACACTCTCCAAGAAAACCTATCAAGAAGAGTGTTCAACCAAACTATTACAAGAAATGAGAAGTGAAACGACTACACCTGATTGAGGATACAAAGATCTGCCTTAAACCAGTAGGCAAGATTGCTAGAACAGTGGCAGCACCTCACACCAAGCTTTTGGAACCAAACCAAGAACAAGCACTTTGTGATTTTCGAAATCTTTGAAGAACAAATGCTAATCCTTTGTAAACTCTTAATTCTCTGCTGTAAAACTTGTTTTTGCAAATGTATGAACGATGTTTAAACTCAGAAACAAGTTTTCATTTTATAGAAAACCAACTAATAATAGATTTTTGAAAAACAGTTAAAGCTGTTATAAAATGAACAGATTTATTTTCATAAAACAATTAGAGAATTTGTTAAGTGAGGAGACTTAGTCAACCATTCTGGTGCAGAGATAAAACTGAAAAACGTTTAAACTTGACCATGCACCAGAGACAAAAAAAGAATCTATTCATTTACAGATGAACAGATTTATTTTTTCAAAACGAAAACAGAGAAAGTTTAACTATTTAAAACTCAGTCATTTTGAAAGGTAAAAGACTTAATCAAAATACATGATGCACAAAATCTAATTTTCACAAGACTTGGCCAAAGCATCAATTTAAAAAAGAATCTGTTTATTTAGAAAAGAACAGATTTATTTTTATGCAGTAAACGTGTGTTTTGTAAAACATGTGAAAAACAGTTTAAGAAAACTTATGCTTGTTCTTATCACATGGCCAGTGGTTATGAGGTGAGTTACTCAGCAAAAAGCACACTCTTAAACAACATCTAAGACACACTTAAAGCAAAGCAAAATACACATGAAATGTACATAAAAGTCTTCATCAAACACAATCTTGAAGGGGTAGCAACCATCTTCAACAATCTCCCCCTGTTTGATGGAGACAAATCCCCATAGCTAACCTCATAGCTTTGTTGCTTTAAGAACCGGCACTGCACCAGATTTTAAACCAGAAAAAAATAGCAGCATTGCATAGCATGAGAAAAGGTTTTAAGGTGCAGAATTAACTCCCTGTTTCAGCTAGCTTCACCTAGCATGGTGAGCTATTTTTCTCCCCCTTTGGATTCATCAAACAGCATATAAGCATAGGGAAAACAAATATAAATCAGAAACCTTTTTTATTTGAGCATGTGTTCATTGACAATGAAAACCCAGTTTACCTTAATCTGGTTCATGATGCAATATAGGAGAATTAGATCCTCTTCATGTAAAACAACATGGTGTGTTCCTCTTGGAATAAGTTGCCATGCTATGATGTAGGCAACTAGGCGTGGAGTGAGGTTCAAGTGCCCTGCATGGAACCTGTTTATACTCTCTATAGGATTCCTCATACAGCTTTTATAATATTGCAGCTTGTTGAATTCTTGAATTCCATTGGTGTTTCCCTTTCCTACTTTTAATCCAGCATATTTTATTCCAGCAACAGAATTCCACACCTCACTTGTGATCTTCATCTTGGTCCCTTTCACATAAGAGATAACATTCTTTCCATCCAATGTGAGGTTAGTGTAAAACACCTTAACCAAGTCAGGATATACATTACCCGTTAATTCCAGCAGCTTTTTCAGTTTCTGGTGCTGCAAAACAGCCCTTGTTTCTGCCAGTTTTTCAGATTTCAGCCAGTTGAAATCCAGCACTTTGGGTATGTTAATCTGTTTTCTGCTTGTCTCGTGAATGTAGGCATTAATGCCTTCTTCATTTCCAGCGAAACAACCTTCTAGCACACCTTGAAAGGTGGTTTGCTTCCCTTTATTTTTCTGTTTCTTGGAAGAAGAAGCCATGGTTGAACCTGAATTCTTTTCTTGGTTTCAAATGGTGAGAACAGAAAAAAGATAGCCAATGTGGGTAGCAAATATTCACACAGATTTATATAGAAATGAATGGGTTGATATGGTAGTTATGAGTGGATATGCATGAAGATTTTATGCTTTGATTTGTGCAGAGAATCTTTGAAAATATGCAGCAAATATTTAGGGTCACGATGCACATACTCATGCCTTTATTGAGCATCCAAACCATCAAATCGGTTACATAACCATGACCAAAACCATCAAAGGTACAGAGGTTAATGCCCACTAGGTCAGTCAAGAAGCCAAAGATCAAAATTTCTCTTTCCTAGTCATCAATGCATATCAGTGCAAAAAATAAACACATTCAATTGCGAATAAACAGATTTAATTTTTCACTACTAGGTACAATTGACATTTATAATACCCAATTCATTAAGCAGAAAATTAAACCTATCTTTAGCCAATGGTTTTGTGAACAGATCAACAAGTTGTAAATCAGTACCAATGAACTTAATCTCACATGTTCCATTAGATATGTGTTCCCTTAGAAAATGATGCCTAATTTCAATGTGTTTGGTTCTTTAATGCATGACAGGATTTTTGGTTAAGTTGATTGCACTTGTATTATCACACAGCAGAGGTATATAGTTAAGTAAGATACCAAAATCATTTAATTGTTGTCTTAGCCATATAGTTTGAGCACAACAACTCCCTGCTGCAATGTATTCTGCTTCAGCAGTGGAGAGAGGTACACAAGCCTGCTTTTTGCATTGCCATGAGATCAAGCTTGATCCAAGCAAATGATAGGTTCCACTTGTGCTCTTCCTATCAATTTTGCATCCTGCAAAATCTGAATCAGAATATCTAGTTAAACTTCATGAAATATTACCTGGATACCACAAGCCAACTTCCTTAGTTCCTTGCAAATACTTCAAAATCCTTTTGGCAGCACTGTAGTGTGATTCTTTAGGAGCAGATTGAAACCTTGCACACATGCACACTGCAAACATTATATCTGACCTGCTGGCAGTGAGATACAGCAGTGATCCTATGAGTCCTCTGTATTTGGTTTCATCAACAGAAATTCCATCTTCATCATGATCCAAATGACAGCTTGTTGAGAAGGGTGTGCTGATTGGTTTACACTTGTCCATTTCAAATTTCTTCAGCAGATCCTTGCAATACTTAGCTTGACTTAAGAAAATGCCGTCCTTGAGTTGTTTGACCTGCAAGCCTAGAAAATAGTTCAACTCACCCATCATTGACATTTCAAATTCACTCTTCATGACTTTCACGAAAGCTTCACACAATTCTCCATTGTTTGATCCAAAAATGATGTCATCCACATATACTTTTACTAGAATTGTGTCATCTCCTTTCTTCTTGATGAACAAGGTCTTATCTGATGTGCCTCTGTCATAACCTTGAGAGATGCGAAAATCACTTAGCCTCTCATACCATTTCCTAGGAGCTTGCTTGAGTCCATAGAGAGCCTTTTTGAGTTTGAACACATATTCTGGATGTTGATGGTCTTCAAAACCTGGTGGCTGTGAAACAAATACCTCTTCATTAATATAACCATTTAGAAAGGCACTATTCACATCCATTTGAAACAGCTTGAACCCTTTGATGCAGGAGAAGGCAAGCAGCAATCTAACAGCTTCTAACCGAGCCACTGGTGCATAGGTCTCATCATAGTCTATCCCTTCTTCTTGATTGTACCCTTTAGCTACTAGCCTAGCCTTGTTTCTGGTGATCACTCCATGCTCTTCCATCTTGTTTCTAAATACCCATTTTGTCCCAATTATATTCATCTCAGGTATTCTAGGAACAAGAGTCCAGACCTCATTAAGAGCAAATTGATTCAATTCCTCTTGCAGAGCTAAAATCCAGTTGCTGTCCTTGAGAGCTTCGTTCAGATTCTTGGGTTCAACTTGAGATAGAAAGGTCATTGCTTCACAGAAATTGTTCAAGGATTTTCTAGTTGATACTCATTTTTCAATGTTCCCAGTGACATTATCAAGGATTAAGTCTCTTGGGGTTTTCCACTCTTTTGGCAAACCTGCAGTTGCAGTAGATTCTTGTATAGCATGTGTATCAACAATATCAAAATGAATTGATTCATTCTGATTTAAAACAGATTTAAAATCATTACTGTCAAGGTCATCAGCAGCAGTTTTAGATAAGCTGTGATCAGTTTCATCAAAAACAACATGCATTGATTCTTCTACTATGAGCAACCTTTTATTGAAGACGCTATATGCATGACCATTCAAAGCATAACCAATGTGCACACTTTCATCAGATTTAGCATCAAACTTACCAAGATTTTCTTTGCCATTATTCAATACAAAGCATTTACATCCAAATACCCTAAGGTGGCTCACACTAGGTTTTCTGCCCTTATACAGTTCATATGGGGTTTTCTTAAGAATTGGTCTTATTAAAGTCCTATTTAACACATAAGCTGCAGTATAAACTGCATCTGCCCAAAAATACTTAGGGAGCTTAGATTCATTTAACATGGTTCTAGCTAGTTCCTCTAGTGACCTATTTTTCCTTTCAACTACACCATTTTGTTGGGGTGTCCTAGGGGCTGAAAAGGTATGTGTTATCCCATGCTTCTCACAGAACCTCTTAAATCTAGCATTCTGAAACTCTCCCCCATGATCACTTCGAATTGATTTTATGCAGCAACCATTTTCATTTTGTAGAATCTTTGCTAATTTCTTAAAGGCAGTGTAAGAATCATGTTTATGTGCAAGAAATAGAGTCCATGTAAATCTAGAGTAATCATCCACAACAACTAAAGCATACAAATTTCCAGCCAAGCTAGCAACTCTAGATGGTCCAAATAAATCCATGTGCAGTACATCCAAAGGATTTTTAGTAGAAACAATATCTTTTAAACTGAAAGAAGATCTTATTTGTTTACCTTTTGTTCCGTCCGGTTGACTGGGACGTCTTCGTGCGTGACCTCAACCGTCAGCTAGGGTCTCCTTCCCACTGGTTACCTGTGGATTCCTGCAAAAAAGAGGACAAAAAGGCGCCCTAGCGGCCGTTTGCACTCCGACGCTCAAGTCAGCCAGCAAGAAACACCAAAACTGTGCACCTCCGTCTCTGAGCACCGCGTATAGCACTCTGAAGGTGGTAAAAAGAACTGTGTATCGTGTGTGTGTTTTTCTCCCTCAGGCAAAGATCTTTCCCCAGTCCCTTGTACGTAACCTCAAGGTACGAGCAAGCAACTAGAGAGTTCTAGTAAATTTGCCAAAAGTTCGAACCCTGTTTCCAACATTCTCAGCGCTATTTAAACTATCCAAGCATTTAAAGCGCTTTTAATTACGAATGTAACGCACTCAATTAGCGTATCTAATTAGAAAACGTAGCGCATTTAAGACGTTGAAACACTTGGGAGCCATTATAGTACCTGAACGCTCGAAACGGAAACTGTATTGAATGACTTTAATTACCTGGCACCTGACTAAAGGGTGTTTCTATTCTGACATGGTTGTCGTACACGTGGAGGGCCTCACGACGCCGTGACCCCATCTGGGGGCGTTTCTGCCCATCTGGGGACGTTTCTACGTGTGAGTCCTCCTGCCTGGGAGTGCTACTGCGCTAGGGGTGACTTTTTGGGGGCCAACTCATGCCCCCAATCATCTAGTCACTCACTTTGAGAGCGTATCTGCCTTCCTCTCGTACCCTGCACCCGGCTACCCTGGGCGTGACCTTCCTCTTGAGCCGTATCTGTCCCAAAGGCGTCTCTGGGGCGGCAGGGGTACTTCACGAGTCAGGCTGCCCTACACTGGTGTTGCTACTATGGCCAGGAGCAGGACCAGCTGATTACGGACCCTTCAGAGTTACTGAGGCTAAGGGCAACGGTTCATACAACCTAGAGACCTTGGAGGGGGGTCCCATCCCACGCAGTTGGAATGCAGCCAACTTAAAATTTTATTTCAGTTGACTTATGTAAGCAATTATGTAACACTTTAGTTGAAGGGGACGCTCTTTTTCCCTCTCGGATTCTTGCTGAGGCGGGAGGTTTTGACTCCGCCACTCTGATCAGCCCGGAGTTCAACGCTGGGACTCTCGAAAAGTACATATGTAAGAGTCACTGCCCTAGAAACTTCGGCCTTTATTGCTTTCTAACCATGCATGCCTTGCTTCATGGTGTCTCTGACACATTTATCTCCCTTGGTGCAGGTTCGAAAATAAATCAAGAGAGGAGGACACGACTTACTCGAGCTTTGCGGGCTGGGATCAGGGCTTCGTCTTCCTCCAGTGTTGACTCCGACGGCCACTAAGAAGCAGCTTTTTTGTGATTTGCATGAGTTGTAATATTTGCCCCATTAGCGCTACTCCCATTGTATCGAACATTGCTTGTCACATCAACTTTTCTATATCATAATTGATTTTTGCAAGGTCACTTTACTCTGCATACGTTTCGCATATTGTGCGCCTTTCCCTCGTCATGCTTCTCAACGGCGCCTGCCTTCATCCAGGCGACGTCTTCTTCCTTGGCGACGCCCTCTTTCTTGGCGAGGCCTTCAGCAAGGCGACGCCTCCGCTCTTGGCGACGCCTTTACCTAGGCGACGCCTTCTCTCTTGGCGACGCCTTACATTACTTCAAACGGAGAAAGATAAAGGCGGAAAGCCAAGGCACTTCTTTTTCTCAAACTGGTTTTACCTTTTATTTCCCCCGAGAGGGAAAAAGAGCGTCCCCTTCAACTAAAGTGTTACATAATTGCTTACATAAGTCAACTGAAATAAAATTTTAAGTTGGCTGCATTCCAACTGCGTGGGATGGGACCCCCTCCAAGGTCTCTAGGTTGTATGAACCGTTGCCCTTAGCCTCAGTAACTCTGAAGGGTCCGGTCCACTTGGGAGACAGCTTATTCTCCAACTCGTATGGGTGAGCCTTCCTCATAACTAGGTCGCCAATCTGAAATTGCCGCGGCTTTACCTTAGAGTTGTATTGTCGCTCTACTCTTCTCTTCACTGTTTCAGCTTTGATTCTGGCTTCTTCTCTGGCCTCATCTAGTAGATCCAGGTGTACCCGCCTTTCTTCATTGGATTCCTGCACCACAAAGTTTTGAAAACGTGGTGAGCTTTCATGTATTTCTACCGGAATCATTGCGTCCGACCCGTACACCAAACTGAAAGGCGTCTCCATAGTAGAGGATTGGGGTGTGGTGTGGTATGCCCATACGATCCTTGGTACCTCTTCCGCCCACGCCCCTTTGGCTTTCTCTAACCTTCTCTTTAACCCCCTCAGCAGGACTCTGTTTGCTGACTCCACTTGTCCGTTGGTCTGGGGGTGTTCAACCGATGCGAACACTTGTTTGATTCCTACCTCAGCGCACAGATTTCTCAACTGCTGACTGGCAAACTGGGTCCCGTTATCAGATATCAAACGCCTAGGTACGCCAAAGCGGCACACAATGTTCTTCCACACAAAATGTTGTACCTTGTGCGCAGTGATCTGTGCTACGGGCTCTGCCTCTATCCACTTGGTGAAGTATTCGATGGCGACGATCAAATACTTCATCTGCCTGATTGCCAGTGGGAACGGGCCCAGGATGTCGATTCCCCATGTATGGAAAGGCCACGGGCTGTATATGGATCGCAATTCTTCTGGCGGCGCCTTGTGCCAGTCAGCGTGCTTTTGGCACTGCCTGCACCGCTCGGCGTGTCGTGCGCAGTCCTCTTTTACTGTTGGCCAGAAGAAACCTGCGCGTATTACCTTGGAGGCTAGAGACCTTCCCCCTACGTGGCTCCCACAGATGCCTTCGTGTAACTCCGCCATTATCCTGGTGCACTCGTCGCCACTTACGCACGTTAGGATAGGGTGAGTGAAACCATGCCTGAACAACACCCCATCTACCAGGGTATATCTTGCGGCGTTTCTTTTGACCTTTTTACCTTCTTCAGGCTCTATTGGGAGAGCCCCATCTGCCAGGTATCGCTTGTAGGGCGTCATCCAGGTGTCTCCCTCGGTCAAAACGCATACCTGCATCTGCTCTCCCTCGGGCACATCCGCGTACGTGCTGATGCGGGGCACCCTCTGCGTATCTTGGGTCAAAGAGCAGTGACTCCTCGACCTTCCCCCTGTTGTATAAATCTGGAGGACATCCACCCTGTTGTCTTCCACGAATCTACGCAGAGCTTTGAGAGTCTCTTGGATCACTGTCCTCTGTCTACCCCCTTTGCCTGAGCTGGCCAGCTTTGCAAGCAGGTCAACTCTGGCATTCTGCTCCCTTGGGACATGTATCAGCTCAAGAGCGTTGAATGCTCCCTTCAACAACTGGACATATTTCAGGTATGCCGCCATCTGTGGGTCCTTCGCCTGGAACTCACCCGACACCTGCCTCGTTATCAGCTGGGAGTCGCTTTTCACCAGGAGGTTTTGCGCGCCCATCTCCTTGGCCAGGAGCATTCCTGCTATTAGGGCTTCGTATTCTGCCTGATTGTTACTTGCCTTGAAGGCGAAGCGCAGGGCCTGCTCAATCAGTATGTCGTCGGGTCCCTCCAAGACTATTCCCGCACCGCTCCCTTGTTGGTTGGAGGAGCCATCAACCGAGAGCAGCCACTGCGAACCCACTTCCACCTCTTGCTCACCTCCGGGAGAAAGTTCCGCTATAAAATCTGCGTACACCTCCCCTTTGATGGATTCTCTAGGCTCATACTGGATGTCGAATTCTGACAGTTTTACCGCCCAGCGCACCATTCTTCCCGCCACATCAGGCTTCTGCAGCACCTTCTGTATAGGGAGGTTTGTCATCACCACCACCGTGAAGCTGTGGAAGTAATGACGGAGCCTCCTGACAGAAAATACTACCGCTAGCCGCTGCCTTCTCTAGCGCTTGGTATCTCGTCTCAGCTCCTTGCAATGCCTTGCTTACAAAATAGATGGGCTTCTGACTCTGGTCCTGCTCCTGGACTAACACAGAACTGATGGCCCGCTCCGTTACAGTAAAATATAACCGGAGGGGCACGCCCGTTACCGGTTTGCAGAGGACCGACGGCGTCGCCAGGTACTCCTTTAGCTTAATGAAAGCCGCTTCGCATTCATCAGTCCATGCAAAGCGACTGTTTCTCATGAGGCACTGGAAATATGGATGCCCCTTCTCTCCCCCGGCGGAAACAAACCTCGAGAGCGCCGCCATCCGCCCTGTCAACTGTTGCACCTCTTTTACCGACGTCGGGCTTCGCATGGCGATAATCGCCGCGCATTTGTCGGGGTTCGCCTCTATCCCCCTCTCTGTGAGCATAAAACCCAAGAACTTACCGGCCTCTACCCCGAAAACACACTTCTCAGGGTTTAACTTGAGGCGGTACTTGGATATTGTGACGAACAACTCCTCCAGGTCCGCCATGTGCTGCGCCCTATTCTGCGACGCCACCACCATGTCGTCTACATAGGCGTACACATTCCTCCCGAGCATTGGCGCCAGGACCTTGTCCATTAACCTTTGGTACGTGGCGCTCGCGTTTTTCAGTCCAAAAGGCATCACCTTATAGCAGTAACTGCAGGTCTCAGTCATGAATGCAGTTTTGTTCTCGTCTCTTGGGTGCATCTTGATTTGGTTGTACCCTTAGAAGGCGTCCAGGAAACTCAGCACCTTGCTGCTGGACGCACTGTCTACCAAGGCGTCGATGCTGGGCAGCGAGTACGAGTCCTTTGGGCACGCCTTATTCAAGTCTGTGAAGTCAACACACATCCTCCACTTTCCATTCGCCTTTTTCACGAAGACGACATTGGCCAGCCACTCAGGGTATTGAATCTCCCTGATGTGGCCAGCACTCAACAGCTTTTGCGTTTCGTCTTTCACCACCTGCTGTCGTTCCTCATTGAACTTTCTCCTTCTCTGGCGCACGGGGCGGACCGTGGCGTCCATGCTGAGGTGGTGACACAGGAAATCGGGGTCGATACCGGGCATATCCGAGGCGGACCATGCGAAGGCATCCAGGTGGCGTGAAATCACTTCTGCCACCCCTTCCTGTTCTTCTGGGCTCAGCAAACTTCCTAACTTGAATGTCTTGCCGCCAATCTCCCTTTCTACGGCGTTAGCCGCGGGCTGTTCCCTGTTATCATCCTCGACGGGCGCCGCCTCTTCCGCGGTCGCCGCGTCGTCAGGGCCTTCCTCCATAGGTGCATCTGCTTCGGGCATCGCCCTCGCCGGTATGGCCTCATTAGGCGTCGACCCAGCGGGCGTCGCCTCAATCATCGTCGTGTCCGCGCTCGGCGGACGTTCATACACCATGAACACGCCTCTCTTCGTTTTCAGGCTGTTCTCATAGCATTTCCCTGCCTCCTCCTGGTCTGACTTAATGACTATCACCTTGCCACTGAGGTCCGGCAGCTTCATCTTCATGTGGCGTGTGGAGGACACCGTGTTCAAACGGTTTAACGCCAGCCTGCCCAGCAAAATATTGTAGGCGGAGTTGGCGTTCACGACCAGGTACCGGATGCTTTCGGTACGGGAGGCCTCTCCATCCGTGAACGTAGTCCTCAACTCCAGGTAACCCCGGACTTTCACCTGGTTATCCGCAAACCCATACAGACACCCCGTGTAGGGCCTCAACAGGTCGGGGGACAACCGTAACTTATTAAATGTCGACAAGAACATGACGTCTGCCGAACTTCCTTGGTCGACAAGCACTCTGTGCACCTTCCTTCCGGTTGTGACGACTGAGATGACAACGGGGTCGTTGTCGTGGGGTACCACATCTCGGAGGTCTCCTCTCGTGAACACGAGATCCGACTCCCATGGCTCCCCCGAGAGTCTCTCTTCGATTGAATTGACCCCCCTCGCGTATTTCTTCCGGTGGGAGGCGGTGGGTCCCCCGCCGGAAAAACATCCAGCAATGGTGTGGACCTCGCCAAGCACAGGCATCTCGTGTGCTGGTTCTTCCGCCGACGGCGGTCGTTGCGGGCTCTGCGACATAATCCTTCAAAAACCCAGTTCTCACCAGCTCATCTAGCTGGTAACCCAACGACAGGGAGTTATCAATGTGGTGCCCGAAAGCCTCGTGGAACTCGCACCAAGAGTCTTTGCGAGGCCCTAACACCTTGTCAGTCTTCGCCGGTCGCCTCAGCCTCTCGGCTATATTAGGCACGGCGATCAGGTCCTTAAGCTCTACCACAAAATTGTACCTCGCCGATCTCGCTCTTTCCCTGGCCGGGCGATCGCCTCCTGCTGGACCCCGGGGCTGGGGCTTTCTGGCCTCATAGGGGCGTCTCGCCTCTGGTTTCTTTCTTCCCGTCGTGGTCTCATTGACCCTGACAGGTTGAGCTCGCGCCGGTCCCCTCGGGCGTGAGGGTACGACGCTGGTGCACTTCACACACACCTCCCCTTCAGAAGCAATATGTTCTACCTCCCTACGCCGTAGCTCAGCGAAAGTCCTAGGGCGGTTGCGAATGATGGATTCTCCAAAAGGACCGGGGCATACGCCTTTCACGAATGCGTACACGATCATAGGCTCCTCTGTCGTACCAACCTTCATGACCTGGGCCCCGAAGCGATTGATATACTCCTTCAGGGTCTCCCCTTGATATTGCTTCACATCAAACAGATCGTAAGAGACCAGCGGCGGGGCCTTGTTTGCTAAGTATTGTTCCCTGAACAATCGTGACAATTGGCGGAAAGATGTGATATGACCGTCCGGGAGGCTGATGAACCAGTCCATAGCCATCCCAGTCAGGGTGCTCATAAAGAGCTTGCATTTGGTAGCGTCAGAACCGCCTACCAGGACCATCTGTGTGTGAAATGCAGCAAGGTGCGTCTCCGGGTCCTCCATCCCGGTGAAGATCACCTTAGGCCCTGCAAACGTGTTCGGGATCACTGCATCTAGAATCTCCTGCGAGAAGGGAGTAGAAAACTCCCTGGGTGGGGAATGGTTCTCCATCTCGTCGTGTCCATGCCGCCTCCGATCATTTCTCAGGCCCTGGCGCAACTCCTTATTTACGCGGTGGAGCTCTTCATTCCGCTCATGCGAGGCATCGAGATCTTCCTGCATGCGTTCCTGTTCCAGTTTCGACTCCGCCATATCCTGCTGCAGCCCCCTCGTTATCTCCAAGACCTGTTGCATGGATAGTTCTGCTGGGGCTGCGCGTGCTGTACTTCGTCTGGTGGGGGCCATTGTCACTCTAACCTCCTCCAACGTCACTGTAACCTGGTAGATTTTCTCGAACTTGTGATGGGACTGATGTTTTATATCGGCCCCACGGTGGGCGCCAAATGTTCCGTCCGGTTGACTGGGACGTCTTCGTGCACGACCTCAACCGTCAGCTAGGGTCTCCTTCCCACTGGTTACCTGTGGATTCCTGCAAAAAAGAGGACAAAGAGGCGCCCTAGCGGCCGTTTGCACTCCGACGCTCAAGTCAGCCAGCAAGAAACACCAAAACTGTGCACCTCCGTCTCTGAGCACCGCGTATAGCACTCTGAAGGTGGTAAAAAGAACTGTGTATCGTGTGTGTGTTTTTCTCCCTCAGGCAAAGATCTTTCCCCAGTCCCTTGTACGTAACCTCAAGGTACGAGCAAGCAACTAGAGAGTTCTGGTAAATTTGCCAAAAGTTCGAACCCTGTTTCCAACATTCTTAGCGCTATTTAAACTACCCAAGCATTTAAAGCGCCTTTAATTACGAATGTAACGCACTCAATCAGCGTATCTAATTAGAAAACGTAGCGCATTTAAGACGTTGAAACGCTTGGGAGCCATTATAGTACCTGAACGCTCGAAACGGAAACTGTATTGAATGACTTTAATTACCTGGCACCTAACTAAAGGGTGTTTCTATTCTGACATGGCCGTCGTACACGTGGAGGGCCTCACGACGCCGTGACCCCATCTAGGGGCGTTTCTGCCCATCTGGGGACGTTTCTACGTGTGAGTCCTCCTGCCTAGGAGTGCTACTGCGCTAGGGGTGACTTTTTGGGGGCCAACTCATGCCCCCAATCATCTAGTCACTCACTTTGAGAGCGTATCTGCCTTCTTCTTGTACCCTGCACCCAGCTACCCTGGGCGTGACCTTCCTCTTGAGTCGTATCTGTCCCAAAGGCGTCTCTGGGGCGGCAGGGGTACTTCACGAGTCAGGCTGCCCTACACTGGTGTTGTTACTATGGCCTTGAAGCCACCTTTCTCTCCTCTTTGCTACTATTCCCTGGTTACCCAGGGTTTGGGGTCTTCCCTCGGCGTCGACCCCTCCATGGTCTTTCCTACCCATGGGTATCGGGGAGCAGCACTGTGGTCACCTTGCCCTTGTGTTATTCCATCTTGGCGACACCCAGTTGGGCGGCGCCCTATCTTCGGCGATGCCCTGCTAGGCGACGCCTTACCCGGGCGACGCCTTACCTTGGCGATGCTTGACGTTGACTTTGACCTTTACGTTGACTTTGACCTTGACTTCGTCAACGCCCGGGTACGGGACGGTACACCTTTCACACAAGCATCATAGAGCCTGTTATCCTAAAATTTAATGTTAGGTAAACCAGAAACTAAATCTTTAGATTTCAATTTATTCAAGTGATTTGTGTGTATGTGAGCTAACCTCCTGTGCCACAACCAAGACTCATCACTTTTGGACAGCAAGCACTCATTTGAAGGGTTAGTTTCCATGATATTCAACAGATAAATGTTATTCACTCTCTTACCAGTAAACAGTACCTTACTAGATGAATTACTTGAGATTGTGCAGCCTTTTGACTGAAAATTTACTTTGTATCCTTTGTCAGAAAGCTGACTTATGCTGAGAAGACTATGCTTGAGTCCTTCTACATAGAGCACATTTTCAATGGTTGTTGAGTTTCCTGTTCCAACAGTGCCTCTGCCCAAAATCCTCCCTCGGTTATTATCACCATAGGTTACATGTCCTTCTGCTTTGAGCTTCAAGCTAGTAAACTTTCTAAGATCTCCAGTCATATGCTTGGAACAGCCACTGTCCAAGTACCACTGATTTTTCTTGCTGCCAATCTGCAAAATAGAATAAAAATAATACAAATGGTACCCTTTTCAGTATAGGGTCCAGCACAGATTAAAACCTTCTCTTTGGTAGCCATTTTGCTAAGTTCTTAGGAACAAGATGCTTTCTAGCAATACAAGACCTAGATGTTTGACCAGATTTCATGCAGTAAAAACAGGTTACATGAGATGCCTTTTTGCCACTGTTAAAAGCTGAGAAAACTAATTTTGCTGGAACAAAAAAACTTGAAAGCTTTTTGACATTGGTTACATTTCCAGGGGTATAACCAAGCCCATTTTTATTGAAAACAGCATTCTGTGAGCAGAGGAGAGACTCAAGGTTTTCTCTTCCCTTGGTGAAATTGGAAAGGGTTTTCAGCAAATACTCCACTTGTTTTTCCAATTTTTTGCAGTTTTCACAGGTTTTAATAGAGGCATGCAAGCATGTTAGTTCAAGGCTTACCAAATCTCTTTTGGCTTTATGCAATTTTTCCTCAAGTGTTTTTACTTTAGGTGCAAGCACATTATTTACCTTTTGCAGCTTATTGCATATTACAGCTAGCCTATTTGCTTCATCATGAGTTTCCTTGAAAGCAGCAAGCAATTGATCATAGTTATCTGAATCCACATAGAAATCACTTACTGAATCAGAGATTGACTCCTTATCCTTCATCATGAACCACAAATTGTTTTCCTCATCTTCTGTTGAAGAGCTGCTGGTTGAAGATACTTCATTTTCCTCCCATGAGATGTAAGCTTTTCTTCCCTTGTTCCTTTCAAATTTCTAGCTGGCAGATTTGTCCTTTGCTTGATTGTCTGGACAACCTGTTTTGATATGCCCTGTTTTGCCACAGCCAAAGCAAGTATATTTAGAGGAATTTGAATCATTGGGTCTAGGATACCTTCTTTTCTGTTGGTTCCTATTTCTGCTTTTCTTCCTCAGGAATTTGCTGAATCTTTTTGTAAGAAGGCTGATTGTGTCATCATCTTCAGCATCTTCTTTTTCCTCCTTGATCTCATCCAGTTCAGTTGCTTTCAGTGCAAGACCTTTGGGTTTTCTCTTTGTTGTTTCCTACTCTTTGAGTCTTTTGAGCTCTAGCTCATACTCCATTAGCTTTCCAAACAGTGCAGCAGTTCCCAGCTTTGACAGATCACGGCTTTCGGATATGGCAGTCACCTTTGGTTGCCAGCTTCTGTCGAGGCACTTCAATATCTTTATGTTGAGTTCCTCTCTGTCAAATTATTTTCCCAAACCAGTGAGGTGATTCTCAATATGGGTGAACCTTTTCTGCACATCAGCAATGCTCTCCTCGGGTTGCATTCTGAACAGTTCATATTCTTGGATGAGAGCATGTTTTCTTGACCTCTTCACATCTTCAGTACCCTCATGAGTCACTTCTAAGACTTCCCACATCTTCTTAGCTGACTTACATTGAGATATCCTGAAGAACTCATCCATTGTCAATGCAGAGGTTATGATGTTCTTTGCCACAAGATCATGTTGAGCCTTCCTCCTTTCGGTCTCATTCCATTCTGATCTTGGCTTTACCACTTCTTCATCCTTGACAACCTGCATTGGCACATAAGGTCCATGGACCACAGCTTCCCAAATTAATGCATCAATAGATTCCATGAAAATTCTCATTCTAACTTTCCAACATGCATAATTCATTCCATTGAACATAGGTGGTCTATTAACAGCAGATCCTTCAGCAAAAAGCACATTAAACGCAGACATTATTACAAACAAACTTGATTAAAATACAAGTCCTAGCTCTTGATACCAATTGTTGGGTTTAATAGTGCCAAAGTTCAAGAGGGGGGGTGAATTGACCTTTTAAATCTTTCCCGCAGAAACAGTGTTTAACACAGTTTACATAAAATAAATCGATTTATTTGAAAATGAACAGATTTATTTCGGCACTGTTTTTGTTTGAAAAGCGTTTATACAGCAAGGTTAATCACAAGATCTGCAGATATATTTTTCAGATGCTCACACACTGATATTAGAATGTAAAACAATGAATCGCAAAAACAACAACCTTCAATTTCAAGTAAGTGATTAAGGTTCAATTGATAGCATACCAATTAATTGAGTAACCTTTACAATCAACCTGTTCCAGTGACTTTTAACAAATTATAAGTTCTTATCAGAATCAAACAACTTTTCCAGAAATTAAGAGCAGGATGAAACGAGCCCAGAAGAAACAGATTTATTAATGAATGAACAGATTTATTTCTTTGCTGTTTTATCAATTATGCAGAAACTTAAATGCAGAGATTGAGAGAGAATGAACACAAGGCAATTATACTGGTTCACTCAACTAAGCTACATCCAGTCTTCACCTAAAACCAAGGTGAAATTCACTAAATCACAGTACAAAAAAACACAATTCCCACTGTTCTTGAAACCTACAAGAACTTAGGTACTCTTGCTGAAAAAAACCTATTTCAGCTCACACACACTCTCCAAGAAAACCTATCAAGAAGAGTGTTCAACCAAACTATTACAAGAAATGAGAAGTGAAACGACTACACCTGATTGAGGATACAAAGATCTGCCTTAAACCAGTAGGCAAGATTGCTAGAACAGTGGCAGCACCTCACACCAAGCTTTTGGAACCAAACCAAGAACAAGCACTTTGTGATTTTCGAAATCTTTGAAGAACAAATGCTAATCCTTTGTAAACTCTTAATTCTCTGCTGTAAAACTTGTTTTTGCAAATGTATGAACGATGTTTAAACTCAGAAACAAGTTTTCATTTTATAGAAAACAAACTTATAACAGATTTTTGAAAAACAGTTAAAGCTGTTATAAAATGAACAGATTGAAAATAAAATGAACAGATTTATTTTCAAAAAATAGTTAGAGAATTTGTTAAGTGAGGAGACTTAGTCACCCATTCTGGTGCAGAGATAAAACTGAAAAACGTTTAAGCTTGACATGGCACCAGAGACAAAAAAAGAATCTATTCATTTACAGATGAACAGATTTATTTTTTCAAAACGAAAACAGAGAAAGTTTAACTATTTAAAACTCAGTCGTTTTGAAAGGTAAAAGACTTAGTCAAAATACATGATGCACAAAATCTAATTTTCACAAGACTTGGCCAAAGCATCAGTTTAAAAAAGAATATGTTTATTTAGAAAAGAACAGATTTATTTTTATGCAGTAAATGTGTGTTTTGTAAAACATGTGAAAAACAGTTTAAGAAAACTTATGCTTGTTCTTATCACATGGCCAGTGGTTATGAGGTGAGTTACTCAACAAAAAGCCCACTCTTAAACAACCTCTAAGACACACTTAAAGTAAAGCAAAATACACATGAAATGTACATAAAAGTCTTCATCAAACACAATCTTGAAGGGGCAGCAACCATCTTCAACAATAACAATTGTCATCAAGAGCTTGGTTCTTGAAAGTTATTCAAGTTGATCCAAAAATCCTTTTTCTATGGCTGGAAAACAATCTTTTGAGGAAGGTGCTTCAATCTACAAAGCACCTTTATTCTGTGGATTGAATTACAAGTATTGGGAAGCCAGAATGAAAATCTTTGTTGAATCTATTGATCAAGGAATTTGGGATTCAATTGAGAATGGTCCTTACATTCCAAAGTTTAAAAAGAATGGTTCTTTCATTGCAAAACCTTGGTCTCATTGGACCAATGATGAATGTAAAATGGCCAAGCTTGATTGTTCTGCTCAAAACATAATTGCTTTTGCACTTGATACTAATGAGCTTTTCAGGGTGTCAAAATGCAAAACTGCTAAAGATATGTGGGACACACTCAAGGCTGCTCATGGAAACAATGAACCAAAGGAGGCAAGGTCAAAAAGCCAGGCAAGAAGGAAAAGAAAGCAAAACAAGAAAAGCCTCAACCTCTACTTCATGGCCAGAAAAGAAGATGACTCAAGTAGTGTAAGTTCATCTAACTCATCAAACTCTGAAAATTATGGTCAATTGCTTCAAGCCTTTCAAGAAACGCATGAAGAAGCCAACTGATTGGCCCTCTTGAACAATCGGTTAAAAGAAAAGAATAGCTGGCTTGAAAACAGAGTCAAATCACTAGAAGAGGAATTAGATAATTCAAAAACAGATTTTGAAAACCTTGAAATTATTTACACAAACCCCTCTTGCAACTGTGATGCTCTAGTTTGTGAAAATTGCGAAAATCTTGAAAAGAAGGTCCATTATCTTGTTAAAACTGTGGATAAACTTTCTAAAGGCCAATCCAACTTTGAGAATGTCTTGGCATCTCAAAACTGTGATTTTGGAAAAGCTGGATTAGGTTTTAACCCACAAAACAAACAAGATAGATTTTCAAAATCATTTTCGAAAATGCTAGAAAAACAATCGATTGGACCATCGAAACAACCGATTCTTACATGCTTCTATTGCATGAAAAGAGGCCATTCTGTGAGGTTCTGTAAAATCAGAAAATATGTTGTTCCTAGGGGCTTTATGAAGTGGATTCCTAAGTGCAGTAAAGGTTCTATTGATGAGTGTAAACTAAATGGACCCACATTCATAAGGGGACCAAATCTTTGTACTTGAAAATCTTCTTTGTAGGAAATCTTGAAGTAGAGCAAGCAACAATGGTACTCGGACAGTGGATGCTCCAAGCACATGACAGGGGACAAATCAAAGTTCCTGAGCATCTCCTTTAAGCAAGAAGGGTATGTCACCTATGGAGATAACAACAAGGGAAGGATTCTTGGGAGAGGATCCATAGGAGACAAAGACATCTTGGTCCTCCATGATGTGCTCTATGTAGAAGGTCTAAAGCAAAATCTGCTGAGCATTAGCCTACTATGTGACAAGGGATATCAAGTGATGTTCAAATCAAACACATGTGAAATCTGTCTACCCAACACCAAAGAGGTAATGTTGGTAGGTAAGAGAGTCAATAATGTGTATCTTCTAGATATCTCTTCACCATGTTCTATTGGTTGTCTTTTATCAAAGCAAGATGAATCCTGACTTTAGCATAGAAGAATTGCTCATATTCACATGAATCACTTGAACAAGTTAATTTCAAAGGATCTTGCGATTGGGCTACCAAAGCTCAAGTTTGAGAAAGATCACATTTGTGAAGCTTGCCAAAAAGGGAAACAAGTGAAAAGCTCTTTTAAAATAAAAAATGTTGTTTCCTCTTTAAAACCCCTTGAGCTACTTCACATGGATCTCTTTGGTCCCTCAAGAACTATGAGCCTTGGTGGAAATTATTATGCTCTTGTTATTGTTGATGACTTTTCCAGGTTCACTTGGACTCTTTTCTTGGAATCAAAGAGTGATGCCTTTTCTGCATTCAAGAAGCTAGCAAGAAGGCTGCAAAATACAAAGAACTGCAACATAGGCTCAATCAAAAGTGATCATGGAGGAGAATTTCAAAATGAGAAGTTCAGCAAGTTCTGTGAGAAGATGGGGATCCTGCACAATTTCTCTGCACCAAGAACTCCACAACAGAATGGTGTGGTAGAGAGGAAGAACAGGTCTCTTGAAGAGCTAGCAAGGACAATGCTTAGTGAATCATCTCTTCCTAAGTACTTTTGGGCGGATGCAGTAAGCACTTCGTGTTATGTGATGAATAGAGTGCTTATTAGGCCTAGACTGAAGAAGACTCCATATGAACTCTTCAATGGAAGGAAGCCTAACATCAACCATCTTAGAGTTTTTGGGTGCAGTTGCTTCGTTCTCAACAATGGAAAAGAAAACTTGGGAAAGTTTGATGAGAAAGCGGATCTTGGCATCTTTATAGGGTATTCTCTCTCAAGTCATGCATACAGAATCTACAGCAAGAGGTTGATGACTGTAGAAGAGTCAGTTCACGTTGCCTTTGATGAGGTAGATCACAGAAACAAACAAATCCCGAAGACCAGTGCTGAAGAAGATGAACAAGGTATCAGTTTGGAGAAGCTGGAAATCTGTGCAGAAAAACAACCGGTTGATTCGCAGAAACAACCGATTGAAATTCTGCAACAAAGTGAGCTGCCCAAAGAGTGGAGAATTCCTAGAGATCTGTCAGTGGAAAACATCATAGAGCAGATAAAGGAAGGTGTCTCCACACGTAGCTCCATCTCAAACTTCTGCAGGCACACAGCTTTCGTCTCTCAAATTGAGCCAAAGTCAATTAATAAAGCTCTCAAGGATGAGAAATGGGTTATATGCATGAGGACTTGAATTAGTTTGCAAGGAATGAGGTATGGTTTCTTGTCCCTAGAACTGATGAAATCAACATTATTGGTTCAAAATGGGTTTTCAGGAACAAGTTAGATGAAGATGGCGTGATTACAAGGAACAAAGCAAGGCTAGTTGCCAAGGGCTACAATCAAGAGGAGGGCATAGAATATGGTGAAACCTTTGCTCCTGTTGCTAGATTGGAGGTTGTGAGGCTGCTGCTGGCGTTTGCTTGTATGAGTGGTTTCAAACTCTTCCAAATGGATGTCAAGAGTGCCTTCTTAAATTGCTACATCAATGAGGAAGTTTATGTGGATCAACCACCGGTCTTTGAAGATCATAAACATCCCAACCATGTCTTCAAGTTGAAGAAAGCTTTGTATGGACTGAAGCAAGCTCCAAGGCAGTGGTATGAGAGGCTTAGCAACTTTATGCTATCTCATGGTTATGAAAGAGGAATGGTAGACAATACTCTCTTCATCAAAAAGTCAAATTCAGAAATAATTTTTGTGCAAATCTATGTTGATGACATCATCTTTGGTGCTACACAAGATAGGTTGTGTGAAGAATTTGTGGCTGCAATGAAAGGTTTGTTTGAAATGTCTATGATGGGAGAATTGTCTTTCTTTCTTGGATTGCAGGTTAAGCAAACAAAGGATGGGATCTTTCTATGTCAATCAAAGTATTGCAAAGAGATTCTCAAGAAATTTGAAATGGAAAGTTGCAAAGAAGCAAGCACTCCAATGCCATCAAGCTGCTACATGGATGTTGATTCTGTTGGAAAAAGTGTAGATCAAACCAAATATATAGAATTGATTGGCTCCTTGCTATATCTAACAGCTAGTAGGCCGGACATCATGTTTGCGGTGTGTCTATGTGTTAGATATCAAGCAAATCCAAAGGAGTCACACTTCAAAGTTTCAAAAAGAATTCTGAAATATCTCAAAGGAACATCATTTGCTGGGTTATGGTATCCTTCTTGTACCGCCCTGGTAGTCGGGAGTGATGACGTGGCATCAAGCTACGGTATAGGCGTGTTGACGAGACGCCAGGTTGGCAGAAGGGAAGGGAGTCGGGGGGCTTGTGAAATCGCCAGTTATTAAGTTGGCGTGCTCCGATCTCCAGCGTACCAGAACCGGCAGTCACCGGGTTAAAGATGAAGTCGCCAGATGTAAACTCAGGCGACCAAGTGATTAGAGATCGCCGGAGCAAGCACATCGCCGAAGATGAAGGCGGTACAGATTATGAAGGCGGCCGACGAGACCACAGGGAAGGTGTACGAAGGCACCCTAACTCGCCAATCCAGTAGAGATCGCACTCCAGGACAGCTATGCACTGAGCAGTATCATGCATAAGTAAGTTAGCCAAAGGAGAGTCAGAAGCAGCGCCCAAGTCAAGGAGGCTCCAGATGATGGCACGTGTACGACTGGATGCGAGCCACGTGTCCAGGTGTGTAACTGCCAGGAGAGAGAAAGTGCCCAGGTATATAAGGGTCAACAGGCAGGATCATCAGGCGCCCACCGTGGGGCCGTGTAAAACCTGTTCCCATCCACAGCGTGAGTTCTTGGAGGTTTTCGCAATTTTCTGTGTGGTTGTGTGCTGGTGCAACCGTTGTTCGCTGTTCATCTAGTTTTGTTCGGTGATTTCGCGTTTTCTACCGTTCGTTCGGGTTTTTGTTCGGTGAAGTGAAGTTTTTTGCTGCTTACGCGAGATTTGTTCGGTGAAGATTTGAGTTCTTTGGCTTGTTTGGTTTTTCGAGGAAGAAGCGGTGGTTTCTGGCGGAGTTGCAGGTTTCTGTGGAGGTTCGCTGTGTTCTTGTGGTTTCTTGCGAAGTTTCGCGAAGTTCTGACCGATTGATCGCTGAATCGATCGTCGCTGAAGGAAATGTTGTTCATTACTCTCTGTGATTTGCTGAGTTTTCATGAGAAAAATGAGAAGCAACCGTTCAAGTCCAGTTGCGCCCGTTGCTGCTGAAGGCGCCGGCGCCATGACTATGGCGCAGATGGTGGAGATTTTGCGTTCGTTGCAGGCGAATGTGGAAGCCTCGCGCATAGAACAGGCGAGAATGCATGAGGACCTGGTCGCCTCTCGGGCCAGGAATGATGAGCTTAGGAAAGTGACTGAAGAGCTGCGTCAAGCTCTTCAGGAGCAACGAGGGCGTCCTATTGCTGAAGAGGTCGCGCCGTCAACGCCGCCTCGTGTTTTTCCTATGCCTTTCGCTCAGGCGATTACTGACACGCCTATTCCTACGAATGTGGTACCTGTTAAGGCTGTTTTTACCGGCGTGGAAGATCCTGAGGCTCATCTCACCACGTTCCATACGCAGATGATGCTGTCAGGAGGATCAGACGCCGTGTACTGCAAGATGTTCGTGAGCACACTCCAGGGAACGGCGCTGGAATGGTTTGTGAGCCTGCCTACCGGTCACATAACCAACTTCCAACAATTTTCAAAGATTTTCGTCGAGCAGTACATCATGAATAAGGCACGGCCCAGGGTGTCTTATGATTTGTTTGATATAAGGCAGTATCAGGGAGAGTCCCTCAAGGACTACCTGAACCGCTTTGGGGCGCAGATGGTCAGGTCGCCGGCCAAAGATGAAGAAATGCTGGTCTACGCATTTAAGAAGGGCGTGCTGCCGGGACCATTTTGCGAAGCATTGATCAGGGCTCACCCTGCCACGTTTGCTGAGGTTAGGCGACTTGCGATGGCCCACATCGCCGATGAGAGCGAAGTCGCCGAGAAGAGAGGGAGCGTGGCTCCCGCTAGGCCACGCGCCCAAACCAGGATCCAGCCGCAGAGGGTGCTGGAGACAGCGGCGACCAGAAGGGATCAGAGGACTCGCCATCCTTATGATCCAAGGAAGAACAAGGGCAGGGGCCAAGGGCGCCCGCAACCAGCACGCCGGGAGTACAATCGCCCGCCTAAGCACAAGTTTGTCATGGGACTGGCGGACCTGATCGCCATTCCCAACATATCTGCTAGGCTGAAAGCGCCCGAGAAGGTGGGCGACAAGGTGCTGGGACCAAAGCCAGACGCCTGGTGTGAGTTTCACCAAGGTTTTGGCCACACCTTAGACTCGTGCTTGGCTTTAGGATACCAGCTCGACGATTTGGTTAAGAGTGGGTTCCTAAACGACTATTTGCTGGATAGGAGGACGGGGGGCGCGTCGAGCTCCCAACCAGCAGGTGCTGAGGCTCAGCAGCACGAGAGGCCTACACACGAGGAAATCCACACCATTGCAGGGGGTTTCTCGGGTGGTGGATGCACCGCATCACAGAGGAAGAGGTACGCGAGGTCTGTGATGACGGTGGATATGTTTGAAGACCACTCGCCGGAAGTGGACATTACATTCACCAAGCAAGATCTTCGGGACGTTGTGCCTCATGACAACGATCCCATAGTCATCTCGTTGATCACAGCAGGAAGAAAGGTCCTCAGGGTTCTGGTGGACCAAGGAAGCTTGGCAGACGTGATGTTCTAGCCGACTTTCACACAGTTGGAGCTACCCATTGACCAGCTGAGGCCCTATGGAGGGTGTTTGTACGGTTTCGCTGGTGACCAGGTGGAGGTCAGGGGGTACATAGAATTGAGGGCTACGTTTACAGATGAGGCGGGTTCGAGAACGGAGAAAATCAAATACCTTGTTGTAAACGCTCCTTCAGCATACAACATCCTGTTGGGAAGACCCACGCTCAACAGGATAGGCGCTATACCGTCGACCCGGCACATGAAGGTGAAGTTGCCGTCTATGGAGGGGGTGGTGATCACCATCAAATCGGATCAGAAAGAAGCGAAGAAGTGCTATGAGAATAGCCTGAAAAACAAGAGATCGGTGAGTTACGTGACAACCACCCCGCCTCCTGGTGTGAAGCCCAGATCGACGGTAATGAAAGAGACCGCCGGAAGAGACGTGGTGATGGTGGATGCTGAGCTGGGGGAGGGGAACGCTGGTCTGGAGGAAAAAGAGGCGAGGAATCGCCCTGAGGAAGCGAGAGAGCTGGGAATCGCCAAGGCGGTGATCGCCAGAGAGACCAGGCCAAAACCCGTCGAGCAGTGGCTCGAGAGAGAGATCGGAGGAAAGATCTTCAAGCTGGGAAGATCCCTGGAGGTCGAGCTCCAGGACCAGATCGCCAAGGTGATAGACCGGCATCTGGATGCGTTTGCATGGTCCGCTTCGGACATGCCCGGGATCGATCCCGATTTCTTGTGCCATCATTTGGCGATGGACAACTTGGTGAGACCAGTGCGACAAAGGAGGAGAAAGTTCAACGAGGAGAGGAGGCAGGCGATCAAGGACGAAACCCAGAAGCTCCTCGCTGCAGGCCACATCAGGGAAGTCCAGTACCCTGAATGGCTGGCAAATGTCGTACTGGTGAAGAAGAGTAATGGGAAATGGCGCATGTGCGTCGATTTCACTGATCTGAATAAGGCTTGTCCAAAGGACTCATATCCTTTACCAAGCATAGATGCCCTGGTGGATAGTGCTGCAGGGTGTAAGTTGTTGAGCTTCCTGGATGCCTTCTCGGGGTATAACCAGATCAAGATGCATCCCATGGATGAAGAGAAGACTGCCTTCATGACCGAGAGATCGTGCTACTGCTACAAGGTGATGCCGTTTGGGCTGAAGAACGTGGGGGCCACTTACCAGAGGTTGATGGATCGAGTACTTGCACCGATGCTGGGAAGGAATGTGCAAGCGTACGTAGATGACATGGTCGTGACCTCGCCAGAAAAAAGCAAGCACGTTGCAGACTTGGAGGAATTGTTCACGACGATCGCCAAGTTCAAGTTGAAGCTGAATCCAGAGAAATGCATCTTTGGCGTGGAGGCTGGAAAGTTCCTGGGATTTCTCTTAACTGAAAGAGGGATAGAGGCCAACCCGGACAAGTGTGCCGCCATCTTGGCGATGAGGAGCCCGGCCACTGTGAAGGAAGTACAACAGCTCACAGGTCGGATGGCCGCCCTATCCCGCTTCGTGTCAGCTAGCGGAGAGAAGGGCCACCCATATTTTCAGTGCTTGAGGAGGAATAACAAGTTTGCCTGGACGAAGGAGTGTGAGGAAGCCTTCGTCAAGCTGAAGGAGTATCTGGCGAGCCCGCCGGTTTTGTGCAAACCGCTGGTGGGAACCCCTCTCAGGTTGTATTTTGCTGTAACTGAGAGGGCGGTAAGTGCGGTGCTCGCCCAGGACCAAGATCAGGCTCAAAAGCCTATTTATTTTGTTAGTAAGGTGCTGCAGGGCCCAGAAACGAGATATCAGGCCCTGGAGAAGGCTGCGCTGGCTGTGGTATTTTCGGCGAGGAGGTTGCGCCACTATTTCCATAGCTTCACGATACTGGTGATGACTGACCTGCCCATCCGAAGGTCTTGAAGAAGCCCGACGTTGCGGGAAGGATGGTAAAGTGGGCAGTGGAGCTGTCAGAGTTTGACATTAAATATGAACCCCGAGGTCCGATTAAGGGGTAGATCTTTGCAGATTTCGTGGTCAAGCTCTCATCTGAGGCGACAGGAGTTGAAGGGGACGACTTTCGTTGGGTGCTCTCAGTGGATGGATCGTCGAACCAGCAGGGTAGCGGTGCTGGAGTAATCTTGGAGGGACCAAACGGCGTGCTGATCGAACAATCCTTGAGGTTTGCCTTCAAAGCCAACAACAATCAAGCTGAGTATGAGGCGCTGATCGCCGGAATTTTGCTGGCCAAAGAGATGGGAGCTAGGGTGCTGATGGCAAAGAGTGACTCACTGCTAGTCACGGGGCAAGTAACAGGCGAGTTCCAGGCCAAAGATCCACAAATGGCGGCTTACCTGGAGTATGTGCAGGAATTGAAGAGTTCCTTTGCCTCCTTTGAAGTGGTGCATGTGCCCAGAGAGCAGAATGCCCGAGCTGACTTGCTGGCTAAGCTCGCCAGTTCAGGCAAGGGGGGTAGGCAGAGGACAGTGATTCAAGAAACTCTGAAGACGCCGAGAGCATTTGTGGCAGATCACCTTGTTCTTCAGATAAGCAAGTCGACGCAGAAAGCGGCGAGGAGTCACAGATCCCTGACACAAGAGACCTTGAGGTCGCCAAGAATAAGAGCATGTCGGGGGGAGAGGGTGAACATGACGCAGGTCTGTACGACCCATGAGCCAGACACCTGGATAACACAGTACAAGCGGTGCCTGGCAGATGGCCTTCTCCCGCTGGATCCGACAGAGGCTAGGAAGGTAAAGAAGAATTCTAGCAAGTTCACCATGATTGATGGCGATCTGTACAGGTTTGGGTTCACTCACCCACTCATGGAATGTGTGCATGGCGAGAAATGTACGAGAATTATGGCAGAGCTCCATGAAGGGATATGCGGAAGCCACGTCGGGGGTCGAGCTCTGGCCGCAAGGACTCTCCGTGCAGGTTACTACTGGCCAACAATGAGAGAAGATTGCAAGAAGTATGCGCAGTGTTGCAAACAATGCCAACAGCACGCCGATTGGCACAAGGCGCCTCCCGAGGAGTTGAAGTCGATCTACAGCCCCTGGCCGTTTCATACGTGGGGAATCGACATCCTGGGACCATTCCCGCTGGCGATCAGGCAGATAAAATACTTGGTGGTGGCGATTGAATATTTCACCAAGTGGATCGAAGCGGAACCAGTGGCCCAGATCACCGCACACAAGATCGAAGGTTTCGTGTGGAAGAACATTGTGTGCCGGTTTGGTGTGCCCAAGCGCCTGGTGTCGGACAATGGGACTCAGTTTGCAAGTCACCTGTTGAAGAAGCTGTGCGAAGGGGTGAGAATTCAACAAGTGTTTGCATCCGTCGAGCACCCTCAGACGAATGGCCAAGTAGAGTCAGCCAATCGGGTGTTGCTGAGAGGTTTGAAGAGAAGGCTAGAGAAAGCCAAAGGAAGCTGGGCTGAGGAGGTACCCCGCATAGTCTGGGCGTACCACACCACCGAGCAGTCAGGAACCCATGAGACCCCGTTCAGCTTGGTCTATGGGTGTGACGCAATGATTCCAGTGGAGATCCAGGAGAGCTCGCCGAGATTCCAAAACTTCGTGGAGGAAGACTCGAATGAGGAGAGAAGGTTGAACCTGGATCTACTGGATGAGGTCAGGGAAGAGGCGAGATTAAAAGCTGAGGCGGTGAAGAGAAGGATTGAACGAAGATATAACTCGAAGGTGATGTCGAGGCAGTTCAGAGAAGGCGACCTGGTGATGAGGAAAGCCCACCAGTACGAGATGGAGAATAAGCTGTCGCCCAAGTGGACGGGGCCGTTCAGAATAACCGAGGCGCTCGGGAACGGCGCCTACCGCTTAGAGACATTGGAAGGAGGGGCGATTCCTCGCACCTGGAACGCCACACACCTCAAGTTATATTACAGTTGAGAACTTTGTAAGTAAAGACAAACACGAAGTTATATTACGATGTCTCTGTTAAAACAGTTTGAAGGGGGCACTCTTTTTTTCCTAAGGAGGGTTTTTAATGAGGCCACCCAATAAAGAAGAGTTTTCGAAGTTTAAAGTTGTTTTAGATTGCATGCTTGTTGTTTTCAGAAAGTTTTGAAGAAAGACATTGTCACTTATATGTGATTTAAGGCAAGTAAAGATATATTGCATGCTTTCTAAAAAGTTTTTAAGTCCTCATCGTCTTTCGGCGATCGGAGGCACCAGTTAAAGTTAAAGTCCTCATCGTCTTTCGGCGATCGGAGGCACCAGTTAAAGTTAAAGTCCTCATCGTCTTTCGGCGATCGGAGGCACCAGTTAAAAGACCTCAACGCCCTCGCGCGTTCTGAGGCGAGATAAAGACCTCCTCGCCGTCGAGCGAGTGCAGGCGAGGAAGAGTGAAAAGTCCTCAGTGTTTCTGGGGGGAGAAGATGTAACCCCTGGGGCAATGTAGAGGCACCAGTGAAAAGTCCTCAGTGTTTATGGGGGGGAGAAGATGTAACCCCTGGGGCAATGTAGAGGCACCGGCGAAAAGTCCTCAGTGTTTCTGGGGGAGAGGAGATGTAACCCCTGGGGCAATGTAGAGGCACGAGTTAAAGACCTTCTCGCCTATAAGCGAGTTCAGGCGAGTTAAAGACCTTCTCGCCTATGAGCGAGTTCAGGCAAGTTAAAGACCTTCTCGCCGATGAGCGAGTTCAGGCAAGATAAAATCCTTCTCGTCTCGAACGAGTTCAGGTATGGTGTAAAGGGTGGAAGAAGTTTGGAGGGTGGCTAAGGTAGGTTCGAAGAGAACGCCTAGTCACCCGGTCTCTTGTTCTGAAGCTCAAGGAGGTAGAGAAGGATCCGAAAGGCGCCTCTACCCCCAGATGAAGGAACAATGGCCAAGTTATGAAGGCAGGAAAAAGCTGATATCGCCAAGAGTCTTTGGCGACCAGGAAAAGTTCAAGCAATGGCAAGAAAGTCAAAGACCCGTTTTGATGAAGCAGATCGGGTGAGCGGTGTCTTAAGCCATTAGTTGAGTTGAAGTTCGTTATTTGAAGAGCGATTTCGCGCTAAGGTTCATTACCTTGAGGTTACAAGCTGTTAGAGTGTTTTATTCGAAGATCGGCGGTTCGAAGCAGTTAAGTATATGTTTGCGCTTACGAAATTACTAAGTTAATTTCTTTGAAATAGATTGTGCGAGGAAAGTTAAAGCAGCCAAAGAAGTTGTAAGAAGAAGTACAAGGACTTTATCATTAAGTAAATATCAGTTCCAGGCACATGTACAGAAAGATAGAAAGTTTATTACAATCGTGTGTAAGGAGAAAGCATAAAGGTAGTGGATGGAGGAAATCAATCAGTCTTCAGCAGGAACAACCTTCCCGTCCACCACCTCGTTGTTGAGACACACCATGGTAAGATCTAGATCGGGGAACAAGCAGGCGAACTGTTCCCGGGCGGCCTCGAATCCAACAGCAAGAATCTGGGCAGAGCTCAAGTCAAGTTCTTCGATCTGTTTCTTCAGCCCCTCGTTCTGCTGCTTCAGCTCTTCAGCTTGCTTCTTGAGTTCTTCGATGGTTGCCTGAGCTTGAAGAAGGTCTTCAGCAACCTTCTTGGATTCTGCCTGCACCTGGCCCAGTTCAGCGGCGATCTTCCCTTTTTCTTAATTGGCTTCAGCAAGCTTAGCCATGGTGTCGTCTCTTTCTTTTTCCACCGTCCCCAGGAAGACCTCCCGATCGGCTGACCTTTGTTCGAGCTTCTTTACCTTGGCGGCATCAGCTTTGATCAAGGCCTCCAGGTCAGCCACTTTGACGCGATAAGGCACTAGCTTGCTCTCCATCACAATCTTCTCTTGAGCCAAGAGCTGCACCTTATGGCGGAGATCGGTGGCCTCCTTGCGCGCCACCCGGAGCTCGGTGCTCATGGCATCTTCTACTCGGGAGTGTTCAATCTCGGCGAGTGTCAGATTGCAGGATAACTTCTCCGCCTCAATCCTTATAGTGCTGTTCTCAGTTCAAAGGGCGAAGAGGTCATCCTGGAGCTTCCTGGTGGAACTCTCCACAGCTTTAGAGATGATGGAGGGAAAATCCTCCGCCATCATCTTCAGTTTTGCTGAAAAGGGCTCCCATACCCTTTTGACCTCAAGAGAGAGGTTTGCTTGTGGAGGCGCAGGAGGGGCTTGTTGTTGATTTTCGCCGCCACCTTCTTGAGTTGGTTGCTCAGTAAGTGCTCCTTGGCGTGGTGGCGACGTCGGGGATTCGGTGATGAGGATCGGAGAATTGTGGGCACCCTCATCCCCGATTGGTGCAACGTTTGCGGTTGAGGCATTTGAAGGAGGACCCCCTCCAGCTGATACATAAGGCGTGGAGGCGCTCGGGGGGTTCTCCAAGAAGTTGGCTTCGGCGGCCTCAACCACACCAATGGAATCGCTTGGACTGGCGAGGCGGGAGCTGGTGGAGGAAGCAATGTTGGAGGCGGAGCGGGTGTGGATGGCGGTGTTGATGTTGGAAGAGGGGGCGGAGCAGATGGTGAAGAGGGCGCCACCCTCTTCCTCTTGGTGACAAGGCCATCTTCCGTCGCCTCATCATCTTCTTCTTCTTCCTCATGGACTACTTGGGGGGCTTTCCTCTTTGGTTTCCTGAGGATAAGCTTCTTGCGTTGGTTGGCAGGTTGGGCCTCGGGAGGAGTTGGGCCTTTAGGTGGCGATCTGCCCTGCGCAGCGGCGATCTCCACCAATGAGTTTGGCACGGTCTGGGAACCCGATGCCAACCCGTGGGTTCGGGCGAGCGCCCTCAGCTCAGCAAGTTTGCCCTGGCCCAACATACGATCTGCATAAAGCAAAGATGCATGGGTTAGCTCAGAGAGAAGAGTAAATGCATAAGTCAGTATGCAGCAGAAAGCAGATCAGTGGTGCAGAAAATAAAACCAAAGTCTTGTGCACAACGCACAAGACGCCCAGAAACAGTTAACAGAGATAATGCCAAAGTAAAGACTTAAACGTTGAAGTGAGTTCTAACCTATGCGAACTTCGAGTTGATCTTCGAAGAACTCGTAGGAGATGAGTGTGGTAGTGAGGAAGGTAATGTTGGCATCTGCCACACTCTTCCAGAAGAAGCATAGGTCTTTGTCCAAGGCACCCATGCTATCAGGACTTCTTGGCCTCCTGAAGCTGCCTTTGGACTCTTTGTTCCCCTTGTTTACCCAATACAAGGGGAAACCATCGAGCAGAGAAGCGTCCTTGTCATCGGGGCGCACCTGGACGAACTTGCCCTTCCAGTCTTTGTAGGATTGCTGGAAGATAGAGAGGATCGACCTCCCAGCAATCCCGTTCAAGCTCACCCATAGGCGATCTCCTGGGTGCTTGGCTTCAAAAAGAAAGAGGAAGACGTCCACTGATGCTGGCAGCCCCAAGTGGTCGCACATAATCTGGAACGCCCGCACGAACGCCCAGCTGTTGGGATGGAGCTGGGCGGCGGCAATGTCGAGCTCGGTAAGAAGCTCCCTTTCAAAGCGAGTGAAGGGAAACCTAAGTTTCACCTTCTTGAACAGAGTGGTGTATATGAGGCAGAACAACCCGCCGGTGTTCCCCTTGTCGTCAACGCACACCGGCATGTCGGGAGAGCAAGGTAGCACCATCATCTTCTTGTCGTGCTCCTTGTGGAATGATAGGTGAGGCTCGTCCCCTTTCTTTAAACGAAGAACTGCCCCAGCAGAGTTTACAGAAGATGTTTCCTTCAACAAAGTCGAGGTGGCCCAGGGGTACAGTTTTTTAAAGTCTGGGGAGGGAACAGAGGCTCCTCCGATGACAGGGGGAGTGGCCTGAGCCAGGTTAGAGCGAGAGGGTGCAGGCCTCTCAGCCTGAGAAGAAGAAGCACCAGGTGCTCGCGATTGGTCGTGTGCTTGAGACGAAGGGTTTCGAGACGAGGGAGGAGGATTTGGGGTAATCTTTGAGCGAGCCATCTGCAAAGGAAGAAGAAAAGAAAAGGTGATCAGGGTTCGCGGAGGCTGACTCGATCGTGGAAGAAGGGTGAAAAACGAACGAACGAAGGTTCGTTGTAACGAAGCCCTAAGTTACGAGAAAGGAGAAACAGAGAAAACGGCCCACAGCGTATGCACAAGACAGTTAAAGGATGATGCGAATCGGTCAAAATGCAGGAAAAACCAGCAGAAGAAGTAAAGGAAGTACCTTTTTATGATCGGAGGAACGATGAAGGGAGTTGATGATCCTGGAGGTTGAAGAACGTCGAGAGCTTTTGCAGAAGAAAGTTGAAGCGTCTGAGAATACGAAGAAAGTGATGGAACAGTGAAGTAAAATGGGTTTAAGGGTTTTTCGAAATGGGTTTGGGAAGCGCAAACGGCAATTGAAGGTAACCGTTGATGAAGCCACGTGTCGAGCGATGGGAGGAGTATTTGGTGGAGCGTCAGGAAAGCAGAAAGTACAACCGCTTGGAATTCTGCGCCAACGCCACGTAGATCGGTGTTGACGTGACTCCTTTAGTCTTTTCGCCGGACAAGTCTTCGCTTAAGACTGGGGGGCTTGTGTACCACCCTGGTAGTCGGGAGTGATGACGTGGCATCAAGCTACGGTATAGGCGTGTTGACGAGACGCCAGGTTGGCAGAAGGGAAGGGAGTCGGGGGGCTTGTGAAATCGCCAGTTATTAAGTTGGCGTGCTCCGATCTCCAGCGTACCAGAACCGGCGGTCACCGGGTTAAAGATGAAGTCGCCAGATGTAAACTCAGGCGACCAAGTGATTAGAGATCGCCGGAGCAAGCACATCGCCGAAGATGAAGGCGGTACAGATTATGAAGGCGGCCGGCGAGACCACAGGGAAGGTGTACAAAGGCAACCTAACTCGCCAATCCAGTAGAGATCGCACTCCAGGACAGCTATGCTCTGAGCAGTATCATGCATAAGTAACTTAGCCAAAGGAGAGTCAGAAGCAGCGCCCAAGTCAAGGAGGCTCCAGATGATGGCACGTGTACGACTGGATGCGAGCCACGTGTCCAGGTGTGTAACTGCCAGGAGAGAGAAAGTGCCCAGGTATATAAGGGTTTCCCAACGAACTTCTGAGGTACGCACGTTCAGATTGTCTTCTTTACGCTTGCGAGTTCTTGAGTATACTGAGAGAGAACTGGTTCACGGTTCCTTGAGAGAGTTCTTGAGTGTTGCTCTTAGTATTTGGTGGTTCGGTCACTGACTTGGGCGTTGGAGTGTGATCGGCCGCAGCGGCGCCGCTCTGTTCTTTTGCAGGTTCTTGAGGTGGATCGTGACGAAGGACGGAGGTTGACGCGGTGCACACGTCGATCCAAGTTTGACGAGGCAAGCTTCAACGCTCTGGTCAACAGGCAGGATCACCTGGAGTATGTACAGGAATTGAAGAGTTCCTTTGTCTCCTTTGAAGTGGTGCATGTGCCCAGGGAGCAGAATGCCCGAGCTGACTTGCTAGCTAAGCTCGCCAGTTCGGGCAAGGGGGGTAGGCAGAGGACGGTGATTCAAGAAACTCTGAAGACGCCTAGAGCATTTGTGGCAGATCACCTGGTTCTGCAGATAAGCAAATCGACGGAGAAAGCGGCAAGGAGTCACAGGTCTTTGACTCAAGAAACCTTGAGATCGCCGAGAATAAGAGCATGTCGGGGGGAGAGGGTAAACATGATGCAGGTCTGCGCTACGCATGAGCCAGACACCTGGGTAACGCAGTACAAGCGATGCCTGGCGGATGGCCTTCTCCCGCTGGATCCGACAGAGGCTAGGAAGATAAAGAAGAATTCTAGCAAGTTCACAATGATTGATGGCGAGCTGTATAGGTTTGGGTTCACTCACCCACTCCTGGAATGTGTGCATGGCGAGAAATGTACAAGAATTATGGCAGAGCTCCATGAAGGGATATGCGGAAGCCACGTCGGGGGTCGAGCTCTGGCCGCAAGGACTCTCCGTGCAAGTTACTACTGGCTAACAATGAGAGAAGACTGCAAGAAGTATGCGCAATGCTGCAAGCAATGCCAACAGCACGCCGATTGGCACAAGGCGCCTCCCGAGGAGTTGAAGTCGATTTACAGCCCTTGGCCGTTTCATACATGGGGAATCGACATCCTAGGACCATTCCCGCTGGCGATCAGGCAGATGAAGTACTTGGTGGTGGCGATTGAATATTTCACCAAGTGGATCGAAGCAGAACCAGTGGCCCAGATCACCGCACACAAGATCGAGGGTTTCGTGTGGAAGAACATTGTGTGCCGGTTTGGTGTGCCCAAGCGCCTGGTGTCGGACAATGGGACTCAGTTTGCAAGTCACCTGTTGAAGAAGCTGTGCGAAGGGGTGGGAATTCAACAAGTGTTTGCATCCGTCGAGCACCCTCAGACGAATGGCCAAGTAGAGTCAGCCAATCGGGTGTTGCTGAGAGGTTTGAAGAGAAGGCTAGAGAAAGCCAAAGGAAGCTGGGCTGAGGAGGTACCCCGTATAGTCTGGGCGTACCACACCACTGAGCAGTCAGGAACCCATGAGACCCCATTCAGCCTGGTCTATGGATGCGACGCAATGATTCTAGTGGAAATCCAAGAGAGCTCGCCGAGATTCCAGAACTTTGTAGCGGAAGACTCGAATGAGAAAAGAAGGCTGAATCTGGATTTGCTGGATGAGGTCAGGGAGGAGGCAAGAGTGAAGGCTGAGGCAGTGAAAAGAAGGATTGAACGAAGATATAACTCGAAGGTGATGCCAAGACAGTTCAGAGAAGGCGACCTGGTGATGAGGAAGGCCCACCAGTACGAGATGGAGAACAAGCTGTCGCCTAAGTGGACGGGACCGTTCAGGATAACCGAGGCGCTCGGGAACGGCGCCTACCGCTTAGAAACGTTGGAAGGAGGGGCGATTCCTCGCACTTGGAACGCCACGCACCTCAAGTTATATTACAGTTAAGGACTTTGTAAGTAAGAACAAACACGAAGAGCTTTACAATGTTTCTGTTAAAGCAGTTTGGAGGGGGCACTCTTTTTTCCCTGAGGAGGGTGTACCGTCCCGTATCCGGGCGTTGACTAAGTCAAAGTCAAAGTCAACGGCGGTGGAGTCAAAGTCAACGCGAGGCGTCGCCTAGTTGGAGAGACGCCAAGAGGAAGCGTCGCCAAGACAAGGCGTTGCCTAGGTGAAGGCGTCGCCCAACCAGGGCGTCGCCAGATTAAACAATGCTAAAGTAAGGTAATCACGGTGTGGTTCCCCGATACCCATGGGTAGGAAAGACCATGGAGGGAGCGACGCCGTGGGAAGGCCTCAGGTCCCAATAGCACTGGGCAGTGGTAAAAAGAAGGAAAAGGTGGCTTCAAGGCCATAGTAATAGTACCAGTGAAGGGCAGCCTGACTCGTGAAGTGCTCCTGCCGCCCCTGAGACGCCTGTGGGGCAGATACGACTCAAGAGGAAAGTCACGCCCAGGGCAACCGGGTGCAGAGTACAAAAGGAAGGTAGATACGCTCTCAAAGTAAGTGACTAGATACTTGGGGGCATGAGTTGGCACCCAAAAAGTCACCCCTAGCGCAGTAGCACTCCCAGCAGGAGGACTCACACGTAGAAACGTCCCCAGGTGGGCAGAAGCGCCCCCAGATGGGGTCATGACGTCGTGAGGCCCTCCACGTGTACGACAGCCATGCCAGAATAGAAACACCCTTTAGTCAGGTGCCAGGTAATTAAAAGTTATTCAATACAGTTTCCCTTTCGAGCATTCAGGTACTATAATGGCTCCCGAGCGTTTCAACGTCTTAAATGCGCTACGTTTTCTAATTAAGCGCTTTAATGAGGGCGTTACGTTTGTGATTAAAAGCGCTTTAAGGCGCTTTAAATGCTTGGGTAGTTTAAATAGCGCAGAGAATGTTGGAAAAAGGGTTGGAACTTTTGGCAAATTTACCAGAGAACTCTTTAGTTGCTTGCTCGTGCTTCAAGGTTACGTACAAGTGACTGGGGAAATATTTTTGCCTGAAAGAGACAACACACACACATATACACAGTTATTTCTTACCACCTTCAGAGTGCCATACGCGGTGCTCAGAGACGGAGGTGATTAGTTTTGGTGTTTCTTGCTGGCTGACTTGAGCGTCGGAGTGCAAACGGCCGCTAGGGCGCCTCTTTGTCCTCTTTTTTGCAGGAATTCACAGGCAATCAGTGGGAAGGAGTCCCTAGCTGACGGTTGAGGTCGCGCACGAAGACGTCCCGGTCAACCGGACGGAACATTTGGCGCCCACCGTGGGGCCGATATAAAACATTAGTCCCATCACAAGTTCGAGAAAATCTACCAAGTTACAGTAACGTTGAAGGAGGTTGGAGTGACAATGGCCCCCACTAGACGAAGCACAGCACGCGCAGCCCCAGCAGAACTATCCATGCAGCAGGTCCTGGAAATAATGAAGGGGCTGCAGCAGGACATGGCGGATTCGAAAATGGAGCAGGAACGCATGCAGGCAGACCTTGACGCCTCGCATGAGCGGAACGAAGAGCTCCACCGTGTGAATGAGGAGTTGCGCCAGGGCCTGAGAAACGATAGGAGGCGGCCTGGGCATGACGAGATGGAGAACCATTCCCCACCAAGGGAGTTTTCCACTCCTTTCTCACAGGAGATCCTAGATGCAGCGATCCCGAACACGTTCGCGGGACCCAAGGTGATCTTCACCGGGATGGAGGACCCAGAGACGCACCTGGCCGCATTTCACACACAGATGGTCCTGATAGGCGGTTCTGATGCTGCCAAGTGCAAGCTCTTCATGAGCACCCTGACCGGGATGGCTATGGATTGGTTCATTAGCCTCCCAGAGGGTCATATCACATCTTTCCGCCAATTGTCGCGATTGTTCAGGGAACAGTACTTAGCCAACAAGGCCCCGCCGCCGGTCTCCTACGATCTGTTTGATGTGAAGCAGTATCAGGGGGAGACCCTGAAGGAGTATATTAATCGCTTCGGGGCCCAGGTCGTGAAGGTTGGTACAACAGAGGAGCCTATGATCGTGTACGCCTTCGTGAAAGGCGTATGCCCCGGCCCCTTTGGAGAATCCATTATCCGCAACCGCCCTAGGACTTTCGCTGAACTACGGCGTAGGGCGGTAGAGCATATTGCTTCTGAAGGGGAGGTATGTGTGAAGCGCACCAGCACCGTGCCCTCACGCCCAAGGGGACCGGCGCGAGCCCAACCCGTCAGGGTCAATGAGACCACGACGGGAAGAAAGAAGCCAGAGGCGAGACGCCCCTACGAGGCCAGAAAGCCCCAACCCCGGGGCCCAGCAGGGGGCGATCGCCCCGCTAGAGAAAGAGCGAGACCGGCGAGGTACAACTTCGTGGTTGAGTTGAAGGATTTGATCGCCGTGCCTAACATAGCCGAAAGGCTGAGGCGACCGGCGAAGACCGACAAGGTGTTGGGGCCCCGAAAAGACTCTTGGTGTGAATTCCACGAGGCTTTCGGGCACCACATCGATAATTGCCTGTCGTTGGGCTACCAGCTAGATGAGCTGGTGAGGACTCGGTTTTTGAAAGACTATGTCGCAGATTCCACAACGACCGCCACCTTGCCGCCGCCGGCAGATGAACCAGCACACGAGATGCCTGTGCTTGGCGAGGTCCACACCATTGCTGGAGGTTTTTCCGGAGCGGAAGAAATACGCGAGGGGGGTGAATTCAATCGAAGAGAGGCTCTCGGGGGAGCCATGGGAGTCAGATATTGTGTTCACAAGAAGAGACCTCCGAGATGTGGTACCCCACGACAACGACCCCGTTGTCATCTCAGTCGTCACCGCCGGAAGGAAGGTGCACAGAGTGCTTGTAGACCAAGGAAGTTCGGCAGATGTCATGTTTCTGTCGACCTTTAATAAGTTACGGCTGTCCCCCGATCTGTTGAGTCCATATACTGGGTGCTTGTATGGGTTCGGGGATAACCAGGTAGAAGTCCGGGGGTACCTGGAGTTGAGGACTACGTTCATAGACGGAGAGGCCTCCCGTACCGAGAGCATCCGGTACCTCGTCGTGAACGCTAATTCCGCCTACAATATTTTGTTGGGCAGACCGGCGTTAAACCGTCTGAGCGCAGTGTCCTCCACCCGTCACATGAAGATGAAGCTGCCGGACCTCAGTGGCCGGGTGATAGTCATCAGGTCAGACCAGGAGGAGGCGAGGAAATGCTATGAAAACAGCCTGAAAACGAAGAGAGGCGTATTCATGGTGTATGAACGTCCGCCGAGCGTGGACGCGACGATGATTGAGGCGACGCCCACTGGGCTGACGCCTGAAGAGGTCATAGTGGAGAGGGCGATGCCCGAAGCAGATATGCTAATGGAGGGAGGCCCTGACGACGCGGCGCCCGTGGAAGAGGCGGCGCCCATGGAAGAGGCGGCGCCTGTCGAAGATAATAGCAGGGAGCAGCCTGCGGCTAGCGCCGTAGAAAGGGAGATTGGCGGCAAGACTTTCAAGTTAGGAAGTTCGCTAAGCCCATAAGAACAGGAGGGGGTGGCAGAAGTGATTTCACGCCACCTGGACGCCTTCGCATGGTCCGCCTCGGATATGCCAGGCATCGACCCCGATTTCCTGTGTCACCACCTCAGCATGGACGCCACGGTCCGCCCCGTGCGTCAGAGAAGGAGAAAGTTCAATGAGGAACGACAACAGGTGGTGAAAGACGAAACGCAGAAGCTGCTGAGCGCTGGCCACATCAGGGAGATTCAGTACCCTGAGTGGCTCGCCAATGTCGTCTTGGTGAAAAAGGCGAACGGAAAGTGGAGGATGTGTGTTGACTTCACGGACCTGAACAAGGCATGCCCAAAGGACATGTATCCGCTGCCCAGCATCGACGCCTTGGTAGACAGTGCGTCCGGCAGCAAGGTGCTAAGTTTCCTGGACGCCTTTTCAGGGTACAACCAAATCAAGATGCACCCAAGAGACGAGAGCAAGACTGCATTCATGACTGAGACATGCAGTTACTGCTATAAGGTGATGCCCTTCGGGCTGAAAAATGCGGGCGCCACGTACCAGAGGCTAATGGACAAGGTCCTGGTGCCAATGCTTGGGAGGAATGTGTACGCCTATGTAGACGACATGGTGGTGGCGTCGCAAAATAGGGTGCAGCACATGGCAGACCTGGAGGAGTTGTTCCACACAATATCCAAGTACCGCCTCAAGTTGAATCCCGAGAAGTGTGTTTTCGGGGTAGAGGCCGATAAGTTCTTGGGTTTTCTGCTCACCGAGAGGGGGATAGAGGCGAACCCCGACAAGTGTGCGGCTATTATCGCCATGCGGAGCCCGACGTGCAAGGAGGTGCAACAGCTGACAGGGCGGATGACGGCGCTCTCGAGGTTTGTTTCCGCCGGAGGAGAGAAGGGGCACCCGTACTTCCAGTGCCTCAAGAGGAACAGTCGCTTTGCATGGACTGATGAATGCGAAGCGGCTTTCATTAAGTTGAAGGAGTACCTGGCGACGCCACCGATCCTCTGCAAGCCGGTAGCGGGTGTGCCCCTCCGGTTATATTTTACTGTCACGGAGCGGGCCATCAGTTCCGTGTTGGTCCAAGAGCAGGACCACAGTCAGAAGCCCATCTACTTCGTAAGCAAGGCCTTACAGGGGGCTGAGACGAGGTACCAAGCGCTAGAGAAGGCGGCGCTGGCGGTGGTGTTCTCTGCTAGGAGGCTCCGTCATTACTTCCACAGCTTCACGGTGGTGGTGATGACCAACCTCCCCATACAGAAAGTGCTGCAGAAACCTGATGTAGCAGGAAGAATGGTACGCTGGGCGGTGGAACTGTCAGAATTCGACATCCAGTACGAGCCTAGAGGATCCATCAAAGGGCAGGTGTACGCGGATTTTGTAGCAGAGCTTTCGCCCGGAGGTGAGCAAGAGGTGGAAGCGAGTTCGCAGTGGCTGCTCTCGGTTGATGGCTCTTCAAACCAACAAGGGAGCGGTGCGGGAATAGTCTTGGAGGGACCCGACGGCATACTGATCGAGCAGGCCCTGCGCTTTGCTTTCAAGGCGAGCAACAATCAGGCAGAATATGAAGCCCTGATAGTAGGAATGCTCTTGGCCAAGGAGATGGGCGCACAGAACCTCCTGGTGAAGAGCGACTCTCAGTTGATTACGGGGCAGGTGTCGGGTGAGTTCCAGGCGAAGGACCCACAAATGGCGGCGTATCTGAAATACGTCCAGTTGTTGAAGGGGGCGTTCAACGCTCTTGAGCTGATACATGTCCCGAGGGAGCAGAATGCCAGAGCTGACCTGCTCGCAAAGCTGGCCAGCTCAGGCAAGGGGGGTAGACAGAGGACAGTGATCCAGGAGACTCTCAAAGCTCCGCGTCGATTCGTGGAAGACAACAGGGTGGATGTCCTCCAGATTTATACATTAAGGGGAAGGCCGAGGAGTCATTCCTCTTTGACCCAAGATACGCAGAGGGTGCCCCGCATCAGCATGTTCGCGGGTGTGCCTGAGGAAGAGCAGATGCAGGTATGTGTTTTGTCCAAGGGAGACACTTGGATGACGCCCTATAAGCGATACCTGGCGGATGGGGCTCTTCCAGTGGACCCTGAAGAGGGTAAAAACGTAAAAAGAAATGCCGCAAGATATACTTTGGTGGATGGGGTGCTCTTCAGGCACGGTTTCACCCACCCTATCCTAACATGCGTCAGTGGCGATGAGTGCACCAGGATAATGGCGGAACTACACGAAGGCATCTGCGGGAGCCACGTAGGGGGAAGATCCTTAGCCTCCAAGGTAATACGCGCAGGTTTCTTCTGGCCAACAGTGAAAGAGGACTGCGCATGACACGCCCAGCGGTGTAGGCAATGCCAAAAGCACGCCGACTGGCACAAGGCGCCGCCAGAAGAGTTGCGGTCTATATACTTTCCGTGGCCTTTCCATACATGGGGAATTGACATCCTGGGCCCTTTCCCACTAGCAATCAGGCAGATGAAGTATCTGATCGTCGCCATTGAATACTTCACTAAGTGGATAGAGGCGGAGCCCGTGGCACAGATCACTGCGCATAAGGTATAGCATTTCGTGTGGAGAAACATTGTGTGCCGCTTTGGCGTACCTAGGCGCCTGATATCTGACAACGGGACCCAGTTTGCCAGTCAGCAGTTGAGAAATCTGTGTGCTGAAGTAGGAATCAAACAAGTGTTCGCGTCGGTCGAACACCCCCAGACCAATGGACAAGTAGAGTCGTCAAACAGAGTTCTGCTGAGGGGGTTAAAAAGAAGGTTAGAGAAATCCAAAGGGGCGTGGGCGGAAGAGGTGCCAAGGATTGTATGGGCATATCACACCACGCCCCAATCCTCTACTATGGAGACGCCCTTCAGTTTGGTGTACGGGTCGGACGCGATGATTCCAGTAGAAATACATGAAAGCTCACCACGTTTTCAAAACTTTGTGGTGGAGGAGTCCAATGAAGAGAGGCGGGTAAACCTGGATCTGCTAGAAGAAGCCAGGGAAGAAGCTAGAATAAAAGCTGAAGCGACGAAGAGAAGAGTAGAGCGGCAATATAGCTCTAAGGTAAAGCCGCGACAGTTTCAGGTTGGCGACCTAGTGATGAGGAAAGCCCACCCATACGAGTTGGAGAATAAGTTGTCTCCCAAGTGGACCGGACCCTTCAGAGTTACTGAGGCTAAGGGCAACGGTTCGTACAACCTGGAGACTTTAGATGGAGGCCCCATCCCGCGCAGTTGGAATGCAGCCAACTTAAAATTTTATTTCAGTTGACTTATGTAAGCAGTATGTAACAATTTAGTTGAAGGGGACGCTCTTTTTCCCTCTCGGGGGTTTTTTAATGAGGTCACCCTAATAAAAGGAAAAACCAGTTTGAGAAAAAGAAGTGCCTTGGTTTTCAGCCTTTATCTTTCCTTGTTTGAAGTAATGTGATGCACCGCCTAGGCCATGGCGTCGCCAAGAAAGAAGGCGTCGCCCAGAAAGAAGGCGCCACCTAGATAAGGGCGTCGCCCTGAGCAGGCGTCGCCCAAGTGAAGACATGCACCGCTGGAAGAACAGGACGAAAGGAAAGCGCGCAGTACATGAAGCATATGCAAAGTGAAGTGGCGTTACAAAAAAAAAAAAAATCAAGTATGACATTGAAAAGTTGTTGTTACAAGCAATGTTCAATACAATGGGAGCAGTACAAATGGAGCAAACGCTACAAATCATGCAAAAACACGAACAAGCCATTTCTCAGCGCTCATCAGAGTCATCACTAGAGGAAGGCGAAGCCCCTTTTCCAGCCCGCAGCGCTCGAGTAAGTCGTGTCCTCTTTTCTTGGTTTATTTTCGAACCTGCACCGGGGGAAAAGACGTGTTAGAGACACCATGAAGAAAGACAGGCACGGTTAGAAAGTAACTAAGGCCGGGTTTCCTAAGGCAGTGGTTCTTACATATGTACTTCTCAAGAGTCCCAGCGTTGAACTCTAGGCTGATCACCGTAGCAGAGTCAAAACCTCCTGCCTCAGCAAGAATCCGGCAAGCTATTTGATCACTTGGAGCCAGATTCTTGAGGGGTTTGGCTTTGAGGACCTTTTCCTCTCTCACCCAGTACAGCGGAAACCCATCCAGAGCATCGGGAACAAGATCAGTACGGCAGATCTTGAAGAACCGGCCTTTCCACCCGGTGAACGAGCTTTGAAAGGGTGTGAAGAGAACTCTTCCGGGTACATTGCTGAGAGTTACCCAGAGGTTGTGTCTCTGCCTCTTCACCTCAAAGAAGTGAAGAAAGAGGTCAACCGAGGGTGCACAACCCAGAAACCCAAAGAGAATATCGAAGGCTTTGACAAAGGCCCAGCTGTTGGGGTATAACTGGGCCGGAGCAACGTTAATCTCCGTCAGCAGTTCCTTCTCGAACCAGGAGAAGGGTAAGCGCACCCCGATGGTCTTGAACACCACCTGGTAAAAGTAAAAGAAAGGGACCCCTTCGTTGGCCCGTTCGTCTCCACATACTGGCTCCCCTAGAGTGCAAGGGAGCACAGCGACGTCGTCGTCATGCCTCCTCGCGAAGGCCCAGTGGTCATAGGAACACGAATCCCCTTTGTGCTCCCTTATGGCCCTGGTAGAGAGTAAGCATGAACACTCGTCAAGAAGTTCACTCGAAGCCCAAGGGTACAAGTCTTTGGGACGGACCCTGGAGGAAGCAGCGTGAGACGACATTCTTTAACAAGATCAGGACTGCCAGAAATGCAAGAGTTGAGCGAGGGGAGCGAAGGCTAGAACAACCCTTCGACAGAGAAGAAAGGGTGCAAGAAGGAAGGGTGCAAGAAGAAAGAACGCAAGTAGGTTATGAAGAGTGAGAAAATGATGAAGATAGTTCCAGAGTTTAAAGAGTTAAATAAAGCGGTTAGAGCGCCAAACGACGCGAATGGATGCACCGCACGATTGATACACGTGGCAGAAGATGAAAGGATGACGCTGGCACCACTGGATTAAATCAGAAAACGTCGTATCAGCAGAATATCCAGTGGTACGATGCGCCGTCGAAAGTGAGTCAGGGGTACAGCAGGAGTCAGAAAATGGAATGACTGAATGCCCCATCAACCATACAAACAGCGCCATGTGGATCAAGTCGAATGACGAAACGTCCCATCAGCTATACAAGAAGCGCCACGTGGATGGCACAGACAAAACCTTGAGCTCTTCGCTGTCGTCAGGCGTCGACCAAGGCAAGAATCAAAGTCAAAGTCGAAGTAAAGGTAACGCCCGAGGCGTCGCCCGGAAGGACGTGAAGGGCGATGCCAGCGTGAGACGTCGCGGACGTCGCCAACCCAAATACCAACTGGCGTCGCCTCCCCGATACCCACAGGTAGGAAAGACTGTGGAGGGAGACGAAATCAAAGAAGGCAAAGTTAGTCACTAGCGTCGCCTCCCCGATACCCACAGGTAGGAAAGACTGTGGAGGGAGATAAGACCGCCAAACGCCAGCGAATCGCTGGCAGGGCGTTCCCCGATACCTATGGGAAGGAAAGACCATAGAGGGAACGAAGTCCCCCCAAAGCACTCAACGTTTTAGACACCCGGGGACGATACGACACTACTGTAGCAGGCCTCTCCTTAGGCGTGGGCGCCGGGGGCTAAGAATCAGGGAGAGAACCGTTTCGGTGTTAGAAACACCTCGTGGACGGTACGGCGTCACTAGGTGAGCCTCTCCACGGGCGTGAGGGTTGGCACGCGACCTTTCTCGGTCATACAAAGCCGCCTGACGAAGCAAAGAAACGAATATGATACAAACAGAACAACCGAAGCGTAAGAAGGCAAAAGATGAGAATAAGATCACACAAGCAGAATCGTATATGGCAAAGACACAAAAGCAATCATACGAACACCCAAATTTGCAGCAAGAGTACGGATAGTGCAAAGAATTACAAGTTTGAACAGAGAAAGTCAAAGGCAAGCGTAAAGAATAAAGGAATTAAGCTTGAAAGTGAAGATGGCGGTTGAGGGGCAGCGGCTCAGTCATCCACGTCCATAGGCACGACCTTCCCGTCGACGACGTGGTGCATGGGGTCGCAGTTCGATATATTGATGCCAGGGTTCTCACAGGACGCCTGGGTCAGAGCCTCCTGGAACCCCTCCTCGAAAGTACCCGCCATCTCCTGGATAAGGGACTTCTTCTCCTTCTCCAGCTCCTCAACGGCAGCATCCCCAGAGGTCACCTGCTTCTCCAGAGCCTCTTTCTCAACGCGAAGTCGACTGACCTCGACCTGTAGCTTGTCGTAGTCAGCCCGGAGAAGGTCCATAGCTTTGGCCTGCGTGGCCATTTCCCCCTCCATCCGCTCTGCCTTCTCAGCCTGCTCACGGCAACGGTCCTTCAGGTCCTTTTGAATTTCTGCATCAGCTTTGAGCAATTCCTGAAGGCCCGTTACCTGGACTTGGAGGGCGACTTCACGAGTAAAAAAGCCAGCCTGGAGATCCAATGCCTCTGCCAGTTGCCTCTCAATTTCCGCTTTGGACTCTTGCGCTTGTTTCAGAGAGGTTTGGTAAGTTTCATTCTGGCGCCCCAGGGTCCTCATTTCCTCCTCCAGAGTAGTCGCCTTTGTTTCCAAGGCCTGGAGAGTTTGAGCTTGCATAACCGCGTTTCTGGCCTGGGCGCGCCATTCAAGGGCCACCGCCAAGAAGGCCCCCAAGTAGAAGGGCATGCCTTCCTTCCTGTCGGTGCCCTCTGGCAGAGTCCCGCCGCTGAAGCCCTCATTAGATGCATAATCGGAGGAGGGATGGCGATGAAGTCAGGGGCGGCAGCGACGGAAGCAGGGGAAGCAATGGTTTCTGTCGGCGGCGGAGGCGGGGCAGATTCGGCGCCTTCGCCCCTTTCCTCTTGGAGTGTCATGGGGGGGAGTGAGGTCGCACTCGGGGGGTTATCCATGAAGGGGTTCCCTCCCTGGGGCGACGCCTCTACCGAAAGAGGAACCCGCACAGATTTTCTTCTTCTGAAGGGAGCCACGCCTTCTGAGTCCTCATCATCTGAAAGAACCTCCAAAACCCATTTCCCTTTGTCAAGGGGGGTTGGAGCCGGTGACGAGGCCGCGGCTAGGGGAACAGCAGCGATGGGTAGAGGAGAGTGAGGAGTCTGAAGTACTGCAAGGCTGTGAGGAGACGACGGAGGTGAACTCAAGGTAGCCTCGGCGGTGATTGGAGGAGGCGGCGACAGAGTCGGTGGGGGAACCGGATCAGCAGCGAGGGTGGAGGAGGCGCCCGCCTTGGCGGCGCGTGCCTCCTTCATTGCCTTCGCCAGCATCATTCTCTTGGAAGCGCCCATCACCGATCCTACATCAAGACAGACCAAACAGCAAGAATTAAGACCAAAGCAGCTATGCAAAACTACAACACACATGGAGGCGTGAAATGCAAGTAACATAGCACAATATAAAATGAGTATAAGAGTCCGGCGAAACAAACGTTCGATAGCGCGCTGTTCACAACAAGGAAGATGAGGGAAGAGCCCCTTACCAAAATAGGTGGTCAGGGCGTGAGCATTGTACTCGCTAGCGACCAGCTTCAAGGTATCAAAAACGATCCCCAACCCAGCCAAGGCTTTGCTTACCTCCCTATCGGTGGGAGATAGCTCTTCCTGGGTCTTGGCCCTGAGCAATTTAGGGCGCTCCGTCCAGTAAAGGGGGAAGCCATCCAAAGCTGTGGGATCGTGCTTGGCGCTGCACACCCTGAAGAATTTCCCTTTCCAGTTCTTATAAGAATTCTGGAAGAGGGATAGGAGGATCCTGCCTGCGATCCCGGAAAAGCTTACCCATAAGCTTTTCCCCTGTTTCTTCACCTCGAAGAAATGCAGGAAGATATCTACAGAAGGGGGGATGCCCAGGTATCCACAAAGAATTTGAAAGCCCCTCACGAATGCCCAGCTGTTGGGATGAAGCTGGGCGGGGGCAGTGTTGATTTCAGTGAGAAGCTCCCGTTCGAAGGGAGTGAATGGGAGACGCACTCCTACGCGCTTGAACATGGTCTGGTACATGAAGAAGAAGGGTTTCCCCTTTCTAGGTCTGTCGTCCAAACAAACAGGTTCCCCTGGCCTGCCGGGACGGACGGATATGTTGGCGTCGTGTGTGCGGCAGAAGGCATTAATGTTGTACAAATGGGGATCCCCCCGGTGAGCTTCCAGGTCCTGGAAGGAAGTCAGGCTGGTGCATTCACTCAGGAGCTCGTCGGGGGCCCAGGGGTAGAAGGCTTTGTAGTTGGACTTGGGGGTCGTGGGAGAAGAATCAGGTTCCGCGTTCGCGCACGTCATTGTGAAAATAGATAGCTGGAGAAAGAAGAGAGGAAAAAGGGTTTAGCAAGTTTATCCATGGCAAGAAGGGGAAAGAGCTCCAGGAAGCGTCACCCACGCGAGAAAAATCAGAGGAAGAAGAAGCGGAGAAATGCAGTAACACGAGAATAACAACAGTCCCAGGCAGTTCAATGAATCCTATAATGCGACGAAAGGGAAGAGTCGTGAATACTCGAGATCGTACCTTTGTTATTGGAATGGAGGCAGTAGACGAGCGCAGCAAGGAGAGAATCGCGATTGCAGAGAAAAGGGGTTTTGAAGGCGATGAACAGTGCGGAGTTGCAGAGTGAATGAATGTAACAGTAGGGTGAGCGCGGGGTTTGGAGTAACTTAAACGTTACATTTCGCAACTCGAGAGGCGCTAACCTAGGGTCGTGGGATCGTGCCACGCGTCAGAGGATCAATTGCCCAAGGGAAACGCAAAGGTCCCTGGAGGATGGCCGCGCGATGGGCCACGTGGCGCGCGATCAAGGGTAGACCAAAAGGTGTTATCATCCTCATTTCAGGGGATGTCCAATCAGTCATTAAGAATACCCCTGTGGTTCAGAAAATGTCACGTCAATAATTCGAAGAATTGCTGAGTCAGCAGAGAATGACACATCATCAGGAGGGCACGTGGACGACGTGGGCGAGGCTTTAGTCTTTACGCTGAAGACAAGTCTTCAGCTTAAGACTGGGGGGCTTGTGTACCGTCCCGTATCCGGGCGTTGACTAAGTCAAAGTCAAAGTCAACGGCGGTGGAGTCAAAGTCAACGCGAGGCGTCGCCTAGTTGGAGAGACGCCAAGAGGAAGCGTCGCCAAGACAAGGCGTCGCCTAGGTGAAGGCGTCGCCCAACCAGGGCGTCGCCAGATTAAACAATGCTAAAGTAAGGTAATCACGGTGTGGTTCCCCGATACCCATAGGTAGGAAAGACCATGGAGGGAGCGACGCCGTGGGAAGGCCTCAGGTCCCAATAGCACGGGGCAGTGGTAAAGAGAAGGAAAAGGTGGCTTCAAGGCCATAGTAATAGTACCAGTGAAGGGCAGCCTGACTCGTGAAGTGTTCCTGCCGCCCCAGAGACGCCTGTGGGGCAGATACGACTCAAGAGGAAAGTCACGCCCAGGGCAACCGGGTGCAGAGTACAAAAGGAAGGCAGATACGCTCTCAAAGTAAGTGACTAGATACTTGGGGGCATGAGTTGGCACCCAAAAAGTCACCCCTAGCGCAGTAGCACTCCCAGCAGGAGGACTCACACGTAGAAACGTCCCCAGGTGGGCAGAAGCGCCCCCAGATGGGGTCATGGCGTCGTGAGGCCCTCCACGTGTACGACAGCCATGCCAGAATAGAAACACCCTTTAGTCAGGTGCCAGGTAATTAAAAGTTATTCAATACAGTTTCCCTTTCGAGCATTCAGGTACTATAATGGCTCCCGAGCGTTTTAACGTCTTAAATGCGCTACGTTTTCTAATTAAGCGCTTTAATGAGTGCGTTACGTTTGTGATTAAAAGCGCTTTAAGGCGCTTTAAATGCTTGGGTAGTTTAAATAGCGCAGAGAATGTTGGAAAAAGGGTTGGAACTTTTGGCAAATTTACCAGAGAACTCTCTAGTTGCTTGCTCGTGCTTCAAGGTTACGTACAAGTGACTGGGGAAATATTTTTTGCTGAAAGAGACAACACACACACATATACACAGTTATTTCTTACCACCTTCAGAGTGCCATACGCGGTGCTCAGAGACGGAGGTGATTAGTTTTGGTGTTTCTTGCTGGCTGACTTGAGCGTCGGAGTGCAAACGGCCGCTAGGGCGCCTCTTTGTCCTCTTTTTTGCAGGAATTCACAGGCAATCAGTGGGAAGGAGTCCCTAGCTGACGGTTGAGGTCGCGCACGAAGACGTTCC